>NC_092077.1:14381025-14987275 GCF_039877785.1 Chaetodon trifascialis | reverse complement strand
TTATCCTGTTTGCCTGACTACAGAAAAGTCCATCTGGTCATCTGGATACTTTACCACTGTCATTTACACAGAAGGAACAGGGGCTCTAATTTTCAAACTGGTGCCGTCCATACACAGCTAAATACATGGATAAAAGATTTAAGCAAAGTCAAAGAGGTGAAACAGAAAAGTCGTGAAGTAATAAGCTCACAAAAATGAATGTTTAGACCTACAAAAATAGCAAAGCAAATTACTTAACAAAAAGTGTATATTAAAGCTGAAACTGATATTGAAAGGCTTAGCTGGAGCGCAGGGTTATCTTTTGTTATTTGCTCTGGTTGCTGAGAGTGACATGAACAAATAAATGGGTGAAACCACCCAACAGGCAAACAGAGACCCACGACAATTAGTTTGAAGCAGAAATTATCATCTCCAAGTTAGAGAAACATACAGAAATAAAGCTTATTCTCCACCCAAAACCATACATTTTTAGTGAAAAATAGTCACGGTAAATTTCCTTCAGTTTTATTATTATATCTTTAGCTATTGTTAGTATTTTCCATCTATACTTTTTGCTGGATGCAAAATCTTTGCATCTAAATTTGTGCCTGTGAATTATAATATAAACTGAGGCGTCCCTCAGTACTACACACTGTTAGTGGTTGATAAAACAATTTCTTCAATCACAAAAGGCTGTTGATTAGCTTACATCATGATTAAAAAAACACAAGCCAGCAATCTCACCTTGAAGTAGAAAAACTGTGGTAAGAAAAATCGTGCAGAACGTTTTTGACTGTGTATTCCTGTGAAAGCCACATTCACATGAAAACTTCCTTCTCACTTTCTCTCTGAGCCCTGAGCATGAGTCTCAAATGTCCGTCCTCATTTCACAAGCCAGGAGCTCATTGTGGTGATAGGATGTCTAGCACAGTCACCTGACTTCTGACTTATGTGCACTGGTCTCAGAGCAGTGATCACAGTGCAGGAAGAAAGCAATGTTTGCTCTAGTTTTATGTTCAGCTCATAGCGTAAAGAGTACATGCTGTTCATGACACGAAGAAATAAAATCTTCCAAATGAGACATCATTTTGAGTGCATTTAAAGCTTACCTTATGTATTCTAATCTTACAATCGATACGCTTTGTACTTTGGTTTGGGGAAAAACAACGTACATAAATAAAATAGAACTCATAAAGCTCATAAAGATAATGAGGCCTGACTTTTTCACAGCCGTCGGTCTTGACACAGACGTCCAGAATGATTTGTTTCTCAGTACTTAATATGCAGTAACTGCACTGCAATATTGAAAGCTGATGTTCAGTAACTGAGTTCAATAATTTTCTTCGCTGTTGCTGGTGTTGGGCTATTCGGATATACTTAATAATTAATCTGGTGTTTATGGTTTTACAGGGGTATTTTCCTCTAATGCATCATCATGTGTTTTCCATTTTCAATGGTGATATCAGAAGTGAGTACGACTGTGAAAAAAAAGGTAAACTGGAATATGAAACCCACAGCAGATTTACAAATTTTTTTTAAAGCTCCCTCGACCAGGTAGCAACGGAGAAGAAGTGAAACTCCGCATTCAGTCGAATGCAATGTGTGAATCCACTATTTTGATGTCTCATTCAGTATTAGATTTATCATGCAATAATTTGGATTGATTTTGTTTGGTTTTGAATAAAATAATGGTGTTTTAACACCACGCAGAGCCAAACAATTAACTCCAGGATCTGAAATCTGTTGCAATAATAATAAACTGCTCTGTGTCCTTACAGCCTTCTGTCCTATATTTTATTGCATTTACTGCACAAACTTTCCAACTAAATTTAGTGACAGCACACAGACAATAAACGACTTGAAGAAAAAAAAATTCTTGGAAATGGAAAGAATAAATAGTTGCGGTTCCACAGTCAGACAAGGCAGTTAAGATAGGTGTGGTCATGCTCAAAAGATCCGGTTTCCAGGGAAAGCAGAGATAACAATGGAGTTATTAGACAAGAACATAGTGCAGAAGGACAAAAGTACAAAGATATAGCCATTGATGACTTTGGAAAAGGCAACTTGTGGCCTTGTATATTGAACACAAATATTTGTGTATATATATGCATGTGTATGTCACTGGTTAATATGTTAAAGTGGATTTCTACTGTGTTTTCAGTGGGCGATGATAGGCACCTGAGCACAACAAACACGAGTCAGGAAGGCAAGTAAGCAGACAGGAAAAAAGTAGTGCTCTCAATCGATTAAAATATTTAATCGTGATCAGTCTCATGAATGTCATAGTTAACTCGCGATTAATCGCAAATTAATCGCACATTTTTATCGATTCTAAATGTCCCATTAATTGTAACAATCATCATTATTTAATACTGTTATCCACAAGGAAAAGTGAATAGGCTTGTTTTGTGCAAATGTTTGTGTAGTGTTCTATTTCACACTAACATTTTCAGTTTGAGCAGTCATTCACGTTTGAAGCAAAATCTCACAGAATTTAACACTGTCAATAAACAGATGACAAAAAATAAATACTTGGTTACAAAAAAGCCCCTTCAACAACCCTTTCTAAGGGATCAAAACTGGGTGATACAAAATAAAGTTACAAAGTGCACATTATCACTATTATCGATAAACTAGGACTCAGGCAAAAGTGCAGTTAAACCATAGCTTAAACTTTCCTTTCTTAAATTTCCTTTCAACATACAAGCAGTCAGACTGTACTGCTCTTCTGTTTATTCACCAGAGGCTTATAAACCCCACCTCTTATGTCTCTCCAGAAAGAATAAACATTACTTGGCTATGGCTGCAGTAAGCTTGTTCTTAGTTATGGTATCCATTTGCCTCCGTTGAAAGCCATCAATTGTCGCCTGGTTTTGACAAGCCTATTGTTTTGTTTCCGGTTTACAACCGGATCCTGTAGTTTTTCTTATGTTACTAGCAGTGGCCACAGCTTATGAAAAATGACAAGTTAACAATGCGATAAAAAAAAAAAATGAAGCAGTTGAAATTGATTTGCGTTAATGCGTTATTAATGTGATATTTTTGACAGCACTAGAAAAAAGGTATTAAAAATTCTTATGTGATTCATCAGAAGGTCTCGGTCATTAACACGTAAATGATCGGACAATTTGACTAATACTGGGTGGAAAGACTGGTGCTTGTATACTGTGGTAACAGAACAGTCTTGATCATCTGATTGTGTGCAGGTGTGCCTAGAAGAGAAGGCCGGACCAAACCTGTTAGCCACGCCTTGTAGTGAGGCATACACAGACAGGGGAGAAATAGACAGGAGACAGCGGGAAACACAAACGCACAACCGGAAAACGAGGGGAAAACTGCAAATTCCTACAATATCAACATTATTGTAAAGCATAATGAATAACAAAAGTTATGAAATGAGGAAAAGGTGGCAAAAACAGTGGAATGGAGGGATATTGTGATGCCATGTCTGCAAAATTCAAAATGATGTAAGGTATGCCAGAATTAAAACCAGCCGTGCAAGGTGCTCACTCATGCATATACTTCTTGACTGAAAGTACTGAAAGATGTGAAATTTGCTGTGTAATAGACGTACTGATCCACTCGAGGGTAAGATGTCATTGTCACACCTAGATCACGCAAGATCATGCAATGCAGGAATCCATCTTACCAGGCTTCAAGTACTGTGCTTGTGGCTGAAACAAAGTTGTTCAGATCAATCCTCGTTCTCTGAGAACTACCAGTAGCTACAAGCAGGTATGGTTCAGATTGGGTGACAGCATGACTGGTCATTCAAAAACAGTATTTCATACACATTGAGTCATACAATGCAACATAGTACATTGCTTTTCTATGCATGTAAAACATCTGCCAAGTTACTGCCTGAAATGCCTTGTCAGGAGTCCAGCAATTTTTCCCAATACTACATCACTATGTAACACAGCACCACCACCAGCTCTGTGGCCATCCTCTGCAGAGGTGATGATTCCACCCACCTTGCTGTCTGCCATTGTTATACAAAAATGTGGAAGGTAATATGACGAACAAAGCAGCCAGTTTCTCTGTTGTTGGCTGCAAGAACCTTGACAAAGTCCTCATCTACTCCCACCAGCTGAGGATGTCAAGACCCAGTGGATTAACTTTATTTTGACTGCGCGTGCATTTTAACATTACTCTGTCAGACTACTTTGTCAGTAACAGTACAAGCTCAAGGATACAGGACTGTGAGTTTGACATGGTTGTTTGCAGCATGGGGGTGCCCACAGGGAACAGTCTAGGCTCCCTTACACTTCACCTTCTACATTGCAGATTTCACTTGGAATTGAAGTAATTGCCAACTGCAAAAGTTCTCTGATGACTCTGAAATTGTTGGTCTCATCACAGAAGGGGACAACAGGGAGTACAAAGAACTGATCCAGGAATTTGAGGACTGGTGCCAGAGCTTCCAGATCAATGCAAGGGAAACCAAAAAGCTGGTGGTGGACTTCCGCAGGTGCAAACACTCTCCTACACCAGTGAACACCCAGGGAATGGACATAGAAAAAGCGGAATCTTATATATAGCTGGGTGTTCACCTGAACATGAATAAAATTGAATGGACTGACAATACAAATGCACTATGTAAGAAAGGCCAGAGCAGACTGCATTTGCTGAGGAGACCCAGATCTCATTCGCACAGACTTTTTTTCACTCTGTCTGCCAAGGTAGTGCCATCAGGACTGCTGACGGAAAGAGATGTACCAGACTGGTTAGAAGGCCAGCTGTCCTGGGATGTCCTCTCGGTTCACCACTCGCCTGAGACACCACGTATCTCCAAAGCAGTAGCTCCCATGGACAAGCCACCATAACCATCCTCATCTCTTCCACCTGAATCCTTCAGAGAAGAAGCTGGACAAAAGTGAAAGGAGGGAAGGTGTAGAGCAGACCTTGGGGCAATGGGTTCACCAGAGAATCCCATCCCAGAGGTGGATTGTCATTCCTCGGGTAGAAGTGGAGTGGACAATATGGCAATGGTCCGGAAGCAAACAACTCAATTTACACTCTGCTGAAGCAAATGCCAAATCTCCTTGACCACCTGGGAATGGATTCTCCACTATCCTGGGTTTAGACCCCCTTTTGACATGATGTCCACTGCTGTGGTAAACAGCCCTGGCACATACACAGGTCTGAGTGAGCAGATGAGGGAGTGAGCACACTGCCACAATTTGTTTGCCATCTTACATTGGATGGGGAAGGCTATCCCCCCTGCCTGTTGCTGAAGGCTGCTGTCTGTGGGCTCCATAAAGTCCCTGACAAACCAGTTGCTTGGTCTGGTGGGACCCATGTGGACAAAGGCCCAAGCTCGGGAGGCACCTTTGGGCAGGTTGCATGTACAGCAGAGTGAAAGGTAGTACTTGTGCCATGGCTGCTGTTAGGCCCATGAGAGGAAGGCAGAGCCCTCAAGTGATCCAAGAATGCAGCTGGATGCAACCGAGGCAGGCTTTGAAGGCCTGCTGCCTCTCTGGAGTTAGAACAATGGCCATCTTCTTGGAGTCCAGAACCATGCCCAGAAATGTTGTCGTCTGAGAAGGCTGGAGCTTTCTCCTTTTGTCAGTGTAGAACCAGGCCTTGAATGTGCTTCAAGAATAGGACCACGTGATGGCGACATTGCTTTTATGAGATCTCTCACACCAGCCAATTGTCAGGATAATGCCTGCTACAACAACTTAGCCACATCTGGTCCAAGCATAGGTGAAGGGTCCACCATCAATTTCAGTCCTGATCTCTTTGCTGGAGCTGGGACTGGGACAGCCACAGGTGGCATCTCACAACTCAAAAGGATGCTAAAGATCTTCCTGGAGCATCTGCCTGCTCCATTATAATGGAAGAGGCGCATGAGGACACTGAAGATCACCCACATAGCTGGATCCCCCAGAACATTCCTGCACCTGATGGGACAGGTGATGATCAAAGAGTGATATAATGGTCCCAGTGTTAAGCCGATGGATCTGTGTAGCCATGGCTCTTGAACAGCTTAATAAGTAGGCCATCCATATATATATGTACATACGTATCTGTATCATATGTAAAGCTTGAATGAGTCGCAAGGTGTCACTGTTGCACTTGCTATCCCAAGGCACATTTAGTAATTCCTGCATTGTGTTCCTTGCAGGACACTGTAGCGGTGAAATTTGTTCCGTGCAGGACGCCGCCATGTTCAGAGTTTACTTTTCCATGCCCTGTAAGGTAAGCAGTATTAATGGCGGCCACCATTATAAAACCACCCACTCTTTGAAATTGGTTATTTGTTCTGTATGTTTACGCATCATGCTACAGTTCAGCATGAGTTTAATGTAAAGTACTTTGGTTTTCTGACTGTTTTGACATTTCTGTTGGAGTATGGACAATAATGGCAGCTAGCTTACGATTGATTCCGTGTAGGTAGAGTACGACGAAGCATTATTTTTTTTTGTCACTTACTATTTTATTCAGTTATTTATTTTTATGTCAGTTACTTCTTGCACAGTGCTTTATTTAATTTTACAGGGTAGTATTATTTGTTTTAGTTTCAATGATGTGACAGCTGGGATAGGCTCCAGCCCCCTGCAACCCCGAAAGGGATAGTCGGGTATAGAAAATGGATGGATGGATAGTTTCAATTATGCATTATTTATTTGTTCAATGCTGCATTGAGTGGGCTAAAGGCCGCCATGCTAAAAGTTCGCTTTTCCATGCCCTATAAGGTGCTGTAAGAGATGAGGATTTTTTTCTTTTCCTGTGAAGCAAGCAATAAGCACCCATGGTCTCGGCCACAATCCCGAACCCTTTGTCTGGTGTCTCTTTCCCTCTGCTCAACACTCCACAACAAATCACAACAAATCATCTGGCAGGCACGCAGAGGAAGTGCGTTACATACACAAATATACGTTTGTGTGTGTGTACACGTATATATGCATTTATGGACATATATACGTATATGTACATATGCATGTGTATATGTATATATGTGTGTGTGTTATAACAAATGGAAATATTTACACCTTAAAATACATCTTTCTGGGCAGCACGGTGGCGCAGCAGGTAGCGCGTGTGCCTCACAGCAAGAAGGTTGCCGGTTCAATCCCCCGGTGGGGCCTTTCTGTGTGAAGTTTGCATGTTCTTCCTGTGCATGCGGGTACTCCGGCTTCCTCCCACAGACCAAAAACATGCTCATTAGGTGAATTGGTGCCCCTAGGTGTGAGTGTGAGTGTGAGTGTGAATGGTGTGAATGGTGTTTGTCAAATGTGTTGCCCTGCGATCGACTGGTGACCAGTCCAGGGTGTACCCCGCCTCTCGCCCATCGACAGTTGGGATAGGCTCCAGCCCCCCCGCAACCCGAAAGGGATAGGCGGTATAGAAAATGGATGGATGGATACATCTTTCTATATAGATATTTTAATAATACAATAAAATTCGGTTTTTGATGTAGATTTTTAATATGATAATGTAGACAGTGACACATTTGTGCACAAGATTTTTGGGATTTGTTAAACTCTCTATTTAATGATGTGCTTGGCAAAAATGTACTGCTGTAGTCTGTGACATGGGCTGCTCCAGTACACTACATCAAATTCCATGTACAACTCACCAATCAAATTCAGTAATAAAAGAGCTACAAGACTGTTAAAAATCAATAGTTGTAAATTGTAATGGCTCGTGGCAGGAATGATTTCCTGAAGCGGTCCTTGTGAACACACAAGCCGTCACAAGGACCACTTCAAGAAATCATTCCTGCCACGAGCCATCACACTTTACAATAGAAACTTAAGCACCCTCACAACCCCAATACTTATCATTTTTATCTGCACTATTGCACAATGTTTATTTATATTTACAGTCTATTTACATTTAGTTTTATCTTGTATTCACTGCTGCTTTTTCTGTATATATTTTTTGTCACTTTTTGTTTACTTTTTTAAATTCTTGTTTATGTTCTATGGTTGTCTGCATGTTTTTTTGTTTATTGCTACTGCAACAAAACAATTTCCCAGATTGAGGTCAATAAAGAAGCAGTCTAAAGTCTAAAGTCCAAATTTGCCCTCTCTTGAAAGGAAACTTTATTTGTGTCTCCAGCATTCAAATCTCGCTCCATCTTAATTAATTCATGAAGATCCTCTCCTTGAACCATTTTTCTCTTCCTACCTTGAATGTGACTCTAATATCCATATGTTCAATTTACATCCAGAAATTATATTTGAATCGTCTTCTTCACTGAGATCTTGCCCAAATGCATTTCCATAAGTATGAATCTCGACATGATTTTTCAGTTCATTGTAGAACTGAACTCTCTTAAACTGTGAATTGCAGTTGCTCACAATCCAGCAGACCAGCTTGTCTTTTGCTGGCAATTTGAAACTCTCATCTTCAGATGTCACTGGCACCAGATACCCATAAGTCACAGGAATATTTGAATCCAGCCGATAATTGCATGTCAAGTTGGATTAAGATGGAAGCTGTGTTTCCAGGTGACTCCATTTTACCCACACTCATTTCTGAAAGCAGCAGGGACGCGGACCTTTTCGGAAACCTTGCTGGATTAAAATCTGGATATTCTGGTTGTCCCTCTGCACACACAGCTGTGGGACAGGAATGATGGACTCTCTCTGTAAAAATGTCATAAGTGAGGGACTTGATGTCAAGTAGAGTGTGCAGAAAAGCAGTCGAAAACCAACGCCACTATGTTGCTGAATAGGAAGGGGAAGTCCATTGGCAGGTTGAGGAGGACATGACTCACCTGTGGAGAGACAATAGATCCATTGATTATAGACAGAACATTTCATATGACAATGAACTGTGGCCTCTGGTTATGAGGAAGTGGTGTGTTATGAGCCATATTCATAAAACATTCTATGTTGTAAGTTACCTTATCACTAATACTCGGCAACCTGGTATACCTGCCAAAGCGTGTAATACACCTGTCAGCCTATGCTGGTCCAGTGTCTCTGCCATTTGCGTCGCTGACAGTTACGCTTGCTGACATTTCAGGTGACGGTTACAGTTTGATGATGTTTATGCATCAAAACTATGTGGTTAGGTTTAGGAAAATATCAGTTTGACTTTAAATAACTATTGATAACGTTGATTACGTTGAGCAACAATCTCACCTTGAAGTAGAAAAACACTGTGGTGAGAAAAATAGTGCAGAACTTTTTCTGACTGTGTATTCCTGTAAATGCCACACTGACAAGAAAACTTCCTTCCTCTCTGAGCCCTGAGCATGAGACTCAAATGGCTGACCTCATTTCGCAAGGTGGGACCTCATTGTGGTGGTAGGATGTCGAGCACAGTCACCTGACTTCTGACTTATGTGTACTGGAGTCAGAGCAGTGATCACAGTGCAGGGAGAAAACATTGTTTGCTCTAGTTTTATGTTCAGGTGAAGAAAAATGGTCTTATAATCTATGCACTTTATACTTTGGTTGTGGAAAATATAAATAAATTATAACCCCTAAAGCTCATAAAGATAATGAGTCCTGACCTTTTTACAGCTGTCAATCTTGACACAGACAGCAATAATGAGTTTTTTCTCAGCTTTCAAGGGCATTTTTCCAAGTACTGAACATGCAGTTCAATAATTTTCTTCACTGATGTTGTTGTTGGGCTGTTAAGATGCACTTAATAATTAATCTTGTGTTTAAGGTTTCACAGGGATATTTTCCTCGACTGCATCGTCATGTGTTGATGTCTCATTCTGTATGGGATTTATCATCCTATGATTTGTCTGGATTGATCTGGTTTGGCTTTGATTTTAAGGCAAAGGCAAATTTATTTGTATAGCACAATTCATATACCAGGCAATTCAAAGTGCTTTACAGAAGCATAAAAATACATTAAAATCATACATTTAAAAGAAAGAGAGAAAGAAAGAAATTAGAAGAGAATAGAAAAATAAAAATAGAATAAAATACATTTAAAGGAAAATTAAAAACAGAACCAGTAAAAGACAATAATTTAGCATTTTAAAATAGCTGTGTTAAAACACCACACACAGACACAGACAAACTTTAACTTAGAATAATGCTAAGCTGTTTTGTATCTTTATGGCTTTCTGACCCATATGTCAATGCATTTGCTGCACAAACTCTAACTTTCCAACTAGAACATGCAGAGAGTAAGCGACAGGTAGTAGACATAGCAGGCCTTTCTTTCTGGGATGACAGAAAGAAAACAGTTGTGGTTCCACAGTAAAACAAGGCAAGCAAGATACAGAGTAGGGTCATGCTCGCAAGATCACTTTTATTGGGACTGCAGACATAACAATGATGTTGTCAGACCGGAGCATAGTACAAAAGCGCAAAAAGCAATGATAAAGACTTTGATAAAGACACCTTGTGGCTTTGTATATTAAATACACCACAGCCCTACAATTCTGTAACAAGCCAAGTTTACACTAGTAATTCTGGATCTACTTTGGGATAAAACACCATTGGGTTAATGGAGAGTGGGGATACTATGAAACTAACCAAGCTATATTATGTTTATATATATATTTTCCAGGCACATTTATTAAAGGCAGAGCAAAGAGGGACTCTTTGTCTCTTTGTTCCTCTCTGTGTGGGAGTGTCCGAAGAGTGTTTGCTTTGGCGGCAAAGGTGTTTCATGTGATTTAGCAATTTATATGTAAAAAGGTTCCTTTTAACTACACCAGCTCTGTCTCTTAGGGATCACGGTTGTATGTTAATAATGGTATGTAATTGTTTCCATGACTGCTTTGCGGTGACAGTGTAATCGCTGACTGGATGACATTCAGTTCATTAAACATGAAATTCATGAGCCGTGCTGGAGTCACAGAAAGTGCAGTGGTGTGAGACCAGAATCCAGGGTTCACATCCAGACTGCTGTCTGTGCTTAAAGGTTCAGCCAACAGAAGCACTTTGGTTAAGGTTCAGGAAATATCGTGATTTTGACTTGACAAACAACAGAATAAAAATTGCAACTACTACAAACACAGACAACTTTGCTTAAATTGTTTATCTGGAATTAAACAAATGTTTCTATTTCTCATGTTGGATGTGATTTTTTGTAGGAAGAAGTCTGAGCACAAAAATGTCAAACATGCATTTCAAATATGGCTGTGGGTACTCTAGTGGCCATCATTACCACCACCAAGTTCAAGAAAAAGATAAATGAAAAATAGGGCTGCACGGTGGCGCAGCAGGTAGTGCGCGTGCCTCACAGCAAGAAGGTTGCTGGTTCGATCCCTGGGTCAGGCGGGGCCTTTCTGTGTGAAGTTTGCATGTTCTTCCCGTGCATGCGTGGGTTCTCTCCGGGCACTCCGGCTTCCTCCCACAGACCAAAAACATGCTCATTAGGTTAATTGATGACTCGAAATTGTCCGTAGGTGTGAGTGTGAATGTTTGTTTGTCCTTTCATGTGGCCCTGCAATCGGCTGGCGACCGGTTCAGGGTGTACCCCGCCTCTCGCCCATTGTAGCTCCAGCCCCCCGCAACCCCGAAAGGGATAGGCGGTATAGATAATGGATGGATGGATGGATAAATGAAAAATAAATAAGGAATGCAGCCAACACACAGGAGTAGTTTCTTGTTTTTGGTTTTCCTCCTGTGATGAGCAGCCTATGGCCTAATGCATTTTAGAGAAGAAAAGAAAATTCATGTGCTGACTTCAAAGCAATCTTTCAAAGTACAGAGTAATGTAGAGGAGTCTTAAGTACAATTTTTTTTTTTAAATGTGGTGGATTGAAAGTCATAATAACACACGGAAAATGGCACATATATACGCATAAATATATGTTATACATTATATGTTTGTGGAGTTGATGTGCATGTGAACTGTTTGTAGAGTTGATGTGCATGTGAACTGAATTACAATGTGAACTGCAAAATTGTAGTAAAGGAAAACTGTGAGTCTTGGCTGGCAGAATGTCATTACATTTATGGTACAGCTGTGTCATTGTGGTCTGGCTTCATGAAAGTCAAAGTGCAAAGTGCAAACATGTGACAATCATGAGCAAACATCCAGATGGTTAATGTGTGGCAGGTGGAGTAAATGCAGCACATTTTCTTGTGGGACAGAGAAAAACCCAACAATAACATCCATTTAAAGGTTCTTTGGTGTGTCCGTTTGCTTTTTGCACATTATTTTCCGTTTAAAACTATGACGAACTTGTTTTTAAGCGCAGTTAAATAAGAAACAGCTTGCAGTATGTCTTATTGCCTGTAAGGGGCAGCAGTGAGCTATCTGACATTTACTTTTAGAAGAAGAAGAGGAGCAGCAGCAGCGTAATGACGTCACATGGTGAGCTCATGATGGCGGTTGATTTGACTCCTCGCTTCAGAAGGTTGAACAGCCAAACGAGAAGTTTTCGTGAAAATATCCAGCATGGTAAGATCCGAGCATTAACGTTAATTAATTCCGAGTTAGCAAATGTCATCTTTATATAAATACAACTACACAAAGCGCAGCTGCGTACATAAATGCTAAGACGTGGAGTCTAACGTCAGCATTGACATTAACGTTAGTAACGTTACGTTGGACGCCACGGACGTGTTGTTAGCTGTTGATTATATCTTGTTAAAATGTTTTTATAGAGTTCAATTGACGTTGACATCCAGGGACCTTGTTTAAAGAGTCGCATATGGTTTCTAGAGGTAGTGGAGGAAGTATTCAGAAAATTACCTTCAAGTAGCCATAGCAAGCTGTAACGTTATAAACACTCCATTACAAGTAAAAGCACTACGTTAAAAACGTAAAAAAAATACGTAATCGTTTGCCAACAAAGAGCAAAGTGGGGAAAAGAGCGTGACTTCTTTACGTACTTTAGAAAATTATGTTATTTGATCGTTATTACGGATGCATCTGTGTGTAAACAGCGTTTTACTGTTGTAGTCGGTAGACGTGGAGCTAACTTTAGCTACATCACTTACTATCGTTATCGCTCCTTTTACACTATTTTCAATCTTATTTTTCACCATGCAGCATTCGTGCTTCACGTCTACCCTTAGAGAGACAGAACAGGTTTCAACCCCTTTTCCACCCTGTGTCTCCTAATAGGCTTCTCTGGGCCCTTCGGTGCCACCCAGCTGTGGCACAACATCATCCAGGCCCTGCAAACCCAGGTGGAGGTGCGCCGGTGTAGAAGGCATCTCCGTGCTCATGCAGAATGCTTCACTGGCTCAGACGCAGTGGATGCTGTCCTCAGTTATTTAATGCAGAATGTGGTGTTTTGCACAAGTGAAGTGTCTCGCCTCAAGGCTGCTCGACTCTGCCAGGCTCTGATGGAGGCCAAGGTGTTCGAACCAGTGGGTACGAAGCTGTTTCGCAGAGACAAGGAAGTGACCTTTGAAGACAGCAGCTGCAGCCTTTACCGTTTTCTGGAATATAAAGTGTTAGCCAATTCTCCCATGAAGGAGTGCAGCAGTGACACAGAAAATGTGCCACCAGATGAACAGGAGATAAAGAGGAAGAGGAGTTCCAGGTTTTTTTTTCCGTAAAATCATCTCTCTCATATGTTGTAGTGGTGCTTAATCACATTACTATACAGTGATACCAAAAATATTAAATGCACTGCTTTATTACCCAGCACCTCTACACAGACATGAATGTTTTTTAATCACCATGATGCTTCTTGTTGTCTCTGGAGGTTGAAGGAACTGAGGACCATCTCTAATCCCCTTGCTGTCGGACCTTCAGACAGGAGGGTTGAGATGTTGCTGAAAACCATCAACCTGCGACCAACCTTCGCTCCAACTCTAAACACAGCCACCAATACTTCTGCCTTTCTGTCCAAAGCTGGTAAGCCTGAGCTAATCTGTCTGTCTTTGCCAAATGGTGGGTTCCCAATACAATGGAACAACGGTCCTTGACAGTTTATGGTGGAAAGATATTTTTCTCTCCTTCTCCGCTCCCCAGTGGTGGATCAGGTTTGGAAGCAGCAGACGCTGCTGCAGCTGCTGCAGATTGTAGAGTTGCCCATGCTGGACTGCATCCTGACCTCTCCTGCCAGGGTTCAGCTCCAGGCCTGCAGAGCCCCTCTGGCCACCCAGGACCTGGTTATCTCTAACACATGCCTGGAGCGAGCGCTGCCCGACACCCTTAATCTGCCCCAGTCAGTGCTGTGATTAATACTTTCAGTCTTTTTTGCACAGTGCACATCAAACTAGGTTCATGCAAACTGATCCTGTTCATGTATTTTCAAAAGGACAAAAATTTTCTTGTGATCATTAGACTTTGCAGTTTACTGTCCCCACAGTTACAGCAAAAAAACATGCTCTGTTTCGTCACCCTTTGTTTTCAGGTTTGATGGGTGGCTGTCGGCAGCGGCAGACTGTTTGGAGCTCTTTCCAGACCAGCTAATTGTGGTTGCGGGGGAACAGCTCAGTCAACAAGGTGCTGATGCCATTTCAGAATATGACCAGGCAGAGCAGATGGCAAGCCAAAAGAGACTGCTCTTTGACACCATTGCCAAGTACTACAGCGCACAGGAAAAAGCCCCACTTCTCTCAGGACACCACCTGGACATACATGCTGCAATTCTGAATTTGCTGGGTGAGGCCAGATAAGGCTAAGAGGGATTTAATGGGTTATGTCTTTGTCATATTGAAAATTGTGGAGAGAGATTTGACAACTCATTCTGGCACACTGGTGTGTGTTCATATGAAGCAGTAAGTGACAGTGCCTCTGTGGTTTGTATGAAGGTCAGTGCTTTTTGCCTCCACATGAAGATCATAGTCCTTTTCTGGCTCCTGTCTTGACCACACCTTGTTTCTTTCCAGATGAAGGGAAGATGCAGGATGCAATCAAAGCATCTCAGCTGTGTTTGAGACTGCTGGAGACGAGCGTCAGAGATGAACTCAGGAGGTTACTGGCCTTTATGGCCACAGCAGCTCATCCAGACGCTTGCCGTCTTCAGAAACAGGTAGCCCACCTCCTTCACCAAACCACAGTCAGCTCTAGCTTTTTGTGTACTTGAAATAAGAAATACAATTAACTGAAAAGTACAGAAATAAAATGTACCATTCAAAACCAGCTTGGGTGTAAACCATCTGTACATTGTTCAGTTGCTTTTTTTAGATTTAAGTGTAGCTTTATTTTGTAGTATTATATCTAAGGTTGCATCAGTGGTTAGTTGAATATGTTGTTGACTTAATGTTGTGTTTTCTTTCAGATTGATAACAGGACCTTGGTCTGCCGCACTTTTCAGAGAGCAATCGTGCAGAATCATGAACTTAATCGATCCCAAAGTGAGACCCTGGTGCTGTTTCTCATGGGACATTGCACTGAGCTCTTTAAGGTAGACTTATTTTTTTTATTTAGGCATCACTGCCATGCTACTTTAAAGACAAAAGAGAAGATTTTCCTATTCAATCATTGGACTGTAGAGTTACAGTAACATGTTAGTCGTAAGTCAGTTTAATCCTTTCCAAGTTCCATCACAAGATTCAGCATTTTATTTATTTCCTTGACTCCTTTTCCTGAATGCAGACTCCGACATCCCTTGTTGAAGCTGTGAGGAGAACACTGAGGACTATGCAGCAAGGAAAAGACCCTGACTCAATTGCCAGTAAGTAGAATACGACTAGAACCCTTCAGACCCTTCTTGTATGTATATAACTTTATACATAAACACAACAGTGTCAGTCCATAATCTGTTAATGCTCCACTACAAAACTTACGTCCTCTTCTCCACTGTGTGTTGCAGCATTCACCTTCTGCCAGCAGGTGACGCCACAGGAGTACGAGAACCAGCGAGAGGCTGCCACGCTGGAGAGCCTCAAACAGCTTCTTTGGGACATTTCCTCAAGCAAAGCCATACCTGTCAAGGAGAGGAGGAGGCTGCTCAAAGAGTTCGAAAAGCATCACCCTGTGGTCTTCCTCCAGCATCTCGCCAGCACCTTCTGAAACATGCAGCTGAAGGGCGTAGGCTTGACTTCCTAGTTGCACTTCATGAAGTCAGTTGGAGGTGGTACGGCACTTACACTGGAGATGGATGATACTTGACTTTGGATGCTTTCAGCCACAGTCACACCTCTCACCTCATGTCTAACATCTGTCTGGTGCTGCTACAGTGTAACAGCATGGCTGTAGCCTTCCCAGATTCCTTACGTCACAAGAGGCCTATAATAGTTCAGGTTATGTCTGTAGATATTTTATTTCATGTTTTTTTTTACAGTTCTTATCTGGATGGGTTAGAAATCTTAGAAATTTTGCAATTTGATGCAGCATTTTGATATTTTTGTTTGTTTAAGCCATTGGCATAATTATAATTGTTTTGCACTAGTTTAATAACAAATCTCATTGATGATATCAGGTTTCTAATCTGGAGTAGTAATTTTGAAATTGTACATTAGTGACACTGGTTTTATGTTATAAAGGTGAATAATGTTTAAAGAGGGCATTTGATGTGCGTTCGATTGTTCTGCCTATGCTATAGAATACAGTATACATGAAGTATAAAAACTTAAAGGAGATTACTAATGTGTTGCTGATGCTGTATTTGGGTAAAGCTAATGTGTTACCGTTATGAGATGTTTATTAGGGCTTTGGAAATAGATCTGGGGTTTGCAGAAGTAATGCTGTGCACTAACTTCGGGCATTAATACTTCTGCAAATGAAGAATAACTAAATTATTGCAGCAAATGTTTTTCTTGTTTTGGTTTTTCAGTTTTACTGTAGCGTGCTGTAGTGTGGTCAGGGAAAAACACTGTTAAAAACAACACTAATGTAGCTGAATACGGTTTAACACAGTTGTAACTTGTTAGTAATGGAGACATTTTTTTAAGATTTCAAAATGAAAACTAATATTAAATAAAGGCAGAAAGGGTACAGTACTGTATGAGGCTGACCATCACTCAGCTTAATTTCTTGTGTTTTGGTTTTGGGGATTTGAACATACTTTTAGTGCCAGTATCTTGGTCAAATGTCTTTTTAATTGTAACTTCTGATTTTATTTGAAATGTGGACATTGTGTGTTTTGATGTAAGATGTGTGAGACATAATGACTTTATATTGTCAGCATCTTTTGTTCTTTACATACACTGAAATCATGTTAGAATGCACTTTATGATGCTGAAACATGCTTTATTTTCTCTTGAAATAACGAGACTTAATAAAAGTTGAATTGATCCTTTCTCAAACGTGACTTTGCTGTAATTCCTCTGAGTGTGTGTATACTGGTGTAGTCCCTGGACCCTCAGTGGTCCTGCATCCAGAGGTCCCCAAAAATGAGATAACCCAAATAAAAGGCCTCAATTAACAATTGTACAACAAAGTACAAGCACAAGAGCATTAGCAAACAAATGCACTTAATGTACTTTGAATCAAAAGTAAAATTACTCATTATGCACAATAGCACCTGAGCTAATCTGTGTCTCCTGCATGAACTAGTAATATTTATAAAAGGTGTAAGTCAGGATGTTTGTGAAAACTGAATCAAGAGATTTACACTATATATACACTTTATTTGCACAGAAATGATGACGATTGATAAATAAATAAATAAATAAATGAATAAATAAAGGTGACGTAGATACACATGACTCCATTAAAAAACCCGGAAGTAGGGTTGTTCATTCACTCGCGCACTAAGCTACCTCATTCCGTACGCTCCGGGAAGACATGGGGGCTGTGTTTCACAGCCATAACTGACAGCGCTACAGCTGAGAGACTACTTACAACAAGAAATACAAGTGAGAGCCCTTTTCGTATCAAGGTAAGAGGCTGGAGGGTTTCGGAGTGACTGGTCTGGATCGAAACAAACGATATGTGACTGGCATGACAGTAACGTCACTGTCGACTTAAGCGTTGTTGGCTATTTAGCTTGGGTAGGTAGCCACCGTGATCTGTTTGCCTAAAAAGTCTTTGGCGGTAGCCCACAGATTGCAACGATGATGTCAACCTACCAGAGCTACACAGACAGAGAAGAGGTTAAAAGAAGGTTTGGGAAGATAGCTGTGAACGATGGCGTTAGTAATGTTGAGCTGTGCTAACGTCAGTTGTGTGTGCGCGTAACGTTACACGCTACACAAGATGATAACTTAGCTAACATCAAGCTATTTCCAAATCAGACGTGACAGTCATCGCTGTGCGACGAATATCACATTCAGATGCTGTAGCCAAAAGCCAAAATTCTTGTTTAACCTCACACGATACATGTTAGCAAGCTGCTGTTGTTGAACTGCCTGGTATCCTGGCGGCTAGCTAGCTAGCTAGCTAACGGCTGAGCTAGAAAGGCTCCGTGGATCAGGTGCGTTTGGTGAGGTGAATGTCCAGAGCGCTGCTCTCAGTTTACCTGTTTGTCTGGCCACGAGCTAGCTAACAACTCATGTTTACAGATGTCAGATCGTGACTGCCATCACAACTCCAAATCCATTCCTCAAACCTGTTGCAGATAAAAGCTCTTATATCTAAGGTAATATCCGGTAATAAATAGGTCATACATTTGCGTCTGTTTTATGTTGATTGCTTTGGGTTTTTTTTTGGTTCAGACCCTCCTTTAATCACCATGCAGGTATGACAGTGATGACACAATGTTGACAATGTAGTGCATCGGATTTTCTTGTCATCATGCCAGAAATCCTGCAATATGCCTCAGCAGAGCGCCACTTCTTCAAAAGAAGCTATAGTATTATACTGTATGCTGGCTTAGACCCAAGTAGACCTGGCTGTTGTAGAAAATGTACAAAATGAGGGAATGAAAGGGACTAAGATTGACACACTGACATCAGATTGAGCCATGCTTATTGATAGATTTCACATCCATCCTTCCATCCATCCATCCATCCATCCATCCATCCATCCATCCATCCATCCACCCTGTTTGCATAGACCCACAAATTATGATTAACATTCATTTTGCTTTGAACCATGTCAGACTGATGCTCAACATTTATTTTTTCACCTGGGAATCTGTAAGGAATTAATTATGCAAACTGAACCATGTGCATCTGGATTTCTACAAAACAGCTTATTCGACCTTGTTGCAGTGCAGTGAAATAAACATCTGTAAACCCACTTAAGATGGATAAGACCCTGAAGAAAATGCTCACATAGAAGTAATTTGGCTACATTACTGTCGGCCATGTTCTGTTGTCTGACTTCCTGTTGCCTAACATGCTGTCAAGTCATTGTGGAGTGTTTTGAAAGAGAACCTTAATGTGACATGTCTGAGTCATTTTAGATTTTTGGGGACAGCTTGGGCTGTTATGGTACTTATTCTGCTCGGCCGGCACAGGCAGGACGCTGGTGGGCACTTCGATGTGCAAATATTGAAGCAAGTGTAAGAGTGCATGTCTAATGGATTGTTGAAGGCTTTTGTTTAGCTGGAAAGGGTTAGGCTACAGTGGCCTCTCTCAGGGATTATGAAAACTATTGTCATTTTGACATTTGACAGACTGGTCTGTACCTCGTAGATAAAAACTTAGATTTGTCTTGACCTGCTTACCTGTCCTGATTGGTCTGTCATCCACCTTCAGCTGCCAGGTCAGGCCTGAACATGGAGTCAATGCTGAACAAGCTAAAAAGCACCGTCACAAAGGTGACGGCGGATGTGACCAGCGCTGTCATGGGCAACCCGGTGACACGGGAGTTTGAGGTCGGACGTCATATTGCCAGTGGGGGTCCTGGCATGTGCTGGAGGATCTACAATGGCACCAAGAAGTCCACCAAACAGGTGTGTGTGAACTTTCTCCCTTTGACCAGAGCAGGTCTGATTCATAAAAGTCAAGATTTACGTGGACAGACAACCGACTGTGCTGGTGCTGATGTTGAAGTCAGCTGAGATCTTCCCTCATGGGGAGTCCCTGTGAGACTGAATGAAGTTAATGTCAGCTGCTGTCTTTGACCCCCCCAGGAAGTGGCAGTGTTTGTGTTTGATAAGAAGATGATTGACAAGTATCAGAAATTTGAGAAGGACCAAATCATTGATTCGCTGAAAAGAGGGGTGCAACAGCTGACCAGACTGCGTCACCCCCGTCTTCTGACTGTGCAGCATCCTCTGGAAGAGTCACGGTGAGCAACGCATGCACACACACACACACACACACACACACACACACACACACACACACACACACACACACACACACACACACACACACACACACACACACACACACACACACACACACACACATATTCATCAAGGACAAATTCCCTGAGTCAGAGCTCAGAGAAGGGCTTGACATTCAAGGGGAAAAACTGCATAACAAATCTATTTGTCTGCCTTTTGTGTGTGCATGTGAGCAGAGGCTTGTCATGATCAAAAGACTGCTCTCTGAATAATAAATGTCCCCTGAGGGTAAAATAAGGTGAAGCCTGTCTTGTGCTTACTCTCTTTATACCACTCTGTCTTGGAATGGAAGCTCTGAATTCAAAACACTTTCCCGTCTCTGCTTCTAACTTTGCTTCTTAATTGTCTGTGCAAGAATAACTCAACACTTAAAAAGCAGCCGTTTCAAATTATGCTGATGTTATTCCTGTATTTGGTCCTCAGAGACTGCTTGGCGTTCTGCACAGAGCCGGTGTTTGCCAGTTTGTCCAATGTGCTGGGCCAGTGGGAGAACCTGCCCAGCCCCATGCCCACCGACATCAAGGAGTACAAACTCTACGACGTGGAGACCAAGTATGGCTTGCTGCAGGTGAGAATGCAGACAGCTTAGCTTGCTTGATATAGGGCTGCAGCCCTATGTTTTATTATTATTCATTTCCATGTATTTTTTAAATTAATTCTTAGATGAGATATTCTAGAAATGTTTATAAAGATGTCTGGCTAACATTTTTAAAAGCCTCAAACCCCAAAAGATTCTTTCTATCCCTCATAGTTGACAGAAAACCAGCAAATATTCAATTTAACAAGCTGAAATCAGTGAATCTTTAGCATTCTGTCTGTAAAAGTTTATAAAATTATCATAAAATATCATCAGAATTATCTATTCAGTGCATAAATTGTATTTTTTTTACCTTGTAACTCATCAACCTCTGTGCACATGAGTAACAGTTCCGTTGCACTGTTCACGTATCAAATGTATGACGAGACATTATTGAATGAGAATTTACCGGTTTGTTATTATAAGCGTACTAAATTGTAGTTGTCTGGCAGGTTTTAGTACCTTTATCGGCCACATCTAGAAGTCCAATATGCATTCATACAGTGTGATGTTCCCAAAGCCAGTTGAACCAGTGCAATTCCATTCCTCACCTGTTAATGTTATGCTGCTCTTTCAATCAGTTTGATATTAGGCCTCATCATTTTTTTTTGCCACATTGACCCACATTAGTCTTTATTTCTGTTATCTTGCCTTTTCCACATCTTACAGTATATTATCTAAACTTGAGCTCCTGTCGACTCTGCTCTTATTTCCCCTGACATTTTCATTTCTCTCTCTCCTCAGATCTCGGAGGGTTTGGCCTTCCTCCACAGCGGAGTGAAAATGGTCCACGGCAACTTGTGTCTAGAAAACATCATCCTCAACAAGAGTGGATCCTGGAAGATCATGGGCTTTGACTTCAGCATCTCCTCGACCAACCCCTCAGACGCTGAGGTGTGTTGAAGACTCCTGTTCCCTCAGCACTGTCTGTCAGGCAGGGCCTTCGAGATGTTCTGCCACAGTAATGTCTGTCAGTATTGTCACACCCTGATATTCTCATGTTCTCTCACCCTCTTCAGCCTAAGTACACCTGTAAAGAGTGGGAGCCCAACCTCCCTCCGCTCTGCCTCCCCAACCCTGAATACCTGGCCCCTGAGTACATCCTGTCTGTCAGTTGTGACTCGGCCTCTGACATGTACTCGCTGGGCGTGGTGATGCATGCCGTCTTCAATGAGGGCAAGCCTGTTTTCCAAGTCAACAAGCATGACATTTTTAAGAGCTTCAGCAGGCAGCTGGACCAGGTTCGAAATGATCATACGTTTTTCATAAAATTGTGGACGCTTGAGAATGTCACTTGAATTTGGGAGACATCTGGTCTTCTTGGGAACAAATGTCTTCATGCAGGCTGCAGGATGTCTTGTCCAGATTTGACTGGACTTAGTAGTAAAATGGAAATATGTTTGAAATAATCCTGATGATTACGACATGACACACTCCAGCTAATGGGCATTTTCTATATTCCTACAAGTGAAGTCATGCAGCAGATCCCAGCTGTATTCCAATGAAAAATTACCTACTGTAGCTCAAACGTGTGTTATTATATCCAACAAACACTGATTTTATTCTTTCTCTGTTCTCCAACTGTAGCTGAGCACCATGAGTCCAGCGCTGTTGAACAAGATCCCAGAGGAGGTGCGGGAGCACGTCAAAATGCTGCTCAGCGTCACACCAAATGTCCGACCGGATGCAGACCAGATGACCAAGGTTTGCATTGTTCCGACATGCATGAAGATGCAGAGAGCAGCATGTTTTTACTCTGTGTGCTAACATTGGTGATTCCCTTTTTTTTAATGTGTGAAATTCAGATTCCGTTTTTTGACGACGTGGGTGCCGTGACCCTGCAGTACTTTGACTCCCTCTTCCAAAGGGACAACCTACAGAAGTCCCAGTTCTACAAAGGCCTCCCCAAAGTCCTGCCCAAACTACCCAAGGTAGTACAACCAAATGTCTAATATTGTAGTCTGTATTCTCACCCTCTGCGCAGAAGCATTTTGCTGAGATTTGCATTAAAAGAGGCTTTATGGGACTGCTTTTTTCCGTACTTTCATCCATCCTGTTTTGTTAGACATCTAATGAACTCACTGTGAACACACAGCGTTGCAGTTTGAAGTCCTACTCATTCACAGCTTCTGGAACCCATCCGTTTTTTCTTTCTCTCAGCGAGTGGTGGTGTATCGAATCTTGCCGGCACTGACCTCTGAGTTTGTCAACCTGGACATGGTTCCCTTCGTGCTGCCCAACGTGCTGCTGATTGCAGAGGAGTGCACCAAGGAGGAGTACGTGCGCCTCATCTTGCCTGACCTCACGCCTGTTTTCAAGCAGCAAGAGCCCATTCAGGTAAACGGAAACGCAGAACTAAACACATGCGGTATGAGGTTGGGTGTTGAACATTATTATTGTGGTGTACGCATGTGTTGGTGAGCTAGCAGTGCACTCAAGTAATAACGTGCACTTTGTAAAAACACTCTTTAAACCTCTGCATGATGTCTCTCTCTGTATTTTTCTTTCCATGCTTCTTCAGGCTAGTAATATGGTGAGTGGGCTCTGCTGTGAATACGCTCCAGTCACATCAGCTAGTTTGTGCATTGTGTTGTCTGTAGTACTAAAAGCTGCCTAAAGCCACTGAAAGCACTGCCTCTGTTAACTTCCACTTACTGCTCGACTCGTGTAGAAAATAACGTAGAGTTCTTCTTGCTTTTGACTTTGTTTTCCTCACTGGGTGCCTGTGCTGTGCAGATCCTGCTGATTTTCCTGCAGAAGATGGACCTACTGCTGACCAAGACACCGGCAGAGGACATTAAGAACAGCGTGCTGCCCATGGTCTACAGAGCTTTGGAAGCCCCCTCTGTACAGATCCAGGTACAGGGGGGATGTGGGGCTGCTTAGTATTTGAGGTGATGCTGAGATTAATTGAACACAGTCAGTCTTGACTAGAAACGCATCCACCGGATGGATTTCTGAAGGAGCTGCTGTACGCCAGATTTTTTTGAAAAGGCCAGACACTGTCAGAAATATTTTTAGACCTGTTTGACATTTCTGGTTGCTTTGTTCCTTTCGATACCACCTCTCTGAAGTACGAACATTGTAAGAATAGTTGATTTGATCATTTTTACTTGGTTGGTGTTTATTTTTAGCATTCTGCTTGGAACATGATTTTCCCCACCTGCTGTACTCCCCTTTCAGCGCTGCCTTGAGGGCGCAGTAAGAGCGAATGTACTTGGCATCTCTAAACGTTAGATTTCATAACATCTTATCTGTGGTCGAGCAGGAGCTGTGCCTGAACATCATCCCGACGTTTGCCAACCTGATTGACTACCCATCCATGAAGAACTCCCTCATTCCCCGAATCAAATCAGCCTGCCTACAGACCTCCTCGCTCGCTGTGAGTCTCCATCAGCCACCTTCTGCTCTCAACTTTTACCTTTCAGGCTGTCTGATGAAGCAAGAAAGCAGACTAAGCATAGATGATGATGATGGGGGCAGACATAAAAACTGACTCAAACGTCAGAATGTTTGAAACCGTCCATGCATTTGACTTTTTCTATGTGTCTTCCTTTGTTACTGTGTAGGTACGAGTGAACTCTCTGGTGTGTCTGGGGAAGATTTTGGAGTATCTAGACAAGTGGTTTGTCATCGACGAGATCCTGCCCTTCCTACAACAGATCCCCTCCAGAGAGCCAGCAGTACTCATGGGTGTTCTAGGTGAAGAGACTGGACACACTCCCACTTCCAGCGCGTGTGAATTGAAACATTTGTGCGACCTCTTTGCTTAATGAGTGCTCCTCATTTCAGGAATCTATAAGTGCACCTTCAGCCACAAGAAGTTGGGCATCCCCAAAGAGCACCTGGCCACCAAGAGCCTGCCCCACCTTGTCTCTCTTAGTATAGACAACAATCTCAACCTTAACCAGGTACTACACAGCCAAACACACATACACACCTTTGCATTTTTTTTACCAGCAAGTCTGTGCAAAACAAATTGTTTTTTGTTTACCTACTCTTATCTTGCGTTTCAGTTCAACTCGTTCATGGTGGTCATACGGGACATGCTGAGTCGCATGGAGGCTGAACACAAGACCAAGCTGGAGCAGCTGCACATCATGCAGGAGCAGCATAGGTGTCACATCTTTAAGTCACTCTGTACTATAACCTCCTTTTTATTCCCTCTGATTAAATATAAAATGGTTTTACACAATAGTGGTGATTTTATATCCAAGAGCATTTAGGGGAATTGGAAGCAATTAGCCGTTGATACTGGCCACATGAATATGATAATGGTATGACTAATCAAGCTTCTCTAAAGGCCTTCTGCTCTCTGATCTTGTCTCCTCTAACAGGAGTATAAACATCTCAAACCCAGGAAACCAATCAGAGGACACCAAGAGCCCTCCCAGCACTACTAACCAGGTGAGAGGTTTACTCTCTGACAGCCAAGTAACAGATTAGAGATGGAAGTATTCTCTTCTGCATTAAAGGTTCCTGAAATAGACTGGAAATGTCATGTTTTATGTCTCTGTGCTGCAGTGATTCCATTTCTTCTTTTCCCCCTTTCAGATTGATGATATCTTTGGCAGCACTGGGGTTAATGGGAAGGAAAATGGATCTGCAGCAGCGGCCCCACAGCCTAATAGAGTATGGAGACAATGTCATACCTCATTTATGAAAAACCGTCACCTTTGCTCATTTAGCATGCGGTCCAATTTGTTCATGGTCTCTCTTCGTCTGCACCTCCCCAGATGTCTCTGACTCTCGAGGAGAAACAGCGCTTGGCTAAGGAGCAGGAGCAGGCAGCCAAATTGAGGAACCAGCAGCCATTAGCGCCGCAGACCATCAAACCAGCCTCCACCACCAACACAAAGGTAAAGCCAGAAAGCGTCTGTGCGCACAGAAAAATGCTCAAACTGGTGATGATAAATCTGACACCATTTTACGTTGCAGACTAAGGATCTGACAAGCAGCCTTCTCAACAACATGACATCGCTCAACAGCCTTTCTTTGGCCAACACAGCACGCCCAGCCCCAGTGCAGGGCACCACCATTGCTGCCTTCCCCTCCTCCAACCCCATGCTGGGCCCCATGGGCGCGCCGGTCTCCAACGGTTTCAACACATCCATGGGCTTTCAGACAGGAGGCATGGGGATGGGCATGCGGCCCGCAGGCCCTGGCCTCTATGGCGGCATGGCCACCACCACCAGCACCCCAAACTTTGGAGCCCTCGTGCAGAATCAAGGATCAATCGGACAGACAAATAAAGCCCCCGACATGTCAGCCTTGGACAGTCTTTTTACACCCAGCCAGCCCAAAGTCACCCTCAACCAAATGACTCCAAAGGCCGCACCTGGCACCAGCACCCCTTGGCTCAATCAGTTCGGTTCACCCCAGAACGCTCAGACTCCGATGCAGGGTGTACCAGGGGGGATGGGAGGGGTACCCAGCGGCTTTGGGATGCAAGCAAACCCTTTTTTCAGCCCGCAGAACTTTTCTCAACCGGCCGCCGCCCCCAGCCCGAACCAAAGTGGAATTAAACACAGTGCGTCTGTCAACAACGATCTGAAAGACTTATTCGGCTAAACGTGAATTAAAAAAAAAAAAGAAAAAGATGGCGGGTTAAGTATATTCTTTTAATAACTTTGGATGGATGAGAATTCTCACAGAACAAAACACTGAAAATCCTTTCAAGAGTGTCGCTGTCTGTATTTTTAATCCGACTTGGTTTAAATTTGGACTCTCGCTCACATTCATCTGAAAATTAACCTGCACCTGAATTCCATTTCTACTGGGCCCGAAAGACAAAAGGTCGGGGGGGTGGGGACTTCTTCTCTATGCTGTGTACTTTAAAATGCTGGGGGTTTCCTACTGTTTTGTACTTGACATTCTTGCGAGTCCAAATAACGTGGGTTGAGGTGAATCCCGACTCGGTTTCTTCAGGAAGATTTTGTGTTCATACCGTGAATGATCGAGTGGACGGAGTGGATTTCACTCAGTGAACAAGTTGCGTCAGACCACCACTTCAGAATTAGCTGAAGGCTTCTGTATCTTTATTGCTTGTCCAGACTATTTTAGGATTTGCTGCATGCCTGAAGTGATCAGAGAGTTGGCTTAAAAACCAATACGGCACACATCAAAATGTCTGAGCCCGGTGGGAGGTAGCTGGAAGTGTAGCACCGACGAGCCTGCAGCTGCTGATCAGCCGCCAAAAGAAATCTGAAAGGGGGGTGTAGACACCTGACAGCCCAGCGGTTCCAGTTGAGACGGGGGGGGGACAAGTAGCCCCACTGCAGTCCGTCTCCATGGTAACTGTGTCTCTGCAGCACAGACTGGACTGGTGATCCACGCTGGTCTTCATTTCCCCCCCTTTGGTCTAATTTTTTTAAATCACCAGTGTCAAATGTTGCTTTTTTTTTTTTTTCTTAATTTGACATCGAAGCTAGTTGAAAAGGGAAGGTTTCGTTTTTTAGTCAAAGTCAGTGGATGACCAGCACACCTCCTTTATATCAGTTGCTTCAAAAGGCGGGATGAATGACTGACCTGTGACCGATGAGAAGCTCTGACAGCAGTGCCCTTTCAGCTAGATGCTAATGCTAAAGGCAGTAAACGAGGACCACATGCACTGCTTCAGGCTGTTGTGCCTTACGTGGGCACATGTAGAAAAGTAGATGGACAGCGCTCATCTGTTACTCAAGTATTAATATTTTCTCTTTTCATCAGCTCTTTCTTGAATTCCTTGCTTTGTTGCATGTTACTGAAACGGATCTAAAGTTTGAGTTGAGCGTCTTTTCTAAGGACGACTCCAGTGACCAATGACATTTTATTTCGCACATCCGGCTGGATTCGCTCTGAAGTACTTCAGGGGCAGCATTTCAGCATTTCTGTTGATCAGTTTGTATGATGACGAAGATTTCCACGATATATTTTGATTTCAGCACTTTTCAGCCGTCAGAGGACCTGTGCTGGTGACATGAAGTGTAAATATATAGTTATTTAAAAATGGATTGCTCTGTGAGGGCCTTAGCATTTTTATGTCCTTGTGATCATGGTGAAGAGGCCTTAGATGAGTTGTGTGCAATAATCCTTATCGGTTGTTAAGGGTGCATATCGATTGGCTCAAGCAGCCGTTGATGTGTCCTTACTTTCATTTCCATCGACCGACAATAAGTACAGAGGTCTGTCGGATTTTCTTGACAACATTAATATATACTCATTCTAAATCGTACATTTTTGAAGAGAGTTATACCATTTTAGGGTTTTTAGATGCACCTTGGTCACGCTGTGTTTCTGCTGACAATGATTGTTGCTAACATGCTGAAGTGTAACGTCTTTTATTTGGTTAACTTTTGTTTCTGTAGAAAAGGCGAGCTCTCTCCAGCCGCATGGCAGTGTTACTCGCTCGTGAATTTGACTCGTCAGGTTCTGTTAATTTCCCAATTTTTGTCAAATGAGATGACACGTTTCTGTGATTTGCGGTTTTTCATTTGCAGATCGGCATTAAGTGTGTGGCAGTTTTGATTTCATCTCAAAGTGGACATCCTGGAAGAACCCCAAATCAGAAAACTGAAGCTTATTCTACAAGATTGTTTGTATACCACTGCTGTCACGTGTGTAGTGTGGCCCTTGTTTTATGTGTTGAGGTGCTGGTCTCTGAGGTGGTCCAATGAAAATCTGTACATATAAAGGAAAGTACACAATCTAATGCTCTCAAAGGGTGGTCATTATTTGTGTGATGGTTTTAAAACACTACATCGGGCAGTGAAGCGAATGTAACTTTAGAGACGAAAAACCAGCCAACGTGCACTTCATCATTTAAACTGATATAAAAAACATACATATTTAAGAGTTCTGGCTTTGTAGATTCATTTTCAAGGTAAGCACTGACATTTAATTTTTCTTAATATTTACCAGTGTATACCAGTGAAGAGGGTCTCCTGAATGGCTCACCATTCAATGAGTGCCCTCGTTTCCTCAGATGTCATTTGATTCGCCATCGATTTTCATAAAAAATGTATTTGAAATCTACAAGGTTCATTTCTTGCCTAAAAAATTCTATGAAAACAAATGAAAATTGTAAAAAAAAAAAAAAAAAAGAAAAAGAAAACAGAAAAAGAAAGAAAGTCTCTGCTGTTTTCCACTCTTCACTCAAATGCTGAAATGAATGCTGGGACATTTGTCCAGCTGTCCAGCTGACACAGCCTCTGCAATGGGCATGTCCAGAACATTTCTAGGAATGGTAACCGGCCCTCGACACACTCAGCTCTGCGGCCGATAGGTGATTTTCTTCACTGACACGTGACGGGGCTCATGTGGCCCAATCATATCATGAAACACTTCCCCTCTTTTACTTCGGTAACGTAATGTGTTAGGATCTGCGAGAATGGAGAGAAAACGAAAAGGAGGTGCAGAGAAACTGCGAGAGAAGAAGGAGCTGATTCTTCAAGCCAGCGCTGCAAAAAGGCACAAAAAGGCACAAAAAAGGCACAAAAAGGCACAAAAAGGCACAAAAAGGCAGGGCCTTCATCAGCTCCCGTGGCCGATGACAGTGGTGGTGGTGGTGGCGACATTGCACAGAGACATGCAGTAAAACCTGCAGTAAGATGGACTGCTTTCAGAACACTTGTTAAATGATAAAACGTCAATAACATATTTTTTGGTTAATGTTCTATGGCCAGGTTAGTTAGTGTTCCAGTTAGTTTGTAATACCTGTATACGCAAGTATTTATAGACATTGTGTATGTAGCCCTCTCTCTCATTCATGTGTCATCATCTCTGTTTTCAGTTTCTAAGCTGCTGTTTTTATCTTGAAGATTGACCAATAATCAAATCTCTCTCTCTCTCTCTCTCTCTCTCTCTCTCTCTCTCTCTCTCTCTCTCTCTCTCTCTCATACAAACATACATACACAGAGTTCAAAGTTCATTCAGGAGTTCAGCTACGTTCATCCTTTTGGACTGGGTCACTTCACAATTTATTGAGTGCTACTCTTGGAAGAGTTAACATCTGATCCATCATTTCTCATCTCTATTCTTTCTTTTTTCTTCCTCCCTGAAACACAGAGGTTCACCCAACAGGATGAATTCTGCTTAAAGATCCATTACTGTCATGGAGTGGTGGAGTATGCTTTTTTGTAGTGTTAATAAATTAGACTTTTTGGAAGTAATTAATGTGTCCACTTTCACTGATTCCCGTTAACTCATTGGATGGCTGAAGGTTTTAAAGAGTTGCACAGTTACACATTCAAGAGAAAGACCGAAAAGGTGTGCGTTATCAAATGTGGCGGGCCGGTCTGGTCCAAAATGCCAGGGCCGATTTTTTGTCCCAGTCCGCCCCTGATCATCAGTGATGGTCAATGTTTAGAACTTGAAAAAAATTAATTATTTTTTTATGGAACTCACATTACAGGGTCAACGTACAAGTACAGCCCAAGCCTGTGTCATACAAAACAAGCTTTACTGTAATTTCTAAGTTACATGGCATTAAACTGAATGAAAGCTCATGATCTAGCTTTTATTTCTTGTCTTATTTCCAACATGTACATCATGACCATTTAAAGCTTGTAAAGCTTATAATGTAGTTATCCAGCAGGGGAACATTAAGTTATGTGTCTCCAAATGCACCGGAAAGATTATCATGTGTTCATTAAAAAGGTGAACAAATATCAATGCAAAAAATGATTGAAGCACAATATATGTAGAAGTATCGACACCAAAGAACACACAACATGAGGAAATGACAAAATCGTTTAAAATTAGTGCTGACTGTTCCTGAAGTCCCTTAAAATAACACAAATTAATCTGAATTTAACCCTGAAAACACACCAAACCAAAAGCCTCCACAGAAGAAATGATGTGCAATTGAAACAAAAATGTATTAAATACTGATATTATGAGGAGGAAACGTATATGAGGCAAAAACTAATCACCTTAAAACAACTAATTTATGGTCCTCCAGGACTGTCTGACAGACAAGTCGGTCGGTACAGCCACAAGTCGGTCGGTACAGCCACAGCACCAGCATCATCTTCTTCCTCTTCATCTTATTCTTCTTCTTCTTCTGAACTTCCGATCTCTGACGATGAAGCATTCAGTGAAGTACTGATATCTTTTACTTCCTCAAAGGTACAAATCCCACAGTGTAAAAATCCAGCTTTCAAAACCTGATTTACAGTACCAACATTAAAAGTGCTCATTATGCAGAGTGGACCATTTCACAATCACATGGACATGGACATGCCCATTGCAGAGGGCTGTGTCAGCTGGACAAATGTCCCAGCATTCATTTCAGCATTTGAGTGAAGAGTGGAAAACAGCAGAGAAAGAGGCAAAAAAAAAAAGGCCCTTTTTTCACATGTTGTTTCATCAACTCTGAGAATTTTTGAAGAGAGAAATGAACATTGTAAAATTGACAGTTTTGTGAAAATCAACTGCAAATTTGACCTTAAATTAAAGACCATCTGAGGAAATGAGGGCACTCATTGGATGGTGAGCCATTAAGGAGACCCTTTTGACTGGTTTACACTGGTAAATATTAAGAAAGATGAAATGTCAGTGCTCATTTTGAAAAAAAATCTACAAAGCCAGAAATCTTGGTGTAGTTACAATATCAATTATGTTGATATTATTTAATCATACATGAATCAATATACATATGGGTGTTTAGAATAACTGTGACCAGTGAACCTGTCTACCTGTGGAATGTTTCAGCCAAGTTAAGTACAAGTACCTCAAACTTGAGTAAATGTTCTTCTGTACATTACACCACTGAGCAGTACAGAAGCAGCTCCTGTTATTTACCATTTGGGAGGACATATTAGGTAAAGTTAATCCTGTCCAAACAGGACTTTTGTCTTGTTGAAATCTAGAGTCACTCAAAAAACCATATTTGATGACACACCAGCTCGTCTTCTTTATAACCATCATAATATCTTACAGTTCTTCTTATATTGTACGGCTTCATTCACAGACACATACCTTTTTCAAAATGATAGATTTCTTATTTATTTTTTTTCATTTTCAAAATCACAATTGTATGTTGTATGTTGATATTGTCACCATCACTCTTCTTCTCACCGACGCAGCCGTTGAAAGACTCGATCTTCTCCTCTGTCTTTGCATCGGTTTTCCGTGTCAGAGAGATGGTCGGGTTGTGGTAGGTGAAGACTGCAACGGGCTAGACGTACACGTCAAAGTGAAGTGAAGTGCCAACAACAAAGCAAGGGTTTCTTTTTCCACGGGGGAATATCTAGCTCGGAACGCTCGGGAAAAGCAACCCACCTGGTGGTCGACCCCATCCACATCCTCTCGCAACAACACAGCACCTGCACCCGCAGCACTGGCATCCACCCCCAACCCGAAAAGGCGAGAAAGATCAGGAGCAGCGAGCAAGCCGTTCCTGCCAGAAATACACCACATTCAGTCGCGTTGTTTCACGCCGTTTTTTTACGCCGTAATGCGCAAAAAGGACGCCGCTTTTTACGCGTAATGAAATCCTCCCAGAACGCGCGTAAAAACGATGTTTCCCTAGTATGAAAATAATCTCCATCCTTCTTTTCTCTCAGCCACTCAACTTGAAGTATCTGCATCCAATCGCTGATCAAGACAAGCAGACCAAATCAGTGAAGCGCAGATCTCCTTTGTGGCAAAGTGTGTCCTAACCCACCTTGTAGTTTCTCGTAGGTTAATTTTGGGTGATAGGCGGGAAAAATATCCCATAAATGAACTTCGTCCTTATTTTAAATTCCTCTTCCATGCATCGTTCATTTTATGTATTCTGGTCAATGCTTTTAGGTCATTGTTGATTTTCACTGGTTCCTCCATGGAGTGTGAAGTGAAGAAGGTGTACAGTGGTCAGAGCTCTGGACTTTGAAGCAACAATCATCTTAGCTTGCAGGTACGAACCCCGTAAGTGGAATTGGTCACTTGAACCCTTCGCAGGGATTTTTGGTCGTTTCTTGTTTGTTTCCTTTACTCTGTCATGCACCATGCTGCTATTTTGTGATGTATTTGTTTGGATATAAACCTGACTTTGCAGCCCTGTGTTAGTGAACAAGATGGCAGAAACCTGTGTGCACTCCTCTCATTTCTGTCTAAACTCCCCCTCCATGCATTGTTAGAATTTTTGACATATATTTTGGCTACACACTCACACACAAAGGCACACGCGCATACACACACATATGCGTGCGTGTGTGTGTGCTCGCGTGCGTGTGTGTGTGTGTGTAGCCAAAATGTCTATATATTGGAACAATGCATGGAAGGGGAGTGAGACTGAGAGGAGTGCACACAGGTTTCTGCCATCTTGTTTACTCAGACAGGGCTGCAAAGTCAGTGGGTTAATCCAAACAAATACATCACAATATAGCAGCGTGGTGCATGACGGAGGAAAAGAAACAAACAAGAAACGACCAAAAAAACCCCGCGAAGGGTTCAAGTAAACACTCAGGGGATTCGTACCTGCAAGCTAAAATGATTCCTGCTTCAAAGTCCAGAACCCTAAGCACCGCACAACTTCCACACTTCTTTCTCCACAGAGAAACCAGTGAAAACCAACAATGACCTAAAAGCATCGACCAAGAAAAACAAAATAAACGATGCATGGAAGAGGAATTTAAAATAACGACAAAGTTCATTTATGGGATATTTTCCTGCCTATCACCCAAAATTAACCTACGAGAAACTACAAGGTAGGTTAGGACACACTTTGCCACAAAGGAGATCTGCGCTCCACTGATTTGGTCTGCTTGTCTTGATCAGCAATTGGGCGCAGACACTTCAAGTTGAGTGGCTGAGAGAAAAGAAGGAGGGAGATTATTTTCATACTAGGGAAACGCCTTTTTACGCGCGTTGTGATTCACAAAACAGCGTTTTTTACGCGCGTTCTCAGGAGACTTCATTACGCGTTCTTTTTGCGCATAAAAAAACGGCGTGAAGTCTGGAAAAAAACAGCGTTTTTTACGCCATAATGCAGTTGAAACGCAACTGAATGTGGCGTATTTCTGGCAGGAACGGCTTGCCATACATTTTTATGATTTCCAAATTTCTGTCTGTGCTGCAGGGACCAGCTCATAAGCACGTAAAATTGCAGCTTTAACCGAATCGTAGTGGAGGCTGTCCTCCACTGGGAGCGCAGCTACAGTTTCCTGAGCTTTCCCATGCACCTTACACTGCAACAGGAGACACCGCACATCTGGCGGCCACTGCAATGCCGTAGCGATGCGTTCAAAGGCTGCAAAGTACGAGTCTACTTCAGTTTCTCGGAACACAGGAACTACAGCAATATGTTTGCTAATGTCAAAAGGTTTTTGAGAAGTGGTAGAGGAAGGAGACATACCCGGGGCATCAGCGAATTTGCAGCTGTTTTATCTCCAGCTGGAACTGCCTCTCCTGTGCCTTTTCCTGAGCTTCCATCTGGCGACGTGCAAGCCGTACGTTCAGCTTCGCCTCCACTCTGGAGTCAGTACTAATAGACAGCGGACGAGCCACCACTTTTTGTTACGACCCAGCTCGCTAGGGGTGAGCCTCGGGCTCTAGCTGGCGTAGCCGCACGGCTTTGTCAGCCTCGATTTCCAGCCGTTTTATCTCCAGCTGGAGCTGCCTCTCCTGTGCCTTTTCCTGAGCTTCCATCTGGCGACGTGCAAGCTGTACGTTCAGCTTCGCCTCCACTCTGGAGTCAGTACTAATAGCGGTTCGTACCGAGGCAGCGTGAACAGCGTTTGCGGCCGCTCAGCCGTTCTAGTCTCTGCTACTGAGACTGTTTTAGCACCGGTAGGATCACTCTCCAGCATTGCTGGCCCTGGTTGAGCCAGCACCAAGAGGATCTCTAACTCCACCCGCAATTTGAGCCAGATCATCTTTGCGGCAGCAGTCCAACTTGTCCGGGAATCTTTGAACAGATATCCCGGACGAGACACCACTTTTTGTTACGACCCAGCTCGCTAAGGGTGAGCCTCGGGCTCTAGCTGGCGTAGCCGCACGGCTTTGTCAGCCTCGATTTCCAGCCGTTTTGTCTCCAGCTGGAACTGCCTCTCCTGTGCCTTTTCCTGAGCTTCCATCAGGCGACGTGCAAGCTGTTCGTTCAGCTTCGCCTCCACTCTGGAGTCAGTACTAATAGACAGCGGTTCATACCGAGGCAGCGTCAACGGAGTTTGCGGCCGCTCAGCCGTTCCAGTCTCTGCTACTGAGACTGTTAGAGCACCGGGAGGATCACCCTCCAGCATCACTGGCCCTGGTTGTGCCGGCACCAGGAGGATCTCTAACTCTACCAGCTTATCAAGAACGAGAGCTTTAAGCTCATTTTTAAGAATTTGTTTGGGGAACGAGAGACTGAAGTAACTCGCAATTTGAGCCAGATCATCTTTGCGGCAGCAGCCCAACTTGTCCAACGAGGGACTGGCCAAAAACTGTTGCTGAATTTTCGGCGTGGGGGGGTCGACCACTTACGCACCAAAACATTGTTATCACGCAGATAAACCACATTCTCACCACTTGCTTTGTCTGCACTCACCCTTGAGAAGCACTTCTGTAGTGTAGGATCAGCCCGTTGAGCAGCACACAGACGGTCTCTGGTCACCGGCAGGGACAGACATTCAGGAGAGAAGCTGCTGCTCCAGATGTTTCACCGTCATCTGCAGTCTCTCCTGGTTCTCCTCCATCTCGCTCATCTCCTTGCGCTGGATGGTTTCTGCCTGTTCCAGCTGGGACTGGGGACTTGATGTCAAGGTCTCAACGCAGTTTGTCTCTTGAGAGCTGGCTTTCAGAAGCTCATCTCGTCTGCAAATGTCTCTTTCCAAGTTGGAGACACTGTAGCTGAGTCTCTTCTTTTCAGTCCCCAGTTGATCAGTATTCAGTTTTCAAGTATTCAAAATTGTTTTGAATCGCAAAATGCGAAAGGCAAGACAACGAAAAGAGCAAGTGGGTGCTTTTCAAAGAAATGAAAAAATCAAAACCAAAAGAGAACTCTCTAAAAATGAGAGTTTACCTAAATATAAAAGAGAACTAAGTAATACAAACCAAAAGAGAACTCTCTAAAATGAGAGTTTACCTAAATATAAGAGAACTAAGTAATACAAACCAAAAGAGAACTCTCTAAAAATGAGAGTTTACCTAAATATAAAAGAGAACTAAGTAATACAAACCAAAAGAGAACTCTCTAAAATGAGAGTTTACCTAAATATAAAAGAGAACTAAGTAATACTAACTAAAAGAGAACTCTCTAAAATGAGAGTTTACCTAAATATAAAAGAGAACTAAGTAATACAAACCAAAAGAGAACTCTCTAAAATGAGTTTACCTAAATATAAAAGAGAACTAAGTAATACAAACCAAAAGAGAACTCTCTAAAATGAGAGTTTAACTAAATATAAAAGAGAACTAAGTAATACAAACCAAAAGAGAACTCTCTAAAATGAGAGTTTACCTAAATATAAAAGAGAACTAAGTAATACTAACTAAAAGAGAACTCTCTAAAATGAGAGTTTACCTAAATATAAAAGAGAACTAAGTAATACAAACCAAAAGAGAACTCTCTAAAATGAGTTTACCTAAATATAAAAGAGAACTAAGTAATACAAACCAAAAGAGAACTCTCTAAAATGAGAGTTTACCTAAATATAAAAGAGAACTAAGTAATACAAACCAAAAGAGAACTCTCTAAAAGTGAGAGCTTAATTAACTAGAACTAAAAGAGATCTCTTCAAAAGGAAGAGCTTAAATAATACTAACAAAAAGAGAACTACCTAAATACCACACCAAACAAAATGGAAAACAAAACCCTCCTAAATGAGGCCTACTATTCAAATGGAAACAAAACGAGAACCAAAATACAAGGGAAAAGCACCCCTAAGCCTATTGAGGCTAACAAATCAAAACTAAGTGTATGTACAAATCAGTTCCCCCCTCTAAACCTCACTCTTGTTCTTGTTCTTGTCCTTCCTCTCTTGCTTTTCTTTCCTTTTCCTCTCCCGCTTCTCTTGTTTGTCTTTCTTTTTCCGCTCCTTCATCTCTACCTTGTCTTCCTCTGTCTGTCCAGCCTTAAGGAAGTTCAGGTGAGACCAGAAGCTGCGTTTCTTCTTTGCCGCTGCCTCCTTTGGTGCCTCGCAGAGCTTGTCAGAGAGAGAGTCTTTCTCCTTTGTGAGATCCACGATTTCGGTGTCCCTCTGTTGGAGCTGCTGCTCCAGATGGTTCACCGTCATCTGCAGTCTCTCCTGGTTCTCCTCCATCTCGCTCTTCTCCTGGCACCAGGTCTGTTCGCTCTTGACCAGCTGCTGTAGGAGCTCCTCCTCAAGAGCTTCTGTGTGGTCTGCAGCCTCTTTGAGCTTGTCAGAGAGAGAGTCTTTCTCCTTTGTGAGATCCACGATTTCGGTGTCCCTCTGTTGGAGCTGCTGCTCCAGATGGTTCACCGTCATCTGCAGTCTCTCCTGGTTCTCTGCCATCTCTCTCTTCTCCTGGCCCCAGGCCTGTTCACTCTTGACCACCTCCTGTAGGAGCTCCTCCTTGACAGATTCGGTGTACTCTGCGGCCTCGTTGAGCAATTTAGAGAGATAGTCTTTCCAGTTTGTGAGATCCACGATTTCGGTGTCCCTCTGTTGGAGCTGCTGCTCCAGATGGTTCACCGTCATCTGCAGTCTCTCCTGGTTCCCCTCCATCTCGCTCTTCTCCTGGCACCAGGTCTGTTCGCTCTTGACCAGCTGCTCTGCGAGCTTCTCCTCGAGAGCTTCTGTGGCATCTGCGGCCTCTTTGAGCTTGTCAGAGAGATGGTCTTTCTCCCTTTTGAGATCCACGATTTCGGTGTCCCTCTGTTGGAGCTGCTGCTCCAGATGGTTCACCGTCATCTGCAGTCTCTCCTGGTTCTCTGCCATCTCCCTCATCTCCTTGCTGGCTTTCAGAAGCTCATCCCGTCTGCAAATTTCTCTTTCCAAGTTGGAGACTCTGTAGCTGAGTCTCTTCTTTTCAGTGCTCAGTTGATCCCTTTGATACCACACCTGGTTCAACTGGATCTTCAGATGGTTGATCTGGCTCTGACTGCGATGGAAGGCATTTTGCAGATGGACGAATTCAGCGGAATGGTTTGGAGGGGCCTGACGAGCAGGACCAGCCAATGGACCCCTTTGGTGGCTTCTGGGGTTGCCTCTCTCCGCCATTGGACTGTCTAGTAGGCTGTAGTTGTCTGTAGCAGAGAGCAGTTGTCTGTAGTAGAAAGCAGTTCTCTGTAGTAGACACTAGTCACCTGTAGTAGACAATCTCGTAGTACGATGTGTTCGTCAGTAGCAGAATAATAATCAATCAATAAATGAATCGATGTAATAATCTGCACTGTGGAACGCGTATCTCTCTTGTGTGTAAATCCAAGGTCGATACTGCTCTGCTGGGGTTTGCAGCAGTATTTATTGCCAATACCATTCTAGAACTACAATTCCAATTCCAATCTAGAACTACATCAAAGCCACTTCAATCCCATTGGCTGCACACATGATGACACATTTAGTGGGCGGAGCTAATCCAGGAACACATGGGCTCCTTTTTTTTTGTTTTGTTTTGATTTTTTTTTTTAAGATTCTTCCATCAGGCTGTGAGATTTCTGAACTCATCCTCTGCACTTCACCATAGAAACTTTTCATTTTTGGACCTTTTATTCATTCATCCTTTTTTGTCATCTTTGTTCTGTGAGGAGCATAAAGGGAATATAGCTGTCCTTTAATTGTGTTGTACCTGTTGATGGCGGCCTCAGTGTTAGTTACAGTTAAAGTGTAAAATTACTCACAAATCAGTCATAATGGGCTCTGTCAGTGTCACATTTGTATGCTACAATATTATCTCATAATCACTGATGCATTACCATGTGAGAAGAGCTACTTTCACTCATTTTATATCCTCTGAGGTGGCTTATTTCACTCCATGAAAATATTTTGGATTCTTTCAGCTCATTGCAGGTTTTGAACCTTCATCTGCAAAGCAACTCGAAACTACAGCTGTCAGAAAAAAATAACATATTTTCCTCTAAAATGTTGGGGACTACAAGTATAAAGTAAATGCTCTAGGAAAGTACAAGTACATCAATCTGTTTCAAGAGATTTTATTCTGTACCTGATGTTTCCTTCAGCCCGGTAACCTTCAGCCTTCCACTCTGAATTCCCCTGAAGTTGGTATTATCATAAACTGTCCCATTCAAAACACAGTTATTTAGATTTGAATAAAGCTTGGCTGCACTGCACAAATGTTTCCAACTGGTGGCTCAGTGGTTTCATATTAATTCTAATCTTAAATCTCATATGTGTTACTTGCATTAAGTCTACTTTTTCTCCTGTGGCTTTAAAACCATGAAAACGTCTTTTCTGACGTCACCGGCAGCTCATCTCGGCGTCGCTTTCTGTAAATGTGAGCTGTCATGAAAGTGTTATGTGCCGGTGAGTGTAACATGGCTGTCACAGTGGTGATCGGGTCTTTCCACTGATATCTTTTACTTCCTCAAAGGTACAAATCCCACAGTGTAAAAATCCAGCGTTCAAAACCTGATTTACAGTATGCAGAGTGGACCATTTCATAATCATTTCTGTTATCAATTCTTCCATTTTCTATACCGCATATCCCCTTCGGGGTGGGGGGGGGGCTGGAGCCTATCCCAGCTGTCAATGGGCGAGAGGCGGGGTACACCCTGGACCAGTCGCCAGTCGATCGCAGGGCAACACACAAGACAACAATTCACACTCACACTCACACCTAGGGGCAATTTTAGAGTCGCCAATTAAACTAATGAGCATGTTTTTGGTCTGTGGGAGGAACCCACGCAAGTAACCAATGCCACTCATGGGATTCGTACCTGCAAGCTAAAATGTCAAAGTCCAGAACCCTAACCACTGTACAACTTCTTCACTTCATACCACATGAAGGAACCAGTGAAAATCAACAATGACCTAAAAGCATTGACCAGAATACATAAAATAAACGATGCATGGAAGAGGAATTGAAAATAAGGACGAAGTTCATCCATCCATTATCTATACCGCCTATCCCTTTCGGGGTTGCGGGGGACTGGAGCCTATCCCAGCTACAATGGGCGAGAGGCGGGGTACACCCCGATCCTGCAGTCGCCAGCCGATTGCAGGGCCACATACAAGGACAAACAAACATTCACACTCACACTCACACCTATGGACAATTTAGAGTCACCAATCAACCTAATGAGCATGTTTTTGGTCTGTGGGAGGAAGCCGGAGTACCCGGAGAGAACCCACGCATGCACGGGAAGAACATGCAAACTTCACACAGAAAGGCCCCGTCTGACCTGGGGATCGAACCGGCAACTTTCTTGCTGTGAGGCACGCGCACTACCTGCTGCGCCACCGTGCAGCCCACAAAGTTCATTTATGGGATATTTTCCTGCCTATCACCCAAAATTAACCTACGAGAAACTACAAGGTAGGTTAGGACACACTTTTCCACAAAGGAGATCTGTGCTCCATCTGTGCGTATTTTACGCGCGTTCTCGGAGGACTTCATTACGGCGTAAAAAGCGGCGTTCTTTTTGCGCATTAAGGCGCAAAAACTGCGTTTTTTACGCCGTAATGCAGTTGAAAAGCGACTGAATGTGGCGTATTTCTGGCAGGAACGGCTTGCCATCCAGCGCTGCGGAGCTGGCGCGCTCCGACAGTCTGGATGCGCTCTTGCCGGATTGTCTTGCCTTGCCGGTGATCAGTGAACGTGTGTCTGCCGCTCAATGGGCTGATCCAGCGCTACCGAAGTGTTTCTCAAACGTCCCGGGGTGGATATTGTGTGGACTCCTTAGTGTCGGTATGCGTTTTGAAGAGTGGAGTCTCTTCTCAGCTATGTGCCTGTGCTCGCTGCTCCTGATCTTTCTCGCCTTTTCGGGTTGGGGGTGGATGTCAGTGCTGCGGGTGCAGGTGCTGTGTTGTTGCGAGAGGATGTGGATGGGGTCGACCACCAGGTGGGTTGCTTTTCCCGAGCGTTCCGAGCTAGATATTCCCCCGTGGAAAAAGAAACCCTTGCTTTGTTGTTGGCACTCCACTTCACTTTGAGGTGTACGTCTAGCCCGTTGCAGTCTTCACCTACCACAACCCGACCATCTCTCTGACACGGAAAACCGATGCAAAGACAGAGGAGAAGATCGAGTCTTTCAACGGCTGCGTCGGTGAGAAGAAGAGTGATGGTGACAATATCAACATACAACATACACTAGTAATTTTGAAAAAAAAGAAAAAAGAGAAATCAATCATTTTGAAAAAGGTATGTGTCAATATAAGAACAATACAATACAATACAGTACAATATAAGAAGAACTGTAAGATATTATGATGGTTATAAAGAAGTGCTGGTGTGTCATCAAATATGGTTTTTTGAGTGACTCTAGATTTCAACAAGACAAAAGTCCTGTTTGGACAGGATTAACTTTACCTAATATGTCCTCCCAAATGGTAAATAACAGGAGCTGCTTCTGTACTGCTCAGTGGTGTAATGTACAGAAGAACATTTACTCAAGTTTGAGGTACTTGTACTTAACTTGGCTGAAACATTCCACAGGTAGACAGGTTCACTGGTCACAGTTATTCTATACACCCATATGTATATTGATTCATGTATGATTAAATAATATCAACATAATTGATATTGTAACTACACCAAGATTTCTGGCTTTGTAGATTTTTTTTTCAAAATGAGCACTGACATTTCATCTTTCTTAATATTTACCAGTGTAAACCAGTCAAAAGGGTCTCCTTAATGGCTCACCATCCAATGAGTGCCCTCATTTCCTCAGATGGTCTTTAATTTAAGGTCAAATTTGCAGTTGATTTTCACAAAACTGTCAATTTTACAATGTTCATTTCTCTCTTCAAAAATTCCCAGAGTTGATGAAATAACATATGAAAAAAGGGCCTTTTTTTTTTTTTTTTTTTGCCTCTTTCTCTGCTGTTTTCCACTCTTCACTCAAATGCTGAAATGAATGCTGGGACATTTGTCCAGCTGACACAGCCCTCTGCAATGGGCATGTCCATGTCCATGTGATTGTGAAATGGTCCACTCTGCATAATGAGCACTTTTAATGTTGGTACTGTAAATCAGGTTTTGAAAGCTGGATTTTTACACTGTGGGATTTGTACCTTTGAGGAAGTAAAAGATATCAGTACTTCACTGAATGCTTCATCGTCAGAGATCGGAAGTTCAGAAGAAGAAGAAGATGATGCTGGTGCTGTGGCTGTACCGACTGACTTGTCTGTCAGACAGTCCTGGAAGACCATAAATTAGTTGTTTTAAGGTGATTAGTTTTTGCCTCATATACGTTTCCTCCTCATAATATCAGTATTTAATACATTTTTGTTTCAATTGCACATCATTTCTTCTGTGGAGGCTTTTGGTTTGGTGTGTTTTCAGGGTTAAATTCAGATTAATTTGTGGTATTTTAAGGGACTTCAGGAACAGTCAGCACTAATTTTAAACGATTTTGTCATTTCCTCATGTTGTGTTGTTCTTTGGTGTCGATACTTCTACATATATTGTGCTTCAATCATTTTTTGCATTGATATTTGTTCACCTTTTTAATGAACACATGATAATCTTTCCGGTGCATTTGGAGACACATAACTTAATGTTCCCCTGCTGGATAACTACATTACAAGCTTTACAAGCTTTAAATGGTCATGATGTACAGGTTGGAAATAAGACAAGAAATAAAAGCTAGATCATGAGCTTTCAATCAGTTTAATGCCATGTAACTTAGAAATTACAGTAAAGCTTGTTTTATACGACACAGGCTTGGGCTGTACTTGTACGTTGACTCTGTAATGTAACCTCCATAAAAAAACAATTAATTTTTTTCAAGTTCTAAACATTGACCATCACTGATGATAAATTCTGGATAATAAATCTGTGTACAAAGAGTTCAGACCGGCATCATTTCCATTGTTATGTCCCTAATATTACATGTATCAACAATTCTCTTTGGTTTGATTTTAAGATGTAAACTTTAGTAACACTAAATATAAACATCTACTTGCAGGCAGCATTAGTAAAGCTGCAACTCTACGGCTAAGCAGGGGAAACCATCTAGAACAAGCCCTCTGCAGTCCACAATCTTTATGCTGTGCTTGATTGTGATGAATCCCAGCTGTGTTGGAACCAACTTCAAAGCCATTTGGAGAACCATGTCCAGCCTCAGCCAAAAAAGGGACACACAGGAGCCAGAGCCCAACACCTCTCCACAATACACAAGAAAATACCAAAATTTCCCAAACACCTCAGATAGTGTTTAACAACCTAGGTCTCTAGCAAATTATCCAAGCATCAGTGACAAATTTCAAATCAGGTTTCCTGATCAAGTGTTTGTGCCAAGAACATATAGGCATATAAGACTTACATTGTAGGTTGATGAACATATACATACAGCTAAAACAAGGACAACAAAGCTAAAGAGAGATAAATAAACATTCACATACATAAAGATGCCTATATATTCAAGTGTACAATAACATAAAATGTCTGTATAAAGGTCAAAGTATTGCTGTTTTATAGATATTGCAAGGGTAAATGGAAGTGGAAAACGTGATGGGATATCGTATAGGTTCTGTAATAAGTTACCTTATATACATACAAATCAATCAACACAAAAACAAGATAAAATCATCAATTATAAGAACAAAAACTATAGAAACAGAGTGTTAAACACAAAATATAATGCTATTTGATCATAATATCTTGGAATATGTTTTCCATTTGCCCAGAAATTGAGATGTTCAGTCTTATTCTGTGTTGTATGAATCCTCCACAGCGCTCGATGGCGATAGTGATCTCATCCTTCCACTGGCGGCTCCCCATCTACAGGTGGCGGTAACGCGCTCTCTTAAAAGCAAGTCACGAAGAAGAAGATAGGGTGCCTCTGAAGGAGGAGCGAGCCAGCAGTCCTTTCCTACGAAGGGCACTTGATAAAAGACTAAAACGAAGAAGGGAATTAAAAAAAAAGAAAAAATGGAATTCAAGGATCACGATTACACGAACCCCACTCATGATAAAGTCAACCCCTTGGAGTTCACATATAAAAGTAAGTATAGGAAACCGGAAATGTCATGTTTTAATCAAGCTAACCAGCTAGCATTCGCTTACTCTAGGCTGATTGGAGTTAGCAAGGGCGCCTAATAAGTGGGCTTCACAGTGAAAGTAGCGCTTTCATTTAAGAACAAAAAGTAAACATTCAACATGTCAACATTTTCAAGCTGCTTCCACGAGTAATGTCAGTTGTATTTGTTGTGTAGACTAATATTAAATGAGCATAAATGAAACAAAAACATCAAACCAAGTTAATGTACTGACAGCTGATCAGTTGTGCTCTAACACCTGTTGTAAATGTAACCTGGGTTAATTGAATGAGTAAACTCCTTGAAAGATAAGATATTGTTAATTTCTCAGTTGAATTAAAAAGAGAAGTATTGTGTACATTAGCTGTATTTTTTTTAAAGGAAGGAATCACAATGATTTGAATGAAAATGCTGGAAATCTGAGGTCACAAGAGGCTCAAACAATCTGCGCATTACACAACAACCAATTTTAGATATATGTATTGCATTTCAAATTAACTTTTTTTTCTGTCTCAATTTCTCTCTTAGTGAATTCAAAAGAAATTGAAGCCTTTGTGAAGCTGAGGGTTTCAAATAATTACCTCTTTTCTGGAAGGAGAAATACTTCTATGTGGGCATGGAGGTATGCCAGCAAGTTGAGCCGCTACTGTGTGAAAATAGAAAAGGGTCCAAGTACCATAAAGGGTTCTTTTCCATTCAGATTTGTCTTTCAGTATCTGTTTTTCTCTCTTGTACCTTTGATATTTTAACATTCTGCTCAACCTGTTCTGGTGCAGAATTTCTTAGACGTTAATGTTAATGTAAGAACTTCTTGAAGGTCTGTTTCTGTTTCTGACCTCTTTGTTTGTCATGTTTCTGCTGTTTCCCTCAGCAGAGATGAGGGTTTCCCCACTGTTGTTTTATTTATATGTGTGATGTTACTTTCATTATTTACCAATTTCCTGATTATCTTCTGGACTAATTGATGAATTGTTTGGTTTTTTTAAATGTTAAGTTTATATATCCACATTTGAGAAACTGAAACCAGTCACTTTTTGGTATTTTTACTGTAAAACAATGACCTAAACACTTAACAGATGATCAAAATAGTTGATACATTTTCAGTTGATTGACTGATTGTTAAATCAGTTAGTTGTAATATTTTTAAGTGCTATTAAGATGATTATATTTTCAGGACCATCCTGAGACATATGGGCTTGCAACACAAGATGACCCATGGTCAAGCATCCAAAAAATGGGACAACATGAAGAAAAGATACAAGGTGCAGTTTTTTTGGGGATTTCACTGTTTTCAAGCATTTTTTCAGATTCTCTTCTTGATTCGTTTCCCTCTCTCTGCTTCCTCAGGAGCTAAAGAACCCTCCGGACGGGGTGAAAGTCTTCCCTGAAGCGTGGCCTTATTTCAATCTGATGGAAGACGCCATGGAGGGTCGGCTAGAAGGCAGCGCCGCCATCCTCAAGGTCTTCCCCAACGACAAAGACAGCGGAGATTTCTTACCCATCTCCAAACCCAAGAAGAGGAAGGTGTCCATGGTGATAAACTCCAGCACGGCTTCGTTAGTAGACGGGCCAGAGATTGATGTTTCCCTAAACAGAGATGATAATGGGGAGGAGGAGGCAGTGCAGGAGGCAAGCCAGGAGATAGACTGTATCATGCAAGAGGTGGATGACGAGAGGAACGTAACGGAAAGCCAAAGACAAACAATGGAAAGGGAGAAACAGGTGATGGACAGGGAGAAACAGGTGATGGACAGGGAGCGGCTGGTGCTGCAGAGGGAGAGAGCAGTGCTGGACAGGGGGAACGCCGCTCTGGACCGAGACCGGGCCTCGCTGGAGAGGGAGAGGGCGATGATAGAGAGAGAAAAGGCAGTGATGGAGAGGGAGAGGGCGATGCTGGAGAAGGACAGAGACACTCTGAGCAGGGCCCGGCTGGCTCTGGAGCGAGAGAAAGCCAAGCTGGAGAGACTTACTGCGGCCAAAGAAAAGACAGAAGAGGTCACAGAGGACAGCAGCGAGGTGAAGGACTCAGACGTCATAGACAGGAAGGAGCGCTTCCTCTACTTGTTTGAAAAACTTGTTGAAAATTTTTGATTCCTTTTCTGCACAAAACCGTCCCCGAAGAAAAAAAACAAAACAATTTCCACCTTGGCTGCATCTGCACATAATGTGCATTACACTAACCAATAAAAACGTTGAGCCACTCCCAGTTCGGAGAGGTCTTCAAAACAACTTTATTCACTTGTGGTTATTCCATACAGAGCACACAATAGCAAGCTATTAGCATTATTCTTAACCCCATCCACAATCAAAACCAACAACCCCCCATCCCAAATCAAACAATAGTCTTTATTTGATGGACTCCAGACTCCAGAGTCTTTGATTTAGGCTATTGTGCACGGTTAAAACATCACTTTTTGAAATGTTATATACCAAATATTGCAGTTCAGGTAAAAAATCTTTTTTTTCTTTCAGAATATATATTTTTATATTACAGTACAGACTTTACAACAAATGATTGTGTTTAAATGCGTCTTTTATTGCATTAGATACTCAATTTACCTTTCATTAAGCTCCAGCTTCAATAAGTTTATGTTAGTATACATTTCCAAAAGTGTTAGATTTGTCATTAATATTAATATTATTATTTTTATTTTTACAAAACAAACATATTTAAACAATATTTCTGGTTGTTCTTTCTTGCCAGTCATGAACAGACACCGAGCAGAAACATACATGCCATTTGAGGGTTTTTAATAAACTGATTTCTCCGAATGTCGCCTATTGTGTTACTCTTAATCAGTTGTGGAACAGTTTTGGCTTTTGAGAAAGTTCTTGTGTGTATGTGTGTGTTTGTATGTGTGTGCACATGCATCTTGGTGGGCTAGAACGTGATGTTTGCAGTGTGTGTGTGTGTGTGTGCGTGTATGTGTGTGTGTGTGTGTGTGTGTGTCTCTGTGTGTGTTACACCTGGCATAAAAATCTGAACTAGAGGAAGAAGTTGCAGTAGAGCAGTGTGTATGTGCTTGATCACCAGAATCTGACTTTATGTGTTTGTGGATGTTCACGAAATGTAACTTTCCACTCAGTTTGACTGATCTGTGGTATACATCAGCAGCATTTATGACAGTTTTGAAATACGTTAACATAATGAATCGATGGTTTGAGGAGGTGGTAAATGGTATGCATGTCTGCGTGCGTGCTTGTGTGTGTCAATATGTACAAAGATGTGTGCATGTGGTTGTATTTGTGGGAGTCAGTGTGCAAGAGTGTAGGTGTTGTGTCTGTGTGGTTAAATGAGATCCCCGATGGGTATACGGGGCAGGCAGATGTAAGCCTGCGGGGTCCTGCTGAGGTTGATGGGGTTGCCGTCCAGACGGATGTCCTCCAGTGCGTTCCTGATGTAGTTGAAGTCTCTCAGGTTGCAGAACGTGTCCTCGTGCATCATTTGAATATTGTTACGCTGCAATGGGAGATGGAGGAGGATAGATAATGAGACATCACCTCCATGCACATTAGGCTTGCTTCGATTGTACTGGTTATCATTGTGGAGAAATGGGATCATTAGAGATCAGAATATGGCTTGTTCTGAGTATCTTGACATGAATCCAAATTTTTTAAAACTGTCTGGTTACAGTGTTTACTGTCAGGTGGTATCTGTCCTCTCAGAGGAGGGTTTGCAAGAATATCTGGAATAAAGGAACCAGGCATCATCTCAGCTCTTTGAATGTCAGTCTTTAAGCTTTAATTCTTCAATACCAAGCTGTGTGTAACATTTTTAATTCACTGAAAGCAAAACCCAAATAGAGTTTACACCATCATTTAAAAGGATTCAGATTTTATAGGGTTGGATGTCAGTTAATAAGTTCAATATTCCACAGGATGTAAATTCATCTGCTTTCATGAGCTTTTCAGTGAGCTTGTAGCTCAGCCATGCACACCTATGGTCCTCCCTTGCAGGTGTTTCCCATTACTTTGCCTAATCAGGCTGCTTGTCAGGACAGTGTGGGCCTGTGTGCTTGTAACTGACACCTCTCTGACCCTCTTATCATTTTCATTTCACCTGTTTGAGTGAAAGAAGTCACACTTTTCTCATTCATGAAGTTTGGTGAGATCATCTAATTTCAGCATAGCTCCACCCACTTCAGCATCAGACCAAAAGTGAAAACACCTGTGATCATTTACTCCTCATTTTCACATCAAATTAGAACTACATATAAAGTGTTTTAACTCCAAGAATGTAAAGAACCTGCTTTATGCTCTGAACATCACATTTTCAGCATTCATTGTTTCAAGCAGATATACCTGTAGGTGTAGAGATCGCAGGCTCTCTGGTAGAGGCACAGGGATGTAATCAATGTGGTTGTCCGTTAGGTACAGGTACAGCAGGCTAGTCATATCCTGGATACAATGAGAGAACATATAAATCATGATTGGCTCAGGCTTTTCGGTGTCACTGTTGTGAAATAAATTTTAAGGAATTTAAGGCAGTCATTTAGTCATGGATAGAAGACTTTATTTGTAAACAAATTAGTAACAATAAACTTAAACATAGAATATATCTTCTAAGAGCTAATATCAACCTTTATTTGTTGGGCTGGAGTGTGTACAGTAATTATAAGTATGGAAGGTGTACATACTTTGAATGCCTCTTTGTGAATACCCTTGCTGCCAATATTGTTATGGCTGCCATCGATCAGACTCATGGTCTCTGGGAGAGCAGGCAGCTGTGAGATATGGTTTTCTCGAATCACCAGCTCCTCCAGCTCAGGCAGACCCAAAAATGCTCCGTCATCAATGGAAGTTATCTCGTTGGCAGTTAAGTCGATCCTCTTCAGCTTGTCTGGAAGGAGGTAAGGAAGCACACTCTGAAACGCTGATATTAGTGACTGCTCAACTCCAGCATCAGTCAAAGTTAAGGGCATGATTAAATGCTTGACATTCACCCCTATGTTTGGTTCCTTGCTCTAATATTCATATATTTTCACTCAAACAGCAAACATACTCATGAAGGCAAAGTCGGACTTGTTGATCTTGGTGATTCTGTTGTAGCGGGCATAGAAGTGAGTGGTGTCTTTGGGAAGAGGTGGTACACTATCCAGCTTCAAGTCATCACAGTAGACCGAACCACCAAGGCACGTGCACAGCAAGCAAGTGGGCATACCTGCAGGACATGGGTATGAAGGAGATGAGGGGAGGGAGGAAATAAAATATTAAAAATGAGAGGTTGAAAGTATTTCAGAGGGCAGTTGGTGGTTAATGGTATCATCCTCTATGACTCAAAAAACCCAACAGGTCTTAATCCAGGGCAAAGTCAATCAAGTCGGGGTTCAGGATATCACGAGATCCAAAGAAAACTTTGGTTTTTATCATGCTTCACTGTATTAAATGCCTGTGCTGTTCAATACTGACCTTCCCACACAGGCTCATCAGGCTCATCAGGTTCATCAGGCTCTGGCAATCCAGAGCTCACTGACCCTTCTACACTGCCAGTACCCTCCTGAGGGGTTTCTGGTGTAGTCGGAAGCAGCCCCTCCTCTTGTTAGAGACAAGATTAGGTGTTAAAGAAACAGGTTAGATCAGCATGGACATGGAACAGGACGCCTGGCAATCAGCAGCCCACTGTTTGCCACAGGGATAAGTTACATACAGTATATTAGCAATGTTAACCAAGTGTTTATGGCATTTAACTGATGAATTAAAGTTAAATGATTTTGTGTTAATAACATGAAGTGTGATCTGCTGAGTGGTTACAAACAAAACACTTATTAGCAAAGCACAAACAACACTTTTCAGAGAAGCCAGTTCAATGGGTTTTGTCTTTAGAGTTTCAGTTTCCTCCATGGTGTAGGCTGGATTACCAGCCAAAACCAAAGCTGCCAAAACTGATTCACAGGAGGAAGTGGACAAAACTGACAAATAACGCCCAGTTCATAAAAAGGTTCATTGGCTCCCTGGTCCAGCATTGGTACTAACACCTTGGTCACCTTTTGGTATACTTTCTGGCATGTGAGGTATGGATTTTAGTTTTTACCCTTCCTTTAACATATTTCATCCAAGTCTAGATTAGATACTGACCTTTATCAGTGTCAGGGACCAGAGTTACCTCAGGGACCTCTGCGTCTCCAGAGCCAGAGACACCAGAAACTCCAGAGTCTCCAGAGAACCCTAAGTCTCCAGAGGCTCCAAGATCCCCAGAGGCCCCTGAGGTTCCTGAAGCTCCTGAAAACTCCCCAGAAGCACCTGATGCCTCACTGGGGATGGTCTCGGGAATGAGGGGCAGCTCCTCCTCTTGTTAGAGCCAAGGTTTGGGGTTAGGAGACATGAGATTAGGAGGGCAAGGGGTGAGATGGACAATCAATCAACCCATGAACCAATCAATCACACGCACATTTTAGATGAGACAGGAGGTTACAGGGAGAATGATTATGACTAACACAAATACAATAGCACACAGTAGGACAAATCAGTAAGATGACGAACACATGAAATCAACATTTAACACAGTTAAATGGAATTTAAGACAATAAATCAACATAAATCACAGAGTAAGACAAGGTTATTGCTTCACAGATCAAGAAGTAGAGTTGCCACAAGGCTTACTGACAGACATCTGTTCTTTGAAAGTACTAACCTCCAGATAACAAGATTATCCCTGAGTCCCCGGACTCATCAGAGTCCCCAGAAACCCCAGAGCTTCCAGAGGCCCCTGAGATCAAGAGATCTCCGGAGAACTCAAAACCGGACTGGTCCCCAGACCCTCCAGAGCCCAGGGAGAGTTCAATGGAAATTTCTCCAGAGCCAAGGTCTCCAGAGGCTCCAGAAGTTGTGGATCCTGAGAGATTCCCAGATATCAAGAAATCCCCAGCTATCAAGAGATCCCCAGATACCAAGAATTCCCCAGATCCCCCAGAGCTGAGGAGCTCCTCAGAGGCTCCGGAGATCAGGACAATGTCATCAGAACCCACAGATGTGCCAGAGACCAGTAGGTCTCCTGAGCCTCCAGACCCAGAAACCCCAGAAGCTTCTGAGGCCCCAGACCCTACGGAGCCCCCAAAATCCCCGGAGACATGAAGGATGTCAATGGGCGTCAGACGCAGCTCCACCTCTTGTTAGAGACAAGATTAGGTATTAATAAACAGACAGATGAATCTGAAATGGATCAGTAATCAGGTTGGGAGCTCACAATGATGATTAGGTTAAGTGGTCAGTGAAAAATGGACACAGTGATTAAAAAGGACACATTTAACCAATAACACCTAGTTAAATGGAACACATGCACATGGAAAAGATGATTGTTGAAGATGCGGATGATTATTTTAGAGAACAGATTAGTGTATCTTTGTTTTGGGCATTTTGTCAATATGGTTGATGCTTCTTTTCAACTCCTTTTGTCCAAGGAAGAGCAAGTCCCTCTATTACACGGAATGAACTTGGATATCAAGTGATTCTAGGTTTATAGGTGTGCAGACCGAACGGTGTGTGCCTTTTCAGACCTTTCTGTGTGTCTGGGCCCATGAGAACCCCAGATCCCCCTGAACCCTGAGGGGTGAGCTGGGGTTTTAAGGGCATCTCTTCCTCCTCCTCCTCCTCTTCTTGTTCTTGTTCTTCCAATGAGGCCCTGGGTACAGGGTAGTTATAGTCGGGTGGGGCCAGTGTTCCAATCTCTATCTGAGAAAAAGACAGCAGCAGTGAGTCAAAAATGTATGAGAATTTGACTTGAGATCGAGTATCAGAAAAGAAATCAGTCTGACAAAATGTTTTTCTTAATCTGTAAATAAAACTCTAAAAAGTAGTCAACGTAAGCACTTTGCTTTGTGTTGGTTCCATTTTTGCTGAAACTAAGTAAGCAAACCATATTCCGGTATTATTGCACACATAGTTAACCTGCACATTTCAATGTTTTGGAGACTCTAAGAGGCCACCTTAAGAAAGGAACTGTTAGGAAGTCAATATCATGACAGTGACAGATCTGCTGTATAATAAACCATAATTCTGCACAGATGACACAGTCTGGCATTAAAAAGCCCACCACTGATTTCAAGAGAATAATCAGGAAACCAACATCCCCTCACTCTATTGAGCTTGTGTAGGTACAATGTGTAGTCTGTAATCTCTTGACTATTTTTAGAATATGACAGAAACTGTACAGTAAGCATATACTGAATTGTGCAAAACGTTGTGCAGCAGGAAGAACGGTTTTCATGAGACCAAGTTGGCATTTGTGATGCTGACTGTCAGGAAATTCAATGCATTTCAGTGTTAAAAATCTGTATGTTTTCTATCTGTTAATTTGTCAGAATCTACTTTCAGCTGTCATGTGAACAGTAAGCTTAATTCAGGAGGACATTTAAAGCATACAAACAAACACAATGACAAGCAACTTCAATAGGACTGTATAATTATGTAATGGCATGGCAATGGTGTACATAAAGAAAAAAGCCAATGCATGTAGACAGTAAGAAAGGATCCTCCTGTAATTCCCTTTTGGGCGCACAAAAGAGGATAAAAAGAGCAAATTTCATATATTTAACTCCACTGAAAGAGAAATGACAATATTTGCTTGATCATTGTGGTGGCTTGACTTCCATTAAATTCACTACACTGTTATCATCTAATTTATGCAAATAAAATTTACATTTGCCAGAATGGTTGGCACGCAAAAAGTTTAACATTCATCACAGATATATATATATATTTTTTCCCTTTTATTAATTTCCATTCACAGGAAGATGTTAGTTCCAACTAGTGAATGTCTGCATTTATGTGTTTTGTGCTGGTTTCAGATTTGTTCTGGGAACCTCAGTGCATCTCATCACCTCTCAGTTCTTTCTTTCTCTGCTGTACCACATTCAAAACAGTCAAAAGGCAAAAGAAAAGAAACAGAAAAGAAAAGAAATCAAGCAACAGGAGACAGGAGGAGGAGACACTATGATCTGAGATCATAGACAAAATCAGTGTTTACACAGTGTACGCCACTAGATGGCAGCAAAGTATCCAAATTTAAGTGTCCGGATTAGCGACCTCAGTGGCCACCCAGATGAAACCTCTATGAAAGCTATGGAGGACATTTTTGAAATCAGCGAGTGACCACAGAGACGAATTTTTTCACTTGCCACAAACTATATATTCAATATACAAAAGAACATTGCCACATATCTTGCCGTTGAAATTTCCCATGGGGAAAATAACTGCTAGGACTTCATATGGATTCATGTGGAAACTTGTTTATATCTCTTTGGTTATGAACTGATTTGTAATGGAGGGATGCTTACAAATAATTGTTTTCTTTGAGGACAGAAAAAATTGTTTACAATCCAGCATTAACCTCTGATATATTGTAACCTTTAGAGAAAAGTTTTAAAATCTTTCCACTTTGTCAAGAAGCATATATATATTTACTTTAACATATTGGACATTATGCTAAATGCTCCACCTGGTTGCAGTCAGTTTAGGATTCCCTTTGATAAACTTAAGGATTGGACAAACTGCAAATTGGACTAAGTGTACAGTGATGTTAATGTCTCTTCGACCTCACTTCAAAATATCAAATTACTTTAAAACAAAGACTTAGCATCTTTGTTTATCCAGGAGGCCAGAATTTACTTTTTGTGTGGGGAAATAAATTAAAAGACAGCTCTGCCAAATCAGCCAAGCTTTATGAATTACAGTGCTTCTTGGTCCCCTCATTAAAAGCTTCAGGTATATCCATCTGCTGTCATAATAGCATTTACAGTCATTGCAGCTGCTCTTTGATGTTTTGGTGTTTGCTCCAATGTGCAGTTCAATCATTCTCCAGACGAGGGCAATGAACCTCCACACACCGCCACAGGTAATACCTGACACTCTCTCACGCCCAACAAGGCTGACTCAACCCTCCAAAGAGCGAATGGTCCTTGTGGAACCACGACTCACATGGTAACTGCAAGAATCCATATTTTCTATATTTTTTCAGCTACTTAAAACCACTGTAATCAGATGAAATGAATGCTTATCAGTACAACCATGCAAGTCAAACCAAGTGCAGCATTTAAGTGATAGGTTAGAAGACACGTAAGTGACTAAAAGTCATGCAGAGGCATTAAATGCAGCAATGAAGGGATGCCCAGCACTGAAAGTTACATTTTAAAGCTTGGCAGAGACACAGTTTGGGATACAACAAGGTAGGCCATTGAAAAGTCTTGCACAGAGTTAGCTTGCTGCAGCTCTCCCCTTCATTTCCCCCTTTACCCAAAGCAAACATATACACCCGAGGGAAAAGAAGAAGCGAAAGGCTGGCAACCAAAACTAGTGAAAAAATAAAAGCTCTGGAAGCAGCATGGGGATACAGAATGCACAGGGAGAGACGTTGAATGTGAGCGTCAAGCTGATGCCAAATGTTATGTTGCTGCTGTAGTATATCAATAGTTAGATTCAGTTTCAGCTCAAAAACACTAAAATGATTTTAAGAAGTTCTACAACAGACAGTCTTTACCAAACAATCTGAAACTGGTTCACCAGCTGCATCCTTTACAGCATATAGGATGACAGAATTTTTTGCTGAACAATTGATTGCCACAAAGCACCGGGACACCATAAAGTTTTGAGTCCAATGAAACGCCATGTGGCAAATTTTGAGTCACATTAATGAGCCTCGTCAGCCCGGAGCAAATGCCAAAACGATGTCTGTGCTGTGGAGCTTTGAGGAACATTTTGAGGACGCTTATTCGCTGTGTTTATCAGAATTTGAAGAGAAGATTGATAACAAGTCAGGGCTGTCTGTTAAAAATGAACGGTGGCCATAGTAACATCTCAGAGCCTGCGCTGGTTGCTTGGCAACCTCACAGTGATGGCACGACTCCAGGAAGTCACTACATCCAACCAGGAAATAGTCTGACGCATAACCCCCCTGTTAAACCACAAAATGCTGCTTTCAGACTTAACAGATTTAGAAAAAAGATTTATTGTGTTCATTAGAGGTGCTAGTAGGCATATTTTTTTTTGCCTTTTGACAGAGCATGGCCAGCAGTTTCCCCCTGTTTCCAGTCTTTATGCTAAGCTAACGGGCTGCTGACTTCATGTTTAATGCGATGGCTGTGGTCTCGGGTCACTGTGTTTTTTCCTTTTCTGATACTGTGTTTTTTCCTTCACTCTCTCTCAGCAGGTTGGAGCAGGAGGGAGGCGGGGCCGAATTGCTCTGGGAGTGAGCTTCATTAGACACACCTGCATTTCATCTGTTAATCAAGCCGGCTTCTTAAGGCCCCTCATGCTCGTCTCCTGTGCCTGACTATTCTCTTTGTCTCCCAGTCGTATGCAGCTCCTTACTGAACTATTTCGCTCGTCTCTAGTCCCGCTCCTCTTGTCTCCAGTGTTTCTGTTTGTACTGTTGTCTTGTTCACTGTGAGTTTTCATAGTCGCCTTTTGTTTCTGCATTTTTGATAGTAGTTTTCCCAGTAGTCTGGTGATTTTTAGTTTATCTTATTTTGCTACTTTGTTACTATCTCGGTTGTATTTTCTGATTGTTTTGTTTTGATACTTTTTCCCCGTTGTGGTGATTTTGTGTTCTACTTGCTGGTTAGTGTTATCCCTGGTTCAGGTGATTTTTTGTTTGTACTTTGTTTAATAAATATTGGTTTTCTTGGTCTCTGCAACTGGGTCCTGGCCTTCCTTAGAACGAACCGTAACATTTAATGCACACACAAGAGTGGTATCAATCTTCCCATCCAACTCTTGGAAAAGACACATGAATGGACAAAATTCCCTGTATTTTAAAGTATGATTATTTGATGCAAACAGACACAATTTTGATACTAATTGTTGGGTAAGATTGAGACAATTATGATGTTTTTTATTAGTTCCAAGTGGAGCAAATGAGGAACTATCGTGGCCCCACAAAATACTTACTATGTACAAAAATCCAATCCAATCCAACAGCAGCAAAAACAACAGCTGAAGAAATGACAACACTAAACAGCCAGATATTATGTACAGGTGTAAATGTTATTTTCCCCAGCCCTTGTACAAATTAAGTTAAACATTTAAATTACCAGCTGCGATAGATTAAAATAATTTGTTTTTAAAATTTGACTCAAGACGAATTGAATGTCTTCGTCAAACTCGGGACACGCCTAGATGAATCTAAAATAAGTGTTTAAAGCGTTTGCAGAGATGTTTTTGAATGCAGCAGACTGAAAAGTATTTGCTTGGATAATGTTGAAGATGAGCCTCTTCTTCTCTCAAAAGAGACAAGCCCAGAGGAGAGAGAACAGAAATACCAACAGATGGATGTGGAAAGTGAGGAGTCAGCATTCCAGAGGCACGGAGCTCATCATCGCTTCATTTCTCCCCTGACAGCTGATGTGTGTGTGAATAAAATCCATTTAATCCTCATTCTTGTTAAGCAATCGGTCTCTCTCAGGATCCGCCCTCTCACCTCTAACTGTGCTGTCAACAAAACAAAACGACAGATCCTTGCAATGTCTGTTTCTCAGTGTGCAGTGCTGCAAATCAAAGCTTTGTGTTTATTGAGGATGACAAAGACTCCAGTAAATCTATTTGTTCTGTTTCTCCTCTTCCTGCTCCCACAGACGCCCACAAAATCTTATGCAATGTGCTGTGTCATACCCAGACTCTATCAAAGTAATTTCCCTGCAACACATTACAACTTTCCCACACTGAGCACTGTCATGTGTAACATTCAGCTGTAAAACTTTGCACACCAGAGCTCGATTATTTCAGATTTATGCAAAAAAAGGCTGTGGTTGCACCTTTTTGCCACAGTGGACGACAATATCACTGCTTCATGTTGTTTCTCCTACTACGTCTTGTCCGATCTGCTGAACCTGCATTTGATTGTGGGGTTGGTCTTAGATAACAGCAGTGGTGTGAGTGCAACCCACATCAGGTTTAACTTAAACTGCTGGCTCAGAAGAAACCTGCTGAAAATCCACTGTGGATGTTTCGCCTCTTGCCATCTTGACATTGTCTTGGCTTAATTTCCTTGTTACAAAAGGGTTTAAATGGGAACATAAAATTTCGCTAAAGCTTGCCATGCCAGCATGCCCTGCAGGCTTGCCACATCACACTCGACTTGAGCTGATTTAAAGGATCTTCTGGAATCCATCATCCAGTTTGTAACCCTATCTGCCTCTGTTCCCCAGTCATCTTTGGAAAGCCGTTTGAGTAGAATGAGAAAAGTCCCAGAAGGCACAGCAGTCCTTGAGTTTAGCTCACTTCACAGCAGGCCTTTCACTCTGTTTAGCATATTTTGAACAAGTAACAGCAGAAATGATCCCACAGCAGCTTTATGAAGATATTATATGTTACATTCAGTGTGGGAAAGTAATAAATGCAAATAAAGCTCCATCTGTGTTTCCTGTGTTTTTCCTCTATGCCAGCTGCAACTACAAATTCTGCACACCAAAAGAGGAAGAAATCAAAATGTTCGGTTGCTGTGTGATTAAACGTTGTTCCTTCTTCAGTTTTTGCAGGCAAATAATAAATATGTCCGTCACTGGAGCGTAAATATTGTTGGATTCCACACATAAAAACGACTCCAGATGCAGAGGAATCTGGCCTGTGGAGATTCAAGGGCATGTAGCTTAAATGGAGGCCGGCCAAGGAATAAAAGTGAAATATTTTGGCCACAATAATGCATGAAGCTGGAAAGATGTCCGTCCATTTTCCATAGCGCCTCAGTTGGTATCAGCGGGACGTCTGTCTGCTTCATGAACTCGCTGACCTTGCTTCAAAACAGCTAATTCACCAATAATGTTCATCACCGCTGTGATTTGTGTAATCTGGAGAAAATCGAGACTTCTGGGAACAGTTACAACCGGCATGTTTCAAAATGTGAGCTGCGTATCATGTCGATGGGGCATCATTAATATTTATCGTCTGGCTCCACATGTTTTCTAGCGATCACTCAACTTCACATGAGCGTGATATGAGCGTTACAATGAAATGTTTGTTTTCAAGCGTCCTTCAGCAAAACGTTCTGCAGTGTACAGCATTTTACTGACAAAAGTTAATTTAGGAGGTTAAGGAGGGATCATGCAGAGTCCTCTGACTTTCTAGTAAGAAGCACAGATAGCAACATGCTAATAAGCTGAACTGCCAATTAAAGTGGACTAAATCAATGCAAATCTCTCAGGAGGTGGAGACTTTACATAAATGTGACATATTATAATGACTGTATTCTGAAAGGGTTTCCTCAGTATTGACAGTTTACATTTACAGGCGTTACATTACAGGCATTTGCTTACTGACTAACCCGTACAGCTTCTTACCTGAGGATCATCAATTGTCAGCCCATCTTCGTAGTCATAGATATCCTGGTTCTCCAAATTTAAATTGTCTAGATCCACGTCATAGTTGGCACTGTCGTACGTGTCCAAGTCCACTTGCCGGGAAAACCTGGGGCTGGCCACCACCACTTTGAGGACGAAGAGTCCCAACACGAGCCGCACGAGCATCCTCATAGTCCACCTTGACACGGACAGAGAGATGGAAAGTCAGATGGGGAACTTCTATTCGCACATTTACAGCACAGGACACTGCATGGAAAATAAACTCTTACCAGGTGAGTTTTTTCCTGTTCCATTTGTTATATCATTCGTCTTGTGAAAGTAGCAAAATGCTAATTGATCTTGTTGAGTCTAAAATATGCTATTTGTATTAAAATGTCTTTCCACAGAGGTGCTCTTCAACAAAGCATGTCTTCATGATATTGGCTGTATAACCAGTCTACAGTACCACAGACCAGGGCCTGACATTGGGTCACGTCACTAAGGTCAGTGGATTCATTACTGAGGCGCGGACAGCTCAAGGCATCGACGTATGAGGGCCTCTTGCCTCGTGGCCGGAGACTCACTCTTGAGGGAGCAGCCATCTTGGCTCAAATCAGTGCTTGCCTGTGGTGTGTCAAAGGTCGGAAGTCAGAGTTGATCTGATAAGGAAGTCTTTTTTTTGGGGAGGGGGGATTTGAAAAAAAGAAGGGATTTTTTGGGTTGCTTCTTTTCCAGTAAAACACTGTTAAAGCTGCATTTGAATTTCTGTGTTTTTTTGGCTCAATTATTTTCAGCAATCATACCAAAAAGGCTTTGGCAGAAAATTCTTGGCAACAAACTAGAAAAGAGGGTGCAGGAAAGAGGGTCCTTTTCTTCTTGAATCTAAAATTAGCATGTATGTGCAGTTCTACTATGCACTGCCTTGACCCAGATAGCTGCTCTTCATAATCTTGTTCATATTCCCAGCAGCTGATGATCTCCTAAGCTTAACGAGGTTGATTTAGTTCATAAGTGTGAATCCCCAATGGCAACTGCTAATAAGATTAGCATATGTTAATTACAACTTAATTAGTTGTCACAGCTGACATTAGGCTTAGGAATAAATCATCTGTCTGTTGGGAATTTCATAGCACACTAATAGCAGGTGTAGCCACATCTCAGCCGGTCTGAGATAAGAGATGTCAAGTCCAAGAAAAGGCAGAAGAGTTTAAAGAGAGCCCTGCAGGCCGGGGCAGAGAAATGGAGAGCAAGGGAAGGGAAGAGGAGAAGAAAAGAGTGAGATGGAGAGAGACGTGGACAAGACGCTGGCCCTCAGGGTTAGATGGAGAGAGTGAGGAAAAGACTGAGTGGGAGAGAGAGAGAGGGAGAGAGAAAGAGACAGACAGGTTTCTAAGCTAACTCGACCCCTCGCCCTTTACAGAGGGCCTTTATGAGGCCCGGTCGCTGCCTGTCTCAGCACTCAAACTCCAAATTCCTCCGAGGTTTGTGGACAGGATGGCAGTGACTTACGGCTGCAAGGAAAAGCTTCATTCAGCAGTGAGGGTGCTCAAACACACACGCACGCACAAACACACACAGACACACACACACACACACACACACACACACACACACAGGCATGCACACATTCACACACACACTTGGAATGACACATCCTCTCACAGATGCATACTCTGTCTTAACACTCCAATCTTTCAGAGGGAGAAAACTGAGAAACCTCTGCTGCTATTTTTGGGATGAGGACAGATATAAAAGAAAAAAAAAACCTTCACAGGTTATTTAAGTCATGAATCTAATCTTTGTTGGTATCAGATGGACAGACTTACTGTGCACATCTATCCCATCATTGTCTTTTGTAAATGTCCAACATGAACTGAGTGCACCCTATTGAGAGAAACTGGTTGGCATCCCCACTGAAATAGACTTTCTGTCATGAGGCTGTGAAATCCTGCATGGTCACACTGAAAGAGGGACTATACTAAAGACAGAGGTGTGCTTTTATACAGGCCATCACAGTGTACAGTGTGTGGAAACTGTGTATGTGTGTATGAGTGCAGCCTCTAGACTACCTCCGTGTTATGTTTGGCTCTGCGCTGGGCATTCCTGATATCCAGTGATTCTACATTTCTTCCTCAAAAGCCATAAACAAACTTGACAGACGTCCCTTTGCTGCAGGTTGCAGAACAAACTGATATATTTGCATCACAGAAAGGCTTGAAGAGACATCCACAATCAAGCAGGTGACAACAATTTTAATTTAAAGACAAATAACATATGCATATGATTCTTTCCTGAGAGCAAAGGCACAAAAATTACATTAACAGAAATGGGATTCTTGTCACAATTTGTGAAATTTGATGGAAATGCACAAAAAAGTTCAAGAATTTTAAATTTCTACAGGCAAAATTCATCTTGCTTGGTTAGATATTGTCTTCTTTTACTGTCACAACTGCAAAAATAAGTCACTATCACCAGGGCTGTCACAAATCCAAAAAACACCTGTCGAACACTCACACTGACTCACATCTACAGAAGCCTAAAAAGCTGCAAGTCAACATAACACAACCACTAAGAATGCCAAAGGACGACAAAGACATCCACACTTCAGTCACCTGCAAAGCTCTCAAAGCAAATCCCTGAGTGAAAGCAATTAGCCAAGTGGCTCCTATGCAAACCCTGAATAGCAGTGTTTTTGGAGGGGACAGTCGAGCCACTGTGCCTGCCTAATCCCCTGCACCAGAGAGCCATTAAGCCAGCATGATAGATAGCACCAAGGACGCTTACCTCTGTCTCCTGCTTTCCCGAATGGTCCCTTCAGCCGTGATGGAGATGCTGAGGGCTCCGGGACTTGGCCAATGGTGAGAGGTCGTGCAGGGTGCCTTGAAGAGGGGAGGGTGGGTGTGTTAAGTGTGTGAAAGGTGTGTGTGTGTATGTGTGTGTGTGTGTGTGTGTGAATGTGACAAGTGTGTAGGTCTGTGTGTATGTGTAGGTCTGTGCGCTCTGGCAGACCTGAGTGCCCTGCCGCTTATGTGTGAAGGTAGGCACTGAGACTGATTGGACCAGAGCAGATTGCTTTTGGTCACTCGGAGTGCACCCACCCCGCACGGTAAACACACATGCACGACCCTCTCAAACACTACACACACACATGCAGACACCAGACACACAGAGAAAGAGAGAGCAAAGGCCCCTCAATGGCAAAATATCTTTTTATCCCTTACAAGAGTATCCTTTATTTTTCTAAGCGTGTGGCTCAATCAGACTGAAATATTTGTCTGCCTTTTCCTGAGGTGAAACTCTGGCATGTGTTGCTTTCATGTATGGGGGGGATCCACGGGGCCCTTGTACACAATGGGACCTCTGTGAGGAGCCCCTGTTAGCATGGTGCTGAGAGGAAGTCCCTGCTTGGAAGAAGGCCTCTGCCCTCCCTTTTGGTTGAAACTGCTTTCTCTTTGCGCCGTCGTTTTGCCTTAGCTACAGAGTCCAGTCGTGGGATACCATAACAGTCTGACTGAGAATTAGCTGATGTGGAGGGGGGCTAGAGATGAGGAGACCCAAGGCGAGTGGCTCTTTTGCAGTTCTGTACTGATGTGCGTGTCAATGCTATTGTCACTCAAAGACTGTCTTCAGTGTCCATTGTCCAAACAAAGAATAACACACACAGCTATTGGCTAGCTTCGCTTTGCCAGCTTCATTTGGCCACAGTTTGTCCACCTCTCTCTCACTCCCATGGTAACTCTAGACCTTTTGATGAGTGAGGGGAAAAGGACGTAGTGGGAGTGCCAGACATCCTTCTGCACCCGCCATATAAGCCGGGATTTATATTCAGCGCTTTTCTTCTGCCAAGCATTCTCAAAAGGCAAAGAACTGAATACGATTTGTCCCAAAATACCTTGACACAATGATTGATGTGCAAAGTATATGGCAGAGTGTATTGTAATGATCCTGAGACATCCTGCAGAGTTGGTCCCCTCTGTAGAAGCATTCATATAATAACTGACAGTGAGGAGGAAACTTTATGCTAGCAGAAATGTGGATACTGGCTGACCATTAATTCTGGAGCTAAGGCTGCCAATATATCAAATTAATTAAGTTAATTTAATTTATTTTTTTTTGCGCAATGTCATAAAAAATGTCCACTCCATAAAAATTTAGTTATTAGAATGTGTACAAAAGGTTATTTTTAGTCAAAAAGTAATGTAGGTCTTAAGTCACAACGGTCTCGTAAACTGCTGCAGGCGCACATGTAGTGTAACTCGTCATGCCACCTTTAACGGGACTGCTCTGACTGCAGGTGTCTGCAGACTCCAGGTGGCTGGCTGGCTGTGGCTCTCAATATTAATGCAGATACTGTATCTGTTCACCACTTAGTTTAAGCATCTAGGACTGAAAGTTCATAACTGTATGGGATATGTCATAGTCCACATGGAAGAAAGATGTTATGAGAATGATCTACGTAGATCTCCTGTATGTTCACTTTCACAAGGTTAGTTCCCTTAAGTTATGCACTACATACATCCTGACTAAAACAACCCCATTTTAATTCCAATTTTTATGGCATATGAAAATTGCATGCTCATGGTAAATATTTACATTTAGGCTACATTCATGCAAAGTGCTGGAGGTGTAAAAAAAATAATAAAATTGCACCAGGACACATGTTAATTTTCAGAAGTTTAATTCAAATTGAAGACAATTCAAACTTTTGCTCAACTTTTATTCAGAAAAATAATGACCAGAATTAAAAAGTGTGTTGGCATTTTTTTTTTTTAAAAAAAACAGCACATTCCTTTTGTATACAAAATATCAAGGAATATTGGCCATGAATATTCACAGGACTGTCAGGTTTCTGCTCATTTTTCTCCAATATTAAATAAAAATAAATTACCTACAGTAATATGCTTATTTGTAGAATAGAGTAATTTAAAAAAGTAAATAAGACCACACACCTACACAAGACCATAAATTTGGCTTCAAGTCTACAAACATAAAGCAAAGGTTTACCTGAAACAATGGGAAAAAAAAATAGAAATTAAAAGTGATATTTTTCCTACGTACTGATAAGCTCTGCCTCCTGCTCCATCTAAATCACTGTCATGCTAAATTCTAAACAGATTTTCATTCTGACTTGTACATGCAGATGTTTACATCAACATAAGGCACAACTAGTGGTCAACAGATTGCAGCTTCAGCAAAGCTTCTTACCGACCAGTTCCTTGTCAATTTTGTACTTTCTTTTAGATCTTATTCAATTTCCACTGAAAAATCCATGTTTTCTGGAACTGGAAATAACTTTTCCCTAAGTCACAGCAATAAATCAAGTTGATCCCAGCTAGTATCAAATATTTAAGTTTTACAAACATGCAAATATTACACACGTCACAATTTTTGTTGCATAGGTTCACACATCTCATTAATCAGAGAAGCATCCACATTACCAAGTCATCAGTTATACGAAATAAGAATTAGCTTAGAATGCATTGAAGATATCTTTTCTTCAGATGACAATGGACCTCAGGAGACGGAAGCACAGGATGACATCCCTTGGAATTGGTGGCTTAATGTCATTGCCATCGAGTCTGAGGTAGCGCAGTCGAGGGACACTTTCATTGATGGAGTCGTCCACAGTTTCGACAGCGACAGGACAGACGTTAGAGCCACTTACACCTGTAAATACACAAAGGGATTTAAGTTATAAGACTTACAGCATCTCTCTCTGATGAACACTCCTATTCAGTAGATGCATAAAAGAAACATGCCCATGCATCTTAAGCTCAGATCAATCACTATTACCAGAGAAAAGCAGTAGGTGCTTTGCAAAAATGTCACAGACTTACTTTTGATATTGTTGTGGTCGAGGTGAAGATGCTCAAGGCCTGAGGGAATGAGGGGAACCTCAGTCAGCTGGTTATGGGACAGCTGCAAGTCCAAAATGCTGGAGACATTAAACACATTTTTGGGAACTCCATTGCTGCCAAGCTTGTTGTGGTTGAGCCTCAGAAATGCCACTTTTGGCAAACCTTTGAAATAGCCAGCTGGGATCTTCTCAATGTTGTTGCCATCGAGGAAAAGCTGGGTGGTGGTGGGTGGTAAGCCAAGAGGCATGTTACTCAGCTGGTTCTTGGCTAGGTTGATTTGTACCAGGTTGTTCAGACCCTTCAGGCTCACCTCAGTCACAGCATCATCCATCAGCTTGTTCCCTTGGAGGTCCAAGAGATTAAGTTTATCCAGACCAATGAAGACACCAGCAGGGATCTTGGAGATGCGATTGCGAGAGAGACGCAGATGCTCCAGGCTTGCTGGCAGGGGAGATGGCACAGAAGACAAGAGGTTGTCATCCATGTAGAGATGCACCAGGTGAGACATTCCATTCAGGATACCTTCCTCAATTCCCTCACTAGTGATTTTGTTGCGGTTTAGGTTCAGCCAGCGCAGCGATGTGGCATTACGCAGGGAATCTGCTGACAGCCCTTCAATTAGATTGTTCTGCAGGTAGAGATACCATGTGTATGGAGGGATTTTGGGGATGCTCTTCAGGCCCTTATTATCACAGTAGACAGCACGAGGGAAGTTGGGGGGGCAGCGACACTCTTTAGGGCAGCCTTGGATTTGGGCCATATATTCCTCATAAGGCATGTCCTGGCCTGTACCTGCCCCAACCAGGCACAACATGCAGAGGAGACTCAGGAGAAGCGCCATCTCGCTGCCTAACCTGTGACGAAAAAGGACACAAAACACACAGACCTTAAGTCAACATAGGGCAAAGAGACACTGGAATGCTCTAGACATCCAAGGCAAAGATCACGTAAGATGTTAAAGTTTGCAAAAGACTGGGAACTTTGCGGAATCAGGACCACGCTGTACTGAAGACCAATACAACTGTTTGTTTTTGAGAACCCATCTTGTTTCATCATTCTAGATTAACAACAGTCTTGCCAAGGCCTTTCACACTCTAGAAATCAAACATTCAGTGAAAATACTGCAGATCACATGGCTAACATGAAATGACAAAGTGTTCACAAATGCACACTAGTTAAACTTCTGTCCCAATTTAGCTACCACCAGCATACGAAGCCTATTCTACCAGTAATGTCATTATCATTGCATCCCAATGGTAACTGCCAACAGAGCAAGGAAAACTGCCCTTTCTGGGTCATTGCTTTACCTGCCAATGACAGTTAAAGCCCCAAAGACAGGATGCAGAGCCAGGTCAACTTTAATTGCATTAGGAGAACATTATGCTCAGACTTGAAGACGTTGCATGTCAGTTTTATGATGCAAACTGTTCATCAGATCGAGACTAAGCCTGCCACACATCTCTAATTACATTTGCTTTGGTATGTACAGTTGACACATTGAGGTATGCAATGAACCACATATGCAAGTACGCACACATTTCGCTGAGCATTGCACTTATTCAATTGAGAAGAAACAAACTGTTAGGCATGACAGTTCAGGGAAAAGGTAGATGGTTTGGTACTCAACACTAACATTGGTAAAAGAGATAAAGTGAAGATGCAATATACAGTGTGCTATGTAAAAGAGAAGCACAAAAATAAAAAAAGACAGCTGAAAGGAACAAAATCTGTAGTCAGCTCTACCATCTTCTATCCACCCTTCTCTTCAGGCACTACTTGATTCCTCTCAGTTACCATCTGGTGCTTGTTTAAATTCTTGATGCGCTCCACGCTTGTCTGGAACTCATTTCGGGTAGGCCACATTTTTCCATGGATGGCCTCACTTCAAAGGCAAAGCCGACACACCTGTTTTGAGAGACGTGCCCCTGCTTTCTCACTCTGCAGGTGTCAGAACTCCTTGATACAGCTTTGGGGTATGACGTGTAGCGCAAATGATGAAAGTGTATCCATGGTTCCATAAAGATAAAACCCAATAACCGAAGTTGCAAGACAAACATTTACCAAATTACTAACTCTTTCATTCAGAGGTATCAGTTTATTTGCCCTCCAGAAATGCATCTTACCTTAAAATCTTTAAGTTTCCTCTTGCTTATTGTCCTCTCTCAGCAAGTTCTCAAGCGTAGTCCCAAATGATGAGGCTGTGCCTCTCACTGCCCTGTATTTGTACTGCTAGCTTTTCATTCACCATGTGCCAGCCTGTCAGTCATGATGACACCAAAGCTTCTCTTGGCCAATCATATTCTCCCAAGATTAGAGGTCAAAGGTGGTGTATAGTGTGCTAAGCCTTTTCAGCACTTGAGACATGGCCCACTTAGAAACAGGCTAATGCAGGCCTACCTGTTCTTTGTTTGGTGACTTCCACATGCACAGCCCTTCCTCCCTTGCTTTTTAACTCCGCTCACAAATCCCTAAGAGTCCTTTGCTGACCTTTGTTCTAATTTTGTGCTGCTGCCGTCCACGGTGCCATCAGAAGTCATTAATCTGCAAATTATAGTCTTACAGTGTTGAGAGTCAACAGAAACTGTGGGACAGTCAAAAAGAACACAAATACATGGAGATGGAGAGGAGCATCATTAATATTTGCCTGAAAAATCTCAGGCAACTGCAAAGTGCTACAAAGCATAGAGCATAGAGGGCTTTCTAAAGGCAGTCCTAACGCTAATGATAATCAGGTACTTGATGTATTTCCGTTTAATTGTACATTATGAGGATTTCAATGAGTACATCAGCTGCTAATGCATCCAGAACAAAGATGACGCACTCTACCATACAAAACATTACCTTCAGACATGAGATCTAATGCTGTTATGGAAGGGAGGTCAGGCTTTAATGTGGGGGGGATTTTCCTGACTGCTTGGCATGCTAATTGTTTTTGTAGAAGCTAGTTAGTGTCAGGTGACCTTTTCGACATGCCTGCATGAGACTGCGCTAATTTCCAGTGATGACGGCAAAGGCTTGAATGCAACAGGATAATCCCAGCTGAGTTGTGTGAGGATAGGAGCGACACATATCCACGATCAGCCTTGCAATCCCATTAGAGCTCCTCCTGTGTTTGCCAGGGTGCGTTGAACAGTAATCATTCCTCTGCACATGTCTTTAATCCTGTATGATCAATTACACATCCAGACGACAGTCCTGAGCACATTTACAGGAACTGTACGTGAAGGACAAATTACAAACTTGATGAATGGACACATTTGTTTCAGTCACTGTACTGTCCTAACAAGCTTGACTTGTGAGCTGGTTAGCCTGAGATGACAGTGCTTCGTTGCACGATGTTCTCTGTGCCTTTATCTTTTAATGTCAGCATGTGTATGGAATCAGGTTTGTGTTGACGTGATCAAACAATACTGATTAAATATCAAACAAAAATAAGAATAGGTCATCTCAAAAAGTAAACTTTCAGCCAGCATCTGGTTCCACCATCAAGACTTACAAATATCCTTGTTCTGGAAGTAAAAGGCATATATTGACTTTTTGAGCACATAGTAAACTAAGAAAGGCAGATGTCCTAATACATCTGATGCAGGTTGCTGTCAGACCACAGAGCTGAACTTACAATTACTTGGCATGCAACTCAGTCTGTACAGGACCAGGACAGCCAGCTTGTAACCTTTATACAAAGAATATGCTTCCAATCAGCCTTTCTACAACTCTGGCCAACCAGCAGACTTGTAAAAAGTTTTGGGATGAAATCAAGAATCAGTCAAACAAGGATTTTCTTCTATAGTTAGACCAAAGGTAGCCACATCTGTCTTTTTACAGGCTCCTAAAAACTCTTATTCTAGGTGTCAGGAATGTGAATAAAGTTTACAGATGCAATTAATTATTTGTAAAGAACTAAGCAATGGATACGCTTCTTTGTTGTTGGTTTTTTTTTTCATATATTTTTAATTTAACTAGCTGTTTTTGGATACAAAGACACAACAGACGGGGTACCCTTCAAGTCTTGTTTCAACACAATAGTCATTTATAATGTGTGTCAAGATTTACAATTAAATATGCAAACTGTTGGGAGTGATGTGTCAGGGCTTCTCAGATCTCTGCAAAATGGAAAATATATTACTGAAAACAAATGTTGTCTACGATCTGCTTGACAGACTAATGAGAAACACATGCAGAGGAAAATGATAATGCTAATTTCCTGCCAGGGGCTTTGTGACAGAGCCAGCTATGTTAATTACACAAACGGTTTGTATTTGCACTGCATTGGTTTTGTGGGATCAGTCTCAGTTGATGGCTTTGCTGACATCCACTTCATGACTTTCAAACATGAGTTTGCATGGCTTATTGTATCCATAGATGAGAAAGTAGCCTAACCGTGTTTATGGATAATTATCATGTGGAAAAAAATCATGTTTGGCAGTAAAAGTGACTTCCCAAAGATGTGTGTCATTTGCAAACCTCGAACAGCCACAGTTGGTTTTTCTGATTTCATTCATTTCCAGGTGTAAGCTTCATTTAAAACTGCTGTAAACTGACTGATGACAAAAGTGTCTATCAGTCTATCTCTCTATCTTGTCCTGATGTTAAGCATCCTAATTCATCAAACAAACTGTGACTGAAACAAAGCTGTATGTAACACATTTACACGACACACCTTCAGAGCCTTCTCTTATTTGTAAGGTTACTTTTCCACTTTTCCCTCTGAGTTTTGAAACAGAGGCTGACAAGGTGCACTACATCAAAACTAAATATTATTCCAATCAGATGTAAATCATATAAAAAAAATACACTGTGCCCTCCCTTGTCAAAGCCTTTCTCTCCTCCTCTCTAAAACAGATTTATTGCTGAAGAAAGACAACTCATCCTTACCTGCTTTTCCAACTGGTGTGAGTGGCCTGCAGCCAGGTGAGGTTTGTTTCTTCTGCTTCTCCAATGGTTAGCTTTGATGATTGTCCACAGCGTCAGTGGCTCTGATGTGGTCAGTGCTGCAAGCCAGCCCGGTTAGAGTTGTATTGTTGTTGGTTTGATTCCCCCAAGGCTGCACTTTGGACATGCACCAGCTGAACCGAGAGGATGGAGCATGTGTTTGTTGGTGGGAGGACGATCGTGTGTGAGTTGGGATGTCCTTTCAGAGTTTGTGGTGCCTACTTTTCTGCCAGCCCAGCAGTTTTTTCCGCCTCTTTCATTTTGTCTCCTCTTTTTTCAAGAGATTGAAGTCATCAGTGTTGAGGGTTAAACTGCTGTCACTCCACCCATCTTAACCATTTGGTCTGCTATGGAGGATCTGCTTGTTACCCCTTACTCTGGGGGATGGGTGCATGACCAGTTTATGGCTCACTTCAGCTGACAGCTTTGGGGTGTGTTTACAAGACTATCAGGTGAGGTTAGAGAGGAACTTATAGGGGTTTGCAGTCAGACATTCACACCCAACTTTTACAGGAAAATTCCCTGTTTTTTTACAACCCAAGTCTTCTTTTTGTAGTTTTTCACATCAGGCCTATCAGCAATCATATATTACTCACTGATGTCACTGTAGAGCGTTTTTACACGGGGTCTTTGCCAGAAGCAACTTCACAATACAACATTGTCTATTGTGGTTGTGCAGGAGCTCAAGGCCACAATTAAAGTAAACCACTTATGTGGAAGTAAAAGTTATTATGTTTATAGTGACTCAGCCCTCAGATGTCACGGAAAGTTGTAAGTCCAGTAAACCTGCAGCAATAGACGACATTTCATCTGACTAGTACAATAATTTGTGTGAATTTGTAGTTGATGAGTCATTGTTTTTAGCCATGCTAGCTGCGTTACACGCTAAGGATGGTGATGTTGGTCTGTCTGTCAGGAGGTGTATCCTCCTCTTTGGTCCAGACAAAGGAAAAAAACAAAAAACAAAACAAATCAGATGGACTGACATGAAATTTTGGTACAGACATGGTTCTGAGATTATGTTGACATTTATGGTTTTGAGCAAAACATTTCAACAACTGTTGGATCGATTGCTATGAAATGTGAGATTCCTGTTCCCCTCACGATATATGATGCTAACATGTTAAACTAAGACGCTGATGATGACAAATATTATACTAGCTAAACATCAGCATGTCATTGTGTGCATGTTAGCATCTTGCAGTTATCATTTAGCTCAAAGTCCTGCTGTACCTAATACAGTCTCACAGAGTGCTAAGAGTACTGTAGTACTGTTGAATAAAATATATCAGTAGATAATTCTGTAGTTTTTCTTTCTCTTTTATATTTCTGTACATTTTGAGTATTTAGTTCCTGACGTACATGTAACTCAGAGCTTCATGCTAGGTTCATGCTATCCCTCCTGCCTGTAGCCATCCTGACAATCCAGTGGGAGTCACTTGTGCAACAACAAGGATGTGACCCTCACTGACTTCCCACTGTGGATGTACTGAGGAGAACTAGATACTTCAAAGATGGCGACATCCTTATGCTTCTGTGTTTGTGGGCCCACAAACGCAGGTATGGGCATCTAAGACTTCCACTGGCTGAGCTGGTTGACTTCCTGTTGGTTCCCTGCACACATGAATATGATAAAATAATTTAATTACATGGCTCTTCTCTCTCTCTCTATTGGACAAATGGATCAAAATAAAGAGTAATTTTGAGGTGGCGTGCATAACATGAGCATTACAGAAGCTGCAATACCCTGTGTTACCACTGGTAGTTGGTGAGAAACCTAAGGTGGTTTGATTTCATTATTGTAAAACAAACAAGCAAACAAAAAGTTTACTTTCACTACATATAAAGAATATCCTTGGAAGATGAACGCTTCAGGCCTTTACTTTTCACTTCTGTCACCCCTCCCCATCTTCTTGCCCTGTTTCTCATCTCAGCTCTGTGCGTGTCTGCGTTAAGGCCACAGATGGGACATCTGGAGCCCATGGGTTCAGTTTTGGGGGACAAGGGTGAGAGCTTGAAATAAAAGAGGAAAGGGAAATATCCAGCAACAATACGAGAGACCTGGAAATTTAAAGTTGAGTGAAAAAGCTCTAGATAAAAGTTAGAGACCCGGGGTTATGCTGGATGAGCAAAGATTATAAATAAAAGCGAGATAAAAAAGAGATAAAGAGATGGAACAGCTGGAGAAGGTCTGGACTGTTGTGCTGCCAGGCTGCAACAGCTGATTATACTTTCACTAACCGTCTCAAGCAGGAGGATATGAGGCTTAAGTCTTTATAAAGGGCTTTATTGTCTAGACACGGGCAACAGGAGCTCCACTCAGGATTTAAATAAGGGCGACTCAGGAGGAAGAGGAGGAAATTGTGTTAGATTGAAAACCGGTACAAATGACCATATAAAAACATGTGAAATGTGAAAAAGATGTTAAAACAAACATTTAACATGTTGTAATGCTAGTAGAAATGAGTAGACTGCTAACTCCTGACTTGTCTTGGATGGCCTAGGGAACTGCTGGTATTTAACCGACTTTCATTCACATACAGTAAGTGGGTCAAATTTTAAGTTTTGCTGAGCTTTACAGCTGGATCTAATTACAAACACCTAGCAGGAATCAAATGAGACGTCTGGAATCCATTTCCATAATCACTATGAATGCCACGTATCTAACCAACTGACCTACTGCCTTTAAATAGTGTCTGCTCTAATAAGGAACTCGTGAGTAATATTCGGAAGAAACTAGTGCTTCCAGCACATGTGGTGCACATCAGCCAGAATTGCTTTTACAGTTAAGGCGCTATTGATATTGTAAACAGAAGTGACAAGTGAATGTCAAGTAAACATGCAAAGACAATGACAATGAATCTGATTTAATATCCAGAGTGTCAGTACATTCATTTACCACAAGGAACATTTAAGAGGATATAACAGTGGGGGTTGTAGGTCGTTACAAGGGGACATATTTTCAATCATTCCCAGCAGTGGGTGTCTTTGTTGTCTTTTACAATACTCACTGGAGGGAAGGGATGAGAAGAAAAGATCTAAAAAGACAAGCAGTTGCATGATTAGAAATCTCATGATTGCTAAAAAAAAAAGAAAAGAGTACAACTTGTGCCTTTTGAGAATTTTCTGCCGTGGCTTTCCGACTTTATGAACGTTGATAATGAAAAGCAGATTTTTAAGGCTTTTTCTGATGACGTTGCCACAATTTGGTCCAGTTGTAGCCTTAATGAATAATACAACACTATGTGCACAATAGCTTGTTTCGACTGCAGTTAAATCTCGAAAATATAGTCCACAACACACAATCTCCAACTTAACTGTGTGTGACTGCATTGTGAGGTTATAAAAGTTATAAATATAAAAGTTCTAAATATTCAAAATACAGACATGGATATATATATATATGTGTGTGTGTGTGTGTGTGTGTGTGTGTGTGTGTGTGTGTGTGTGTATATATATATATATTAAAACATTCCATATTCAGCCTTGATCCTGGTAAAATGGATGGTACCATTTTGAAAGATGATGCAGAAACCAAAAGGAATGTGCTGATTTTATTGCTTGATTTCCCTCTGGCACACCATGAAACACACATTTCTCAGACTCCTCCAATCACAAGAGCACCTCACCCTCACGAAGGGACCAAAAGCATTCAGAAATCAGTACATTTATTGTTTCTCTCCAATTGTTTTTGGCCTGTCGAGATACAAAACATGAGAACAAAAACGTTTAGCTTTGGTTTTCTGCAGGAAAACAGTCATGCTGATGCAAAACCTTTCAATGACCCTGCATGAATCGCTCTTGAAGGCGGTTCAGTGCTGTCTGTAAAATACAACTTTCAGCAGAGGGTTTTAGAAGAATGACAACAATTTTATCAATATTGACCACAAGTGGTGGCGACATGCACATGGAGGAGCCTTTGACAAGGCAAATATGCACACTAAAATTTATCTTATTGGAAACAGCCCACTATAGGAGAGTCTTCTCTTAAGGAAACTTTAACTGTTTGTATTAAAACTCCACAGGGAAGCTTTACTGAAATAATAAAATACTTTTAAAACATCATGGGACATTTGTGGTTTCTGTCTGAGACAGTTGGAAGGGTAGATTTACACAGAAAATATCTTAAAGCTGCGGTATTGCGCTGAAACCCTGCAACCCCTGCATCCCTCCAGGACCAGCTGCTTCTTTCTGCCTCACTCTGCAGCTACATTGAAACATAGGACAGAACAAAGATGATAGGTTCTCTATGTCATTACTGTAAATTAATGACTTGAGAGACACAAAGTGAAATCTGGAGAATACTAGATCCAAATTAAGACCACAATGTATGGCTCCATGAAAACATCTGGGCCATGAATGTAAACAGTATATGTGAAACACACCAACAGGTGTTGGAGAATAAATAAACGAATCTTCCATTCCTCTTTAAAAAAAAGAAAGCTTTTTCCTTTTATAATCGTTATGACTTCATCCTAAAGAGTTAGGCCAGTAACAAAAGCCAGCGCACTCTGCAGAGTAAGCAGCAATCTGCAGCTAATCATGCACTGTCGTAATGAGGTGAAACACATCTTAACTGCTTCAAATACTGTATTCTCTCTGTGGACAAGACTGACTGCAGACTGTATGGCTTTTGTTTGTTGGCTCCTTTAATTTGGCTTCAGCTCATTCCTGAAACCAGACTTTAAGAGAGGAGATTTGAATGTTTATTATATATATATATATATATTTACTATTATTCTAATGTTTTGAATCATTATAGAGCAATAAGATTCTCAGTATTCGAGGAGTGGGTATAATTCACTGTGTAGTCAGTGTCATCAATGCAGTGATTTGTAGAGAAAACCCAAAGTTGTTAACTTCATTAACAGCAAAAATTAACAATTCCCACCAAATTAATGGATATAAATAGTTTATATCGTGCAAGTAATGTTCTGTTACACCAGCCAAGGAAGTTGTCTTCATTACGGGCGAAATACTGATTTACAAAGAGTTAATGTAACATTTAACGAATCATGTATTCAGTATTTTGGAGCCTTAATAAGGGATGCCTGGTTTGAAAGTGGCACAAAATTTCATTTCTAGGCACAATGTTGGCAGTCCTTAAAGTTAATTTGGCTATATACAACTTACAGTTTTGCTTTGTAAATGAGGTGGCTTTATTAATTTGTTTTTCGGAACATGCTAGAAATTAATTAGAGCAGGATTAAAAAGTGATATCATACAAATATGTTGGAAATATAGTTTATTCAACTTTGGTTGGTTTCCTTACAGTAAATCCAAGTTCAAATCCAGTTACTTAGTCAAAGGCCACAAAACAAATCAATGAAATGAAAAATTACCGAAACAACATGTGATATTCTAACATAACTTCAATCAACGTGACACTGCTGCCAAGTTGACTTTGTAATGGTAAGAAGCATTTATCGGACATGGCAAACAACAACGGAACAATGAAAGCACCTTAACTGCAAAAGCTGTAGTTTATTATCAAAGATTGGTACCATTGGTTGCATGCAAGTAATGCAAATGTTGTATACAAATCAGCAATGCGCATGACAGTTGACGGCTAGGAAGTAGCTAAAATAAAGAAACAATGTGACTCGTGATTTCAAGAAAACATCATACTGTAATCTCAAGGTCTAAATAACAAAGTCATTTCAAAGATAATAACCACTGTCTTTTTAATCATGTGTCATTTATTCTACTTTTCAACACCAAGTACTTCAGAAACAGAAATTTTACTTTATAGTTTAAAGATGTCAGTGAGTGGGACTTGGCACTATTTGAATGTGAAGAAGGCATTCAATGGTGAACATGAGTAAGTAGCACTGGTATTTTCATTAAAACCACTTTGATTCATTCAAGATGTGGAAAATGTGACTGCTGTGTAACTGCTATTTTACATTTGTTCATCTTTTCTCTTTAAGGAAGTCCTTCTTTGCTGGCCCTTTGCACAGCAATGGACTAATTACTGTACCCACATTATACTATACATGCTAAACACTGGAACATACAAAACGGACAACAAAATAACACTACCATTAAATTGAGACACGGAGCCATAGTTTACTCCATTGTGTCTGTATTCATGATAATCAAACACAAGTTTGGAATGTTTAACGTGTGTGTTTTACTATGAAAACTATGAACTTTTGGCTATTTACTTTCACATATATATATTTTTTTACTTTTTTTCTTTTTGCCTTCATATTTATTTCAACAATGAGAATATTCCTTCATATCGAGAGACAAATTGTGAAACACTTGTTTGATGCTTGTTGGATTTAACAATCTGATTGTAAGTGTTGCAAAAACATTTGCAAAATTGTTGATTGTCTTTCCATTGAATGTATCTCAAATTCGCCCAGCTCTTGATTTACTCAAGATATATATTTAATGGATGAAGATACCACTACAGTACCCCAGATTTGCATACTACTTATGTGCAAAGACATGTGAGTACTACGAAAGAGGGGATACTACGACATTAAGTCCAGAAGGCTTTGAGCTGAGCTGCAGATAAGGGGGTTATGGAAAGGTCATGGGTTTGAGGGAAGTCCTTATTCAAACATGATATCTGAAGCAAGGCGCAGGCAGTTGACGTAGTCAGGGGGCATGCTGCTATGTGTGATATTGTTGGCGTCCAGACGCAGATGCTTCAGGCGGGAAAAGTTGATGGGTCCAGTGAACTTGCAGAAACTTGCCAGGTCAAACTCTGCAGAAAATCAAAAATTGAGAGAATGTTATGGAAGTTAGTAGAAAAACAAAACAGAGGTACCTGTTTGTTTTCAGTGTGTATGTGGTTTCATGCTGTTCTGCTGATTGACAGTAGGTGGCGATAACACTCAAAGTAGCATGGTATTGCACCTGCAGAGCTAGTGAAGAAGACTGCAATGTTTAATGGAAAGGAAGATAAAAAGCATTTTGTTTGACCGAAAGGATACACACAGTGGGCTTCGGCTAAATGTAAACATAATTTTTAGTTGACAGGGCACCTTTAAGAAATCTGTCAAGTAAGATATTGAACAATTCTTTTTGAAGAGAGTATCATAAGATATGAATAAGATTGACAGTTGCCACTCACTGTTGATCTCATTGGCCTGGAGGTAGAGTTGCTCCAGCTGCTCGTTGATCTCAGGGATGGACTGCAGTTTGTTGAAAGACAGGTCCAGCTCCACCAGTGATGTCGTATTGAACACTCCAGCAGGGAGTCCGGAGTCCACCAGCTTGTTGTGGGAGATCCTCAGGTACTGCAGTGCGGGCAGCTTGTTCAGGTATCCTGCTCCGATACCGTCAATATCGTTGTAGTCAGCATAGAGGATCTCCAGCGAACTGGGGACTCCGGCTGGCAGCTTCTTCAGCTTGTTGTGGCTCACATCCAGGGAGAGCAGCTTCTTTGGCCCTTTGAATGCCCCCGAAATGGCATCAGAGCTCAGCTGATTGTGCTGGAGGTTGATGGAGGTCAAATTCTCCTTGTCACTCAAGAGTCCAGACGGGAACTTGGACAACTTGTTGTGCATCATCTTCAGCTCATCGAGGGACTTTGAGGGAGGGATGATTGGCTCTGTCAGGTTGTTGTAGCTGAAGAATAGCTTCTCCAGGCCTGTGAGTTTGTCGATTGTGCCCTTTGCTATCTTACTGTTGGTAATCTGGTTGTTGTCAAGTACCAGCCAGCGAAGTGTTTCAGTAACATTATCAAACACACCTGCCTTGATCTCCTCTATCTGGTTGTTCTGCAGGTACAGGTACTTGATCCCTGTTGGGACTATGGGAACAAACTTGAGCTTGCGGCTGTCACAATACATGGCACTGGGGAAGTTGATCGGGCACTCGCATTCTTGATTACAGTTTGGCCCGGAGGGTCCTAGCATGGAAACAGGCTGGTAGTCGTAGTCATAATACTGGCACAGGGCCACACTGACCAAAACGGCCAACAGCGGTATGCGGAGAGGAAACATGGCTCCTGTGAATCCAACAAAGAGAAGGGAAGAGGGGGCAGGGAACAAGATAGAAAGATTAGAGGGATCAAGAGCAACAAAATGTAAGCTAATAGTGTCAAAATGAGCATTTGGACAATTTTCAGGGATTCATTGATAAAGAAAATCAAAAGACAAAAGAGCTACAAAACAAAACTGAAACTTTTAACTGATTATGCAAAAAAAAAAAAAATGTTGATCTAACCCCCCTACATACACCATATTGCCACACCCACTCCCCAGAGTATTATATAATGGGTCAAGAGTTCATGTAAACTGACTGGAGACCAAAACTCCTAGCCTCCTTGATTCAATTATCTGTGTCGAGCCACATCATTACAGCTGCAGCTTGGACCAAACTGCACTGCTCCCAGCACCACTTCATCTATCAACTATGATAGATGGGATGCTTTTCTGCAGAAACCAGCTATGAGAGCAGTAACGCAACACAGATGTTCCAAGAGTACACAATAGATGTGCATACATAAATGTCACACCAATCTTCAACATATGTTTAATGTGTTAAGCAATCAAAAAAAGTGTTTGCATAACACATAGAATAAGGAACTAAAAGAAGATATATAACTAGTCTAGGATCATGTGCAAAATCAACCCTGTAGACAGCGCAAAACCAGAATAATTCATACCAAAAAGTTGAAAAATGCACAGAAGAACTTGGATCCAAGTGCAACAGATTGCCTCAAAAGTCTAAAGTTACCGAAATCTATGAAAGTCCCAAAAGAGCATTGTAGATCCATATGAACATGAAGGATGTAGGTTAATAGACTATTGCTGGTTTTCCTAAAACAATGTGCAAATCCTCAAACTTCTACCCCTTATTCTTTGCTCCATGCACTGGTATTCTTGCCTTCTCTGCAGCAGCACTAGCCACTGCCCAAAAGCCTAGCAGTGACAGCTGATAATCCCATCCGGAAAACAGAAATAACGAGGAATAATCAAACAGGAAATCACAAATCCATGCCTCCATATGCAAGCTTACCTGAGGTTCTCTCTCTTCGTATGTGTGGGGTGGAGGGCCAGTAGGTAAGAACAGTGTGCTGTTCAAAAACTGGAAGTCTCAGGAGAAAAACACAGAGGGAAAGAAGGAGAGAGGGGGAGGAGAGAGAGAGAGAGGGGAAGATGGAGAAACAGTAAGGGAAAAAAGGAAGGGGGTGGAGGGGGGAGGCTTCTGCAGCGAGCTGGAGTCAGGTCGTCATATAAATTGAAGGTGTCATCAGAATGTCTGCGGGAGCATCATCCAAAAACTGCTGTTCACTAACCAAGAGCAGGTGCAGCAAGAAGCAGGAACATTTTACTGCAAAAAAAGCTAAAAAATGCCTGCTGTAAGTATTACCTCCACCTTTTCTACTGTTTATCACCTTTACAAACCACCTCTAGTGCATTCTGGTGATTGTCCTCCAAACAACAACAACAACAACGTGTGCGCAAGCAAAAACTCAAGCTGAAGTTGGGGCGTCTGTTTGTGGAAAAATCAAAAGAGTAGGAGAAGTGATGTGTGGAAAAATGTGAAACGATCTCTGGCAGCCATTGAACCCAGACGCTGGTTATGAAGACGGATAAATTCAGCTGTACCTCTCAAGCTGTGAATAAGGCATTGGAAAATCTGACAAAAAGGTTATGAGACGGCCAGAGAAGACTTGCATAACACTTGACGCAAACATTTCTTCTGCTCTGTTTTGAACCAAAGGCATGGCACTGTAACTGCAGGTTAAAGCAGATTGCCAATTGATCCCATATGTCTATGAATTATTCTACTTTTCACTCTTATACTCTTGTACATATTTTTCTTCTCCACAAGCCCCTCTCCACTCTTCAAATAGAGAGACACATGAACAAAAAGGACCAGGGTGATGTTCCACTTCTATGTTCTTTGCAGTTGAGGAAGGGGGGCTAGGGGAGATAAACGGCCAAATGTTTCCCCCATTTGCTGGTGGACGTCCATCACAGTATGTCGGGAATTGACGCCTGGCTTTAATTGGTCGCAGTTGGGTCTGTTACTTTGCTCACATTCTTAGAGACCATCTTGGACGCATTTCTCGGGTGTGGAAAATTTCCACACCTCACATTCTAACTCAAGATATCTGATTTCCCAAGATATGTAAGACTGAAATGCATGTGCCTATTGTGCACATTTTTCTTTTCCTCCCAAACCAGATAATCAGTTTAACAAAATCTGAGTCATTCAACTGCCTTTTTAGAATTATATCCTCGCTTGCATCTGCAGGCTCCTTCGACCCACTAAACCTATGGATTTGTGAAGAAAAACCCACCACCCATTCAGTGTTTTTGATTTGAAAGACATCAAATGATAAATGCTGTATTGAGTATGGGTTTTAATTTGGCGTTTACAATATATTACTCACTGGATTTCTTGCTCTTTTTCTCATTATTTTTTCAAAATCTTGGCAAACCTGGTGCAATAAACTAGCAGCACTGCAGGAAATTTTGTGAATCATTTTCATTGCCTCCCACGTTTATTTTAACCAGAGTACACACATAGGGTGCAACAAAGTGGAAGAGGAATGAGGCATGAAGGGAAGGGATAGACTTGTGTTGATTGGCCCAGAGGATGCTGTTGTAAAACAGCGTTTAGCAAATCTGCTGAATCAGACATGATAGGATTGATTGTACAAACTGTGAGGTTGGAAAAGAATGGAATGTTCCTTTAATGTAGATGCCGTACTTTTCAAACAAGAGAAAACAGTATGAAGACCAAAACAAACTGTTTGCCATTTAAGTACACAAAGCACCTCAAAGCCTCGGTAATGAGAAAGTGTGTGGTAATTTCCAACAGCCAGCCATCTAAGCAAACTTACAGCCTCTCAGATTTTTGTTACGAGAAGTAAAAACTGTCCTACAACTATTTCCTGTCAGTGAAGCATTTTTTTTTCTTTTTTTCTCTGCCTGTGTTTCTCTTTCTCTGAATCATTTTTCTTAAGAACTTTGTTTCTGAATAACAAATAAGAGACAACTCCTGTTTCACTAACTCGTATGTCTCTACTGACGTACAGTGATAGACGACTTTAGAGTTACAGCAGATGTCTCATAGGCCGCAGGAGCAAGTTATTAGCATTGTCTGGTCAATAGCTTTAGAAGTAATCTAACACATGCACTCAACCAACTGAGAAACAATAAAGGTGTTCAACATGAAGCACAAACATTTTAGAATCTCAGCAAACCTTTGAAACTCTTCAAATGTTTCTGGTTTCATTTAAACAAAACCAAACCAAAATGTAGTGATATTGGGTTTATTTTGACCTACTTGCATTAATCATAGTCCTTAAAGCCTTACAGTGGTAATCCTGGAGCACCAGGGCCCTGCTGATTACTGGTTCTAGTTAGCCACAGGCACAATCTGTGACCAGAATGTAAACAGAAGAGTAAATTCAAAACCCTGAGCTGAAACTTGTTTATAGCTGATCGTCAGCATATTGAACATGTGTCAAACATTACTATAACTCCACCATAAAGTCTCCTGATTCTGTCAAAGTTGGTTTTTAAATGAGCAGCATGCAAACACATGCATAAATCATTCATTCTTAATGATATGTCTGTCTGTCATGTAAAAGGACTGCAGTATATTAATTCCACCGAGAATCAACATCCCATTCGGCAGCTTTCAGCTTACCCATTTCAAATTGCTGGTCTCCATCAACTAAAGCAGTGCTGAGTAATGAAACCAAAAGAAGGCAGTTTGAACCCAAAACTAACGGTGTGTTTGAACAGCAAGAGCAAACAGAGGAGTTCGAGTTTTCTATTATTTACAACCTGCAGTGAATTTAGTCTAGTTGTAGAGACACCCTGTATTTACTGTCTTGACACAAACACCTGGTGATTAAACAGTCATGTAACATTTCCTAACTACCTGATGAGGATTGCTTGAACCCTCCATTAAACAACTCATGGGGCACAGTGGGCTGCTGGACACTGTGGGCTGCAAATGATGCATTTGAGTTGAATTTATGTCTCCAAATTCACCAAAAAGGTTACACCTATACCACCTATAAAGTAATATTCAACCTGCCCAGTGCAAAATAGTAGAGGTTCAAGTTAAATGTACTGCTAGTCTTTCATTATAGGGAATGATCCACACCTGGTGCCACATAGGCTCATAGCATAGGTGACTTGTTAAGGCTGCTTTCTCTCTTCTCTCCAGGTTGGAAGGCCCAGATCTCCATGCACTGCAGTCTGTTTAGCCAGAAATGACTTGGAGAAAGATTTGTGACACATGATATCACCAAATACTTCTTGCCTCATGGGAGTGGCTATCTTGCTTGCTATTCACCCTAGATTTTGAGTTAATACTGCAGTGGCCCCAGCTTCTTGGCCAAATTACTGCAAAATTGTGCACACAAATTGTCCATTTAAACTTGCACAAGTAGATTATCTGGCCACCTGGGAACGTTGCAACAAGATGTAAACAGGAGACTGACATTATTACCTTGTAAAGTTGTTGTGGTGAACAGTTGCCAATTTTCACATTCATCAGATGCAGGCTGACATTAGTGTTCATTTGGTGTTACGTTTCTGGCCACCTGGCAAAAATTAACTCCTGTTGAGCTCATTAGCTGCTAAATGCTGCACAACGTTCACCAGCCAGTGGCTAACTTTGTCTGTTTGCTGTTTCTTCTTGCTAATGAAGCTGTTTAGTGCTGCTGGAAATAGCTGATGAGAAGAGTGAGACTGAACCAAGAAACAAAAACAATGATGATAAAAATGCTAAAATGCACCATAGAGCTGAGGGGAACTGCAGAATTGGGTGATAATTCTCTGTGGGTTCATCACAATGAACAACACCTTTCATGTCACACATTTAATCATCAAACTATTGATTGAAGGAGTCACTATGTGCACAACCATCTGTTCTTATGCAGCTTTCCATTGGTCCAGACACAGTTCAGGTTTGTGCTCTTCATCAGAAAATTGCCCACAATATTTATTTCCTTGAGGTTGGAGTGATTTTACCACTGTTACTGGCAGTGTTTTTGTGTGAACCCAGACTTAAGCTGTTCCAGACTGGAGGCTGGAAAACAGACATTTTGTCATTGTGCTTAGTCACTGCGCTTCTCCTTGAACGTGTTGATGTCTGCCTTATGCTCTCATATCCTTTCCGTTGGGCCAGACGGCAGACATTGGCTTTCAACGCTGGTTTCGTAATACTTTGTTTGTACTCAAGTGTAACTTGTTTAATTTCCCTGTAGTAGTGCCAACTAATGAATTATATTAGAAAATAAATTCACGGATAGAACACACATTGTCTTGGGATTTCTTCAGTGATGTTCTTTTTACATGGTACATGTAGAATGGCCAGAAAACATACAGAATATGGAAGAACAAAAACATAAACCTGTTTCCCATATATTTTACGAGTGGCTGATCCAGATAGCTTTCTTCTTTTTCATTCATTTCTTTTAAAAGTCAGATTTCAGCCCCTCCGTCATTCTTTCTTTTCACTTTGGTGTGTTTACTGGTTGCAAGTAGTTATTGCATTGATATGTGAAACTAAGTTTGCACACCAAAGCAAGATTGCAGTGTTAATGTCACAATTTAACACAGAACAATAAGAACAAGGTGTGTCCTGGTGGACTAGAAGTTTAGATGTTAACCATGCAATTCCACACTATCAGTATTATATTGTATAAAATCCATGGACAGATTTTCCATGGTTATGACCCGCAGAGAGTTTTTCTTACTTTTACAAATGCTAAGGCCAATTTCTAACCATAATTTAAGTTTATCAACAAAGCAGAAATTGGATGAAAATCATTGGTGGTGTTTGGACATCTCATGAAGTGGAGGTTGAGTGCAGTAATGTGTTCTTTAAAAGATTTGATTTCATTTTACTGTTTGATGCTGTTGCATGTTGAAATGGATTTATAATAAATCTGGGACATTGGACAAGACTGACTGAAAGCTGTTTATACTTCTGTACTTTTTGTACAAATGCAATGAAAATGGCAGGATGTGCATATTTGTGCTTCAAGAGGTTAACTTTAGACAAAAGAAAGCGGGGGCGCTGTACACACAATCCACACTGTGCCCTTCATCTGTAACTTGCCCAGAATGTTTGTTTCTTTGAGGGTTGGTTGGTTGCCGTTAACTGTGTTCCTGGCAGTGTTTTTGTGAGGAGAAGCTGTTCCAAACTGATCTCATTGTAGAGGCTGGGAAACACACATTTTGACATTTTGCTTCCTCCCCTAAAATGTGTTCTCAGTGGCTTTTAACAATGTTTTTCTCACAATTTATTTGCCCTATTACAGTAATTTTGTTGAGGGTTGTGTAATAGTGCCAAGTGATGGACGACATCCTTGAACAAAAAAGTCAGAGGTCTGGGCTTCTGAACTGTTCTAAACCCACTCATGTTTCAAATCTGACTATTTTCTCTGCACAGATAAAGAATTGTGTTCAAAACAAAGCAATTTTGTTAAAGACCTATGCTAGAATATGTGTTTTGTTAACATGTGGTGTTAATCTGTGCGTGGTCTGCAATATGTTTGCACAATGTTTCTAAAAAATGAAGCGTGCATATAAATCTTTGGGAATGGCTTCTGTTTATAAACAATAAACGGTTGCATAACAAGAAAACAGCTGTGGAATTGTACCATTAGGAAATTCATTTTCAATTAATTGTAATCAACGGCAAACGAAAGTCAGATAACCAGTAATATTAGCTTAGCAACCATAGCTTGGCATGGTAAGTGTGTTGGATTTCTCCACATGCTGAAGTGGTGTAGATGGACTGTAGTGATACTTGACTTTTTAAAGGTCATAAAAAAAAAAAAAAATAAAAAAAAAAAGCAAAACTATAGGCCTAAAATGTGGATCAAATTGTGTTTTTGTCTGGTAGCATGTCCGGCTAACTAACTTACTAGCTAACTAACTTCGCATAATTTTCACATTTTTAATTTCACATCACAGGTTATATTTACAGCCACTTCGTAATAAGATCTCATCTGGCATTTTTACTCATAGCCTACAAGCTAACTGTCAGTTAGCCTAACTGGCTAGCTGTCATACTACTGTTGGACTAAGTAGCTCTACACTGTAAAAAGTGAACAATGCTTTTTGTTTAGTTCCATGTCTTCTATATGGATCATTAACTGGTGAGCATGTTGACTTTTTGCTCAGGACATGCAGCTTTAGCCTCAGTCTTTTAGCATGGTAGCTAGATGTAGACATCAAGGGCATATTTGAGACCCCTTTTATGGATTTCTTGTCTTAAAACAAAGCAGCTGTTGAGATAGTCAGTTAGAGACAGCATTTTCAACATACTCATGGAACTAGCATAAAATACTAGCTCGCCTCCACCAGCTAGCCTGATGAACGATGCTAATGACATCTGTCCTTTCACCCTGAAAAAGGATGATCGCTGAGAAGAAATTACAGGCCTGCTTTTGTCATCCTCTGCCCCTTTTCTGTAATGTATATGATTGATATTTTCACGTAGTCCACACTGACCCTATGCAGCATTTATGTTATACATTATGTCACTATGGCATGAAGGTTCATACATTCAGCTGTAGATGGACCATTATCTTTTCTGCATTAGGGGAGCCTCTTTCAACTATTCATTCTTTTTTTTTCTCAAGTGAAAAGCATCTGCCTCCCTGCAAGATTTACAGGACTAGTGAATTAGCACTGGATATATATGTATCATATATCATAGATGAAACATAAAAGATAAAAACATTCTTCCTTGTCATGACTTCAGAGAGACGGACACATTCACATAAATAAGAGCACATGCACATGCTCCGACAGAGGTAGTACACAGATGGAGATCCAAGCAAGCATATTAGCAAACAGGGATATTCTTGGACTTCTTGGCACAGACACAGAGAGCCTTCTAATAAAATCTCAGACACCACCCAGACACCACCTTCTGTTCCTACCATGTGGCCATGTGGTAAGCACTGTACTTAAAACAGAGACTCATCCCAAGGCAGGCCAAGTGTTTCTCTCACCTTGTCCCGCATGGGCTCACATGTGCAGTGGACCGGCTCTAAATCAGACCGGAAGATCTACTTAACACAACACACCTCCGTTCCTCTATGTTTAAATCACCTACCTGTATCACACAAACAACATTTTCTTACAATCCCTTTAAGGAATTAAGGGATATGCTGTAAACTACACCAGCTAAAGTATATTGTTTTCATATAAAAAGTCTCATCCACTGTAATTACACATTACATTAACACATTGCTATGATGTTGATAGGAGGATTTGAGTGGCGAATTTAGTATTATATTGCAGGGACAGTTGTCAGACAGGTATAAACCAAGGTTGTGTGTAGGCTACATTTGATGAAGTTTGGATTTACAGATTGAGCTAACCGTCTGCATAAACCTGTGACATCTGCTTTTCAGCAGGATCTCACCGGTCTTTGCTTTTGACATGGTGAAGCAGCTCAGGTTAGTTTAGTTGCATAATCACCACATGGCAGGCACTGCAGCAACGCACACACACGCTCACATGTGCATATGAAAACACACTAAGCTATGAGTTCATGTGCAAACATGGTCCGCATTAAGTCGATGGAAACATATGTGCAGACCACTGACTGTCTCAAAACTTTTTCTTATCAAATGTTTAAATCAAATGTGTAAATCTGCTTACACATAAATTGAAACCTTGAAGACGCAAAAACTACTCAATACCCATGCACCAACACACATAAATACTGGCAAAGGGCCTGAAGCAATAATGGTCTAGAAGATAGTCGTCTGTTCAGGAGATCAAGTTGCACCATACTCCTGCATGTGTGTGCTTCGGGGGGGAGGGAAACATAATAGAAAGTGCTGTACTAATAACCACCACATGGGGGCAACAGATTGAAGTACATTCATGTTGCTGTACTGAACTGACTGTGCGTTGCTGGGATGAGCGCCAGCTCTCAAACACTGATGCTTTTCAGTCTGTCCATGTCTGAAAAAGAAAACAAGACCCAAGTCGTATCAGAGAGGAGGATTTTGCGCCAGTCATAACTTATTTTTTTGATGGCTTCTTTTTCGGGTGGGCTGTTTGCATTATTTGTAATTTAACTCCACAAAGTTAGCATTTTAAATGCAGGAGGGAGTTTACTATGGTGTCCCAAAGGAGACAACTTTCACAGTTTATTTTACCAGTTAAGCTGATAAATCAAATGAAAACTGAAGTATATTTTTCAGTCCTAGCATACATCTACTCATTTATCTATTTTTCCTCGCAACATTTTGTTGTAGCTGACATAATACTAAGAACTGTTTGATTGGGCTCGGTATGTGTCTGACATTAGTGGTGTAAACCAAAAAAAGGTTCAAATAAACAGTCAATGGCAATAATGCACTGATTGCACTGATGCTTTTCTAGTTTTTGCTCAGTTTATAAAGAGAAATTCATTCAGAGGACATTTTTTAATGTTTCAAGGGACAAACATAACATAAATTATTAACCATGGGAACATAGGACCAGAAAAAGGAAATGCAAGGGGTTAGAAAATAAATAGTCAAAATTATGGCTTAACAATGCATCTACTGTCATCAAATCACATGTTATTGTTATTTGTAATTTCTGAGCCTCCTGAGCCTCTGAGCCTACTTTATAATTTAATGAAAAATTGGTCAACAAACGCACAAAGTGAGAAAAACTAGATTCTTATGAAACACTGACCATTAGACACTGTAAAACCTGCTTCCTGAGGCAGGAGTCTCAGCCCCTTTCTGTCTCAAGGGAGTTCCATTTCTTTTTTCTTCAACGTAAATATTCCCATTACAGTCTTTTAAATGACTGAGGGATTAGAAATTACTGGTGCCTCAGGGGCCAGAAATGGTCCTTGTGCAAATATTTTTTTTTTACCTCAGTCCACAAAACCCATCAATATAAGTTAGAGGCTGCTCAGGTAGCAAATTAATCTACCATGAGTTTGAATGTTTAACTTTCTTTGGACCCTCCAGCGAATGGTTTTCACTTACTGTGGGACCTGGATGCTTTGGTGCGAGGGCTCAGTGATTCCAATTGTTTCCCCACAGCGAGAAAATCTGTTATCAAACTGGTCGGCCTCTGTGGAGTTTGCTCTTCCTGTGTCAGTGTGATTTCCTCAGGGAGTTCCGGTTTCCTCCCACAAACCATAGACACGGGGGACTGGAGACTCTAAATTGAATGCGTTGTCTGTCTATTTGTATATATAGATGCATGCTGTATGTGTCCTGTAAATGCATACAGTACATCTTGTGATGGAGTGTACCCTGACTCTTGGCCAGCACATGCTGGGAATGTCTCCAGCCCCTGAACCCTTCACAGGATAAGGCAATATAGAAAATAGATGCGAAACTGCGCTTGGAACAAGTACTGTATGTCACCCAGGGGTAATATAATTCATTTTTTATGAAAAATAGTTCACAAATTCTCAATGGGATGAAATGAATTGCCAAAAAACCTTTATTTTTCAGTGTAGTTTGCGAAACGTGGGTCTATAACAGGGCACTGTCATTGATATGATTTACACTGTTGGTTTAATTAAAGCCAAAAAAGTAGCTAAGATGCACCTATTCCTTAATGACACTTGCCGCTCCATGAAATTCAGGTCCTGAGCCAATGAACTTGATGAATAGTCCCCATGTTATAATCTTTTTCAGTCCGGTTGGACGTGGAAGAGATATCTGACCCACACTTACTCTTTGACAGGAGTACAGTCTCAAATGTGTGTTGTAACATCTGCAATGTGACTTATTGTTACCAGATGACAAGAAACCAGCGCTCTGTTAAAAGAAACCGGATAAAGTGTCTGATAAAAGTGAAAATGATAGATGACTTTTAAAAGTGCCCATGAGGCCGAAATATGTCTAAAGCCAGGTTTCTTTTTAAGTGTGTTTGTATTCCAAAAAGCATCCATCAGCTGGACAGACAACTTCTGCAATATCTGTTGAAATGAGGTGAGAAAGCTACTGTGTGGATGTTGTTTGCATTGTCATTTGACAGGTCTAAACCATAACTAAACATTAAATATCCCATAGAAATAGCACATTCTCTTTTGAATATCTTTGAGTCAACCAAGGCGGCCATATTGGTCATTTCTTTATCAGTGGCTTTTGTCTGATTAATCTGTGCCTGATGTAGTTTCACCTAATATGCATGTTTGTTGTGTACATGTGTGTCTCACCTGATCTCAGCACACTCTACCTGTGCCTCCTCTTGACCTTGTTCACCAGGAAGCCGCTGCCCTCTGGTTACTGAAGCGCCATCCAGTGACCAGGAGTACAAAACTCCTTCACATGACTGACAATAATGCAAGTTCTGGTCTTTACATCCATCAAAAACAGCTACTTTTTCCATTAGTATTTTTATTTTGTTCAGGACACCTTAGCTGGAGCCCCTGCTCCGGAAAAAAAGAGGAACACCTTTGTAGCTGATATATTAAGTCTGAGCTATGGTAAGTGCTTGTGCCTTTAAGCAATGAGAGGTTTTATACAGCATTTATATACAGCGTCTATACATACAACATTCACACCAACATGGTTGCAGTGGGCATGCCAATCCACATACACCCTCCAATTTTTCTTGACTCTTAAAAAAAGGAAATAAACGGCAGGGAAACAAGGAGAGAAATACATACACGCATTAACAAGAGATTCCAGAAAGCACCAGGTTCAAGTTGAAAGGAAAAAAAAAAATAAGAGCATGCATATAAATCTTTGGGAATGGCTTCTGTTTAAAACATATGTGTTTTATTCTACATTTTTTTAGAAGCTATTTTCACCTTGGTTTTTATGGAACAACATACACGCAGAGTGTAACAAGGGATGAAATGTGATGAAGAAAAAGTGTAAAAACACCCAGAACTAAATCCACACTGAAGTAAGCACAAGAAATCACAATCTGATAGAAGTCACGGTTGCTTTTATCTCTACTTGAATTGAATACAATACAAATAGAAACTCAGAGTTCTTTCAAGGAGTGCAGCGTGGTAATGTTACACTCTAAATGCTATTCCTAGTACACAGGTAATATCTAGTACATTCTATTATACCAGTTGTTAAAGGTATTGTAAAACACAAGTTAACCCCTTGCTGCCTGCTCTACAGGCCAGCTTCTTAGAATTCATACAATGGCTAAAGGTTGAGAAAGTTTACCAAACTGGGATTTACAACATTTTCCACTGAGTGAGATTTCAAATCTTTTTGGTTCAGGATCGCCTCTGAATTTCAATTTGCGCACTGAGTGAATTGCACGTATCATGCACAACAATGCTTCTATGAATGATGTGCTGTGTGTGAGAGAGCATCACCATAGTATGTTGGTGTTTGCTGTAAGCTGTGTGTACTACTGTTGCACCAACCTTGAAGCTAAATAATGAATATGATATGTTGTGTTTGAGGTCCATGTCCACTGAAGTTTTGAATGAGTGTGTGGATTAATGACATCATCGCTTGTGGGGAGGCAGTGTTGGTAGGGGTCAGTGTTGTGGGGCAGCGGTCAAACACGCACGCTTACAAAACTTTCACACACTCATTTACAAACACACACTTCCTCGCAGAGACGCGCTGGACGCTCTACTTCTTCCTGTAGTTTCCGAGCTGGATGGCGGAGCGGTCGAAGACGCAGCGGAAGGTGATTGGCTGAACTTCCCAGTAAGGCACAGGGTTGCTGAACAGGCTGATGCCAGAGTACATGGCCTTCTTGCTGTTGAGGCCAGGAGGACAGAAGTCCCCTGTTCCCACAGCAGCAATCTTGTTGGCATGGAGGTAGACCACCTGGGGAAGAGATTTAAATAATGACAATCTTCAGCCACTGAGTGGGATGTGCATGGCAACAATTTAGTTTTTCCAAAATAAAGCAGATAAAGAAGATAATAATAAGTCATCAAATGAATAATAACAGCTCAACAACGGCAAATTAATTTTTTTTCTCTTTGCCTGTTTAGCTAAAAACATTGAGAGCTGATGCTGTGATGCTTGAGAACAAGCACGGCTTTGGTTGCATATAAAAACAGAATCATATAAAAAAGCATATAATAATGTAAGATTTGCTGAAACAATCATGTGCATGTGAAACAATCACATGCAGAGTAGCCGTTGTCATGCAGCGCTGAATGAGAAGGATCCTCAAAATAAGAACACAGGGAGCGAAGTGTCACAAGCTAATTACAGATTCCAAAGCCGCCGCATCCAAAAACATCAAACAATATAAAGACATAATTAATTGCAATTGCCATCATATACAATGGGATTAAGTGAAAGACTATGCTGGTATGGGATTCTGTTTTTCTCTCTGTCCCAGTCAGCAGTGGGAGGAACCTCAGTTTAGCACAAAATGTTCACAGCAGCTTGTTGGAAGCTCTTTCACCAAGCTCATGTTTTCCCATAGTTTGGTTTGTCACGGCTGCTGACGACAATGCCATTAAAACGTGTGCGCTCACAAAATAACAGGAAAAAGATGGTTGACAGGTGTGCGGTGCTGAGGTTCATTAGGAGTGAATGCATAATTCCAACCAACTACAGGAAATTACCTCAAAATGGTTTTATGGGGATGGGATTGATGTAGCAATTACACAGGCGTGAGAAGCCTAATAAAATGATGAAATAAACTGAAGCCAAACTCAAGTTGAAGGGGCCTGGAATCAGGTCTGTTTACACGCCCCCTACTGCGAAAATCTGTAACATTATGGTATGACAGACTACCAACACTTTACTCAACAAACAAACTAAATGAATCCATGTGACTTTTGTTATGGAAGCCTTGGTTGACTTGTAATCGGGCACTGTGAACCTAAACAAACCAAATGCAAAAATGCAGCAAAATAAACTTTTCCAGTATGGTTTAAATCAGAGAAAATGAGCTGTGTGTGATTGCACTGTAAGAAAATGAGAAACATAAGTATAATGCTTGAGCTGAAGCAATTTGCTGGAACTAAATGGTTGCAATAACAATCTTCCTGTGATCCTGCTGTGCATTCAAACCTGGATTAACAACACAGAGATGAACAAGTGCTGTAATTATAATGTCAATCAAACCAGAGGGGTACCTGGATGTACTTGTGGTCGGACAGGCCAGGAGGAACACTGGTCAAAGCGTTGTTGTCGAGGTGCAGCTCTCGCAGGTGGGGGACGTTACCCAGTGTGCCATTTTCCACAGAGCTGATCTCATTGAAGCTCAGCCCAAGCCTGCAGGAAAAATCAGCATGTAAGATGAGACACGGAAATGTGCAAATGTGTAGAAAAACGAGAAGCACAAGAGCGCAAATTGCATGAGTGGAGAAACCAGCGTCGTGACATCGGCGTTTGTCTCAGCTGCCAAAATGCTTGTTAGCTAATAATGCAGTACAAAAAGGGAGGAGTTGAGGAAATGAAAATACCCAAAAGAATCTACACTTGTCACATTACTTTCCCAGTCTATTTCTTAATTATGAGCAAATGGAAAGTGAAAACTTTCCGTCACTCATCTCCTCTTCAACATCCTCTACTCATGCCGCATCAAAGCCTTCTTTGTTCTACTTTAATATGCCATCTTTGGCACAGTCTTATAAACACAGTGTGTCCAAGTTTCATGAGCAAACCAGTTATTTTGATTATCCAAAAACTACTGTTTCGTTTTTAAGTTTTTTTATGCAGTAAATCACTTAAACGGTATTACCAGAACTGGCATTCCAAGTAAAACTAATACAAGTCAAACCAGAGAATGAGAAACTGAGGTAACATAAACAGAATGAGAAATGGAGTCTTAAAGCAAGGCTAACTTTTGAGAGATTAAATTCTTATCAATAAAAAGCGCAAATTAGCAATAAAACACAACTTGCTAAATAGATTGGGGGGGTTTCTGCTACAGCCTTACTTAATCCACGATGAACAGTAGCATATGTAGGCTAATGTTAGCCAATGTTTGCAAAGTTGAAGACAGCAGCAATCACACCTTACTCGGCCAGTAGCTTAAGGTGGCTAATGTTAGCATTAACTTTAGAATGGAATGTGCAACTGACATCAGTCTATTTGATGACCTTAAGACTCCTTACCTGTGCTATGTGTTAGAATGGCACATATAAACATTTAAATTGTTATATTAAAAAAAAAAAGTCACAGAATGAGAAACCACATATGTCACCAGGAGACACGACGACGACGAATTAAGATTCAGTCCACAGTTATGTTGTAATTCCTATTTGTGGCCACAGTGGCTGCTGTTATGCCATAGTTACATCGTCTTGCTTTAAATCTTAAGGTCAAAAAGAAATGATAAGGTTAACAACAATCATAATTCTTATTACTTGGCCAGGTTCTTCAGGCCCTGGAGGTTGCTGGCAGTCACTTTGGTGATTTTGTTTCCATCCAGGTGGAGCTCAGACAGAGAGTTGGGCAGACCTGACAAAGGCAAAGGCAAATTTATTTGTATAGCACAATTCATACACCAGGAAATTCTGCTTTACTGAAGCATAAAAATACATTCAAATTATAAACCCACAAGACAATGATTATGGCCATGAACAAAGTGAAAACTTAAGCAACATCGACCTTAGGAGCTTATATGACATTATGAGGCCACTTTCACTTAATCCAATTTCATCTTAAAAATATGTAGATTAATTATGAAGGAGTGGCTGTTTCCAAGTCTATTCAGTCCAAAGGAACCTTATTCCATTTATCATTTCGCAGACATGTTCCCACCCTGAGATATTTGAATTACTATGTGCTACAGTTTATGTGTTTTTTCATACTCGGCCTATTGTTTTGCTGTAAACTCAAATCCAAGCATTCTTTCCAGAGAAGATGGTTGTTTTTGCCCGAGCCTGACTGGATGAATCCTGGATTAGGTCAAATTCCCCTATTTAAGAATTATTTGCGCAAACAGATATTAGAGCTTTACCTTTGGGGATATCTGTAATGTTAGTGTCTGCAATGCGAATGTAAGAGACCCTTTTCAGGTCAGCGAAAGCACCGGCGTCGATTCCTGCGCTCTTCAGAGGGTTGGACCCGAGCTCTGAAAAAAATGAATGAAACAACAAATGAGAGCACAGCAAGAAAAAAGGGATAGAAAGAGAGAACAGCAGTAATTGATCACGTCTATGAAGTTAATTCCTTTCCTGGTGTGTTACGGGAACATAGCTGAGTCATGAGTAAACAAAGTCACTGGCAAGAAAACAGCTTGTGTTTGCAATACAGCCTTTCTCCACACCAGATTCCCTGATTTGTCATGGATTATACTTCCACTGTCATTGCATTTTAAGTGACTGAATCCATACTTTGAGCTTCAGCTGAACAATGACAGAATGTCACTTTTAATTTGTGGAACAGGAAGTTTTACAAGTCAGAGATGACTTGTCAAAGTGGAGCAAAAGGAGTGGAAAGAGGATAGAGGACACATAATCTGTGATTCTTTTGTGGAAGCAAAACAAAACAAAACATGTGTAATCATGCATTAGCAGGCTACCAGAGTCTGTAAGCATCTCATCACTTCCAGACTGTGATGTGTAAATCTTGTCTCAATAGTGAAATGCCGTGAAGCAAACTTTCCTTCTGGTCTCTGCAAACAAGAATCAATCAAATTGACCATTCTCACGCAAGCGCCTACTTGAATGTAAATAAATAAATAAAAACATCTGGATACAATGATTGTTTATCCTCCTCAGTGAAAGCCACAGCTTGTTACAGATGGCTGAAGTGCACCAGTGTGACTTACTTTCAAGACTCACCATTTGAGTGGGTCCATTGTGTGAGAATTGAATGTAGCACCACTGAATATATGTAAATGTATGCATTTCAATTAATTCTCAGTTATTTCTGTAGCGTGTCGATCATCGTTGAACAAAGGCAAAAAGGATCTTTGCTTGTTTCTTGTTTCTGCAGCAGCGGGTTGCATCTTCAGCTGCACTGACCTTTGCACCTACTGTACTACAGTGCAGATGTCTACCTCCAAAGATGTGACCTACGATACGGTATCTCTTTAAACTCTTTAAACTGCTGATGCTATCCAAATAGGTATCTGTATTTTTACTTTCATACCCATGACGATGACATGGGACATGCCCTGGAAGGAGGCCTTCTTGATCTTGGTGATTTCATTCTCATGGATGCGCAGCTCCTGCAGGCTCTTGGGCATGTTGGCGGGCATTTCCTTGAGCATGTTCTTGGACAGGTAGAGACGCTGCAGCTTGGTCAGAGGGCTGAGAGCCTTGGCGTGGATGATAGTGATTTTGTTGTTCACCAGGATCAGAGCCTGTCAGGAAGAAAACCATGGAGATGAGATACTGATGTTGAAATACATTTTTATTTCAGCTGCATGGTAGCAGAGCCTTTACCACCATCCCCACAGCACTTGTGAACAGTCTGTGCTTGTTTGAATTCACATCAGTGTTTAAAGTTCTGTTGTTTTGGAATCTGAACTTTATTTGAAACTTTACACCTTAGCGGCTTTCATTGTTTTTTCTTCCACTTAGAAACATTCTCTGCTACAAATGCACCATGGGACAGTAAAAAAAATCTGGACTTTCCAGATGAAATTCCACAAAAACAAGGCGTTTTGAGCTCAACAGATGTTAGACACTCCAACCCGGTGCCTGTGCTGTCAAGACGGGGCCAAGTTCAAGTCCACTCTTGAGTTATCCCTAATGTATTTTCAGAGGAATCTCACTCCTGCTGCTCCACTCTCATGTAAGCAGACACAAGGCAACGTGAGGTATGTGGTCGATTCCTTCGAGAGGGCAGTTACATTACAGTGGAAACAGCTCTGGCCGTCAGACAGAGGTATTTATTGCAAGAGTTTGAAGACGTGAAGGTGTACGGCCTACGGGTGAATAGTTTTCATGCACCTGGTGACTGGGGGAGTGGTGGTGGTGGTGTAATGACGGTAAAAGATGGGAGGAAAAGAGTGCTATGGGTGGCTGTATGGAGGATGATGGAGAAGAAGAAGGGTCCATGTTTTAGAAAGAGGAACAAGCTGATAACAACTTGGAAACAACTGATAATTAATGAATCAGTTAAAAACAGGATGTTTGCTCAAGAAGATCAGCAAGGGTAAAGGGAGGGTTAGGGTGAGTGCTACAGTTACATAAGAACACGTTACATAACTTAGGGAATAACACACTGACATGAAGCTCTGCAGATAGAGGTAAATGCCTCTTACATGTAGTCCTTTGAGGTTCTTGAAGTCATTCTCCTTGATCTCAGTGATCTTGTTGTTCTGCAGGTCCAGCAGGGTGGTGTCGTCTGGGATGTCCCCAGGAACCGCCTTCAGGCCTGATGGGGAATTTTTATAAGACATTGATAAATTAGATTTAGGGTATGAGAGTTAGAAGCGTACAAATGCAATAAATCCTTCAGAATGATGGATGATGGAAAACGGAGTTTGAGGTGAGGCGATGACAGCTGTAGTTCTGGTGATGAGAGGTTAACCACGCTCTGACCTCAACAGGAAATGGATACCTATTTGTCCCCAACGACCATGGTTGCAGTCAGTCTATTGAATATTAAAGGTCCCAAAACAATATTTTCTCATTCATTTTCTTACTTCAAGCACTGAACACACAATTTCCTGCCAAAGCTGGAGCAGCAGAAATATGATGTCACATATTTCTGTGCAACAGTCAGACTTTAGCAACATCTAAATCAAAGTCGGATGATAGTTTTTAGGTTGTTTGTTTGTGCTGGTGGCAATGTCCGTGAAATCAAATCAAACCACACCCACACAGTCCTGATTAAGCAGAATAGCAGAGTTTTTTTAGCATTTAACTTGAAAAATGTTTTTTTGCTGACCTTAGTGATGACTATTCAACGTGATAGGAACATACATTAGATTTGTAACCAAGTTTCTGGGCTTTACGAGCACCCAACAGTAACTGAGTTTACAGTAGCAACACGCTGTAATAACAAAGTCTGCTTTGTCAACGTAGCATGGGACATAAAGTCTCAATGACAGGGAGCAGAAAGGCTTTTATGGTGACATTCCAAACGGACCAAATAACTATTTGATGTGCTCCGAGGCACATATGGTGGAAATGGACCTTAAAACAAATTTCCTTTGGAGTAAGTAAGCGACTGCATACCTGGACACTGAGCTCATGCTAAATCATTTTGCTTGGACTCTCTCGTGGGACGTCATGGCTGATATGACACAGAAAAAGGCATCTGTAGTGAAAGACTGTTTGGTTGAGTGAACTGTTTTTTAAAAAAGAATTGAGCAAGGACAGCTGGAAGTCATGGTGAATGCTCTCCTGCATCCGTGGTAGAGCAAAAAATACATTCAGAGCTGGCAGTTTACATTTCAGAGGAGGAGGCGTACAATAAACTGTTTAATAAAGAAGCTTACACTCTGCATCTCCAGTCCACATACGTATGTCTGGACACAGTTTGTCCTAAAAGCTTGTGATGACTTCTGTTCAGGTCACCCAAACATTACATCCAGCTAGGTTTGCTTTTCTGTCAGCTTTTCCAACTCAGCAGTGGATGACCCACAAACCATCACAGCTGTTTGTGGCCGCCGCCATCATTACAGCACCACACTGCATACCTCTATACTTACAAACACATTGTTTTTTTATGGTATTGTATCGTAAAAGTCAAACTTTCTCAGCCTTTGCTGCTTCAGTTTTGAATACTGTTTATTTTAATTTGTGTCTTGCAAAACTGCATAGCTGAAAAACCCTTTTAAAATACATTTTTAACCACATTTAAAAATGGGTCTGTTTGTGTGTAGCATCAATGAGAAATTAAAGATGCAAAGGTGTGTGATAAATCAGTTTTTAAGGCTAATTTCACCCAGAAGGTGATCTTGTGATGCATTGAGCGACAAATGAAATGCAACGAATACTTGTCTTGTGAAACAAAATGACCAGCGCTGTATGAAAAGTCAGTGCAATGACGATAACATGAACTGACTGGTGCATATAAAGCATCTGAATATCATGTTTCAGTCTGCATCTCACTTTTCAGCTGATAGCCACTTGGCAGGAAATGAACGCGAGAAATGGGACTTTATGTCTCGCCCCCTCTCTTATAGTCACTAGTAATCAGTCCATTTTAGAGCAGAATGATTGGGATATCAAGCGTATGATTGCTTTGGACTGAACTGGACTCATGTTCAGCACTTCCAGGCGTTATTGACAGAGTTTATGTAATGTCTCTCCTTGTCTGGCGCTGCGGCCGGGCTGCTGGACGTGATCTGGCTGCATCAGCAAAGACATGATTGCCTCATGGGACTGAGTAAGTTTGGATTTCTTTGTCATTCAGAAGTGTGGCTAGACGTGATGAGCATGCCCGCCAACCACACACCTTACACAATCGCTGCTTATAAAAGATAAATAATCGGAGATGCTGCTGATTGTCTTTAAACTTAAAAAAAACAAAAAAACAAAAGGCTGTTGTGTGACTCCATATTTGCCAGCTCTGGTAGAAAGAGGTTTTGCTTATCCATAATCACAACTCATTTGCACCCGAGGCTAAATTTTCTCTGCAGAATGTTTTAGCTGTCATCCTGCCAGCTGCAGACTCCACATGTACAAAAGGTTGCTTTGGGATGGTTAGCAAACTCTTCTGTCTTGCCCAGACCTGTGTGTGTGTGTGTGTGTGTGTGTGTGTGTGTGTGTGTGTCCAAATATATACATATAGCTGTAACTTTTAATCTTGTGCATGTCTAAATGTGTGTGTGTGTGTGTGTGTTCGCATGGATGCCAGCAGGTCTGGGGAACAGATGGAGGCCCGGGGCCAATAGTGCTGATGCAGGAGTTGAGAATCCAGCCGAGGATCTGCGTCTCCAGGGGGGAAAGTGCTGCTGTTGACTGGGGCCCCGGCCGGACGACTGATGTAATGGAACCGGCCCTATCCTGAACATCACTCTCTCCAACTGTCTGTCGCTCCGACTGCTGAGCCACCTGCCTATCTTCGATGCCTGTCTGTCTGCACGCTCTGCTTAGACTGTGATTGCTGTCCTGAATCTATAAACACTGTCTCAACCCTGGCGCTTTTGAGCTTAAGAAACCGAAGTGGTTATGGGCTGATTAATCCACTCCTGCTTTTATTTTATACTCTCAGTTTGTCCATCTGTGTCACTCACTCCCTCCCTCATCTCCCTCCTTGAAGCTCCTCTCCAAACAAAAGCAGAGCCAAAAAATGATCAAACCCAACTGCGCAGCGAAGCACTTTTATGTAATATACAAGAATAAATGAGGTCAGGGACTTTTCTATGACAGAGATTGTGAGATGACTCAAGCTCTTGTATAAGCTATACATCAGATCCGACAAATAAGGCGGATAAGCTCCAAACAACAAAGATGACAATTGAGTAAACTGTTGTGACTGTGGTGAATCAAAAACTCAACTAAAAAAATTGTGGTCTTTCGACCTTACTGAGTAAGCTTTACATTGAGAAACAGGTTCTGTAACATTTAAACTTGTTAAAACTGGACTCTCCTGGTTAGCCAGGGCTAACCTTTAATTTCCACCACTGTTTAAAAACAGTTCACTCAGAAAGGGCATATAATGCAATTGTTACAGGAAGTGAAGGATAGCTCACAGCATCTGTGAGTATTTAAGATATCAACACTGGTGTCATGTTCTCTGGAGGACATAATATACCCCTGTGATGACCCTGTGGGTTTGGGTGGACGGTGGAGACGCATGAACCTGTGACTTTCTCTGCTCTTAAAAACCCATATTGTCACCCTGCTGAAGTTTTGCTGTGCTTTAATTCTGCTGACACCCGCCGAACCTCAGCATCTGATCCATCAAAGTGAGCTCATTTGTTTGGAATCCAGGCCAGAACACCAAATGGAGGAGTGGACAGAGAACATGAGTATGAGCAAGAAGGGTCCGAAATGATTCTGAACATTAGAATTCACCCTGTTTGATGTTTAATTTTAGGGATTTTTCTCACATGTAGCAACTGTGAATTTCAATCAGGCACCGCGCAAAATAAATGGAGTTTAAGCTTTTCTTTGCCTTTGTTTCCTGGAATTACGCTTTTTCTTAGAATCCTTAGAATAACCATGATCTGCACGTTTAAACTTTTAAAAATAGTTATTAGTGGTCAAAAAACACACATTGAGAGAGTGTGTGAGATTATATCTTACCGAGGTCAGAGCACTGGATCACACGCAGGTGGCACTGGCACCTGAAGGGGCACTTGGGTCCTTCAGGAATGGAAGGAAGGGCTAAATCTGGAGTTATTTCAGGCAGACCTGATCCCGCCTCATCCTCCATCATGAAGTCTAGGAAGCCGGACTGGCGGAAGGGCAGAGCCCAGCAGGCAGTGACCAGGAGCAGAGAGAGACAGGCTGACCTCATGGTGCTGCGAGCAGGGAGCCTGGAGGATGAGAGGACACAGTTCAAAGGTTTGGGTGGATACACTTTCAAAATAGTCCGTCTATGATTAGTTTTGAAACTGCCGTACTCTGTTTAACTGTTTCTGATTCACTGGTATACTCAGAGGCAAAGTAGGGGAAGAGAAGGGCCAAAATAGATTTTCAATGTGGCAGCGAATCAAAGGTAGAGAGAAGGACGCAGTGTGAGAAAGACAGAACAAGAGACATTGATTGAAGTCCAAAGAGGCAAAGGGCAAAGGTGAAAGGTGGAGGGCTCAAGGGTTAAACACTTGGGTGTAACAATTTAGCGTGGCTGGTCAAATAAACTACTGGTCAGTTTTAGGCAGAAGGTGAAAGGTGACAAAGCTGGAGTTAGCACAAACCCAGATGAGAAGATGACACACTGACGTTAGTTCAATACTTTATTCTGTTTCTATTATTTATCCATTTTAGCTATCAACCATTTATTCTTGAATTTTAATTAACCCTTTTAAGCATTTTCCCATTACTTTTGGTTATTTCATAGTTTATCAATTTTACCTAAATATATATGAACAGTTTATTAACTTTAGCTTTAGCATTAGCTTGTTGGCCAACTAGTTTATTATTTGAGCTGCTCTACAGTCGGTCTGAAGAAGTGCCTCTGTTTGACAATCACTGTACTGTAAGACAAACAGTGTGCTAATGTTTTGCATTTGGTTCATCATTTAGGAATTTGTTTTCCATTGAAATGATCTGGACACCATGCTACAATGTGCATGTGCAATTAGCCTTTGCAGCAGAGACAGAAAGATCGCCTGCTGCATAAGCAACATCTGCATTAGCTTTTACTATGATACACAGGGGATGCATCATGGGAAATTCCATGGCCGCCACTCTATACAACTGTGCTACATTTTCTGTTCAAAAGTCATGAATCACAGTGATAATTTGTTGGCTGTTAAAGCACTTTATCATCAGTGTGAATCAAAAATAAACTGGTGGAACATGTGTCTACTGTAATACTGGAGTCAATGGGAGAATCCTGCTGCCTTATGCAGTTGTCTATTTCTAAACACAACCACAACCCAGTTGACACATACACACTCTCTCAAACAGTGTGGAGATCCACAAAACTCCATGACCTTTTACACAGCAACACACACACTCTCACACACAAATGCATGCAGAGTCTCAAAGACCCAGCAATCTGCTTGTCATGGGTATAGCCAAAAGTTGCTCCTTCCCTCCCTCCGTCCCTGGTGCTGCAATAATTGAAGGGCAGATATGAGCCACAGCTGCTAACAAATGACTTGGGCGCAGCTGGTCTGTAGCGGACCTTGACCTGAGCATCATGACCACGATGATGAAACTCACCCAAAACCATCAGTTGGCCAGAGCTGAAATTACTCAGGGCTGGTTTATAAGGTCTATGTGTTTGATGGTTTTGTGCTGTATCTTTGTTTGATTTCTGTTATTTGATTGTATATCTGCACGTTTTTATATATGAATACTGCAGTAGTCTGTGTTTTTAAGTGCATTAAGGCAAAGTGCAAAGCAAGTGCACAACTCATACGTGCAGTTTACTGTATCTGTAAGTTCGAGTAATAAATGCATGTGTTTAAATCATTCGAACGTTTTAAACAGTGTGAGAATGAGAGAGACAGCAAGAGAAGAAGATGTGCTGATGTAGTGTAAATCCAGGTTACGTCAGGTCACAGGGATCACGGCTCCGAGGCACTCTCAACTCAAGTAGTAATTATAGTCCCTGTCCACAAAACAGCCGCCACTTTGACACACTGTACAGCTTCAGTCCAGTGGTTACAGTGCTTGCATACAGTATGACCAAACTCGAAATCACTTCCATTCAGAAGGGATTGTTCTGGATGGGATAGTTCTGCATTGCCTCTTAATGTTTCTTTTGCACTCTTGTTCTGCTGCTACGAAGCGGAAAAACCTGAACTGAAAAGGGTGACTTCATTAAGTCGGTGCTTAGAGCCTGAGATTGCATCACACAATGTTTAATGTCTGGATGCAGTTTTCCATGCAAAACGTTTGCCATTTTGTCTCACTTGGAAACATGGAGTACGCACTGTAGTGGGAGGCGTTGAAACAAAGAGCTCCAGTTTGAACATACAGTAGATCCAGAGGACACGTTGTTCCAGTCTTCTTGACAGACTGAGTAATCTTGGCTGTGTCAGATGCTCTTATCTAAGCACCACTGAAAGCTCCATCCAATGAAAACCTTGTCTGCAGACTTGGCTGCAGCATTCTGTCGTCGTTTTAGATTTAGGGTATGAAGCACTATTGGGTCAAGTAGTGCTTCTCGATGCCTTTGAGGGTTTGTTTTATCTGGGTTTGATGCCAGATGGGTTGGGCTTATCTTGTAGTATGACACATTAATTGTCAATGCTGGAAAGTATTTAAAAGTCACACTATCACTTTTCATAGACGTACTGGTGTTGTGAACTCCTCACATCTGGCACTTCTTGCAGACTGGAACATTCAGAACTATCTACAAAGCTGGAGTACCAGCTCTGTTTAAAGGAACAGTCATGCACACAGAGATTTCACTGCTGATTACTGAACCGTATCTCCCTGCTTTGACCCATGGCCACAAGCACATAAACAGATATACAATCACATGTGCATTGGTGCAGGGTTTCAGATGGCCCTCCATGTGTCCTGCCATCAATCCATCAACCTTTGCGCATAAATGTTTCAGCAGCTTTTAATGTGAGCCAGACAGGCGAAAAGAAGAAGAGAGTGATCTCAAACTAAGCTCTATGAGCATTTAATGGCTTCAGCGTTGGTATAAAATCAAGAATTACTGCTACTTTGTGAGTCATAATCAGGCCCAGGAATTGTTGATGACGAGACTAAAACAAGGTTTTGAAATAAAACCAGGAAAAAGGAATAGAAGAGATTTTCAGGGATTTTTCTTTGGGACATTAAGCATCAATTTGTGACCACAGCTGCAGAATACGCAGCTAAAAGTGGCATTAATATTATTACATTAGGGGATTTGGAGATGGAGGCCTGTAGATTGTGGAGATTCATTGCTATGTGTCAACATTACCGTGGTGAAATAATGAGGACATGGTCAACCGAGATCGAAGGTCACTCCAAACTCCAAACAAGGAATTATGGTCAAATGCAGTCTTTTTTTAAAGTTAAAATTTAAGGCTTTTCCCAGATTTCCCAGCTGGGATAAACCTCTGAAGAGACGCATGAGACAACCTGCTGTGCCCCAGGTGCTGGTTCTTTCATTGCTCAGATGTGTCCACAGGCCCTGCAGGGTGGCCTGCCCTGAGAAGATGCCCCCACCTCCATACACACACACACACACACACACACACACACACACACACACACACACACACACACACACACACACACACACACACACACACATATAGACACCTGAAGCCTCTATTGCACACATGACACAGGCTCATTGTGTATGCTAAACCCAGAGGGCTGTCAACAGAACATGCAGGAACATGACATGACCATGCAAACTGCACATCATCAGTATCAGCATTTCCAGTCCCCCAAAGAAGATGCAACTTGCTGTTACAACATAAAAGGTATTCCCCTTCTCTTTTTCACTTAACAGAAGCATCGAACTGGAACTGGAAATCAAATCCTGATGTAACAGAAGGTTTCATTTAGTGCCCTGCAGCTTAGAAAGCATGATCTCACTTTTTATGGCCTTTTCCAAAAATTGATATGTTGCTGAAACTAAACTTTGATATATTTCTGCATGAAGCTTTTGTACGTATTTAACTTGCAGACAGACCATGTTCACCCTGTCATTTACTAATAGCTTTAATATTTGAGTATTGTGGATACCAGTTATTGAATCAATTTGTTGGTGCCAATGTTGTTTGCATAATGTATCAGTTAAGTGTAGCCTCAGTTGGAGAACATGGCCGGTTATCACGTCATGGCACGGCTGTATGCCAGCTTACAAGATGAAAATGGGACAGGCTTTATTCAGAAGAAGTGGACTGACACTAATCAGCGCAAATGTTCCACAATCTTGCTTGCTGCGAGAAAGACTGTCACTGTAAAAACCTTCAAACAAATGCAAAATGTGACACACAAGGACAACAAAACAGGTCATCCTGAGGCATAAAGAAGGTGAGCTTCACACAGTGTTGAAGAGACATTCATCCCACAGTGACACAATGGAGGATGATGAATTCAGCATTTTTATTTTTGATCTATCTAATTGTGAAAAAGCAACATTGTACTCTATGTTGGCTTCTCTGAAAGGATGTGGGTGGGGATGTTGATTTGTTGGCGTAGAAAGTACATGAAAGTTCTTCTGTTGAGTCATTATTATTCAACGCCCTCCAAAGAGTTTCAAAGGGCTTTGGATGGCCAGCAGATGCCCGTTCAAGTACTGCAAATGGAAGTATGGTAGCTACAGAAATGATGCATCAAAAAGTAAAAAGTAGCAGCTGTGAGAAAGTTTAGTCTGTATTTTCAAAAGATTTACAATCTACCACATCCCAGAAAAGGACATGTGGTAAATGGCACACTAACCATCTCTATCTTGTGCTCTTGTGTCTCTGAATCCTGCGATTCATCATCCCGTGTCTGACCAAGAGAAAAGGGGTGGAGGTTGACATTTCCTGTGGTGGCGGCATCCTTGTCAATTCTCCTGTGTCCCTCTTTTGTCTCATCTCTCTCTTCCCTCCCTCCACTTTCCCCCAAGTCTGGCCCCAGCATTACTAATGATTCCCAGACAGGAAGCAGAGCTCGCATGAGGGAGTAAAGTAATTTTCCCTCCTTTGCTTTGTCACTTTCTCCTCTTTGTCACTGCCTCTCATTGAAACTTTCAACTTTAGAAAAGAAATGAAATACCCGTAGAATGATTACCATGTCGCCCAAATTCAAGGAATCTTTCATTAAAATTTCTGCAGCATGAAAGAAACCGTCTTGAATGTTAAGCACCACTGTGTCTTGATTTCAGCAAATCTAATCATGTTGCAGTGAAGGAGACAACACCAGGCAGACACCAACTACCATCCCACCCTCCACCCCGTCCGCTACTCCCCTCACCCTCCCTTCTAACTATCCACAGGCCTGCGTCTGCCTCTGCAGAGCGTCTGTCAGCAATGAATCACTGGAAGGTATTTACAAGGCCACAGGACGTTTAAAACACGTGTGGCCCTTTTAACCCATCAGCAAATGAACCTGGGCTCTCCTCACACGTGGTTGCACAAGCACATACGCTCAGACGCATAAGCATGACGGATAATAATTAATGCTAAAAGCTCTTCTTTTGGCAGTGGTGTGAGGAGTTGGTGGTCGTCAACAAGTTTCTGATGTATCGGGGGATTTTGTGAGAATGTGTGTATCTGAAACTATGCGAGGACACGGCCAACAAACAATTTCCAAGCCAAAACATTCTTGTATTAGGAGTGAGGCCAAATCAGTCTTGTATGGAAAATAGCTGTCCGTGCTCCCGTGCATGTCTGCATGGAAGGTTTTTGGCCTCCACACTCTTTTGACCACGACAATCAATATAATTTCTTCATGCAGATAAAAAGGAAAAAAAGTGTCGATCCCTTCAGCGTCCCTGAAGCATGCCTGTTGTCTGGAGCCGTAGCATGAGAAAGCCAGCGAGTGGTTAAACCACATTTCAGCTGTTCCATGAGAAGAGCTGTCGGCCTGCCATCAACCTCAGTCCCATTATCAACAGTCTGCGCTGCACCGACGTGGACGAACTGCCCAACCTTCTCTCCCTTTCTTCTCTTTCCATCTCCTCCTCCCTTTTTGGGCTCTTTCTTTCCTTCCACAGCTTCTCTCCCATAGCTTATGGTATTTTCTCTCTCTGTCTGACCCTTAAAACTTTGGCGAGAAAGACTGTCATGTGGAACTTTCTGGTATTCCAGTGAGCAAAGCGTGGGGGGAGGGGGGGCTGATGTCCATTTAGTTCAATTGTTCTTTTGCTCTTTTTTTTTGACCCAGATAGTTGAAGTCCAGATGGAAAAAAAGCAGCCCCTGAGTGCAAATCTGGGCCTTGTCTCCTCCAAACCTTCCGTTCAGTCATTCCTGGTTCGAATGTTAAACATCTGCTCAGCTCAGCTCTAAAGTATGAACTGGTGAAGTGCTTTTATTGCTCTGAGTGTATTTCAGTACAGTGTTTATGCCACGTTTAGCCCCTATTGTAATCCCCCCAAAAAAGGCATTTTAGTTTGTTTCTCTTAGTTTTCCCCTTGTTCAGTTTCACTCTGGTTCTTTCAATGGAATTCAGTGCAGCTGAGCCTTATTAGGTTTTTTCCCTGCTGGCAAAAAGGATGTAATGAGTTAGCTGAGAGTTGTGTGGTGGCTTGCCGGGAAGCCTTCAGACCTCTCTTTGATAGAGGAAGCTGTACCATTACGGGATTAATGGCACTGTGCGTTGCCAGGTACAGCTTTTTTTCATCTCCTCTTCAAAGCCTCTCACTTTAAGTTGCCCCTAGCAATTTGGGTCCTGTTCTGCTCCTGTGAAAACACAGCAGCAAATGCCACGGTGGGCAGAGAAGGTTCAAATTGAGAAGGAACAGGGCCACAGAGCCGGCAGATAAGAGATTGGGGTTAAAACGGTCTGGTTGCAGTCTCAAATGAACTGCTGAAATGGAAAGTGTGAGAAGCAGCAGAAACAACTTTTCCAAATCAAAGTCTTGACAAGCAATAATGGGCTGAATCAACACAAAGAAATCCTCATTGTTGTCTCAGCTTTTTTTCCCCTCATTTGCTTGTAGACTGCCCAAACGCCACAGGGGGAAAAAAGAGAGAAAAAGGAAGCTAAACATAGAGAGAAAAGGGACAGATTAATGTAACGAACATGAGCTTTTCCACTGACAAATGATAAGAATGAGAAAAAAACAACTTAATTAGAAAGCAAAAAATCAAAATTTTCTGCTTTCTCCTCACTCGACCTCTTGTCTTTATGTTAACATTATTAATCAGATTCACTTCTGCACACGAACACACTCAGCAAACTAGCTTGAGAGGTGCACTTCCATATGGGTTACATCCAAACAATCAACAAACAAGTGTCCAAACACTTGGTCAATTGCCACAGAGCGCAACACATTAAAACTGCAAGCTGAAAACTGGAGAATTGAGAAACTGCCGAACACATCACATGGCACTCAGTGGTGGATACTTTGGAGATTAACGATGGGCCAGATGAATAAGTTTTTTTGGCAGAAGGGTGAGGTACCAGCATCAACTGCACTACCACACCCCCTTCCCGAGCCGCTGCTCTTTTCACTGAGCTGTATGCAGATTGGACTGGAAATGATTAAGGTCCCTCAAGATAAAGCCAAGACAGCTGTGGGAACAAGACCTGGCAACATATCCGGAACATACACAACACATATGAATGCATGAAGAGGTGGATAAAACACACTCACATCCAGTTTAACAGAAAGACAAGCACACACACACATGCTCAGTCGCAACTGCAAAAACAAAAAAAGCAGTCGTCTTATCTTTATAAAATAACATCATCAGCAAATAATGTGACTTTAAATCATCAATACATACATTGAACACAAAAAGCCACAATCCAGCAAAGACCAAGCAATTCCCTCATGACTAATCTCTATCTCCTTAAAAATGTGTGAAACCTAACTCCTTACTCCGAACCTCACCCATTATTACCCATGCCTTTCTCCCCTCTCAGAGTCAAACTTACCTGTTCTCAGTAGAAACAAGGCGAAGAGAGTAGAGATGAGCTTGACTCCCAAAAATCCAGTCGAGTGGGGGGATGAGACTGTGAGGTGGCTGCGAGGGCCTATGGGGTAATTGGACTCGGAGCGCGTGTAGCCAAGATCAAGCAGGTGTGCTCTGTCACAACAAGGGGAGGAGAGAGAGAGAGGGCGAGAGAGGAAGAGAGACAGAGGAGAGAGAGGGGAGAGAGACAGAAGGAGGGAGGGGTCCGACCGCCGAGCTCCTCTCAGGACCGAAACAATTGGTGGAGAACTTGCCCCGCTCTCGCTGCGTGCTCCAGAAACAGCTGGAAAAGGAGAAGGCTGGAAGAAAAAAAAGGGGGGGAGAGAGAGACAGAGAGAGAGAGAGAGAGAGAGAGAGAGAGAGAAGGAAAAGGGAGACAGGGAGAGGGAGCAAAGAGAGAAAAGAAGAAAGAAGGAAGGAGGAGAAGAGAAAGAGGCAGAGAGTTGGGGTTTAAGGCAATAAGCAGTGATTCGGCTGGCAGCTACCCTCACTGTGACATCTGGTAATGATAGGTCCGGTGGAGCAGAGAACGCTGCACACAAACTCTCTGTCTCCCTCTTTCACACTCTGTCATTCATCCTCATTCAGCCTCCATCCTGACTAACCCCAGGAAAAACACCACACACACACACACACACACACACACACACACACACACACACACACACACACACACACACACACACACACACACACACACACACACACACTCACACTCGTACACTTTTGTCTAATCTATTCAGATTGCCACCTCCCCCCAGTAAACCTCCGTCTCTGTTTTAATCCCATTCCCCAAATGTTAATTAGGTTTGTTTGGGTTGCCTTCATAGACTGTTGGGTCTATTGGACTTCACTGACCAAAAAAAGAGGAGGTGGCACTTTGGGGAACTATGTGGGAGGTAGAAAGGCTCCTATTCTTAGTCATTATGGTCTTTTTTAACCCTATCACGAGAAAAGTTGATATTGGACATTTTGTACCCATGGAACACACTCAGTGGTGTTTTTCCTCACATCTAAGGCTGACGTTTTACGAATTCTTCTTTCTACAATATCTGGGCATGGACTTACTGTATGGTTAAGCTTAGGGAAAGATCGTGGTTGCAGTAAAGACTGAGAGTCTGCAGCCATGCTAACAGCTCTGTGAGCTTTGGGCTAAATGCTAATGAAAGCATGCTAACATGCTCACAAGTATAACGTTTACCATGTTCATTGTGTTTATGCAGCGTGCTAATGTTTGCTGACCGTACTTAATATCATGGGAATCCATCCAATAGTTGTCATTTCACTGGGTTAAACCCACAAATGCGAGCCTTGTGGTGACACTAGAGGCGAAGTCAAGGGATCATCAAAGTCATTAAGATACCTTCATCCACTGGGAATCATGACTGTCTGAGCAGAGTTTCTTTAAATCTAGATTTTGCACTTTCTGGATGGGACCTGCCAAAGCTGGATCTAATCAAACTGAGGTTGAGGTCTGTTTTTTAACCCGGAGTGACCAGACCTTATTTTATCAACATGACTTGAAGGCACTGGAGTTTCTCCGTCTGTAGAGACTGTGTCATGCTGTTGCAGGAAGGTCACAAGTTTAACTTCTGCATTAGCCAATGTCCTCCTCCGCAGCCATGTGTTCAGCTGGCAAGCAAGTCTCGGCCTTTATCTCCTTCCTTATTGTAATTCACTCAGGGTCAGAAAAAGCAGATATTGAACTTTCAATGGAAATAATGACACATTTGAGTCATTCTTCTGCTTAATCAGACTTAGTTCAACTTTTATACCCCAAAAAAAGTCTGAAATTTCCAAACAGTCAGCACTCAGATTTGTGTCATAAACCGTGATGAGATGACGCATTAGATTGAAATCTTTCTCAATCATTTGATCCAAAAAGATGTTCTTTTGAATAGGTTTGATTTAAAAAGTCATTCGAGTAATAGTTATATTACAGCAGGGATCTGTTTGCTGTTGTTCTTTTTAAGTGAGTGTCATGGAGATGTCAATCAAACACCTGCAGTGATTGCATCCTTTCAGTCTCAGTGCTGTTCTTCTTTATTGAACTTACTGAAAAGGACAGTCACTGGATGAGTTTTAGCACAGAACAAAGACTTTCTACCTCCCTCGGCTGCTCTCTTTCTATGTTTTCTCTCAGTCTTTTTCTCTTTCTTCAAGTCTGAAAAGGATCAGACAGCAGAAGAGCAGGTTTCATCCTGTCTGGCTTTTCCTCTCTCAACTTGATGGTCTTTCCCAGCAGAAGGCAAAGGGCAGACCACACACGGTGGCCCCAAGTGTGTTGAAATGGTCCATCTTGGTTTCAAGAAAACTCCTCTTTTGGGTGGATAAACACTATGCTTTTTCAGGTTTGTGTACAAAACAATGACCTTAGCTAACTTTTTTCGCCTGAGGTTCAAGCAGACTTAGAGAAGCTCAAATCGAGGCCACAGATGGAAAGAAGGAGAGGAAAAGACCAGCATGGAAAGAGGTCAGAGGCCAGGAGGATTGCGACATGATGTGAAGTACCGGATAAAGCCAGGTGTCCAGCACAAACGGTGAGATCATACCTGGCACATTGGGAGCAAGAGAGGAGAAAAGCCTGTCTGTATCCTTCAATCTCAGGCAGATGATGGAAAGCAGGCCCCTTTTAATGGAGCAAGGAGGTGGTTTTGCTGCGACACGTGGCTGTTGTGAAGACGTGTTGTGGAGATCTAACCTGTGACCTTCTCGTTACAGGATAGCCACCGCAGAAGAGCCTTTGGGAGAAATGCTGAATGTTGCTGCTGAAACCGATGCCTGACCTCCCTCAGGCAGACAGGGGAATCAAAAGAGTGTCATTTTACAAAGCCTTTAATTATAGCTACCCTCCACACCTTTGTTTTTCAGGTGTTAATATCCAAGTGCAGAAACAAAAGAAGAAGAGAGAGACAGGAGTTTCATAAGAACAGTATAAGGGATCAAGAGGCAAAAACAAGCTTAGGGATGTCAAAGCAAGAGAAATGAATCAAAGAGAAAGAGTTACAAGGAAACTGACTTTGTACAAAGTGGGATTTCAGGCAGCCTAAAGTTTTATATGTGTGTCTGGAAGAGAGAATGAAAAAACGGGGGGAGACGAGGGGGGGCTTGCAGGTGCTATTACCTTTGCTGGGAAGAAAAGAGCTTTCCAAGCGAGGTCAAAGGGTCCATAACAAGCTGTGACCTCAGCTTCTCCTCCTTTTGCTGTAAATGACAGAGGATTTGCCAAAAGCAAAGGGCAATGCAATCATCTGGATACCAACAGCTGTGATCCTCTGTCAGAAAAGGATCCGTCCTCTTTGAGCTTGATTTAAGGAATCTACAGCTTGATGGTGCGTTCTATGTCAGGAGGACACTGTTGGAAATCAGGCTTTCGTTAAATTTCCAGACAATAGGATTTAAGTTTCGTTTGACTCTTTTTAAGGATTATGTTGCAGACAAAGTGGTTGCTGTGTGAAAAAGTGACATATAGAGATGCTTTGGTAGGTTTGTTTGCCTGAACATGCTTGCATAAGGAGACTAACCCGCACCTCATTATCCCATCATTCAACACACAAACACATACACAATTTTCTGAAAAAGAGCTGGAGGCCATATCTACGCTCTGTTTCACCTCTATGCATCCACTGTATCTCTCTATTATTTGGCCCTCTGCCCACCGTTTATACAACTTCTTTTCTGTTAAAAGCGAATGTTTGTCCTTTCCTGGCTGTTAAACATCACACTCTCTAAGTCAGCCTGCCCTACAGGACCATTCAAAACTCTACTGTCACGGTGGGCTGCAAAATACTGAGCAGAAACAAAACCATTTAAGAGTCATTAAAGTCAGTCAGTGACACCCTGAAGTTAAATGAACAAAGCATTTATATTGATGGAAAAAATGTTTAGCTCTCAACAAGTTTGATCAATGGAAGCTAGACGAAGGGTGGGGTTCTGATAAAAGATGTAGCCTTAGGGGATGTCTAGATGAACAACTTGTTTAAACACCTAGCCCTTTCTTAGTATTTAATTTTAATGCATGCATTAGATTGAATGTCTTTTCCCAATGTAATGACAGCAGATAAAAGGCTGGAAAGAACTGAGCAGGATAAAGATTTTCTGAGTATATTTCTGCCGTAGTGGCTTTTGTGAAGGGTTGGACTGATATACCTCTTTCACAGCAGACAAAAAACCCAGCAAAACCCACTGACATCTGGCTTTTGTCTTCAGTGGAAAATGGTACAATCTGCAGTAGTCACGGGTATTTATCGGCTCCAGCTCCAATTGGCAGTGATGGAAACATGACACTCGGGTGGACATGCTAGTTTTGGCCCTTTTTCTGGTGCGATGCTGTGATACATCCTGAAGTCCTGAATGTTAGTGTGTAAAAAGCCACGAAACATTGTTCAATCTGCGCTGAGTTTGAAGTAAAAGGTAGAAAAAGTGTCAATGTCGCTGGCCCTTCAAAGCTTTCAGGCTTTTAAGGCTCTACTGGCAATGGCAAACGAGTCATTAGCCTTTTTTAGTGGATTTACTTTCCGCATGTGCTAACAACTCAGGAACTCAATACTACAATAGTGTACAACTTCACTGTCTTGCTCAAGGGTACATTGATTGCAGCTACAGAGTGAAGGGAAGGCCAGTTAAATGTTGTTCTTATATATCACCAGCTGGTGGACATACAATGGTGGCATTCCCATCAAAATCCCCTTTTTCCATAGCTGTATGGTTACTGCAACAAGACAGCTGTGCAGCCCACAGAGTCACCAACTCTGGGAAAAAATCCTTGTCATGTTCTCATATAGCGAGAATGACCCGGCATGTCGTTTGCGGTCAGCTAGACAGCTAACATCTACTTCACCATAACGAGCTAGAATGATGTTTCATTTAGAGAGCCGGTGCGAGGGGAGCCTTGATGTGGTTTGATTTAGCAGTGTCGGGGGATGTGATGGACTCCGGATTGCTGTATGTGTGAAACGGTTAAGCCAGATGGCACATAACGGTGTTCCCTGTCAGCAAATGGTTTAATTAGTTGCATTTTTCAGAAAAAACAGCATTTAGCATGCTTTTTAAAATAATCCCTCCCTGTTGTGAATGTTTTAAATTGACATACATCTGTTTCTTGCATTGTGTCTTGATAATAAACCTGCACATTGGTAATATTCCTTTACAAAGAGAGTTTTGTTTGTCATGTGCTTGTCATCTCAATGACAAACCAACGGAAGCCTTTAAAGAGCAGGGCTGTACACACAAATCCCATCCCAGACTCTCTAAGTATTCTACCAGCAGTGAGGTGGAGGAGCTCTGTCATTCCCATCTCTGACTGCAGTGTCTCAGCCGCGATGGACAAAACAGACCCTGCACACAAACAGACACACAAATGCAGAGTGGAGGTACCAATGATGGCAGTGACAGGGCGACAATTGGGTTCTGTTCCAGCGGTACTGTGGGAAATGACCTTATTTGGACCAATCAAAGTGAGGCTGTGTGTTGATACTTCAATTCATATGATAATCACACTGTGAGGAATCCCGTCAGTTTGTTTCACTGTTTACAGCCTTTACTTTAAGTCACGAGGGGCCACACACACTCACCCTCACACACACACGTTTGGGCAGTCAACTGCCAGCTTTAACTGGTATTTTTCATGTTTGAGGTGAGATGAGTGCCACGCTGCCAGTCTGATAAACCATTACTGCAAAATAAAAAGCAGTCACTCCGCCATTAGTGGCCTAGTGAATTTTTTTAAGTATCGAAGGCCATGCTGTTCCCATTAGCAGCCATTAATCATCCAAAACTTGAGACTTAAAGTAAAATGAACATGAAGATTGAAAAGAAAAGCGAATGAATATGATGAAAATAACACATTGAAGGACATGTTGATTTAACGTCGATCTTATTCTTTGTTCCAGGTCAGTTTTTGGAATTCGCTTCGAATTAGTCTCACTGAATGTGCAAGAACGTGGATGACAACAGAGCTCAACAGCATCTCCGTAAACCCAAGGGAACGTTCATCACCTATTGTTATAATAATGTACGCCCAAACAAAGGTCTTTTCAGGGAGGCGACTCCGGCATTCATTCTTCCTCCTCAGTCACCCCTTGGCCCCACATGGCTCCAGAAAAAAAAGGCACACAGCCGACGGAAACACTCGCTCAAGTGGTGTTTTGGTCTAAACGTGGCCATTCAGGGCCAGCAGGACTTTTTGTCTCCATGGTGACAGACTCCTGCTCGGCGGAAAGCGAAGTGAAAGAGGGAGAATACTTCACATCGGGCCAAGTTTACATGGTGCCCTGTAATAAAGGAGTGGGATCTGGTGTAATAGGCAAACACAGCTGCCTGGCTGGTGAGCAGCGTAGCATTAAAACATTGATTAATTGTGATGGTTTAAAAAAGCCGAGAAGGGTATGTTGTTATAGATGGAGCATTTACTTACCTAGAATGGAGAATAAAGGAGAGAATAAGTACAAATATGAGTTAACGGCCATCGCTGTCTGCCCCGTGCAGCCTTCACATGTTAAAATCATTCACATCGTCTTGTAAATACCTTGTCAAACACAGCTGCCTGGCAGCTGAATATTATAGCATTAGAGCAGTGACTGAATGTGATTGCATGGTTTTAAATGTGGAAGTGGGATTAGGTTTATGAACAAGAGCAGTTTTGCTATGTGAGATGGAGAATTTGCTAAAACAGACATAAAACAGATTAATCATAAGGAAGCATGCAAACACACGATTTTTACCTTGTCATTATGTGGATATTTTATGATATTCGACTAAATCCCACTCCTGTGTTCAGGTGATTCTCGAGTCTTTGCAGCCTACTTTTGTACCAATTTAAACCTTAACGCGTTTTGAATTTCAGCTGCAGGGCATCAGTGGGTGCACAGTCCGCACTCCCGAAATGTGCTGCAAGGCTGGGCTGGAACATCTGTCCGCACACCCAGTCTTATCAACGCGACCAGAATGGAATGCATTACCCTTCGCATCAAGTCATTAACCAGATCGCATCTTGTTAAATTGATATGAGCATGAATCAAAAGGAAGTGGATGAAGTCCATCAATGATAAAATCCACATCTCATGAAATGTTTGCGTTTGTTTGATGTGATTAGAAATGTCTGCGGCGTTGGATCCAATATCTGAGCTCTTTTCAAAACTGTGCATCAAGATTATTGGAATTATTACAAACAAAGGCATTTTGCAATCTGAGATTTTTACAGGCAATCTGCCTGGAATAACCCAGTCTGCATCTTCTATAGCTCAGTGAATGCGCACTAATGAAGGCAATTTTTCACTCTGAAACAGTTTTCCTTGTCAGTAATTTTTTTGGGGATATTTGAGAGCACTTCTCCATATGCTGTTTTGCCTGATGACAATTACTGAAAAGGAGAGCCAGAAAACTGCTTGAGTAGCTGTGATGAGCATGAACAGTACAGTTTATCATGTGAAGGAGGATGACTGCCTGTGAACTCATGGCATACAATTGCAGTATATGCTGGTAAATGGCAAAACAGGGGGAATTTAAAGTCCTACTATGGTGACGGTAAATTTAACAGTATTTAAAGCACTATTTCAACTTTGTTACAGGGCTGCCACCGCTAAAACAACCGACTGAATCTCTCTGTGGCTGGAGGTCAGCAGGAAAAAAGGCTTATTAGAAGAAAATGCACACGTCCATTGGCAGGTGTTAGGTTGGGGAACACCATAAATTAACAACAAAAAACCCACTTTTCTGTTGAGGCAGCTATTCCATAACAATTTACACCACAAGGGAATTACACTGTGGACACACAATTAAAAGAAAGGCAGTAAATTGACACCAAGATACCGTGAGACTGCTTGTGGGGAGGTCAAAGTGACCGCTTGTTTTCTTATTTAATAACGTCATTAACTTTTATTTTGACCAATGTGGTTTGCGTTACCGAACTCTAATTGTAACCTTGACCAGAGCTGCTTTATTCCCCTTTAAGCTTGGCTGCTAGTTACCCTTTTTATATGATGAACACACACATTTAGTGTGCAATCTGTGCTGCTGTCAAGTACTCCTTTCACTCCGTGGAACATAATTTTGTCATTACTCATGTCCACAAATCTGCAATCCAGAGTCCGTACGCATTTCATGAAGCCCTTCCATAAGTTGCTGTAAGTGTTCACTGGGCCTTCGAGAGACTTCATTAATCTCCTGTATGGGTCTGGATATGTTTGGTGGGCATTTTCCTTTCTTTTCCATTTCAGTCTGTTTCTGATTTACTGGGCCGAGGTGAACAGCCAAGCAGTTCCCGTGTGTGCCAGCAAAGCGAGTGCAACCCTCCCAGAACAATTTGGGTTGAAACAGCAAGCATGATACATCCGCTGCCAAGCCTTTAAATGAGAAGAGCTCTGAGATCTACATATGTACATTTTCCCTCGGTCTTATAATTGGATGTAATGGAAACAAAACAAAGTGTAGCATTTACACTGTGGTGCATTTTCAGTCGATGATGATGATGACCCCCAAAACTCTGTACCTGCCAAATGCTGCACACTGGTATGTCTATATGATGGTTTTTGGAGGGTGCCACTGCCAGCGGCTTTATTAATAACACAAGAATGTAAAGTCTATAGGCGTCAAAGTCTTTAACTCTCTGGAAAAGTTTTATGTTCTATATTCATGAGTTACAACAGCACTCAACTGATTCTTTAAAGATCTCCGTGGTGGAAACTGAGTTGTGCCAGAAGTAACATTAACTCCTGCAACTCCAGCAAAGGTCAAAATCACATGCATGTTTTGCAATTTTACCGTCAGTTCTGATTGAGCTTGGTTCATTCTCAAATTTACACAAACATTGAATGAGAATCTGGTTTCAAATCAGATTTATCCATGTTAAAACTTTTCATGACAGCTTCTTCACTGCATTGAATTTCAGTGAAACAGTGAAAACATTCTCTGCATATGAATATGTATCTTCCCTGTTAACGCAACTAATATATTCTCTTACAAAAAGTATTTATTTATTATGTGTGCATTTCTTCTGCATGTCCAAATGTGTATTTTCCCCAGTGTCAGCATAGCAGGCATGATCGCTAATGGTCTGACTTAAATCATGGCATCCCATTGAGGAGTTGCATTAATCCATCCTGACAGAGCACATAAAGTAAGCAAAAGCAGCACCTAGTCAGCATTTTGTGAGGGCGGGGAATCGACCTAAACAGGACAAATCCTGTCAGAATCGTTCATATCATCTATAAAAAATACAGATGGCCGTGCACTTCCACATGCTGCGGCAACTCGCCATGTGAGCATGAGATGCTAACAGGATGCACAAAGCGCCGTGAATAATCCCAGATGGCTGCACGGAGAGAAGAATCAAAGCAGGAGTCAGTAATCAAAGGGCTCATATGGTGAATATGAGCATGAAGGACTTAAAACAAGTCTTCAAATCAGTGCAGCGAGATGGTGTGATGTGGTTGCGGTTAGCTAGCTGTCAGATGTCATCGTGTAGTGTGATATGTGAATTGGAGGATCCTGCCAAAATGCGTTCACTCATGTATTGGTATGATACATGGATAAATAGATTGATTAGATCACTGCTCTTCAAGCACACATCAAAAAGTGTTGTGTTATAATCTTTTCTGTTTGATTTGACTGTTCTGATTACATGACTGTTCTTAGCACTTTTTAAATTGGCTTTATAGCTCATTAAACACCTAAAACACATATTTTTCCTGAAGCTAGTTTTCCTGCAACAGCAGCCCAATTTGGGGCCCACACAAGTCAGATTAAAGGGAGTGTCCTTCTGCACCCTCTATTTAAATTGTCCCATCAGTTTTAAAGACCAGGTGAATCTGTCTTAACATTTCAGCTCATATTCAAGCTATCATCTGATGCATTGAGCAAAAAATCTGACGTGATTTCAAGGAATGTTGATGCAGTAAATGCTTGAATGACAATAAGTATGCAAAGCTTGGCTTGGATCAGAGTTACACATTAAAAGACAGCCAGTCGGGGATGATTTCTTTCCACAGGTGTGTTATGTAAATGTAAGCTATCACCTGTGCACAGGAGAAGGCATGAAATAGGAAAATGCCAATTAGCCTCTAAAAGCTAATTTTTAAATGTTAATTCAAATGCTTATGACTTTCTGAAGGTTAATGAGATTTTTACATTCAAAAATGTGCATGTGATGATATAATGTGAATGCTAGTACATTATGTTCTCTCTATCTATCACTTGTTTTACAAGTTTACACATGTATATGAGATATATTTTGTGTGAATTCAGCTTTTATTTAGACTCGATGCAGATTTACGTCCTTTGGTGAGAATACAAGAGCGTTTTAGTGGAAAGACTCAGACTGGCTGTTAAACGGGTGATGTCTTCACCAGGCGATCCAAAGCTCTCGGGTGTCATTTGGCCGGCCTGAAGCAGAGAGTGTCTGACTGGGAAAGACATTACCAAGCAAACCCCACCATGGCATCATCAGCTGAGCATGGCAGAGACACTCGTCCCCAACAAGGACTGGTTTGTGTCTGATTGCCACAAAATACGTCTGAGGGAGCCAGAGGGAGTGTTTATGGACATAAAAAGTGCTAATGTGGTGATGATATTAGGGAGAAGGCACAAACCTCCCCACTGCTAATAACTCACAATATGAAATTACAGTGATATGTAATGAGCTTATGTCTATTTCTACTTTAGAAAGCCAGCTCTGTTACTTTAGAGGGATCACAACTGCCAAATAACTTGATAAACAGGTGTGGACATCTCACACACACACTCATGGACGGTAGTATTAAGCAATATTTAATGCACTATTCCAGAGATAAGTCCTGTCTGGCTAGCACAGATGTTTGTGTGAAGGGCCGGCCAGTTGTTTCAAAAATCTTCAGTATTTTTCCTCATTGCATAAATAGAGCATCACATAAAATACAGTACGTCGAACAGCACATGGCCGGAGACCGGCAGACATGGATTATAAACAAGCTGTCAACAAGACGAGGCCAAAATGTTCCTGAATCCTAACAACAGCAGACGTTACTGCCGTCTATTCGGCATGCATTTGGAAAGGGGATTGTAACAAGCACAGCAGCAGGAGGCTGGCAGAAGAACTCATTCTTTATGCAAATAACAGAACGGCTGTAAACAGAATTATAATACGAACGGAAAATTACAACATTCCCCCCAAATTTTCCTCACTCTTATTGTTTCCACGGCATTCACTGAATGTGGAAGATACTGCAAACATTGTTTTGATCAAGTTGCAGCTTGTTTTTGACACAGTGCGACGGCTTCAAAACATTAACCACGTGTTTATTTTTGTCATCCCCTTGCTTTACATTGAAAGCGGAACATACGCACGAATGTTGAAATGTGACGCCAAGGGGTCCTGGCCAAGTGCGTGATGAGTTGGGAGTGAAAATGGCAATTCCTTGTGAATCAGTCAACTTTGGAGATGCTGGTTGGTGGATTTTATTACCTTTGGGCAGAGCCAGGAGAGTCATGTTCCCCTGCTTTTTGTGTTTATGCTAAGCTAAGCTATCCAGCTGTGAACTGTAGATATCTAGCATGTAGGATCAGACAAACAAGACAATTAGAGCCACAGTAGTGGCTATTGGCTTGTTCGCATTTACTTTTTTAAAGGGTTTTGGATCCACCATCTTTTTTCCACACCCGTCTTGTTCCTCCTCTTCTTTCCTAGAAGTTTCTACAGTTGCTCTCAGAAATCAGATCCACAGCAGCCAGAGTTTCCAGGTAGGTTTAAAAATCAGCCGTGCATTCAGGATTTTTTACGGATGTCTTCAGTTTATTTCTCCTCAGTGTTGCAGTTTCAGTGGGATCTGTGAGTGTTCCTGCCTGGTTATTGCAAGCAGACCGTTACAGGCTGTATTGATTTTATCCCGGACTTGGCAAATCGTTTGCTACGTTTGGCTAAAATCTCAGCAGATCCACTGGAAAATTCTTACCAAACATCTTGAACCATTATACAACAACACGGAGAGTGAAGCCTGTGTTGATCTATTAATAGGCCTCAATAATTGACTCCTGCTCTTGGAGCAAGGGGCCATTGCAAAGAATCAAAGAAACAAATTAACTGATATCATCAAAATATGGAGAAAATTGCAGTTTCTGGGATTTTCTAATTGTCTTCAGTGTCTTTTGAAACTTTGCTTGAACACTTTCCTGCCTCTTGTTCAGGCATGTCCATACCAAAACACTTAGATGTGGTATCTGGCCTACATAGTCCCTCATAAGCCATCATAGTGTCCACACCCTGCCCTGGCAGGAGCAGCATGTGTCAGGGCTTTTGGTGAAAAGAAGGTCAACCATCTTTCTACACTGTGAATTCAAGCCAGATGAGTCTTAAGTGATCTAACTGCACAGAGAACAACGGGTAGCTCTTCAGCAGACAAAACACTTCCTTTGTATATGTTGGAGGCCTGTTTGTAGCCAGACTGACACTAAGACAGACAGATGGCACTGTTTGTATCCTGAGAAAGACTCTCCTGTTTCATCCACATTTATCATTTTGTATGCCAGAGGAGTAGCAGTCCAACTTCCCCTTTTAGCTTTAAAGTTTATTTCTCCGCAGTGTGGTAGGAACCTGCAGGCTTACAACAGAACAGAATGTGACTCGGGGGAGAAAAAGTGAACAAAAACACACACACAGGAGACACTTGCCTTTGCTGTTTGCCACCAGTGTTTGTAGTACTCAGATTGGGTCTGTCAGCTCTGCTTCAGATTAGAAGAGGAGGCTGCAATCTAAGCACAGCTCCACAGCAGGTACCCTTGATGTGCTTCAAATAACCTTTTTCAGATAAATGGCCAAGACATTTAGAGCTTGTTAAGATCTTTTCATTGAGTGCTGGTACCCTCTTGATTTTATGTTTGGTTATAATCAAACATTATCACTAATAAAGAGCTGTAAAGGGGATATTGTCTCTGTCATTAGCCTGCAGAGTTTTTGGTTTTAAACTTGGCTATGCAATGACAGTGGAGTCAATGCATTCAAAGGTAGACGTACACATGGCTACACACACTTTTAATTTAACAAGTTGCCCATGTGAATAAAATGAATATTCTCTGGATTATCCTTCACAGCACAACTGACAGCATTAAGTAATGTTTGTGTATTTTGGCTGAAGAGCGAGGATTCTTTCTCCTTTTCAGTGTTTTTATTTTATTTGCTTACTTTTCACTCAGATTTCCTCAGTGACATCATCGCATAACTATGAAGCCATATCCTATCTACACATGCGTCCACACTTCATGAATTCCACAACTCATAAGGGGTAGAAAGGGGATAAGGTGGACCCCCTTGATTTTCCATGTGATTGCATTTCTGGTGGAAGGAACAGTTTGTACAGCGACGCAAGGGAACACAAGACAGGTTAAGGTCAACGTCAGCGTGCAGACGAGAACGTCGAGCTGCTTTTAGAGAAGGGGAGTAGCAGAACAAGGCGAAACAGGAGGGAAAAAGGATAAGTGTTGGTGGAGCCAATTAGGTGTTGGCCACATCTGTTCTCTCCCAGACTCTTGATAATTTATCTGTGGTCAAAGGCAGACCAGCTTTGCATGGAACGGATAAGATGTGGTCAGACTTTTCTCCAGTGTTCTCATGAAGCTTTCCAAAGCACCGCGAAGACTCCAAAAACTTTAAAAAGTCCATGTGCACTTCAATGCAAAATGAAATTAAATATTGTTGGAGTGGCCATCTCTGACCAACTCGCTGGTGCTGTCGCAGCCAGCGTATGGCAGCGAATCAGAGGGTGGGAGAAGTCTAAGGTTTTACTTATTGGGTCCAGCAGTTCTGGTCCAGAGCTGCTGCCTGGCTGGTTGAATCTGGATATTCTAGCTCTTAAAAGACAAGCAGGCCAGAGGATCATTCAGTTGCTCTTGGATCAGTCTAAGTTTACTCTAGAGTCTGCCCCAATTCTTTCCACATATTTCACATCTTCACATCCAAGTTTGGGTGGCTTTGCAGTGTCTATACTCTTTACAGTCTACTAGAGATGGGAAAGATGGCCACACAAAAGCAGAGGTGTGGTCACAATGTTTCCACCTTAAAACTGTCTGTGTCGGTAACCCTGCCAGCAAGATGGAGTTGTTTATACCTCCTCCACCAGGCTGTCAAACACAAATACACTAATGGAAGAGGATATCTGTTTACATTCTACTATTTTGCAGTCACTCTGGCTCAGATGTCAGCATTATGAGAGGCCTTGACCATTGAGGTAATGGATGGCAGTGGAGCTGAGTCAGACAACATCATGTTTTCATTAAAATTCAAGGAAACCGGGAAAGGTACAAGAGTGAGAACATTGGAATAATATAAACACACACAACCTTTCAGCCTAAGAAGCTAAATGATTTTTTTGAAATGAACATAGACCCCTAAAGCTGCAGTAATCAATAGGTTTAGTACAAATGAAGCAGTTCCCCTCAGTTCTGCAGAGCGTTCTAACAGCTTTCAGCTCATTGCTGTGGCTCAGTCTCACTCCACTCATCAACCTTGTTTCCAGCAGCAGCGGGCAGCTGTTTTCAGAAAAAAAAAAAAAAACTAATTAAAAACCACTGCACGGTACCTGCACAGCACCAAAGAGCAGGGAAACTATTTTAGGAAATAGTGTGTGAACATTGTGTAGCATTTAGCCTCAGATATGGTTATCAGGAGTTAATGGAGACAAAAACAGCTAAAATGAGAGTCAATATTTCTAAAGTAGGCAGAAATGCCAGCTTGATCTTTTACTAACGTAAAAGTACTAATACCACACTGTAGAAATACTCCATTACCAAGAGAAGTAGAAAACATTACCTCAAGTTGGTGCAGGTGGAGTTAAGTAGCATGAAAAGAATATGCTCAAATGAAATACCTCGAATTTGTACTTCACAGTACTTGACTGAATGTACATTGACATCTGGTAAATATACAAATACTAAATGTATGCCATAAAAACTTTATAAGGTGATAACATATTCATTTCATGCTTACAACTTGTCCCCTGATGGCCCAAAAAAAACAAAATTATTTCTGCTCTAAAGGCCAGTTTATGTGTTGTGGACACTGTTGAGAACATCGAGTTCATTCTATGTAAATTTAGAAAGCTGACACGACAAACAATAATTTAGATAAAGATTTTGGTTTTGTTGCCCTGCGGTCGGCTGGCGACCGGTCCAGGGTGTACCCCGCCTCCTGCCCGTTGAGAGGCTGAGATAGGCTCCAGCCCCCCCGCGACCCCAAAAGGGATAAGCGGCATAGAAAATGGATGGATGGATTTTGGTTTTGTTGACAAGATTTGAACATTTCTAGGACTGGAAAACTCGTAATCATTTTAAGAATTGGCTGACAAAATGCAAAAGATAAGATTTTAACAAGTTACAATGAACTCGAGACTTGACACTAACACTGTGTTGTAGCAAATATTACTCCAAGTTCTCAGGTGATTCGATACTGTTTTTGTCAGAATAACAACAAAAGCTACAGCGATGGTAAGATTTTGATGAGAGTCTCCAAAGTGGTCTGTTTCCACAGATGTGAATAGGGAATAAGAGACACTACAAATGTTTGGACCTGGACTTCAGTCACAGTCAAGAAGGCTAAATGATCCACTGGCGTGAGATATAAGACATCCAGGTCACCCACTGGGGTGTTTTCCCATAATCCTTCTGTAACATTCCTTCTTTGAGACTCTTTGAAGATCCTGGAACAGAAAAATGGAAAGATGTTGTTCTTGGCTATAGCATTTTCACACAAAACACGGATGAAATGTCTGATTTAAATAACATTCAGTATCTATGAACTGTTGTACAACTGCTATAAAGAGTTTGGCAACAGGTCACTGTTTCACAATACCTGGCACAAACAGCCAGCCTGCCCATAAATCCTTTTTGAAACTGAACACCAGTTTTGCTAGTTTTTATGGTAAGTTGGCTGTTATGCTTCGTAAACGCATTTTGAAACTGTTAATTCATAAATCAGGCGTCTCACTTTGACCGTAATAACCGCAGAGAGTTAAAAAAAGACAATGTTAAAGACTTATTTAGAAATGACTAAGATCAATGGGGTGAGGTCCATGTGTTTTCAGTGACTTTATTTGTGGTAGATGCTAAAAATTAAAACAACCTGTAATAGTTTCAACTTTAAGATTGTGATAAAATGTGACTCTCTACTGAAAATCTTTGAGTTTTTCGAGTGGATAACTTTGTTTCAGCATGGGATGTCACTCACTGGTTTGGCCTTGTGTCTATGGAAGTTAGATGTCACAAATTTGACACATATGTTTTCTGTCTCCCATCTCCTTCTTTCTGGAAACTTTTCCCTGTGGTGAAAAGTTAAGTGCATTATGTTGTTGCCAAGAGTTGCTTTAGTCCCTGCTGATGCAGCAAGAGTTGCGAGTCTTTGAAAAGGGATCAAAGTCACGGTGACCTTGGGTGAATGTGTGCAATTGGGGTTACAATGTCAAGTACAAAACAGAGTTAGGGGTTACAAACAGGAAACTGGAAGAAATAATCATTAATTATATGCTGACAGCGCCAGGGTTTGTTTTATAACCAAAATGCAACTTGCAGAAAACATGGATATTTTGCTGCTGTAAGACATTATGAAAGCTAAAATTATTATTTTACATTTATTAAGGCAATGTAAGCCAAATCATATATCCAATTTAGCCACGCTAAAAAGCAGCGTGGATTGTTATGGCTGAAGCTTATGAATTTGTTAACCCCCTGACTTTTCTGCCAAAGCCAACCTGATGTTGCATTTTCCCCTCAGGATTTTAATAATTTTGACTATCCTCTGATGTTACATCTAGTGCCATCCTCAGGTCAAATTCTTAATTTATCCAGTACTTTGTTTTATGACCAAATCTCAACAAAACAAGATTCCCGTCAGCCTCAGCTATATTTCACATTTAGTGCTAATTTGCAAATGTTAGTTTGCTAACACGCTAAACTAAGATGGTGAACATGGTAAAAATGTGGCTGCATTTCATAATGAGCAGGATAGCATGCTGTGTTGTGTTAGCAAATGTTAGCATTTAGCTTAAAGCTGTCTCACAGGGTGCTAGCATGACTGACTTATGAGCCCTTTTGCACAGCCTGTTTGTTGCACCATTATTCTCTATAAAGTGTACGAACACTGAATAGGGGGCATTGTTGTTCCACTTTTAAACCATCAGTGGAGGTAGCAACATAGCCAAATTGACTTCTGTGTAAAGAGGTTAACTGGCACAATGTGTTATGTGTGCCACCCACCACCAGGGGATGTAAAAAGCAGCTAGCGGCAGTTAGCAGCTAACTCAAAAAAGAAGAACAGCAATGACATAAATGTCCGCAAACTGGGTGGACAGCAAGGTGCGGGAGCTCCATACTGTCCAAACAGTATGATCAACTCCCATTAAACAGGGATGCAAAGAAAGGCCTGTTGTTACAAAGGTGTCTGAAGAGCCATTGTGAGGCACACTGACAATGACGGCTCACGGCTAACCCAGGTGGAGTATGAGTAGAGCTGAGGTGCTTCCAGAACGTACATGCTGTCTAAAATCAGTCACTGGAGCAGCATTATGGCCGTGTTGTTTGGTTCAGTTTAAAAAAGCAAAGTAAAAAGGGCTGTGGTGATATTAGTTTCAATGTCCTCCAGTCACTGTTTTGACTTGATTGCCTGCCATGAGCGATTAACTTCATAATCAATGAAATCCAATCTCACTAAAGCTGTTGATGGAAATAAATTAGCTGTGACTTTTGGACAATCTCCCGGGTGAAACAGCAGAGTGTGTTCATACACAAGGCTCCACTTAGCTTTGAATGGTGTCTTCTTGTGTCTAGACTTGCCCCCTTTTCATCCAAGCATGCAGACACCGCTGCCCCTTGTTCACCAACCTTCTTTAGCCTCCATCACATCCTCTACTGCTCACATTAAAGCTGTGTAATACTTGCTGTGATCAAAGAAAGAAATCACCTCTAATTTATCATCTTGTTGCTGGTGCTACTAATTCACTTTATGGCTGTTGAATTAGAGGCAAAACAGGAAGAAGAGCCAACTCCAATCTCAGAGTTTTTAGTGCTAGGTGATGACAGAAAGTGATTTGTGGTGGGTGTCAGGTCATTTACTGACTGCTGTATGAAACCCTTGTAATGTATTTGGGTCGTGTAATATGGTGCTGCAGCAGCTGAGGTCCAGAAAAATGTTAGCAAGTGGCCTTGGATACTTGTTAGTAGTTCTTTCCCTACATCCTCTTTAATGACTCAGCTGGCTTTGTCTGCTTCACTTTCTGCTCATTGACATTCCAAACAGACATCAGTAAAAATGGGAGCGGGGGAATGATTGCTTAGGTAACGTCTGCTGCTTTGCATGGAACACTTTGTTCAAGTCCTCATCCACAAGCGAAAAATCTTTAATTATTTATTTGAATTCCTCATTGAGCTTGTACGCTGTCTTTTTATTCCACTGTTTTGGACTCTTTGAACCATGTTTTGTTATTGGTGACCTGGTTTGCCTCATACTAACCTGTCTAGACTTTGATTAAGGGTGTTACCATGGTAATAGCCAACGCAGGAAGCAGAGGAAACAGGGGAAACGCTTCCTGTGGTGACCTGGTTTTCAGTTTTTGAGTGTCCTGTGCCTCAGGCAGACAGATGGTGGAGGACAAGAAAAGACCACCTGAACTGTCCATGGCTTGCTGAGTGAAAACTGGTCAAGGCACATTGTCTCATTCAGATGCCACAGATAGCGATACTTTATTAGATAATGAAAACAAAATACTCTTCCTAAATAGGAGTTACTAAAAGTCGGTTCTTTAATGAAACCTATAAAATGTATTACAAGCACCTAGTGGAATGCCCTTAAAGCCGGTCTGTGGTTTTTATCGATGTTTAGTGGACACCTGAAGGCTTAAGGGGTTTTCAGTATCACTGGCCTGCCGGTGTAAAGTCAGGAATTCTCAGAAAGGCAATAGAGAAGATGAACTTTTGACTAACCGATCAGGTGATCAAATTATTTATTTATTTATTTATTTATTTATTTATTTATTTATTTATTTATTTATTTATTTATTTATTTATTTATCTATTTATTTATCTATTTATTGACTCTGCATGAACTAAATGAACAAATTTTCTTCAAATCTGGAAACCAACTCTTTGAAAGAAGAGACACATACACTCACAGTGATGAGCAACACAATTAAAACAGATAAAACTCATAATATGTAAGCTCTTTAATGTATTCAACCTTTTTCTACACATTCTTTTACAGCACTTGCCACTTGTCTACTGGCAATAAACAGAATTGTAGAAATGAGACAATCAAAATAACGAAAGTCAAAGCACTTACAGGCATACAATTACAGGTTATTGAGAACAGCCTTGTAGTTATAAATGTTCTAAGTCTTTGGTGCTTTTACAGATTGTTGCAACAGAAAAATGAAGTGAGTTCCAGAGCAGCAAAATGATATAAGGTGGCAATTTTCAAGCTCTCATTTGAAGATGAATAAATAGCCTCTGGTGTTTTCATATGGAAGCAAGCGCACCTTAAATTAACTGAACTGCAGAAGACGAATTTAGATGGTTTTGAAAATCAAATATTAAGTGGTTTCTTCTGAGGCCCTTTCGCTATTAACACATCACACTGGTGATATTCAAATTATTGTAATCTATGGAAAAGTTAGACTTTTTTCCCATGTAATGTTATGTAAATGCAGTCAAGAGTGACAATAAGATACAAAATATAGGACAGTATCATCTACATAAAGATGTATTTGGCAAACGTTGCATGGAAGAGACCATTCATGTACTGTACATGGTGAACAGCACTGGGACCAAAATTGTTTCCTGTGATACACCTAACCAGCAGGGATTTAGCTTGTGTGTCCTTCACAAACTGTTGGTCTCATAAACAACTCTTGACACAGGTCCGGGCAGTCCTCCGAACACAGGGGATTATCTCTCTAAATGTAAGGAATCATCCACTGTATCATAGGTTTTTGATTTACAAATAAATATAAAGGCAAAATTGTTGTTATAGGCCATACTCCCCAGAAGTGTTTCCTTGTGTATTCCCCTCCCCTGTGATCCCAGTGCTCCCGTCTGTCTCTCCCTTTGTTTATGTCTTGTCTGTGTGTGTGTTGGTGTGGTCCTGCTTGCCGGTTCTCCTGGCTCCCTGCTCAGCTCACCATACACACCTGTCTGCAATCAACTCATCACCTCTCTCAGTCTGCACACCTGCCTCTCCTCAGCTCATCAGCCCACAGTATATCTACCCTTCAAACATTCTTCCCAAGATTGTTGTTTCAGCATTGCAGCAGTTGCACTCTGAGGCCAAATCTAGTTTTGTGATTGCTCCACTTGTATTTCCTATTTTGCTAACTTGTCTCTCTGTGGTCCAGGATCACCACTGAACTGCCTGCCAGACACCTCCAAGCCTCTATGCCATCCCTGCCAGCCATGCTTCCCCTTCATTCCCTCCACACTCACACCCAGCCACACTCCTCCACCCTCCTCTCTTTTCCTGCAGCCACTGGATCTCATTCTCTGCCATCATTCCCCCGTCCAAACCCTGTTTTCAATAAAACCAACTCATTTTCTACCATCTTGTCCATGTCCTGCCCTTAGTCCCAACTGTTTGTAATATCTTAAAAACTAATTAAATCTTATAATGTAGCAGCAGAGACACAGGCTCCACAGCCAGACTGATATAAATCTGAAGTGACCCCAAGAGGAGAGCCTTGAACTAATTGACTGTTGAGTCCAGGATTTCTGAAAAGCAGAACTTGGACACAGGCAAACAGTTATCACCGCTCTGTATCGTCAGAAAGACAAAGCATGTACACATGTACATGAATACACTCAATGATAAATGATGCAGACAGACAAAGAAGAAGGGATCCAAGTTATCCTCATCCTGAAGAGAGAGAACCCAGGTTGGCTCCATTCACATACAGTAATTGCTATTTGCAGGAGTCCCTGTGCAAACAGTCTCAAACAAATGGCCAACTGCAGGAAAATCTGTTGGAGGCTAAACAGATATTGACTTAATAGTAAACAACCATCAGATGTAATGGCCAGAGGTTGAGGGTTGGGCACCTTTATTTTATATAAATTTTAGTGCCATCTAGTATTTAGCCTGGTCTGAGACGGAGTCCTTGCTTCTTGACTTGGCAGATCTGACTGTTGTGTACTTGTTTCCAGAATTAAAAACAAGTTGAAAAATGAATTTCAAGTCATTGAATTTCATTTCCTCCTATAACCTTGCAAATAATCTTGCACTTGGGGGTTTAGATTGAGCGTGCAAGCTTCTGTGTTACTGGAAAGCCTTTCTCCTCTGAGTGCCAGGTAGTTTAGGCTGAGGTTTGCAGTCTCTGTAATATTTAAATTAATGTTTAACCCACACAACAGTAAGCAACCATTTTAAGAGGAAAGCAAAGAGAGAAAAACCTGAATCAGAAATGAAATTAGCTCCTTAAAGTGTTGCTGGCAAGTAAACAATCTCCACAGTCTCCCTCACCACACCGACCTTTTGCTTTCCACATCCAGTCAACTGATAAAGTAGAACGATTGTTGATGATGATTAATATCTTTATAAGGCTGATTCAGGTGTATTTAGGAACTTAATGTGCTCTGTTTGTGCTTTAGAGCAAGATGTGCAGCCTTTCAGCAGAAGAGGAACACTCATGGGCCCCCTTGTGGAACCCCTGAATAACAGATATTTGTGCACTGTGTGCATGCATGTGTGCAACGGCAGCGGAGAGGCTTCGTTGGATATCTTTATTAAATGTGTCTGTATATGCAAAAGTCCACAATTTGAAGACACACAACATGCCATTTCTGCATATGTGCTTTGGCATGACTCGGTGCAAAGTCTGTGAATGTATGCTTCTGCATGTGTGTGTGTGTGTGTGTGTTGTCAGCACAAGTCCAGGAGCAGATGATAGTGTGTGTGTGTGTACGTGTGTGTCTAGAGGTCCCTCTGGCTCCCATGGTTTCTCTCTCTATCCCCTCCTCCCTCTCATTCTCCCCTCCCTCTTTCCCTTCTTTCCTTCTCACCCCCTTCTCTCGGCTAGCTCAAGCGCCACCTCCCTTTCACACATGCAATAGCACTCTGCTCTGACTGAGGCAGCCATTTTAACCCTTCACAAGGACTTGTGTATCCTTGTGGGATTAAACTTGAGTTTCGGAGGAGAGTGAGGTCGTTTGGTCGATCCTAACTTTGGAGTTCAGGCTTAAGGTCAGAGTCAAGATTAGGCTTGCTTTGATTTAAGGTTTAAGGTTAAGTTGGCTGAGATATCTGGGTTTAGAGCTGGGCTGAAAGTAGTCAAGTTTTCACGGTACAGTACAGTAAGAGAAACAGATGAGTGTGTGTGTGTGTGTTTGTGTGTGTGTGTGTGAGAGAGAGAGAGAGAGAGAGAGAGAGAGAGAGAAGGCAAGCATCCCTCTACACAGCAATATTGCATCTGCAGTATGTGTGTGCCTTTCTTACAACTGCGTTCAATTACTGTATGTGAAAAAGAACAGCCACAAATTACATGCTGTCAATCACAACCATCATTTAAACATATCCACTTCCCATTTATGTGTTTTCCATAAAATTCTTGCCACAGCTCATGAAACCGTTAACATACAAGTTAAAATTTCACTGAGTTGCCTCTTAGAATCGCAGCACTAACAAGCCAAAAAGAGAAATTTGAACAAAATGAACAAATTTCCAGGTATTTCCCAGCTTCTGATGCATCATGGGAAGGTGGCCTCCAAGATTCATAAGTATGAGAAGAGGAACGTCAGCTGAAAAGCACCGTCTGTTTGTCTGGCCGGCTTGCATGCAGGGTGTGGTTTAATATCCTGTTCCTTCTGTTTCTTTTTGTCTCCCTATTCTCTCTATAGCGTCGTCCCATTCCTGTAAGAGCTCACTGAATGTGGTCAGCATTAGAACAAAAGGATGACAAAATGGTTTGAATTATGGAGTTTCAGCTACAGTATGTACTCCTATTGGAATTCACAATTACAAAGAAATTTTGAAATAAAACATGCAAAATGTTACCGAAACATATTAAAGCCAAAACCCAAAAGTTACCGCCACTTCATGTCATCTCCCTCCAAGGAGAAGAGACAGAGTTAACTAACTCTGTCACATAGGTGATACACGCTGACAGAAGCTTTCCTGAGAGAGGCTGGCAGTCAGCAAACACCCTTACTACGACTAATCCTACAAACCTCCTGTTCAGATAAGCTTCAATATCAGACTGCATCCAGCACAGGATACAGAGGTACACAAATAAATTCACCATCTGCCAAACTGCTTAAATGAGCACATGGGTTCAGACTCTGTCAAGGGAGCAGTTCACATGATCATTACGTATGCGAGTCCCACGCACACACGCCAGACGACGGGAAATACACATGCACGTATGTGTGAATGGACACACAATCTTGTGTGACTGAGTGAAAAGAAGAAAATGTACAAGAGGAGAAAAAAAAGAGGGAAAAGGGAAGCAGATGGAGAGGAAGAAAGAGAGAAAGGAGACACAAAGGAGGGAGGAGGGTTTGCAGTGGATCCAGGTGGATATGTGGTGTTGTGATATGGGGTCAGGGTCCTGCTGGACCGTAGGGAGGTGCTGGTGAGCTCCCTGCCCAGCCAAAGCTCTTCCCTTCTGGACACGCGCTGAGCCAGTGGAGCCTGGATCCATCCCTCAAGCCCTCCCTCCTCCCCTTCACTCTCTCTTCTTCTTCTTCTTCTTCACTCACCCCCTCCACCCAGCCTTCCCTCTCGTCCCCCTCCTCCTGCTCTTCCTCTCCCAGGCCTTATGGGTGCAGTGCCACGTTGCTGAGTGAACTTATTAGAGTGAGGGAAAAAGAGAGAAAAATGCTAAGCACCTCCACGTGGGCTAATGCATTTTCTCCACTTTTGCCATCTTTCTACTTTTCTCTTACAGGAAAAATCCGCTCCATCACTTATCATTTCTTACATATATATAATATATATATATACATATATATATATTTTTCCAACCTTGTTGTCGAATACTCACGTTATTGCAAAAGAAGTTTCTAAAAATTTTCGCTTCTCTGTGACAATCTTAGGACTCATGCCTGTGTGTGCAGATGTGTGTGGTGCTTGCATTGCTGAGTTTCCAGGCTGGTGTGAGCTTTAAATATACAAATTTTCCCACAAGATAAACTTCCTGATGCATATGCATTTTAATTGCCGCAATTTCTTATTTGGCAACTGGAAAAGAGCCAAAGTCAAGCCTCTGATATTTTCTCTATCTCATTTTACACGCTTGAAAACAGAGCAGCGCTCACTAAAACTATTTTCCTATACATTACTGCCACCCAGTGGATATTTTCTTAACAACACATTTACGTTTCATTACCAAGCCTTTCATATTGGTACGTTTACAGAGACTTAACTACATGGGAGCTTTGTAAGAACAGACACAGGCAGCTACCACGTGTATATGCAACACGAGCACATAAACACATGTTAGTCTGGTCTATAAAATGTCCTGGCACATCTCATTTTTCTTGTTTATTCATGAAATATGCAATCACGTAATTTCATATGCGTCATTGTTATTACTCTTTATACCTCTGTATCATGGAAGCTAAACAGAATTCTGTCTTGCAGATTGGATTTATAAACAGTTATTTATCTTGTAAAACTGACTGGCTTTGATAACATACATTTCAGATGCAGTTTAGTCATCGTGTTACCTTTTCGTATGTCGTTTATCATTTTTATCCCCTGACATTGCGATGAACCTGACAAGTTAATGATGTCCTTGTTCTCATCGCACTGCACAAACGCGCTACAAAACCAAAAGCCAGGACTGATTTGTTTATGGAAAATGGTGAAAATGCTCTGCAGTGGAACATTTGGACCAGTGTCCGTTTATGAGCATGGGAAAACTGTTGCATCTCACTGCTGCCAGTTAATTATTTCCACAGTTTTCCTCCTTTCAATAAGTAACAGCCAGGAATGATGGCACAAACAAAACTTAAATAAAACCCAGCTTGAGTAGAGCTCAAATAACAAACAGCAAATGTGTGTTTCATTTGAACTTGGACAGAATTATGCAAGAAATGTTGGGTAAAAGGACTTCAGGTGTAAACAGAAATATTGCATTTCCTGTGCCAAGAATTAATACAAAGGCAAACGCCACTTTGATATTTGATAGATTTAACTGAGCTGTCTATACTGTTGTATTGTATATAGCAGCTAAATGTTTTTCCAATCTGGAATTTCTGCTCTTTGATTCTTTGTGTTGTCCATTTATTGTTATATGTTTACTTTATTCAAAATATTGCTGTTTCTCTACTCTTTGTATCAGGTCCAAATCCTAGAGCTCATTTACAAATGAGTTAGCTTAGCATAGCAGCAATGTCGTGGCACAGGCTGAAGACTCCACTCGACCAAGTCCACACTGACCAAATTGCACATTAAGAACTTTATTTAATCCACATCAAGTTTACAATATTTACACCATTAACTCCACGACAAGTCACATACAGATTACATGGGGTGATTTCAATCAATGAGCTCACACAGCACACCACATTGTAGGAAAATGCAAGAGAAAATAAGTATATTTCTCAGCCAGAAGCTCAGCACACATGACTTAAATCACCTTAATTCCTTCCCACTTCACTTAGACTATAAAATGGAAGGACTTTAAGTTTCCAATGTTGTAACAACCATCTGATCTTGCTTGTACAGACCTGGAGAAATTAAATGGAACTTCACTGAATTCACACTAATTTTATAATATTTACACCATTAACTCAAAGTTGAGCTTGACTTGCAGGGAGTTATTTGTTTCACTGTGGTGCAAAAATCATCTCGCATACACTTTAAATGTGCTTGGGAGAGATAATCATATCAGTATATTATTCTTTTGTCAAAGTGCGAACAACTTTCTGTTGTTGGAGCTGCAGAGTGAACCCTTACCCCTAAACCCACCTGAGATTCTCATTACAATGCAGAGAAAGGACCAAATTTGTATCACCTTTTTCACATTATCCATGTCTGATTATTATAAGTAGTCTTAATTTGATTTTCTGTCAAATGAAATATACATGCTTTAAAGCAGCTGATGATTCAAATGTACCATCAGGGATAGATTAGAGATAGAAAGATGATAAATGTGTCTGTAATTATCTCATGCAAGTTTCTTCAAAGGTATTTTGTATGCAATTGCAATGAATGGAAACCAAATGTTGCTGGAAATTATTCTAAATGGATCTGCTTTGGAAAATGATCTTGGAAAAATCTCCTGTAAGAGCCATAATACATTGAAGTCTGGCAATCACACGCCAGCTTTGGTTGCTGATAACGTGGTTAGACTCTTCCTGCTGCATGTACAGTAATCCATTGTTCTCCAACCCTTAAGGCATGTTGGGAGGAACAGTCTGTGGGAACAGAATTGATGCCATAAAAACAAGCCAAAGTGTGAGGCTTGGGTGGGTTACGAACAATAAATTGAATTTCACACACAATAAATATATTTTTTTACTCATTGGTCAGTTTTACCGTCGGTTCCTGGCATAGCAGTAGCATTCACCACAGGTCTTGGATGAGGGTTATAAAGTGAGGGACTAAGTTTTATAAAAATCATACCTGCCAACATTTAGATTTTAAAAAATGGGAGGTTTATTTGGTGGGTGGGAAGAGAATTTAGATTTATTAGGTCGAACGACATCATGCCCTGACATTTTGAGAGAGAGCACATGCCCCTTGAATGGGTCTGGCAGACAGGGTTGAAATTGTGGGTAGATTATGCTTCATAGACATCTAGAAACTCAGACAAATGTACAAAATGTACGGATCCGTGGATGACGATTATTCATAATAAAGCTTGAGGGCCTTACAAATGACGAGGGGGTCCCATGCGAGAAACAACAAAACAGGCCGGTAAATGGCCTTGAAAAATGAGAGAAATTGGGGAAAAACAGGAGTGGTTGCCAGATTTCAGCATGAATGTTTGTATGTTTTCCTTACAAGGTTCAGTAGAAGTGCACCACCTGAAAACCCCGTAAGCATTTGAAAGCCTGTGCATCCAACTTCCCCATATCGATTAAATTGTGTTCCAGCTGCACTCGTACAAGCCCACTGAGACTCAGACTTGTATTCCCCCAGCAGAAAGCGTCGCGGGGCACTGATTGAATCTTGTTGTGGGTGAGTGCTACAGAATGCAGAGCCTGTGGCAGCTGTCTGGGCACCTGGCGCAAGGTGTTGTGGCACAGGTCTAGCTGATGCAGGACGGGTAATGCCTTGAACGCCCCTGGTGCCACTTTGAAGATTTTATTCCTTGCTAAACCCAGGTGCTCAAGGTTTTTCAAGCGGTTAAGAGCTGCTCTCTTTATGGAAGAAATGAGGTTGCCCTCTAGGTTTAGAGTTTTAAGTGAGTAGGGAAGGTGTCGTGGCACTTGTTTTAGTCTGTTCCCCTCTAAGTTGAGGCTTTCTAAGTGAGTTGCATTGAGAAGGGAATCCCTGAGAAGACCTTTGTTTGTCAGTCTGTTTGCGCTCAGGTCCAAAACCACTAGCTCTGTTAACCCATTGAAGGCTCCTTCACGGAACTGTTCAATGAGGTTCCCTTTGAGGTAGAGGTTCTTGATGGACAGTGGTAAGCCCAGGGGAACTGATGTTAGCTGGTTGTGATCCAGGTTCAGAGTGCGCAGGTTAGACAAAGGAGAGAGCACTGCATTGGGAAGAAAGTCAGATCCATTCCCCAGGCTGTTGTTGCTGAGGCTCAACACCAAGAGGCCGGGGCAACGGGCCCATGCTGCCTCAGACATCACACTCAGCTGGTTATTATCCAAACGAAGCTCCTCAAGAGAGTGTGGAAGGTCAGTGGGCACGCTTTCTAGCAGGTTCCTGTCCAGGTAGAGGCGCTTCAGAGCCGGGATCCCCTCAAAGGCCCCCTCTATGGCGCCATCTGTGAGCCGGTTGTTGCTCAACACAAGGAACTCCATAGAGACGTATTCGTTGAGCAGGTCCAGCTGGATGCTGTTGATGTGGTTATTCATGAGGAGGATGTAGCGTGCATTATAGGGAATACCGTAAGGAACCTTATCCACACCTTTGTCCGAGCACTGGACCACCCTGGAACAAAAAACACAATGAGACTCAGCATGCAAACATCACACCAGTGCCAAAATATGTAAAACAACCACTGTTTTCAAGAAGAAATAGAATAAATCGAAGTGTATTGGAATCTATTCCACGTAAACAAGCACAATCTCGTCTTACCTTCCGTAGCAGGCACACTCAGGAGGACAGTAGTTATCCATAAAGTATGGAAAGTATGTTGGCGTGACCTCCTTCTTCTCTGATGGCTTTTTGGTTTTATTGTCCTTTTTCCTTTTTTTTTCCTTTGATGTCTTAATTGTCTTATTTTTACTACTTTTATTGATTTTGATTGGCCTCCCTAAAGGTGTTTTGGCAGGTGTCAGCTGCGAAGGTTTGGTCAGTTGAGGGTGAGGAGATGTTTTATTTCGCTTCACTACAACTATGGTGTTATTTTCCATCATTTTAGCTGTTGCGGGTTTGCCTGCAGGCTGTGTTATGTTGGGTTCCTGCATAAACTCGACCAGTTTAGCAGTGGGATTATTTTCATTTGATTTTGGCGTAGAATTTGCCTCTTCAGTTGGCGTTGCTGCTTGCACCTTGGGGACAAATTCAGCCTCTTTGGGAGGATCAGTGCTTATTTCCGTTGTGGTTTGGACCTCCTGTGCAGATTTAAACAACATGCTTTTGACCATCACGTCTTCTAATCTTGGGCTAGTCTTCACTTCCAGTTCGTTCTGCTTGAGATGACGTCCAGGACTCTGTAACAGCTCAGTGAGGAGTCCTTCAAGCAGCGAGACAGACCTCACCTCACCAGCGGTCACTGCTGAGGCTGAGATGGGATTGATTGCTGTAGGATTGGGAAGCGTGACGGACAGAAGGAAGAACTGAGGACTGACTGTGGCCTGAGGGGTGGGAGGAACTTGTGTGGGTGTAACCAGGAGCAGTGGAGAGACATTTTGATGATGATGATGATGAGGAGGAGGAAGGGAACTGAGAGGATTTTGAGACTGAGTGATAGTTTGAATTATGGCAGGAATCTCTAACTGACTCGAGGATGTGCTTAAAGTAGGTGTGAGACTGCTAACAATGACGTGATCTTCCTTTTCTCTTTCATCGTGGTTTGCATTTCTTGTGTCCTCCCCCTCTTCTTCTCTTTTCTCTCTTTCTACACTTTCTTGATTTACACTTAACATCTTTTCTACGCCTCGAGTCTCCTCGTGAAGACTAATCCCTGCAACCAGCTTGCTCTCTCTCTCCTCTTGCTCGATTTCTTGCCTCAGTCTGCCCATTTGATGGCTCGTCTTGAATTTTCCCTTCTCTCGTCTCCATGTATTATGACGATTTAATGGTTTTAGTGTCTCCCGTGTTTTTATGTTCTCTACTGTCTCCTCATTTGTCTCCAGATCTTCTCTCCTCTCCACTTCATCTCGTTTATCTGTATCTAAATCTTTCACCACGTCAGCTACAGAAAACTCCTCTGTTCTTGTTTCTCCCCCTAGAAGTGTCAGCCTTCCCTTGCCTCCTTTCCCATATCCTTTACTGATGTCTAAGATTTCTTCCATCCTCTTCGTTTCTGGGTTTGTCTCTGGAGTCAGGGCTTCGCTTCTCTGTTCCTCCTCTGTTTTCCTTCTCTCGGCAGGTTCGGCAGCCTTTTCTTTCTCCTCCACGGATAGAGAAACATCTCTCGGCTGCTCCCCCCTCACCTCAGACTGGTGGTCTCTGTCCAGCTCAGATATATGTGTGACTGTCAGTCCTACCACAAAGAGAACAACCACTTACAGTTGATAGAAACTGTTTTTTTCTTAATTAAATACAAAACAGCAGCTAGCAGCTTGTTAGCATCACATCAGTTAGCATTCCCTTTGAAAAGCTCATGAAATCATTAGCATCAAAGTGTTGAAGCACATTTTGCTCGATGCTTGAAATGCTGTGTTAATGTTATACTTACTGGGCTGCAATACGTATGAATATCCAGAGACTGTGAGCAACATGAGCAGCAGAGTGAGCACTTCCATTTTAGCTGTTGAAGGATCAGGAGGGGATTTAAGATGAGAACAGAATTAAAATGAGCTTGTAAAACATTTTCCAGAAAGGTCTTTTTAAAGTAAAAAAAAAAAAAAATGCATTGCTTCTTTTTGGGACCCGGCTGTAAAGCATGTTTTCACCACTACCTCTTGCAAGTAGGTCTAATTGGAGTTCTGTTTTTGTAAGTAATGCCAAACATACATATCTTTGTCTGTAAATTACTTTTTTGGCAAATAAAACAAATATAAATTCTGTATTTGTTCAGATATAGCCCAAATAACATAATAAAGACATGAAATATAGTCTCATATTAGTCATAATAATGCTTTATAGTGGAAGTTAAAAGCCATTAGAATAAAGCCCAAAGAGACAGTATGAGAAGTTTCAGATAATACAACAAAGCTGTTGTTCAATCAGCTTGATTTATGCTGCGTACCTGATGTGTTTGTAGCCTCCTTATATGTCAAAGCTGAGATCCTGCATTTGTTATCCTGTTGATGCTCCACCTGCCTCTACAAGCCGAGAGAGTCCAGAAGAAATGGGGCAACCTTTGAACTGTACAGATGACTTTAATGATCTATTTCAGTGCCCCTTTCTGCATGGAGAGTTTTCACACACACACTGGGCGAGCCATAGTAATGACTCCTCGAATGCCTTTATCTGGAAGAGAATTGTCACACTTACCCTCAACGTCAGAGGAATCTGAAGGATCAATAGCGGGAAAGAGAGGCAACTTTAAGGGAAGAGGGGTCAGAGGTGACGGTTGGTTTTTACAGTGGCTACTGTTTGCTCCGCTGCGGGGGGACATTAGCATCCCAGTGGTTATGTGGGGGTGACATGTAGCGCCTGGAAACTGCTTGGCCTTTGACCCATATGCTAATAATCTGCTGGACTTCAGGAAGTCTGGGGACTGCGGATGCTAATGAGTCACTTTACAGAAATGTGTTTCTTGTAGTTTGAGGTTTGGTTGTGTTTTATATTATTTTCCTAAACATGCAATAGAATTGTCATTTGCTTTAAGTGGGTTAGGGGTACCGTGAGAAAAATTGCTTTAAATGGTCAAATGGCCTCAACTTTATCCAACTATGTCACAGATTTGAATTCTCATGAGATCTTCACTGATAGAATTTAGGTTATGATCATTTTTGATTTGAAAAAAAAAAAAAGGTATGTGTCATGACTTTTGATTATTTTCATTATCAACTGAACCTGCCAATAATTCTTTCCTTTATTTGGAGTCTATTACATGTCAGTAAATACAGAAAAATACCCATCATGCCTCTGGTGACATCTTAAATTGTCTTTTTTTTTTCCGCAGATCAACACTCCAAAACCCAAAGATGTTAGATTTACAATTCTATATATCAGAAAACAACAGCAAATCGTTGTATTTGAGAAGCTGAAACCGTAAAAAGTTTGGCATTTTTACATTAAGAATTAATTATCAAAATGGTTTGCGTCTTAATTTTCTGGTGATTGACGAACTGATTGATCAGCTCATTATCTCAGCTCTAGTTCTGATCCTATGTTTTAACCATCATTCAATACTTTAGTGTTCTCCTCAGTAACAAATAGACTATCCATTTATTCCTACAATGTTTTCTTTCCTTCTCAGCTGCACCATCTAAATTTATGTGGCAAGAAAAACTGCTTGTCTACTCGCAGAAATCTGACAACCTTTCGACATCTCACTGATTCTCAGAATATCAAGTTCTTGTCTGTGTTCGCTGGCGTTTTCATCACATCGTGCATCACATCAGCTCGTACACAAGGCCGAGCATTCCTTTTACGCTGAGCCGAGGTCGAATTCTGCTATTTTGTGTGGGGATGTGCATCAGTATCAGGACCATAGATACTGTATACGCAAGACGAACTTGCATAAACACAATTTTAATAAGCGTCGCCCACAGAGCTTTGCAGCAGAGTATGGGACAGTAGAAAAACATAAGTTTAAAGTCTTTTGATTCAGATTTACAACTTATTATTGAGGTGAATTTATTATGTTGTAAAATTAGGTTCTTCTGTGCTGAATATTTATGATATTTTTTAATCCGAAGAACTCAAAACTCAAGTAAGTGCTGCTTGAAACAGACGTCTGTCCTCCCACACGCTCATAAAACACACACATGCTAAACGCTGACATCCAGTGTACAAAACGAGAACTGTGAGAAGACAGAAACTGAATTGCAATACCAATAAAGACCACAGAGGGGCAGCATACGCCCACACATGGCTGCACAGGTTGCCCTGAGAGAGTCCTATATTGCATAACATTGCATGGGAAAATACAGCAGATGGGTTTTAATGTTTTGTCTGTGTTTGTGCCCAAATTATTTCTGTGTCTCTGGACCATGAAAAGGAATGACATCATCCATATGAATAGTGAACGGCGGGAGAATTAAAAGCCCATGAGAAGAACTGGAGGAGTCTCTTCACACCTTGAGCTGTGGCATCTCATTTCCTGTCGAAGGTGACGTAATGTTTAGGAGAGGGGGTGTGAAAAGCAGCAATAATGGAAGAAACCGGGAGGTGGGGGTGGTTTCTTATTGCACCTGCACCTGTTTAGGGTAAAAATACCATTTTTTTCAGTTTATGGAAGCCTACTGAATATTGTGCCATTTTTAGGATTAAAGTGGGCATTTTCTCCCGTTTCACCAGAAATAATGGAAAATATCTCCTGCCTTAGAGAAATTGTCAGAGAATACTACCCCCCCCCCTCCCCCATCTGAAAAACAGCCAGTTTATCTACCTCTCAAGCTTTCATATCTCATCTACAGCTTCAAAAATCCCTTTCACAGACAAAGCTCGTGATATGAAATCTGTCTGTCTGGATTTTTGCCTTCCAGCGAAATCACTTTTACAGTTGAATGATTGTTCCCCAGTGCTTCCAAATGCCCTGCCAGCTGCCCAGCAGCCTCACCAGTTGCCCCTCTGGTTTTGTATTTTTTGGCAAAGCCCCAGAAGCAGGGAAAATCACTTTAAATGATCAAAGAATAATCTTTTTTCCAACTAGGTCACATATTTAAATGAGTGTAGGGTCTCTGGTGGCATTTGCAGATGTGGTTAAAAGCTAGAATATGGGTTCTGCTCAATTTTTGCCTTAAAAGTTCATTTTGAGTTTGTGTTTTGTGGCTTGGCTATAAGAAAAGAACCTATTCATAGCCTGTCCCCTGGCCTCGCTGGACAAATAATGAGCTCAGCGGTGAAGAGAGAGCTGAAAGCGAGGTATGTGTCATGAGTTTGTCACCAAAAAAACGGAGGTCAGGGCAGGTAGGTGGCCTCACAGTCCAGTGTGGAATTTACATGAGGTTTTGGTCTGAATGGGTCTATGTGTGTGCGTCTACAGGCGAGTTTGAGTGAGTAAATGTGAGTATGGTTGTGTGTATTTGCAGGGCACCACAGGGCTTCTGGTGTGTATCGATGTAAGTTATGGTAATTGGACAGATAATTGATGACAACATTAACATCGCTTGCCCTGAGGTTTTTTTTGTTTGTTTATTTGGTCTGTTTTTTTAGATCTAATTTACAGTAAACACACCAAACATCAATATAACGTGACTGGAGGGGATAAATCCAGGAGGGAGGGAGACAAAGAAAGAGAAAAAAGTAGAGGCAGTAGAGGGAGAAGGCTTGAGTGACAACATGGCTGAGTAAAATAAACCCTCCCCCAAACTATCCCATCTGCTCGCAGTCTGACTGCTGGCAGGGGCCGCAGCGGCGGGTGAGTTAACAAGGTCAAAGGTCACAGACTGTGATCAATTTGTTAGCTAAAAGCATCAGATCCACAGTACACAGTACAACAGTACACAACAGAAACAGACTTTGCTTTCCTACAGGAGCATATTCCTTCTGTCCACGTGAGCTCCTCGGTGTCTGATCTGCATTGGCTGAACCAGTGTCAGCGTTTTACTGTTAAATCTGATGTTTTTTTAGTTAATATTACTGTGGCATTAATGTGAAAAATTTGTGAAGATGCATGAGCTGAAAAGAGTGAAAAGAGGGACTTAGGTCAGGTCATTTGTGTTGAAGAAAGTCTTTGCTTTTGCATACTTTTCTCTCTACATCTAAATATTTTTCCTGCTTTTCCACCAGAGGCCAGGAGCCATCATGAGCGAAGGCCCCACAACAGTCTGTAACACCATGTTGTCTTAACCCTGCCTAGAATAGCTCCACCAAATTGAACCTGTGTTTTTGTTTCGGTGCAGAGATCTTGTGTGTCAGAAAATTCAACATGGCAAGAAGCTTGAGGGAAGAGGCAGGAGAGCTGGAGGAGGGGGAGAAATGGACTTTCAAGCAGAAAAACAACAGTTTAGACTTCAGCTTTAAGGCTCTTTGAAGTTCAAGCGAGCAATCCCTTGAAATCAAAGGCTCAGACTGGCATAGAAGTTATTTCTTTGGTGTTAATGAAGCTTATCTGACTGGTGTGCAGGTCGGTCAGCTCCTCAGAAACAGCACATCCGCGGGCAGGACATGCTGATCAAAACAAGGTCAGGTTGGGGAAACCTGGGAGGACAGGAACACCGCATGCTCTAAGAAAAAGTGAAATATCAACATGGTTTACACACTGACTCGGTCAGTAAACAACGGAAACGGAGCAGAATATAAAGAAGGTTGTTATTTTCCATCAGAAACCAGATTGAACTATGACCAAATACATATTCTGTGAGTTGTTTTGTCTTTCTGTCTGCTCAAAAAGACTAAAATGGACCCTCGCTATGAAGAGCACACCTCAGGAAGCATATTGATTGCTCACACACACACACACACACACATACAAGTCTCTGCATCCTCACAACTGATGTTTCCCATAGAGAAAACAGAACTAACAGATCCGTTGTCTTCTCTGTGTGGAGAGGAGGGGGCCGCTTTGACATTTGTCCACCACATATTGCGCTGAAGCAGGAGCAGCACTGAAGCTCTGTTGCAGAAAGTTACTCCATTGTTCCTCCTGAGTGACTCACATGTTGCTGAAATGTCCATTTAGAGCACTATGATGATATTGCACAATGCGTGTGTGTGTGTGTGTGTGTGTGTGTGTGTGTGTGTGTGTGTGTGTGTGTGTGTGTGTGTGCAAGCTTAGCCGATTTATTGATGCTATCAGCTGAGAAAAGCTCACCATATGCTATGTGACGCATGTGTCAGCCTGGTCGATCAACCGGTCTGCACCGTTAAACTCGATCACTCTCGCCTCTGCCTTTGTTCTCCACACTGGCGTGGATGCACCTCCACATGCAGCATTTGCCGTCTGCGATCGAGGCAACAAGTGTGAAATGTGTGGGTGGAGAAATGTACAGGATGTATGGAGGGACTGCATTGTGTGAGCAGGACACGGGGACAGATGGACAAACATTGTTTTGCTGGGTGATGTGGGTCATTGATCTTGGTTAACCATTCTCCAGTGCTATGAGGCAATCTGTCACACTGCTAAACAAGGCTGTGGGCTGACAGACAAGGTCAGAGTTAAATTTCTTTCTCCCACTCTGATTTAGTCTCTCAGTACATCACGGCAAAGAAGCCGTTCAGTGCTGATGTTCAGCCACAGCTTTACTGTTACAATGTCGTGAATGGACTCAAAGCTGCTCTAATAAATATCTTTATATATAAATAGTTGATCAAATGACTATATGCAATATGAAAGGTGTCATTCATAGCAGTTATCCTCCCCTCAGCTCATTGTTTTGGTTTCCTGGACCTCATTGTTACTGTTTTGGTTGACTCTCACAGCTCTCATCTCCATTTTCCATTTGCAGTTTTCTACAAAAAAGTTTGAAAGAGCCCACTGTATGCAACAAAAGCCAGGCAGAAAACTAACTTGCGAACATAATGGATCATTTAGAAGTTAAAACTGCCTGATAGCTCCCTAATGAGTCGGTGCAGACCAAAAAAGTGTGTTAATCAGCAACTGCATGCAAACAAATTTACCCTAACAACATAAGGTGATAATATACATGTTTAAACCTTGTTGACTGTCAAAAAGTTTAGGCTAACAGCTAACTGTATGAATAATAAAGCTATTTCTTATTAAAGCCGATAATATACGTTTTGTTTGATACTGTTGACTAGTAGTAGAAGAAAACAAAACATAAGATGGTGCAGATAACTTCAGCCTACTTTGTGTGTGTGTGTGTGTGTGTGTGTGTGTGTGTGTGTGTGTGTGTGTGTGTGTGTGCGCGCGCGTGTGCATGGTGAGGGGCCCTTACCATTATGCCCTGCTGCTTTTCAATGGAACAGCTGTGTGAGCCTCCAGCTGCCTCCAAACAAGGCTCAGGCTGCCTGGCAACTGCCCTCCCATTGGCCAACTTTCCACCTCCTCTGACCAATCACACGGGCCACACGGCGAGGAAGTGAATGGGGGGAGAAAAGCACAACAGAGAGGACACAGAGAATTGTGAGAAAGTTTTCTGTAAAAAACATGCGATGAGTTGAGGAGAGATTTCAGCTCATGTTTCTAACAGAGTGATAAGACGTCACACTTTTAAAAGTTTTAACATCTTTCCTCATAGATTTGCATGTAAAGATTTTAATGTTTCTAAAATCCTGTCTTTGGTAAATTCCAACATTCTGCTCTATTAACTTTGACCTTTTTAGGAACAATGTAACAATTCTGCCAGAGAACAAATTTTTTTTTTTTTTTTCAATTTTATCAGTCTGTGCCTTTGTGTTGAATCAAAGTAACAACAGTTTCATTTGTGCAAAGTTTTCTGAAATCAACACAAGAGTCGTGGACGTGAAAAGATGTAACGCTTCGACCCACGCGGACACATTTCTTCCTTTGAGCCACATCGACTCGAGGCGAGCCCATTGTGAGTGACAACACGAAGGCGCTGACTTTTCTCTATTGATGTTGTCGGCTTTGTGTTTGGCAGGCTGAGACATGCCACTGCAAAACCTGCGTTTCCAGGGCTTTGAGCAGGCTTACTGGCGGATTTGAGTCACATCTCTTGGGGATAATGGATGTTTGTTTTACAGTAGCTGTGACGTACGTGGTTGCTAGATGTGAGGTTGGCAGACGGGGCTGTTGTGGGTGATAAACAAGAGTGTGTACATGAGTGTGTGAGTGTCACCTTTATGCATCCTCTGTGGGTGTGCAGTATATGGCATGGATGTGTTTATGGTGTGTGTGCTTTGCAGACCAGTGGGTGGGCTCCACGTTCAGATACATCCTGTAATTACCAATCAAAGCGGCTTGAGATCTTTCTGAGCTCCTCTCTCCCCTGGAGGTCACACTTCCTACGAAATCTCAGTTTGCAGTTTCTCCCACAAACAATAAGCAACCCGTGAAGAGACAGAAACACCAAGAAGGAGGGAAGTAGCCGGTGTGATGTGGTAAAGAAGAAGGCTATAAACTGCACAGGTCTGCTTACTTAAAAACAAAAAAACATGTGCAAACACTCTCGTAATTACAGACACACCGGTGGAGACACAAACACGCAAACCCATCCCACACACATGCACATAAACATCAACAGTGTTTGCATGCACAGTCATTTGTTGCAGGGGTGAAATATGTACACAGCCATATACAGACAGGACGATACCCTGACATGGCGAACTGGTGGGCGAGTCTGAGTCAGTGGATATGAAAACAGCCAGCAGCACCACCACAGCATGATGATACAGCTGACAGAGTTCACACAGCGTATAGTACTCACAGTTCGTAACGATCTGCCACAGAGATTTTGTAAGAGAGCTAAATTTGCTGCACAAATTAGCAGAATGCTTGTAAAGGCATTTTATTTCGTAAATGGTGCTCAAACAGGTTTGCATGTTAATTTTTACCCTGATTGACAAAGATTTTGATAGTCCATCAAAGTTTTATTGAATGCATCTGCTAAAATGTGAGAATTCACAGCTTTTTGCCAGTTTATTTCACTGTAAATCAAACCCCGAGACTCTTAGATTCATGGATCCTTTGGTTTCTTTCACGGTGTTTGTCCCTTAATAGTTGTTAGATATGCAGGATGCAAGTGTATTCTGTCTAATAAATGATATAAAACTATAAAACGTTTGAACTATAACGGAGTGCATGTTTAGCGTAACCCTTTCATGTTGTGCGTACGTGCTGTTACTGCATAATATTACTGGAGCTTTCTGTGTGCCATCTGTTATGTGCACTGCAGACATGCCTTGACATGCAAAAAGATTCATGAATGAAATCATTCTGTTTCACTCACAGGAAAGCAGGTTTATTAGGGAGCTTGCCGGTGGCGAGAAATTTTCACATTAAGGTAAAGTAAAATTTGCCCCACTTGTCAGCGAGATGATTGCAGACTAATGAAACCTTCGGCCTGCAGGGCTACAGCTGAAAATCCTTCAATTCCTTTCCTGCTTATTGTAAATGAAAGTACTGTGGGCTTTTCAGCACAGAGGCAATTATAGTTTAATTTAGACTTATGTCCTTAAGGATTAACTATCGTTTCATTCTTTAAAAAATATATATTTACATTTAGTTATTTACGTCAACTTCTTGCAACGAGTCAGCAAAGTGCTTTGTGATCTTGCCCTCTCACAAGGACACACCTCAACAGTTGTCATTCATCTTGATAAGCTACTATTGTAGCCTAAGGCTCAAACTGGCCCAAACTGTAAAGTCACCACAGCTGGTGAAGAGGGAAACAACAAGCCCTGTCAAACTGCTATAAGAAATTACTAACGCTGGTGTTCACTGGGGAGGTTTTTCTGCTTTATAGCTAGTGATGCTGCTTCCTTTCTGCCAGTGCTAATGTTTATATGATGTGACTCCTGAGCTCAGACAGATATATGATAAATTACTGAACTGATATTTAAAAGGTCTGTTCACGCATCTTGAAGGGACTATTTCCTTGGTAGGATGTGTAGTTCCAGTGATTCTTGCTCACTATGAGTTACATTAGCTAAATGTTAGCTTGTCCACTTCATTGCAGTGCGACAATCAGTGTTGGGGAACACCTTTAAGTCACCTTGCCTTTTACTAAATAGCCAACTGGGGACCAGGTTGAAAGAAAGTGTCTCCTGCCAATTGCAATAAATGGTTTTAACATGAAGCTACATAGCCTGAATCTAAGTATACATACCCAGAATATGAACCCTAGAAGGCCTAAATATTTGTTTTCTACAGTCGTGTTATCTTTTATTGGACTTGGACTAAGGTAGACCTCATGCTGTGGTCCCATTGTGTTTTCCAGCTGATAAGGCCAACTATAATCAACTACAATCACCTATTTGCTAAACAATATTCAGGTGGAAATAAAAACCTTCTACTTCATTGTGTTCAAACTTCTATTGCTCAATACTAGTAGCACTAAGAGTGACTCGGTGACTGTCGGACTGTAACATTTTAATGGACACCAAAACCATGCATGTACTTTCAGTTTACTTTGGGTATGCCTTGGATAGGCTTTCTAGGCACATTTTACAGGAATGGTAAAAGTTTCTGAAGTGAATCATGGATAAATTCATGGATTCCTAAAACAGAAGTTTAACCTTGCCTCAAGGACCAGCAGAGGGTACCATGCAGTGTGCACCCCTAATTTAACTGAAAGTATCTCAGTTTGATCAGATCGATGTGCCTTTATGATGTCTGAGTTTCTAAAGGTTGCACACTTGTTCTAAAAACCTTAAGGGATTGTACTCTACTTATATGGGTGTGCAAGAGCAGTTTAATTGTACCAGAATACTTTAGCAGCTGGCATAATTTTAGAGAGTTGGGTTTTTTAGAACACAAATGTGTGGTTGGAACCTGAAGGGCATCCAAAGGACATCATGCTGGCATTGTGTAACAGAAATCTGAGAGGAGTTTACCCAAAGTGACCAATCGCAGTTCAGATCAATAATGACCCCAGTTCTTCATGTGTGAGAAAACAGCTTTAATCTGCCCCCTCTGTGGTGCCCAGACAATCTCAGTCTAATCCATAGAGTCCAGTCCTGGATTACCATGTCTGCTCCACCCACCATCTCCGCATTATGGAAATTAGACAGGATTATATGAACACACACACACACACACACACACACACACACACACACACACACACACACACACAGGGACACAGGCTCCAAGCATAAAACCTGTGCAAAATTCATTGGACATCTTTCTGTTGTCCTGAAAACAGTGATTACACCTGTCATTTCCCCAGATTAGTTGGCGTGGAGTAGATTTTAGACAATCAGCTCCACACAACACAAACAAAGCATTTAGGCTGATTTCCTCTTATCTGGCAGGAGTGGGAACAACATGCCAACTCTCAAATGCAGATTTGTTTTGTTTGGTGCATGGGAACATGTTGCCATAGTGACCGCGATACCTATTTCTTGGTGGATGCGTTATGCAGGCTCGGGATTTCAAGCTCCAGCAGATGGTTTTGATTCATTGTCGCAAAAGACGTGCATGTGTGTTTTTGAATGCGTAAGAGCGAGTGAGTGAATGAGGGAGAAGCGGAGCAAGATTTTGTGAATGTGGATTATTCATCTGCACCTGAAGGCAAGTGTGTGAGAACGTTTTCTGTGCGTGTTCGTGTGTAGTGGTTTCAGCGTGTGTGTTAATGGTTCTGAATGGGCCGATCTAGATGACAGCCATATTATTAGCACATGGATTCGGTGAAGCACCGCCGGCTCCGGCAGAACTTTCATTAGCCATGTGATCTTTCCGTTGGTCTTATTTTTCTTCTCTCAATCCAGCAAAAACATGCTGAACTACTGATCTGGTCTGTGTTCACATGCAGCCCTCATTTTCCACCAGCTTTTTTCCCTTTTCCAGCACAGACAAGAGGGCTTTGAGAAGAGCTCATGTGGAGGCTTTGAAATCAAAAAACTGAATGACTTTGAATTGAATGAACATGCAGGTGAGAAATCAAAATGTGACACTTGATGCGAAAGGTGCTCTGTCATATGCAGCACATGGCCATGCATGGAGACATTCATGAAATGTGCTAATTTATAAACATCAAAGGCAAGTGCACATGCTTACAATCACGCACCAATGATAAAATAGCAGTTAGACCACCCCAGGTAATAGTCTCAACACTAAGGCATTTACTTTGCTTTCAAGACGGTGGCTTAGCAGGCAGTGTTCTTGTGTCTCACATAGTATTATGAGAATATGCTGAGTTGTTCTGACACCATGCCATCAAAAAATACCAAGAACACCAAACAAGATCGACTACAAGGAGCCTTCAACTGGCTTTCCACCAGGAGCTGGGGAGCTAGCAGCTGCTAGCGAGGCCGGCTCACTTGACCCTGTCATTCATCAAGAAATTAGACAGAACATATCGTAGGTTATCAATGAAAAGCTGAGCCCATTATCCCAGCCGCTTCAGGCTCATGGAAAAAGCAGGAAAACAAAGCTGATGAAATAATTTCAGTTGCGGAGGCGCCTTCTGACAGACTGCCCGAGAAGGAGATGCAAAGCACAGCTGAACATATTGCCAACCTCAAAGGCAGGAGAGAGAATATACATCCTATGAGATATTATGAGTGAAATGTCCCACACCAGCAAAGTTTATGGATAGCTGGCTATCAGATCGGACTGAATGGTTCAAAAGTGAGAAAACTTACCACATGCTAGCTCAGGAACCCAGTTTCCAGAACTTCAGTGGCAAGAAGTAAGCATTTGAAGCTTTGAGACACAATATAATAAACAGGCTCTGGTGTATGATTTGTATAAATTCTGCTTAACAACCCTAGATGTAAGGTTGTGCATTCATGCAACCACACAAATGTGCACCTAACATTCCAGAACATTAAACCATCCATTCCAATTTTCTTAATAGCGTTTCTCCTGCTTGCATTTTCCAGCCATTTGTGCTCTTTCTCACCATTATCTTTGAGCACAGAACACTGTAGAAGTGGATGATAAGTGGTTTTGTGTAAAAGATCCTGACTTAAACAGTGAATTACATCCCTGGTCAAAGACTCAGTGGTCCAGACACATTCCCCAGCTGCTCAGAAGCTGTATTTTCCCCTTCAGTCTGCAGGCCCATGCAAACCTTTGCAGGCAGTAGACATTAAAGGGCAATGTATTTTTCTATAATTAGATGGTGAAATGGCTCATTCAAAATAATGAGGAGCGTGTGCAGAAATGTGGAAGTGTGTAAATTATAATTTTATGCAGGAGAAATTGTGTCCTCATGCACATACATGTATGAACTCTAGTGGGATGAGTGGTCACTTTGATAGGAGCTAATGCAGCTCCTAATGAAAATAAATCTAAAATGCATGTTTTCTTGAGGGAGATTGTATGTTTGTGTAAGTGCATGTGTAGATTTCGGCGCTTAGGCGCTGAGTACCAACCATCTGATCCTCAGAGAAGGAGGCCTTGTTTACCAGAAGGTTTTAGAGCAAATCTCACCCAATTACTGTCAGAGTTAAAACTCTGCTGTGCCAAAAGTCGGTGTGATTTGTGAAACTGGCTGCGATCATGGTTCATACACAAATGCCTCTTCAAAGAGGCCAGAGATTTAAAGTGCTGTACTGGACTTTTGAAGCACAGTTAACAAACACTGTTGGGAACATGTACATCGCCTTCAGAGTCGTTTGCTTTCATTTATTCATACACCCAGAGGTGTTCCTCGAGCTGTGGAGGTGCATGCTTTGCTATCAGGGTGAAAGTTTTTAGAGTTCTGTGGCGTTCAGAAATAATGCATCAAAAAGTTCGAGCTTTTGAAATCTATGTGCGTGATTTCAGACAAAACAGACATGATTCCCTGCTGTACAGAAGTCAGTTTTGTATAGGATTAATGAGTTGTACAGGATTATGAGTTGAGCCCAGTATAATCCTAATAAAATATTGACAAAGCGTATCAGGGCTGGTTTGATCTCTGCAACAATGACAAACAGAGCTGGATACAGTGTGGTACTGATGTATACATAAGCAATCCAGGTATCCCAGAGAGCAGCTCACTCCCTTCCAGTTTTTTTCCTCTGCTTTCATAAAGCAATAACCCGTTACTGCCCTCCATTTACCTCAGTGCATCTGTGTACAATGTGTCACAGAGCCAGGAAAGTCAATAGACTGACAGATAACAAACTGATATGCAAACATCAAAATAGGTCACCTAAGAGACGCACATGTTGCATGTTTGCTTTACATATGGCCTTATGCAGAGATTTTGCCATGATCTCTGTGAGCCAATCGTGTCGCTGCAGTCAGACTTTAGCTGTTCCTTTCTCTGCTGCTGTCATGCCGACTTTTCAGTGTCAGGTTGTGACCGACCTCCACCCCGTTCGTTCCTCGTGGGTCCTTCCAGTGTCTCGACTCTATCAGGGGGTATTACTGTACAGCTCATGGCATGACCACCCACGTATGTATAAAAGCAATGTTACACTGTGATCTAATTGACGAAGACTCCTCATGTATCTCTTCATCTTTTCCCATTGTGCACATTATATCAAACAAAGTCATTTAATAACTCTTTTCTATTCTTACATGTCATTATTCTTACAGATTATGATGTTGTGCATTCAAAGTCACATTCAAACACACCAAAAAATTATTCATTCGAGGCTGCTTTCTAACATTTTTTTTTTGCCTCCAAACTGTAACAGGCAGTTACAAATGAGACTGTGAGCATGACAGTACCAATGATGATATTTCCAGTGTTTTGTGTGTTTTTTTTGTGTATTTCGCAAGCATTTTTTCCCAGTGGCCTCCCACACACTGAAAAACACCATTACATAAAGGAGTTTATATTGTCACATAATGGATCCCACAGAACACACAACACAGCCAAAAACACGTTGGTAAAATAGAAACCAGAGGCAGCAAAAGTCAGCGGATCATCTGTATTCTTTCCTTCTTCCCATAGGTCCTATACAGTACTAATGTATGAAATATCTTCAGGTTATATTCTGTCAATATCCTTCATATCAGTCATATCGTGACACCAGAAATGCAATGAAAAAAATCTGAGGGATTAATTCTTAACAAAGAGATTTATTTTATGGAGTAACCTGCCCTGTGGAAATATGATGCAAACATGTAAATGGGCCGAATATGTTGACACTTTGTGAAAATCCTCTTAAAAGGGAATTATCTGAACATATAGACAGATTTTAAAACCGTATGCGGCAATTTAGCTGTTATCTCTGGTTGCTTAGTGACTAATTCACCAAGCGCAAAACTCCTTTAGGGGCTTATTTGCATATGCAAAGTGCAGAGATAGGGGAATAAACAATCTCTGGGTATTTGGAGAGGTGTGTGTTTGCTGTGTGAACAGCGCTGACATGGATCACAGAATATGGAGGAGCAGAGTGCATCAGCAAGGCCTCCTGCCGTTCTCAGCTAAGCGCTGTGTGTGGGGAGATAGCATGTCGGCGTGTGTGTGCGCTCCACAACTTCCATCTGCATGAAACTTCACTGTGAATCATCCAAGTGTGTGTTTGTGTCTATGCATGAGTGGGACTGGAGAGCACACACTTTCGGTGGAACTCAAATAACTTTTTAATTAAAGATTGCTCTGTTTGAAGAGTGAATATGAGGAAAGTTTGTATGAAGTCATCTGATCTGGAATAATATGGTAACTGTAAAGAAGTAACATTGGAAAGGAAAATGTTGCATTAAAATGATGAAAATACATCCAGAATATTTGTCATTTAAAGTTGTAATATTTCAAATTTCACGCCTGGTTGATTTGGAAACGGTTTAATACTACGGCAAACGCTCCATGAGCATTGTCACAAACACATCAGAGGAGGAACTGTGTCTATTCATTGTGCAACCAAACAAACTCATGTTGTTTTGTAATGAAGTCAGTCAATAATAACTGCATCCGACTTCATGTTGCACACAGCCTACGGACTTTTCCACACAACAGCAGGCCACAGTAAGAGGAGTTTGCACCTCGCTGAGAAGTTGGAGGTGTGCAGCCTGTTTCCTGCAGCTTTTCATCTCACTGTGGCTGCTCCTTCTTGCTTCATCGCTCCCTCGCAAAATGAAAAACTGCCCGCTGACAAATAAGAATGTGGTGGTTTGCGGATGCATTTCTGATGCAGCAATAAAATCCACCCCTTGTTTGCCAGCAGAACACTTTTAATGCGAAGCAGCAGCAGGAAGAAATGTTCGATTTGCATTAACAGTCAGTTTTGATTTCCTGTGAATGTGAATGCATGTGAAGGCAATATTTAATTCAATGCAGAGATGGCAGCATCAAACAATAAAAACTATTCATGCATCGAACTGATGTTGATGGTAAAAAAAAAAACAGCATCATAAATTGTATGAAATGGGTTTTGATGAAAATCTTTAACTTAAAGTTCAAGTGAAAAAAAATATGCCCTCTGGTTAATATTGTCACTCCTGTGGGTTTCTTGTTGTAGATATAAAGAACACTACTTGCTGCAACAGGTGCATGCAGCCCAATTCACAGTCGTGTACACTTTCACTACCTCAAATAGAGGGGGGAAATAAAAATAAGTGCTGTCTGGCTGTGACATTCTGTACCACCACGTTAAAGCATGTATCAAACACAGGCAGAGCCAGAACATCCTGTCCTCATATCTGGAACGTGTGTGTGTGTCAGACAAGAGAGAAACAGAGCGCAGCAGAAAAACAGAGGCTGATAGACACAGAACAGGACGCATAGACAGCTTGCATACGCGTGTGTGTGTGAGCTGACGTCAGTGCACTCACGTAACTTGTGATGAGCAGGAAACAAAGAGCTGAAGTGATAGATGAACACTGGCAGGCTTCACTGACTAAATGCTGGAACATTAGTGCTTGCGTGCTGTATAAACAGCTAATGCAACTGCACTCTAGATAATAGATAATAGTGTATGGAGCTGTGACTTCCATTATTAAAGGCTCTCTTTAATCACTGTGTTGTAGCTTTGTTTTATTTTATTTATTTTAGAGGGACAGCAAGATGCAAAGATGCAAAGAATAATTCATCAAATGGTTGAAAGTTGTAGTATACGCACACACATAAATCATACGCACACATGTGGCCTCCTCCTCAGCATTAAATAGAGTACATTTTCCTGCAAATGTGAAGACCTCTGTTACTCCACATGAAGGTCATCATTGAGTCTAACTACACAGAAATACAGGGCAGCTTTGTGTGTGTGTGTGTGTGTGTGTGTGTGTGTGTGTGTGTGTGTGTGTGTGTGTGTGTGTGTGTGTGTGCGCACGTGCACATGTAGTGCACACCTTTGCATTTTAGGGTGAAGACTTCATGTATTGAATGTACATCAATATAATTTCCTCTGAAGTGATTGGAACTGCACTCTGTGTGTGCATGCGTGTGTGTGTGTGTGTGTGTGTGTGTGTGTGTGTGTGTGTGTGTGTGTCTGGTGCTGTTACAGATTTATCACAGCTCATGAGCTGATTTTTTTCCCTGCTGGCTTGTTATGCTGCAGTGTTTCACGTTGAGCGTTGATGATGACAAACTGGTTCTGCTGACCTGATGAATTATGCTGCCTTCAGGTAAATGTGGGAAATACCAGCATTACTATTTGCATAGATGCGGGATATTACAATCCTGTTCCCTCAGCACATTTTCCCATTGTGAGACAAGGCGTCTGAGGGTCACTTTTGATTGGTGTGAGGTTGTTATACATGTATAGAGTCTGTGCAGCCAGGCCAGCTGTCGCTCACCACCGAAACGTTTTATTCAAGGTGATCATTCATTGTTCCAGTTTTGTTCAGAATCAATGAGCCTGACCACGCGATCATTGTGGGGACAGACCTCCATCACTTCTGTTCATCAAGCCCTCGATGCACTCTGTCCCATTCGTGTGTGTGTGTCTGCGTATGTGTTTGCATAACCCACTCAACCACGATTTCATAACCACGTTCATCTCGGACATTGCTGCCTACTTCCCACACAGCTGAATATTGATGGAGCCAGTGCTGCATTTACTGTGCTTAGATGCCTCCTAAAAAGCGTTAAATGTACTTCCAGAATATATATTGAGATCAGCTGAAAATGAATCCAAATGGCTGCAGGAAACAAACAGCACTGAGAACTGGTTTCTAAATGAGAAATGTGACTGTTGCATTGTGACTTTTTCAGTCGATCCTTTTTGTCACGCTCACTGGAGATGCGCTGGGTGAGGACTCATACATTCAATTGCTTCATATCTTTCTTATTTTAATATTCTGAGCCTTATTTCCTGAAATAGATTTTTGTTTTTTTCTGAGCCACATTCATCACAAGAGAACCTTTTTTAACCGTAAACGTCTGTAACTGTTCTTTTCATGCTGCAACACACTAATTTTTGGATGTTTGGGGGACATAAAATCAAGGTGATCTGCCATATTTTTCAGTAGAAATTAATCAAAGACAAAAGCTTTATTTTTGTTTAATATTCATAAATCACCAAACTTCACACCTGACCTATTGAACTTATCTGATGTACATATGCATATACCCACAGGCCCAAACAAGCGCTCCATTCTCCTGGATCGCTGCCAGAATTGCACCACCAGCCGTGCAGTAGCTTACCATGTTCCACAGGCACGTTTTACCACCAGCTGTTTGTGTGTGTGTGTGTGTGTGTGTGTGTGTGTGTGTGTGTGTGTGTGTGTGTGTGTGTGTGTGTGTGTGTGTGTGTGTGTGTGCTCGAATTCGAACAGCAGCTTTAAAACTGGACTGCATCCAGGCAAAGTTTTTTGCACGCTGACAAGTGACATTTGATTTTCAAATTTTTGACCTTTGCAATTGCGGGTTCATCAACATGTGAATGTGGCAGTCTGCAGGGACCCAGCAGTTTTCTGTGAATTCATCCAGAGACACGGCCTCCCAGGCGGAGAACTACGCTTGAGGACGCCTCGCAAATCTCTCCAGCTGTCTATCTTATCTGTCTGTCTGGGCCCGAGGCTTCATTGTTAACTGTTTCTGCTGCAGCAGAATGATCAGTGACGTATTCACAATTTTCATTGCAGGGCTTTTATGAATTGTCTGACACGCTTGCAGGAAAAGTGAACACTTCAGGTGAGGAACTGAGCAGCTTTGCAAACAGACCTGCTGTTGTTTCACATGTGAGAAGGTTGAACGCTTTAAATAATCCATGGATGAATCTGTGAGGCTTTTATATCAACCTTTTTACTCTCTATTTCTGTCGCTGCTCTCTCCGGGCAATCCGTGTCATCTGCCTGCAGGTTTACGCCACACCAAAGAGACAGAATGCAGCTTTTTGCTCCACTTCCTGTCACCGCTCTGCCCCCACTTGAGACGAAATCAGACAGTGCATCCTCTCTGAAAGCAACTGCATGTCAATGACTTACTACCACCGGGAGAATTAGGTTGTTTCGTACTGTCAAACGTCAGTGTGATGTGTGTTGACATGTCTTCACGCCGCATTGCATATTTACCTCATCGGTGACGATTACTGCGTGGGCTCGAGGCTACTGTCATGCTGTTGCCATGACATCTGGAATCTACAAAAAGATTCTGCCGTGTTCGGTGCGAAAGGAGGGGAGGCCTGTTGTCAGAAACACACACACAGTCAAAGACACATACAGGCATGCGTACACTTTTTATCTACTCAGATAAAAGGCAGGGAATAATCCCAGTGACTGCCTTCATGAGAACATACTGAGTGATTAGAGGTCATTACAGCACAGCGTGCTCTCAGGTAGCCGGTCTGATTACATCCCTGCAGCAGCCGATGACAGAGCGAGTGGCTTTCAGTCCAACTTTGAGTCAAAACACAATCCGCATCCATCGTTGCAGGAGTTTTCAGATCTCTCCTGATGAATCTCTTGAATTCTGACAGTAAATATTTAATTATGGGGGAGTATGGAAATGTTGGGATGAGAAAAGTGTTGCATAAACACATTTCAGTGCCCTAGGAGAGGCTGTAAAAATGGATAACTGAGCTGTTGCTTAAAGGGACCTTTGGGGAAAAAGATGTTAAAATAGACAGAAATCACACAAGGAAATGATTTTTAAGGAATGCAAATGTCTGCAAACATGCAGACTTAAGGTGCTTTGATATACATTTCAGTCACTGAAGACGACAAACAACCTTTTTCCATACATCCTAAATGGCTTAACTCTATGTATGTTTGTAGCGCAGAGTGTGTAATGAGTGGAGACACCAACACTGTGCCACGGGAGTTCTGTAATCTCAATATAAAGCTCAGGATCTGCATATAAAAAGCTCTTTTTGTGAAAAGGGACAATATGTTATGAAGGAGGATGTCTGTTTTTCTCTTACATGTCTGATTCAACAAAGGGAAAAGCGGCATTTGGATTAAAAATACAGCAGCGAAGGAGGAAAATCAGCAAAGCAAAGTCAAACGCAGCACACTTCCTGTAGACTATTCCACAGTAAAAACAGTACGACGCCCCTTTCTGACAACACTGTTAAAGCCCTCAGTGGGATTGAATGGGTTTGATCGGCTGTTATGTAACCACTGTCAGGTGGTTGCCATGGTAATCTGTGCAGGACCACCACCTTTAAGAGGCACTGACCCACCCCAGTTTGCAGCCACATGACTCTGCTCTGCAGGATAATAGGTTTACTGGACCCACGCTGTGCTGTGTTTTCATGTCTCGCTCAGGATGTGCTCATGTGCTGCGGCAGCGATGGTTGATGAACAAGGTAACAAAAATAATGTAGCGTCAAAGTGAGCTGCTTCGTGAAATATTGGTATTCGCAAGAACAACCTTCATTTTTGCAGAGCCACCGCTGTCTAAAATAGGGCGCCTCTGGCTTCTTTTCTCAAATTGGATCATGTTCATATAGCAGGAAATCACACACTGCATGTAAATCTATAAAGCCATTCATATTTTAACAGATCCATCACATAGAAGAAAAGGCAGCCACAGGAAATTATTCAGATGCCAGAAGGGAGAATTTTATTTCTAATACAAGACTGAGAAGCTGCAGCCATGCCAGCAGCTCTGTGAGCAACGCTTTGAGCTAAACGCTAATGTCAGCATCCTCACAACACCAACGCTGACATGCTGAAGTTTAGCAGGTATTATGTTTAGATTCAACCTACAGATAAGCAGGAAGCCGTGACATGAAGGCTAAACTCCAGCTAACCTCTGCGCTCTTCCCCAGTTTTTCACCCTGTCTTGATTTCTTTGAATTTTGTCCGGCCCTTTGGAGCAAAACAGTGCCATGTTTATTTTAACAAGTCTCGTCGTTGAGGCATTCCTGGGGCAACAACAAATGGTTAGCTGGTTTCACATGAAGCCATCTTAATAACAAGTGTCAACCATATTTTGACTCCCCACAAAGCTAACATTGTGTCTGGTCCCTTGAAGTTCCGATGAGAAATAAATAGTTTGCCCGTGCGGTGGCGGCCTATTGTTCGACAAACCAAACACAATCTGCTGCTGTAATCAGCTGCTGTCTTGCTCAACCGGCTCTCAAACTTGGCACGGCGCTGATGCATCGAGTTGTTTGTACCAGAAAGATTTAGCTTGGGGGGGGGATTAGAGGTAAAACCATAAAACCAAGGTAGGCCAGGTAGGCGCCCATTCACCACATTTATTATGTTGAGCATATGAAACCTTAGACTAGGTTATAAAATATTTTACAGCAAGCAAAAGAGGGATTTGATTATCTCATTATCGATCAGTTCCCTTTTCCACTGCAGACACCAGTGTGCTCTCCTATTTTTCTAAAGCTGAAGTAGTGTTTTTACCATAACTACAGCAGAACTAGCAGAGCAGAGCATGTCTGAAAACTGGCTACGACCGCCTTTCCCCTATTTCTTTAATTACTGACTTGTGGAGCACATGCATTTCTGTCCTTACTCTTTCCTTACAATGTCTGCGTTTACCACATAAAGCTATTGAGTGACTTCCAAGTACAAGGCCGTGTTTATTTCCCAGCTCAAGATGCTTTAGATTAAAAGAAATACATTTTAAGAGCCTTTTAAGATGTGAACAGCTGCTTCTGAAATCATGACCTCATATGCACAAAACTGGCTACATGAAAGCGCCTACTCGTATTGATCTGTAGGTCATCTCTTGAGTCTGCACCTATAGGAGAGTTAGATTTCTCAAGCAACTTATTTCCATCAGACGTTTGACTCGTGAAACTCATACTGTCATGAAAGTACTTTCTCGCAGGCCTTTGTGAGCTAATCCCTCTTTACTTTAGGGAGCGACACGAGGAAAGGAGGGCATGCAAGAAGCAAAACAGACCCAAGAAGTTCTGAAACACGACAGGAGGAGTCAGACCTAATCAGTGAATGCAAATGCCATCCCCGCACCAGCCTCGGGTACCGCCGTGACTACGGATGCCAAGAATGTGTGGAACTAATCCTCAGGATTTGGTATGCTTTCCCCCTCACCTTCCCTCTGCTACAAACTCCTCTCCCCATCTCCCTTGTCTGCCTTGCTGCACCAATTTTTCCACTGTCCTGAATTTTGTTTCCCCACATTTGATTTCTGAGTTTGGATCCATTTGCCACCCCTGACCTTCTTTCCATTAATCTGTTCAGTGGCTCCTGCTCACTTCTACCAATTTCCCGTACTCTTATATTTCCAACAGTTTGATTGCTAGCCCCTTCTTGTCCTCATTTTGCCTGTCAATCACTGCCTCCTGCTTTTTCCCCTGCCTCCTCGCTCATTACTCCTCCATCCCTTTCTCCCTGTGGTGGCTTCAGTCCCTGCTGCACTTCCCCTCTGCTGTTCTCCTTCTCATCCTCTTTCCTATGGTACCACGAACACGCTCACGTTGGCAGAGTCCTGAGGTTCATTTGCACCTCTGCAGCAGACTCCACTGAACCGTTTCAAGGGTCGTGGCTTTGACCTTGAAATAACTGTGCTACTATGGAAACAAGGTAAGAAGCATGTTGAGTTACCACCTCCACCTTTTAGTCCGCTGACAGGGTTGTTTAAAGAGAGACCAGGGCTACGGTGTCAGATTTTATCCCACATTTTGTGGGCAGTAAATACTGTGGCACAAATGGTTGTGCATCACCTTCAGCAGAAGTGCACCATAAAGGTTATGGCTCTGTCATCAGGGCCAAACAATACAAGTATTTTTAGTAATGGTGGGGCTTTGTGGTGTGGGGTTATGGTATTCTGGGGCCACAAACATTCCTACTCAGGACCACCCAAGGCCTCAGGCTGGCTCTGGGCTTCATCTTAATATCTATCATTTCTTTGTCTTCATTACATTTTCCTCATCATTTCTAAGCCATGCTCATGATGTTGGTCTGTCAGCCAGCCAGTCTCACTAAACTAATATAATAATATCATTGCAGTAAAACTGGGTACAGACATTTATTGTGCCCAGAGGATGAGCCCTGTTGACTTTGGTGATCTCCTGACTTATGTTTCACCACCAACAGGTCAAAACGCCCATCCATCCAATGCTTTGGTTTATGACCAAATACCTGCAAAACTAATGATATTCCCATCGGTTTGAATTGTACTTTGTGTTTCAGGCTTATTAGCTAATGTTAGCATGCTAACACACTAATGGTATAAGGATTGTCATTGTGAGCCTCAGCCTTCATTAACTCAAAAGTTTATTTCAGCAAAACTCGCTCATCTAAACAAACTAGTTAGCCTGCAGCTACATGCCATGATCATGACCTTAAATTGAAAGAAAAAGACATTTCTACATTTATGTTTTACCTCCTTGAACAAACAGAACGGACGCTGTGTAATCACTCCTGACTGAATGGAAGCTAAGAAAATGGGTTTTCTGTTTTAGCCTCTAGAACAATTGTAAATCAAAGAAAACTCCAACCTGGTTCAGTAAATACTTCCGCCCCTTTCCCTGCAGTTCCAGGAAAGAAGCTTAATTAAAGTGACAATAAACAACTGCCAAATGGCAAGCCGGATCAACAACGTTCAGCAATTGGACAATTTAGGTGGTTATATCACATTTTAAATGAGGGAACATTGCCCCAAGGTGAGGGTCATTATGGAAACACTGAAATGTCTGGGCTGGATGGCCTCTTGCGTCAATGTCTGACTCAGCAAAATCAAATAAGGAAATCCTGTTTGAACTGGAAAACAATCTGTTTCTCTGAATGACCTCAAAGCTTAATTGTTTTACTGTTCACTGTGTGTGTGTTTATGCGTTCCTGTGTGCAAGTTTGAAAAAGTGAGTTACTGGAGGGGCGAAGAGTGGGAAACAGTACCAGTAAGTGATAGAAATTGGACCTCTGTCTCAAAATACTGGCTCAAGACTGGTGTTTCTTGTTTTCCTGGTGGTTTAACAGACAATATTCCCTGTGAGAAAACTTTTTTGCTGCATTACTTATTTGCATTTCCCAATTTGGCCTTGCACTTTCAAAAATCGAAATGACTCAAATAGCAAAAGCTGCAGATTGAATTCTCTCATTCTCATTTCTCATCTAATTTTAGGACTAAACTCAGACTGAAAAAAAGGGAAGATGTTGTTTTCATGAACCCAAACCCATCTCTGTCCCCGAGACAGTACAAATCCTTAGTCACTCTGCCTCCCATGCCTGGAACCTTTCCTCCGTCACTTCACTAAGTTTCCATTGGACTCACTGTGCCAAATCCAGGTGGTAACATCAGAGTTGAGGTGGCGTGACCATTTCATAAAGATGAAAATGGAAGATTCCATGCACTCATGCTGACAGTGCTGCTGTCAATGCTGCGAGGTGGATATGGAGGTAAGAGGAAGCAGGAAGCCCGACCAGCTGACCTGGCCAACGTTTGCGGAATGTCGTGCATGTTATTTTTCAGCTCATCTTTCACTCCACTTACCTGCTTTGTTAATTCGTATTTACTCAGCGTGAGTGCTTTATTGTCTTTTAGTCTTGCTTTCCAGGACGAAGAAATGGAGCTGCAGTGATTTGCAGTTCTTTGCTGGGTGAAGGTGACTGTAATAGACTCTCGGTTTTCCATGTATTAATGGGGGGGAGAATGGTTTCCATGTATGGCCGGGAGCAGCTTGCATGAAAATGGGAGCTTCATTGAATAATTTACAGCCGGCAATCAAGGCAGACTTCATTCATTCAAAACAGACCTTTACCCTGCATAAGCCATTATCAACAGTTTTCACTGAACTAAACCTGAATTGGTTTTTTGTAGCACAAACTTCACTCAGAGGCCACCTCTGTATTTCAATTTGTTTTGCATGCTGGGAAATGTGGTGAACTAGCAATCACACCACCAAGTAGCACATTCTGTCACGTGACTTTAAACACATAGAAGGTACTTTACTCAAACTTGCACGTCTGTGCACATCTTATACACAAAGCGGTAATCATCACACCATCCTGGCCACAGAGCGAGGGTAATCTTCATCCTCGTGCATGATACAAACAGACAGGCACACGCTTTCCGCAAGTAAAGTCACATCATTACCACATACTGAGAACATGTAGCACTGCTGCATGCGCCCTGTGGTGCACAGGATAAATCTGTTATCCATGCATGATCAGACAATTAGCATCATAGTCTGGCACATCGACATGCAAAGCAACCTCCTTTTGCAATCTATTTACATGCTTGCATGCATGCAGAGGCAGACACACACATAAACATTTCTGCCCAGATGCTCTATACTGATGATGCTACTTTGGTCACCAAACAAGATTATTGATGCATCTTTCTTTCTCCATTGGCCCTTTCTGCTCACGTTTGCCTGCTGCTATGTTTACATTTTATTAAGGTTTTTTTTTTTGTGTGAAATTTTACAATCACATACAAATCATTTAATAGTGTTTTTCTGCAGATCTGAATTTGCATTGAAGCAAAAAGTCACAGCCTGAAAGTTTGAAAGAGAAAGAAAACGAATGGAAAGAAAAACAGGTCACAGGTGGTTTTTAAATTTGTCAGTGTGATGCAAACCCTACGTAGAGTTGGGCGGAATATTTCAGCTTGTTTAATCAGTTGCCCCCATCGTGCCCTACATCTGTCAACTTGTTAAGAACACCATACTTCTGTCCGGGAAGTGAGTCTGGCAGAGTGGGAGCGCAGGAGTGTGTCTGCATAGTAACAAGGCCGCCAAAGCATGGGGAATAATGGTGTGTGTGTGTGTGTGTGTGTGTGTGTGTGTGTGTGTGTGTGTGTGTGTGTGTGTGTGTGTGTGTGTGTGTGTGATGACTGTCTGGTGTGGAGGCTATGGTCTGCAGGGGGTCTGTTCCTCTTCACTGGGCACAGAGATACAGTGTAAACAACTCCCCCAATCAGCCAATCAGACAACACGCTGCGGTGACCACCCTTGCCCTGACAGTAACCTCAGCAACACACACAGACACACACAAGCACACCCGCTGATGCTCAGAACGGGTGTAAGACACACACGGGCACACGCAGAGTACAGCGTGACGTGCTTGAGGACACACAGCAGAGACGTTCATGACACCATCTGACCTCATTTCGGCGTGAGTGTGGGGGAGGTTGCAGACAGACATACATAAGTGATGGCGCTGGGTCTGGGGTCCCACACGACCAACATAATGGCACACATGCACTGTGCTCTGAAAAGGTATGTCACAGCACTGAGTATCCACCCCCACCCGGGCACGGCAGCACGTGTGATATTGTCACCTCCAGAAAATACAGCGTGAAGAACTCCAGCGCGGCCTGTTATGTTGTTTGTCCTTGTGTAAGTCCTTGTTTGCTGCTGTTTCATTTCTCTGGAAGGAAGCCATGATGAAATCCCTGAGCAGACCACAGGATCCCGTCGCCCTCGCCTGTCCTTGTCTGCTGGAGCAAGCAGAGTCAGGAGGATGAGGAGAGGTGTCCTGAGACAGACGGACAGAAAGACAAATTAATTAGTAATTAAAGACAGAATCTTATGGGACTTATGGGTGTTGAGAGAGAATGTGCAGACAGAGCGAAGAGGACAACCTGCTATTGTTACACAGGTTTCCATCTGTTTATATAATATATAAGAACAGAAGAGCTGCATGGAAAGAAGAAGAAATATTTTCTACCACAAGAAATACAGTATTTTACACATGGCTGACGTATTTTTGTGGTATTTCTATTGTCGCCTCAGTATGGGCCAGCACAAACAGAACACTCTTCTGTAGTTTCTTTGTCTGTTACAGCCAATTTTGAAACGAGAGACCGTGAGATGATCAAATGAAATCAGTTTTCAAAAAGTGACATATGCTAGAATAGTTTTGCATCATAAAAATGTGAAATCAAGCATAAAATGTAAATTGAAAATTGCCTTTTATTGTCTTTCCTGCAACGTTTGAAGCGTTCGCACAGAATTGGCCGGACAGTTGGATGAAAACACAGCGAAAGTTTCCCTTTCCTCCCTCTCTCAGGGCGCATTACGGCGTCTGTGCTTGTGATTTAGTGAGCCATTTTAGTCAAGGGTGTGTAAAGGCAGCGCTGGGACAATAGACCTCAGGGTCGGATCCATTTTCATTTTACATCACATTTATGCATGACACCATGCAGATTGATTGATTCACTGCTTGGATACATGCATAAATAACTGTACAGCACCTATAAGCCTCATAGCAGCAAACACACACTCATATACACACACTCGCTAGCTCAGACAGCGACCAATACATCTTCATAAAGATAGCATGCCACTGTAAATTTCTGGAATGTATTGAATGGGCAGAGTGCTTCTCCCTTTCTTCAATACTCATGGTGATGGAGTTAGAAAGGGTCAAAAGGGCTCAACTTACACAAAACACACACACACTTTATATTAAGTGTGTAAGAAGCAAGATGTTATCTGTTCACTATTAATTTCTGATTGGAAATTTTTATTCAACACTGCCATATGTGCATGTTGTTTCATATTGATTTTTTTCTTAGATTATTATCTGATAAATGTGCTCTGTTACTTGTGTTCTGCAATTACACCTACAGTCTTGGTTCTTGGCTCAATCCAGCGTTTTATTGTGCTCCGCGGGCTGATCCGGCATCTCTGGCGTCTCTGCCATGGGTAGCGGGATTAAGACGCAAAATCCCAGCATGCCGAGTTGAGAATATTCAAATCTTCTTTTGCTCCAGACAGAGGATGAGCAGAGGTGTGGGTGCAGTCAGGCTAAAGATGGGATTGTCTTCTAGGACGCGCTCACTGAATCCACAAAAACACAGTCTGGGAGGCTGCGAGCCTCTTGGGATACTGTGCGAGTGAGCACACTGCATCCATCTGCCCCCATCATTTCTTTCCCTCCATCTCTATCTCCATCTCTCTGCGCCTCCTTTCATCTCCAGGTGGGCCTACTACAGCCCACTGCATGCATGTATTAGTGCTTCCTTGAAGTGAGGCGACCTTCGGACGCCCTTTAGTTTCCATAGCAGCGAGCAGGCGAGTCGCGTGACATTAGCATTCTCTGAGCTCGAGCGGCGGCCTGATCAAAGCTCCATTGATTTTGTGTCCCACATTTATTCAAAATACCCCCCTGTTCAAATTAGAAAGAAGCGAGGCGATGTCTTTCTTTGTAACTGAAATTGGACTTGTTAATGAAGTTGGCTGGAAAAACAGATTTTACATTTTCAGTTATCTCTGCTATGTTTTCACTCGGGAAAATGGAAAAAAGTTGCTTGTCTGTAAACAAGAGGACCTTGCTCAGTTTTGTTTACTGCATTTTTTATATTAAACTTCAAGCATTAAAGGTCTTTTGGATTTTACGGATAAAAATGTTGGCCAGTCCACTTTTGAGAGGATGAATCCTGCTAACTTGACTTGGTGACTCCCTCAGTTTTCCTTCAGTGCCGTTATGAGGTATCCACGATGCCAAAAGCAATGACTTTAATGATCACCTGACTTTTTATCTGGGGCCCTGGCAGGTCAAAATTTTCAGTAATTCAGTGAAATATCTCAACATTTAATAGATGAATTGGCACCATTATGGATATTCACGGCCCCAAACAACATCAATAAAACAAATTTAGTCCATTGCTTTTTTTTCTTTATCACATCATCGGGTGAACATACCACATAGTGAACTAAGATTACCATCATGATGAACATTTACGTCTCAAGCTGTTTATTTATGAAGCCCTTAATGGCAACATGCGGCCACATGCCACTTCTTAATTGAACTTGCTAGCTAAACTGAGCTGCTAGAATACCTGCAGACTCTTAGCCATGTTTAAATAACCACAGAAAGAATCTTTCATTCTCAAGGATTTTAGAAAATATGAGTGAAGTAATCAGGTTTTGCCTTGAGTCAAGACAGCATTCATTTATTGATCTCTTGTGTCCTTCAGCATGACGTAAAACATAGTTAAGGATAATTTCCCAGAGAGATGGCGGTCGCTGGTGATGCTGAGGTACAGTAATGGTGAAATGTCCTCGGAGGCTCATTGGTGCATTGATTTGTGTTGGGAAGGGAGTTTAACCCTTTCGAGGGGACAGCAGAGAGAGGTAGATTAACAGTAATCCACTGTGGATGGCTGAAATATGCTCATCTAGTGTATGGAACTGATTGCTCTCAGCTATATTTTGACATGTTAATCCAGAAAACACACACATACAGCAGCCGAGTGTTTGGCTGGCAGAAGGATGGTGAGATTAGATGTGAGGGGAGTCAGGGATCAGACAGGCAGCAGAGACAGATTTGTAGATACGGATACAGGATTAACACACACTGTCACACAGTCTCACACACACACACAAACAGCAGATTTAAGATGTGGCGACTAACTGACCTTTGCCCTTTAAACTGAGACAGGATTGCATCACGAAGGAACGAGTAAAGTTACAGGCGGAAAGATGCTTACAATTTTATGGAGAAGCGTTTTGTGTGTGTTTGGGGGGGACAAATCAAGGACTAATAAAGACTCCACTGAGGTTTCTGTCTGTCCCCTGGTTATCTGCTGTCTAGCCTCTTGTTTAGCCGGGGATTTAACATAATCAATTACAAAACCAGCCCCCATCCTCCACCTCCTTTCCTTCGTCCTCGTCCTCCTTGTCTGCCTCCATCCATCCTCAACTGTATTCCAGCTTTTCAGCGCAGATGATTGAATGTCAGTCTCTTTTCATGCGTTTGCGTCCACGCACAGGCAGAATATAGAGACATAGTGGCATTTCAGCTGCCCTTTGTCCCCGGGCTGCTGTGAGACGCCGATAAAAGACGCAACAAGCTCAGTCACAGATCAACCTTTCAGGGCTGGAAGAAGAGGAGGAGGGATGAAAAGGGAAAGTGCTTCAAAGCTCAGTGGAGGGGAAAAAAAAGGGTGGAAGAGAGACCGGGACGTGAGTGGGATGTAGTGATGTAAGGAGGCTGGATTGTGGCTAACAGTGAGAGAGGAGTGTGCATGTGATTCCCTGTGTGTGAATGCACAGGGACAGACAGGTAGACAGCACATCTCAGACTGCCATTTCAGATGCGGAAAGCATACTTTATTATGGCTAACTTAGCCTGTTACAATGCTGCATGGTCTCGCTGCCATACGGACTGAGCTTGGGGCCATTGCATGAGCATGAATAATGCAATGATCAGCCACTACCGCTCTGTTTCCTCCGTCTGTCTGTCTGCTCACCACTTCAGGCGAGGAGACAAAACGTAGGCGTTCTCGACACAAAACACACCCTCACTTAAAGAGATATTTTAGTTTTTAAGAGAATTTCAAAAAATGCTAAGTGAACCATCCTTGACACACTAACTTTGTACTCAGCAGCCACAAAGCACAAACACATCGTTTGATTTGTGAATTATAACATGGAGTTATGTTGCTGCACCAGGACATAGTCTTGTTTTTACACTTTGGTTTGACAAAAGAAGATGTATTGGTTAATTAGCAAGCAGGTATACAGATTTATTTTACATTAAGACAGAGCCAGGCTAGCTGTTTCCCCCTGTTTCCAGTCTTTATGCTAAGCTAAGATAACCGCTTTCTGACTCCAGCTTCATATTTATATATTGAAGATTTATTTATGTAGACTAATACCTGCACTTAACTACATGATCTCATACCCTGTGATGATTTGGCCAATCGTTTAGGCTGAATTAGACTTTTTCTTTTCAATCATTCCATCAAACTTGATGCCGTTTTGTCCAAATGATGGATCTCTCTGCTCCAGCAAGCATCACATACACTGACTGCATATTAAAGATGGCATGTACATATTCGCTTGATTACCCAGCTACGATTTTCTTCCCCTGAGTGCTTTTCCACAAAACATGCATGTTATTCTTCAATCAGTCTGAAGGGAAAAAGCCGCCTCTTGACTGCTGATATCATCGGACGGGCTGTGAGTGTCTGGGAATATGCGATTCAGTAACAGGGTGGCAGAGAGAGAGAGAGGGGGAAGATGTCTATGAATTGTAGAGCGCTGCATAAACAGCAGTCTGATGCAATGTGCTGTAATCGCAGGGCTGTCAGATACACACTTTAGGTGATGGCGTGTGTGTGTTCATGCGGAGAGAGAAAGATGAGATTAAAGATGGCGAGAGAATCCATTAGGCCCCAGTAATATGGATGAACCAGAACTAATCAGAGGCTCCGTGTTTACAGTATATAAATGTGTGCGCTTGTGTAGCAGACAGTAATTAAAGCAATTAACACAATTGCACAACAGTGACATCTGTGGCTTGTCTGGCCATGCAAACAGCAGCAGCTTCTACAAAATGGCTGCTGATGGAAATCAGGCCATAAGATGGATGCTGTTGCATTTAAATGTTGTGTAGATGCAAACTGTAATGATTTGCTTTTGTCAAATGCTAAAAGTCGACAAGCCAAAAGTCTTGGCAAAAGACTTTTCATCTTCATGCAACTTATGTTTGTCTGATGTTCGCCGTTTTTGGCATTGCTCCTATTGGTAATGAAACTGGTGCATGGCAGGCCAACAGAACAAAAACATGAGAAATAATAAAGTGAACATATTTCAAACAAGTTGGGACAGGAGCGACAACAGACACCTGTTTGGAACATGCCACAGGTAAACAGGCGATGGTATCATGATTGGGCTTCATGGAAAGGCTCAGTCGCTCTTAAACGAGGATGGAGCGAGGTTCGCCACTTTGTGGACACGTGATTGGGAAAAGGATGTTACTGCATGGGCTCAGAAACACTTTGTAAAAGTGTTGTTAGAGCTCTAAATGGAATATTCAGCATCTCAACCAACATTATGTGACAGCAGAGTTGTTGCTTTTTTCATCCTCTTAACCTTCAAACAGCGAATGCGATTTCAAAACTACTCCTTACTCATCGTAGCCTTTAAACCGTTTTATGATAATGCAAAATAAACCTGCATTAATTGAGTTTCTGGGCAGTTGGAAGCAGCTGAACAAGCTGCACGCCCACCATACAACTCCTTTTAATAGTCACGTCTCCTCATAAATGAGAACATGGTCACCTCCGCTTGAGGACAGAGTTACGTAAGCACAGGCTGAGGGACAAGGACGAGGAGGGAGGAGGGGAAACAAAGGGCCGAGGGACGCAGAGAAAACTGCAGAAACGTGTTATTTTAAAGTGTTTGTCGTTTGTTGCGGGGTGCTGAGCATCAAATGGGAATAAAAGGCAACCTTGTGTTGCTCTTGAGTTTATCTTGATCGCAGCTCCGCCTGAAAAACCAATTACAGCAGAGGTCAAAGGTCTCTGTCTGTGTGCACATGTGTGTTTGTCGTGTTACGGTGACACGGGCGCAGCAATGGGAGGTTTGTGCGAGCGTCATCCAAGACCGTTAGTGCAATCATGACATAATAATACACTAAATAACACACAGCCACCCACAAAGCGCAGGTTTGAGCAGGAATGAGTCACCCAAAGAACGGCAGGAGAGCTGTTTACATAAGTCTATCAAATACCAGCCTCCACTGGAGTCTGCCATTACATAATGCTGAACACAGTCGCTTCAAACTGTAAATAACAGTTTTGCATTATGCACAGAGACAATAGGAGAGACAGCAGAGAACAAACTGAACAAGCTTGCAGCTCCAGTTTAAAGTCGACAGAAACTTGAAGCCGCTCTAATCAATATATTTGCATCAACAATGAATGAAATGACTATGTGACAAGTGGTCAGCGCATAGTTATCGCCCACCACTTTTTAGATCATTGTTTCATTTAATGGCCTGACATTTTAGACTGTTTGGTCAACTCATACTTAAACTACCATACTGAATAGGTCGATTACCAATGACCCCCAACATGGCATATCTCACTGACATCTTCCTTTGCTCCCATCATAATTACTACGGCCACTCGAGGTCACCACCAAACAATAAGAAATATGGGTCGTAATAACCTCCTTGCAAACTCCAACTAGGCTGGCCTCATTTTGTCTCAGTCTTATAACTCTCATCCACCACATTTCTAGATGCAGCAGGCGGCCATTTTGCATAGTACGCATGCTACATGCCCACCACCAAATGGCGGGCGGACAAAGTCAGGAACTACAGCTGGTTAACATACTGGAGCATTTAGCAGTTGAAGAGCCAGATATTTCCCTCAGGAGATGGCAGAGGTGATAATGTGTCCAAATGTTTTGTTTACGCCGTTAGAAACAATGCAGTCCCTCATGGGCGTCACATGTTTTTCAGCTATGAACACATCTGATACCTGAGTCCCCTCCGGAGGCTTGAATGCTGCAGTGTTAGCACATGAAAAAGCCCGGAGAGGGTGTGTCTCCTCTCCTTTTGTTTCATTCAGCCACCTTGAGAAGCAGCTTTTAGCCCAAGGTGCTCATCATTCTTCATTCCCCCATTAGCTTCCACAAAGTGGTCCCTAGCCCTCCTGGGGGTCCACACAAAGACAGCAACAATAAAGAAGACAACAAAGAAAAAAGAAAAAAGAAAAAACAGGCATATTTCTGTAGATGATAATATTTTTATTTACTGTTTTGAACAAATTACTAAAGGAGAGAGTAAGAAAGGACAATTCTTACCTGTGTGAAGGTGTGTATGATGATGAGGGGGCGGGAGTTATGAGTTACACAGTCCAGGTGAAGCTCCTAACCATCAGGTATTAAGAATCACAATGTTTTAAGAACTTGAGCTTTAAGATGGATTTGTACTTAGTGCAAGGAGAGTCCGACTGTCGGGACCAACAGGTGTAGCATCGATTCAACATCTGGTGCAACGCTGGATGGATGTGCCATCAGACCGCATCGTGCTTTCATTATATTTCCCACAGAAGTGAAGTTAATCAGCGTGTCTCGGTGAAACATTTTGTTCTCCAGGCTCGCTGACAGAAGATTTAATTTGTCAAGTTGGCACTGAATTGTAGATGATGACATTTTCAGAGGACTTTAGGAATTTGTTGCTCATACTGGCTTAAAAGCTGCAGGTCAAAGTTCACTCTTAACCTTGGAAACAGCACAAAATGGGTGTATTCTCCTAGTTTGCTTGTTTGTAGAAAGGGTTTGTTTTAACCTTGGGTTTGACACCTATAGTTTGTGTTAAACATGTTTGACTGCAGTTCCATTAAATTACAACATTATGCTGAAGCTGGTTCTTCTCCTCTTTTTTATTTCACGATGCAGTCAGAGTGTCCTCCCTGTACTCCACTGCCTTCTTACATTAGGTACAACATGCTCAGAGATTTATGAGAGAGATAACTCTAACTACTGAGATAAAGTAATTATAGAGGGACGGAATAATTAAAGGATGCACTCTTCATCAATCATACATGCCATTAAGATAAAACGCTATGGTTCATGTGTGCGGCTTGTGGTGGGATGTGCTATACGCGCAGAGGCGAGGTGATTATGAAAGATTTATGGCTCTATAGGTGGTGAAGGCTATATGGTGTGGACACAGACATGCCAGCAGATAGACAGGGTCACAAAGGTGCACAGCTGCTCGTGAACATGCACAAGAAACATCCCATTCCCCAAACTAAATGAGTATGCAGAGCATGCTACCTGTATCAACAGTAGAGCCCAAAATCAAAGCTGCCACCCTCAGCAGCATCCATCATTGAAAGGCAACACCGAATCACTGTGTATTTATGATATTCCATCATCTGCCTTTCTACTTCTTGCACAGAATTTATTTTTTTGCTTCGCTGGAAGGATTTTTGTTTTGCTTGCTTGCCGGAGCATTGTTGGTGCATGAAAGGAACAAACTAGAGCCAAGCGGCAAGGAGTGTGCATGCTTCAATCTGCTCTGTGATTATGTATAGAGGGCATTTAAATTCCATCTCTTGTTCTATTTGTGAACCTCAGCACTTTCCAACAGTCGGAGGAATTCAAGCAAAATGAAAATGGGGCTGAAAGTAGGGTTGAACGTCAAAAACATCAGCATACAAATAATGCACAAGCGGTATATCACATTTGACATCGGCACAAACAGTACTGCTAAACAGCTCTCCGCCATAAGCTTTCAGTCCCGTATTTGTGCTGAAAGACACAAGAAATGCTTGAAAAAAGGGCTGAATTTTGTGTTTTTCAGCGTGAGCGCTGAGCTGTTTGGGCCAGTCTGTCTACAAGCTGAGGGATTTGAAGACAAAGAAGGAGCTGCTGGTAACACCATCCATTCCAAAACATCTTATGTTAAACCAATCAGGTTTGGAGATTAGGAGGTCCCTCTCTAAAAACATTCAACACACTACAAATAAATCTTAATCATTTAATCTCATATTCAATTTTAAAAGCTTATAGTTGCTTTTCTGGAAGCAGCTGAGAAATGTATCTGGAGCAGTTGTGTTTGCGGCAACTTGACAGATCTCACACGGAGGAGGGGTTCCAGCAGAAAACTTTATTAATGCACGAGTGCTATTTTTGTCATAATACACAGTTTAGGCAAATCATCTTAGATATTAGGCTAGAACTTTTTGAACTGTGCAACTTGTGCACAAAATATATGACATCTTTAATAGCTTCAACAGCAAAGATGCAAAAAAAAAAATTGCATCCTTCAAATGAAGCCCTGGCTCTTGTATAACATGACTTTATATTATAATTGTGTATAATTGTGTTGTATAAATAAAAACAATGTATTGTGTCATACAGTGAAATCAGCAGGACCTTGTGCACACTAACATGCTCATGATGCAATGCTAACATGCTGATGCTTAGCATGTTCACCATGTCTATCATCCTAGTTTAGCATGTATGCTAACCTTCGATAATTAGCACTAAACACAACTATAGGCTTATGGAAGCTTCATTAGCTTTGCAGCTATTTGGTCATAAACCAAAGTCTTGGATGATGAAAACTTTGACCTGATGATGGCAATAATTGTTTAAATATTTCAGTCTGGATCGAAATGGTGGCCCATCACACATTGCCGTTCCTAGAGTGGCTAAAAATATGTCGGCTTGTTTTCACATTGGAGTGGACGCTTTGGTTAAAGCCTTCTCACCACCATGCAATCTCTGAGCCAATGACAAGTTTTTTCTTACAGCTCTATGGCGATTTTGTGCTGTGATGGTTCATTCTCTCAGTTAGGGGCTAAAACCCTCCATAATGGGGCCATCCATCCTTATAGTGGGACTTGAGAGGGGAAAACTTTGGGGTCTCTGTAGTAGTCACACACACACACACACACACACACACACACGCTTTTCACACCTGAGCCAGAATAAATGAGCAGCCCCCCTCCTCTCAGTCCTTCTAATATGGATGAAGGAGGTACTTGGCGACTTGACGACCCTCATTTCCACACCAATGGAGAGCGTCCCATACAGCTGTAGCTGATGAAATACATTACCAGGAGATGCAACTCAGCCTGCACAGATGATACCACCCGCAGAACAAAGGCTGTCAGCGATGAAAGGACAATGGTAGTAACACCTGTTTCCATGTATATGTAGAAAACAACACTCCTGCTAGAAATTGTTCAGATGTTGTAAAGAACTGCAACACTTGAGTGTTGGACGGTAAGTCCTGCACCTGAAAGTCCCTTTATAGACTGCTGATATTTAGAAAATTATGATTGCAACTGAATAAACTACATGAATAAACCCAGATACATACATAAGCTGTTGGGTTTGTTAGCTGTGTCGCACCATTCATTTTTATTTAAGCTATGTGGAAGTGAAAACTTAAGACGAACTGACTTTATTATCCCATCAGCCATTAAGCTAAGCTAACATGCTAATGAGTTTGCTAACTGACAGCTATCTATTTTCACTGATTTGATTCACATTTGGTCGTCCAGTAGGTATTTATGGGACGAGGACGGCGTGCGTGGAGTTCATTCAAAATAAACTGCAGTGCTCATGTTCGTGGCAACAGACACGCAGTCACCCAGCACAACTGTGTTGCTCACTGAGGTGTTTTCAGCAGTTTTTGGACAGAAGGCAGCTCTATGGCCCAGAGGAATGAGATCTGTCATCCCTTGATTATACAGACAATACATGGTGGTAAAGGTTTTTTTAATGGGATTTGTTGTCAATAAGAAAAATTTTAAATATCACCAGCCTCATTCTGTAAATTTGCATTAAAACTAATAAAAGTTACACCTTTACAGTGTGTGTGTGTGTGTGTGTGTGTGTGTGTGTGTGTGTGTGTGTGTGTGTGTGTGTGTGTGTGTGTGTGTGTGTGTGTGTGTGCGTGCGTTAGGTCCATATGGCCGACAGGTTGGATGGTCCCGGAACAGTCCATTATGTGGTGATTTGGCAGCATACGCACCGTTACCGCCGCTACCCTTTCGTTCCCTTCACACTCCTGCATGGATGATGTGGCACCACACACGTGGTGTTGTTTGAGTGTTTGTTTATGAGTGTTCGGCTGCAGCTCTAGCGTGTGTGAGAGAGAGAGAGGTAACAAAGCGTCCACTGTGTGGGAGTGTGTCCTGCCAGGAGAGTGTGTGTCCTCGGAGCAGGCATATGGACGCAGAGACCGCCATCAGCCAGCCTGGCTCAGGTTGCTGCTACCTCTCTGTCACCTCCTGGACCACAGCAGATGCCACATCGGCATGGACGGAGGCAAAGATAACACACACACAAAGTCAGGCATGTGTGTGGGATGCAAGGCAAGAAAGTGACCTCATTCAACTACTGGACTGAAATATAATTTTCTGCTTTATGTGTCTTTTGCTCCACCACAGCAGACAGTCACATACACTCTTTACTCTACATTATTTATCTGGTGGCAGTAGTTTAATTTGCACTTTTTAGTTTTTATACCCAGCACCACCTTGATTATACATTAACACATCCATGCCTCCATAATTTAACACTCATTCCATTTCATCATAAAGAGTACTTTCCCTAAAGCGCATTTACTGCTACTTCTGTTTCAGCTGCTGCGTGCAATCAAACCCACAGGGCAGCACCCTCGACTCAGCAGCACAGAGAAAAACGACATGATCGCAGTATATCAAAATAACAACATTTTTGCCTGGCAGGTTTTGCAGCAGTCATGATTCTGTTTTCCTCAGAAACAAGGTGAAACTCGTTGGAAGAGAGTCCACGTTGCCCTCAGCTGTGCACTGAGCTGTATATTCATTCATAACGGTTAGGGCAGGCCAGCACTGCTGTGACAGCAGGTACAGTCATATGTACTGTATGCCCATGCACACGTGCTGGAACACACAAATACAGATACTAAAATACCAGGGACATGATGAGCTTATGAATACGGCTTCTTGTTAGAAAAGAGTGTGTGAACCCTTCATAGAATAAGATTAATTAATGTAAGATGAGATGAAAATGTAACCTGCTCATTGCAAAACAGGACAATAATACACATAATTTTCAGGACTTAAATGCATTCATTTTTATTATTATTACTGTACAAATAAACAAAATAAAGCATATTGAGGACATTTAACACTGATGGTGATTTAGCTGTTATTGGTTTGACAGTCTTCTTCATGATTAATATGGATACGGATGTGCACATGTGCAGAAAGGCAACAAAAGTGCAGAATGCAAAGGTGAGAAGAGAATCCCGCTAACCAGGACTCAAGAAGGACACACCAACACAAACACACTATGAAATATCCATGTTGGGCTCGCACTACCTCAACCATCCAAGTGTGCTCAGGCAGACGTACAGACTGAGCAGTGGAAGTGGGTCATCTCTCTATGGGGCAGGAGAATAACAACAGAAATATATAAATATAACTCCGTCCTGTCAGAATCAACCCACTGTCTGTCTGCACAAATGTAATTACACAGCGAGGGGCTGAAACATGCATCGCTGTTTTCAGGGCATGAACATCTAGACTGCTCTTTTTTATCAAATGGATGAATTCAGGAAGCACTGGCAAGTAAACATTTCACTGTGTGTGTGTGTGTGTGTGTGTGTGTGTGTGTGTGTGTGTGTGTGTGTGTGTGTGTGTGTGTGTGTGTGTGTGTGTGTGTGTGTGCACGTGCGTGCGCGTGAGGATGGGGGTGGAGAGGTGAATAGGTCGAGCTGCTGTCTCGTCTTTTGTCCTTCTGGCGATGCCCGCTTGCATTACATTTCAGACAAATGCGCACACGCTAATCGTTATGCGCACAAACACACACACACACACATACACACACACACAAGCGTCATATCCCCCTACTTGACCTCGCCATTGGCCATTAACTGTCTACATGTATTGTGCTAAGCCATGACCTAATGCCATTGATGCAACAAAAAAAAAAAGAGGTTAAAGCTGGCGCCCACATAGGAAGAAAACAAGAAGGCCGAGGGCAGAACTTTGCACCAAAAACCTCACTTGTGTAGTTACACAATAAGCTGGAAATATATTGAATTGATTGCATCCAGTAACCCTGAGATGCTCTTATTGGTCCAGCGCCTGTTAATAGGATTCTGCTGACAATCAATCATGCGTGCACACACAAACAGAGACTCACTCTCAGGCATTTCCACTCACCCCCTGCGGTACGCCGAGCTCCGTCTTGCCCATGCTGGTGTCCCTTTGTGACGCAGGCGTCCCCTTTGTTGTTTGTACTGACTGGATATACATGCTGGGCGTCCTTCAAGGCCTTTAGAAAAGTACAGAGGTGTCCAGCGAGGCGCCTGCCTGCCCTTTTACACCCTCGCAGGGCCAAGTGCGGCTTGAAAGGCACCAAAGCGGGGCTGAGATGAAACTGCAGCGCGGAGAGTTGACTCAAGTGGAATTTGTGAATAGGTTTTTGTTTTTTCAGGGCGACATGTAGGCGATGCATTAGGAAACAAAGGCAATAAAGCAGCAAGTCCACAGTCTCGTCTGCACACATTACGAAATGATCTGACCGCATGCTCATGTGGATGTCATGAATGAAAATGTCAGATGTTGTTGTTTTTTTATTTGATTATGTGAAGTTATTTCATATATTTGTATTGTGATATTTTAGCAGTTTCAGGCTAAATAACAGCCGTGCTTCATGAATTTTCTGCGTGACAAAGTGGGTGAGAACCTGCCATTTCCCCCATAATCACCATCACTGCCATATTGCCTCAAATTGAACCATGCTTGTTAATTGTCTGCTTAGCCTTTGTTCCATTGTTCATCTTTAAATTCCACACACATGCTATCCCGGGTTTGTTTGTGTTTTGCATTATGTTTGGTTACAGCCAACACACCATCCTTTCTGCTTAAAGTCAAACACAGGCAAATATTGTTAATTTTAGTTCAATGTTCAGTAAGTCAGCTATTTTCTTTCTTTGTCATACCCACCATGTGTTCCAGGGACAAAAGGAACACTTCCTGTTTTGACACTGGGATATACCAAGCATGTAGGGGGGGTTAGGTTAAGTATGTTATTTATGTTGTTTGTGATTTGTGTGTGTATGATTGCACTTGTATGGTTTATTTTAAGCTATGTGAAGTGGTTCTAATTGAAGGTCAGTGAGCATAAATAACTTTATCACCTCGCTGTTCTCAGGAGAGTCCCTGTAGTCATCTGCATCATGGATGGTACAGACTAGATTGTCTCCTGCTGATGGAAGGGCCTATTTAAGCAGCTGCTGTTTGGCTGTTACCTGGTTTAGATGTCAGAGTGTAGCTGTATGATGTTATGTCGTGTTATGTTCGTGTTGAGTTTTGTTCAGTTAAGCCAAGTTTTGTTTTGGTGCTGCTCTTCTTTTGTAATCAAACCACCTGTTTTAAACCTGGCCATAGTTTCTCAAGCCTACAACCCTCCTCCTGCCAGTCGGTGGCAGTGGCAGTGAACCTATGCCTCCTGAGAGACTGGAGATTAGGTTGAGTCTGCACCCTGCCTACCTGCTCTGGTCAGGCTTGGTGTGTTGTTTATTTATATATCCTCAAATCACAAGTTTGTCCCAGAAGCCTGTACACCACACACTGCCTACCCTCTATCCTCAGACCCTCAATTCAGATGAGGAAGTACTTTAATGGGGAACAAAGGTAGAGACCTCAGGAAGAGCAAAATAGGAGAAATCCCTCTGTCATGATGAAGAGACAAGCAATAGACGTCACTTGTACAGAGAAGCACTAATATTACTGTAGACAAAGAAAACTACAACATACATCCAAGACTGGAAACCTAACAGAGTATCAAGAATGCAGGATTTTTACTTGTAATGGAGTTTATTTATACTGCAGTACAGCTACTTTTAAGTAAATGAAGTAAATATTTTGACTGCTTTCACTGCATGTTATTTTCCCAATAGAGTCTGTTTATAACTCCTGCTGAAATGCCCCTAAAGATGATTTTAATCCCCGATTTAGAGAAAAGCTTCAGTTGTGTACACAACACTCTTTATAGCCGCGGTTATGAATCTAGTCTGATCCTACATTTGTTTTTGAAATGAGTTTAAAACGCTCCCTCAGACGAGGAGGTCATGTAGGCCAGACAACAACGCTTTACAATGGGCCAAAGAGAGTTTTAAAAAAAAAAGAAAAAAACACAGTACAATCAGTCAGCGCAGGCCAAAAATGTGTATCACTGGAATGAATTGATCTCTTAGACATTTGGGTCTTTCCCCCATGGTAATTAAAAGGCTGTTTACTCGAGCCCCAGACAGAGGGCTGGCTACTATGGTTGAGTGGACGTGCAGAGAGAAGAGGTGAGGGCTGTCCAAAACGCTGCCAGTGCCAAAAACACTCTGGATGGGCGGCCGTTAACCCAGCAACCCCACTCAGTGGCAGTGCCAAAGCCACACACACACACAGATACAGACAAGCACTTGGTCGGTCAGCAGTGCCAGAATCACCCCTGGGGTGGGGGGTACATTAACTAATTGCTCAGCCCAGCTTAGAGAGCACAACAGCATGAACGGAGAGAGGACTGGGAGAAGAGTCGGACATAAAGGCGGAGGAGGAGGAGAGACGGAGGGCGGCATGATGAAGTGAAAAGAGTGATCACAGTGACATGAATAGATGCAAAAGAGAGGCAGAAAGACAGGCAGAAAGACAGACAGGAGCTTGTTTACATGGGCATGAGTCCAATGCAGCATTAGGACTTAGGCCAGCAGCGGCAGGACAATGGAGCAGGCTGCAAGGCCGTGTGTGTGTGTGTGTGTGTGTGCGTGTTATTCAGTTTTCTGGCGTCTGGGACAATGGGCCAGTGGGATATTGAAGGATAGGGGGATTATAGGTCAGACCAAAGAGAGAAAGACATGGGATTGGAGTAAGAGAGAGAGAAAAAAGAAAGGAGCAAAATAAAAGAAGAGATCAGGGAGGCTCTGATTATCAAGACAAACAAATATAACACAGGTACAGACACCAGAGAGACGTCCAGGCTCACACACAAGAACACACTCGCTGTTGCTTTAGGCCGCTTTCTGGCTGAGCTTCAGACGTGCCCCTCCATCTTCGCCCCCGAGAAAGTGTCCAAAAGCAGCGCAGAAAACACCCCAGACCCCCCCAGTAGCCCGCCTCACCCCTCCTCCTCCCTTCATCCTAATACACAAAGGGGACCTACAAAACGAATCGGCCAAACAAGTGTACGTATTGTTGCCGGCGGTTATGCAGAATGGCGAGGATTTGGCTACTTTGTGGGTTGCGAGGGCCCTTTGGAGAACTTGTGCTGGGTATCTATGGTGATGAGAGTGAAAGAACATAACACTTCTCTTTACAGGAGTGTGTGTCCGTGTGTGTGTGTGTGTGTGTGTGTGTGTGTGTGTGTGTGTGTGTGTGTAGGAGGGGGTACTTTCCAAAGGCGCAGAAACGCAGGTGTTGGTATCCTCCCTCACACTGTTTCTTAGCTTTCTCTTTTGTTTTTGTTGTTTTGCTGCTCTTTGTTAACTTCGCCCTGCCGACAGTCTGAAAAGCTCGTGTCTGAGGCCAAACTTGAAAAAACAGCTCTCGCACTAACACGCTCGCGCGACTCCTCAACAGTCGAGTCTGTGGAGTCCGCCACGCTTAAAATATCTGGAATTAGTTAGAATTATTTAGGCGTTGGGAAGGTTCAGCCAGTTATTTTGTGCATAGCAATGTCAGTGGAGCAGCACAATATATTTGTGAACATGAGCAACTTAAACAGCGGAGTCACAAATTTCACAACTTAGAGAACGAGCTACGACTCTACAGCCATGCTAGCAGCTCTGTACGGCTGTGCTTACAGAGGGCACAGTGGTGCTTTGAGCTAGATGCTAACATTATGCTAAAGTATCAACATGCTGATGTTTAGAGGGTGTGATGTTTGCCATCTTAGTTTAGCATGTTAGCATGCTAATGTTTGCTAACGAGCAGTGAACACAAAGTACAGCATGAAGCTGATGGGAGTGTTATTAGCTTTGCACACCTGAAGATGGCGCTAAATGAAAAGGGTGTGATGTTTGCCATCAAATGTTAGCATGTTAGCATGCTAACATTTGCTAATTAGGACGTGTTAGCATGCTAATATTTCCTAATTAGCACTAAGTACAGCTGAAGCTGATGGTAATGTCATTAGTTTTGTAGGTATTTGGTAATAAGCCAACCTGATGGTGGCGCTATAGGACACACTTGTATCCATAGAGCTGCATGAATATGACTAAAATCATAACAAAAGAATAAATCATCATTTTTTTTGTATATGGCCAAAAACCTTCTACCAAACTGCACATTCACAGTAACAAAGACAAAACTGATATCCAAATATTTCAATGAATAACGCTCATAAATAATTAACAGAGCCACATAATGATTAAACTCAGAGTCTCCTGCACTGCATGGAAATAGCCATCAGTGTTTCAAATGTCCACCTCTGAACACATTAAATCCATCCCAAATTGGCCACTTTTCCAGAGAACAGAACATCTAATATCTCATCCATTAGTGATGGTAAATATAGCCAGTAATGTTCCCGTTCACCAGGGTGATGCAACCGTCCCTCGCAGAGGTAACTGGCAGGGTTCAGCCTTCAGTGGCTGCAGGTGGTGTCATTTCCATTCGTGCACCTTTAATGACCCTTCAGTGCGTCTGGGGAGCAGGTCCGGCACAGGAAGACAAAAGTGGACGGCTATGGGGGCTATTTCTATGCCGGTAATTGCAGCACTTTTCAATGAAAGCTCTCCCACTGTGTGACGCCCTTGAGTGATGGGCACTGCGGTGCCCCACTTTGGACGTCTAAAACTGCAGCTTGCGCATTAAATGTCTCTATGCGTGTTTGCATGTGTGTGTATGTTCAGTTCCTGACTGACAAGCGAGATGATTCGAGTTGTCACAGGCATACAGAACGCTGTGAATGGCTTGTGTTCAGCCTGTGTATATGCAGGGAGATGTGCTGTGTGTATGTATAATCCTCTCACACCATGTCTTTGTGTGTGTGTGTGTGTGTGTGTGTGTGTGTGTGTGTGTGTGTGTGTGTGTGTGTGTGTGTGTGTGTGTGTCTGTGGGGAGTGTATTGTGCACTTCCTCCAATTCTTTTCAGCGGATCTGCTTTCCTGCCACGGCCAGAGCTCAGGACAAGGTCGCATTACCACTGAGACACACACACACACACACACACACACACACACACACACACACACAAATCTTGCTTCTTAATCCTCTTTCAGCAGGCGAGGCCCACCTGTTCACTCACATCTGCACTGACACCATTTAATGAGTCAATGATGCATCTGTCAGGAGCGCTGACTGTACACAGAGCACATGAAGACTTGTTTGGTTAATGTACTCATTCATCTCCTGACCTATTGACCTCTGACCTGACACCGAAATCCCAGCCATGTGATTGGCCCGCAGCATCGCCTGGTTACCTGGCAGACTCGTCTTGGAAAGTGACATGCCTTCCTTATGCTTGACAAACAACAAGAAAGTTTCCATGACCTCCATGACTAATTGGGTCTCTGGCTTCTTCCTCTTCATCATTCCGCCCCTATGCTGTCGTATCTACACTGAAAATCAGGCTGTAATGATAGATAATCACCCCGCGATTGGACAGAGAGAAGAAAAATGCAGTGGCGGAAGAAATTGCAGCGACGTACGCCAAATGGTCAGCGATTATTGGCGATCTGTGATTACAAGTAATGGCTTCATATGTACACAGAGAAAGCAGAAAGGGAGTGAATTATTGGATCAGTCACACAATGCGTGTCGCACAAAAATCACTTTAAAGCTATCATTAAGTGTTGATTATGGAGGGGGAAGCGCGCTGATTACTGAGGAAGAATGAAGAGATGTGTGTGCGCGCGTACGTGTGTGTGTGTGTGTGTGTGTGTGTGTGTGTGTGTGTCACATGGTAGATCCAGCCTATAGTTACCTTTGGGAGAGGTCACTTTAGCTTCTGTTACTTCAGAGGCTCTCTCCTCCCCTCTGGTTATTTGCCTTCTTCATTCCAGGGAGTGCCCTGCTTTGCTGTCAGAATTGATTTGTAGCACTCCTACTGCACTATTAGCAAGGAAAAAAAAAAAAAAAAAATCCCGTAAATGCACCAAACCGGTTCCACAACTTCTCTGCAGGTCTCATCTCTCGTCTCATCTCGCTAAGCTGCAAAGTATTGACTCGAGTGCTAAAATAGCATTGATCTTTATTACAGCAATAATGACATTTTTCTTCGTGCAACCCGCAATAAGGGTCCTCAATATTGTGCTCAATAACCTGAAGCTAAAAATGATGTGAAACAAAAAAAGAGGAAGAAATTAGAGATTCAGGTATTAGCAGTATTTTCTTTATCTCTTCTACTACAGAGCAGATACTCATACACACTGTAACATAGTACAACTACCTTCACTGTATTCTTAAAGGAATGGCAGAAAAGATGTGTTTCTGTGAGGGTGTAATGTTGAAGTAGAAATATTAAACTATATCAATAAATACATTTACTCAAGCAGTGCACGATTTGGGGTATTTTCCCTCTCCTTTATATTTCGGCTCCAGTATAATCCAGAGGCAAACACTGCACTTTTTACTCCACCACATTTATTTGAACATTTTAGTGATTAGCTCCTTTACAGATTCAGGTAAATAATACAAAGCGTATTATTTTTGATGAGAATAAGCCTTTATTGATCCCTGTCTAAACAGCAGTATGAAAAGTAGAATGAGCTCACTATGATTCACCCATTAACGCCCCAATAATCATAATCCAGGAATATAATAGGCATTATTCTGAAATGGGGCAGTCTGCATGATGACTACTTTTACTTTTGGCACTGGCTACCTTTAAAGTAGTGTAAGATATGAGCACTTCCACAGCTGAGTACAGGAGTGACGTGTTATAAGCTGACACAGTGAATTTGCAGTCATAACACAGTGACACAACAGGGGAACTTGTTTGACACGCATGGCAGTGACGTTGTCACTCAACAACCTATGAGCTTATAAGGAACAAAAGTTTTCTACAGCATATTGTTGCAAATTCATTGCAAATTAATGAATGAAACCAGATTAATTTTGGTTGCACTTAACTTAAAATTAATATGGATGCAGAATAGAATTAAATGACATTTTATTAGCTATAAATGTAGTGAGAAGTCAACCCCCACACCCATAGTCCCATATATGGTCGCCCTTGTTTCACCATTGGCTCTATTTCTGTTGCGGTACATCATGAAAATAGACTGAAGGGGTCCCACAGCGGCACCTGTGCATGCACGCAAATACACACACATGCATACAAACACACACACACACACAAGTACACACACACTGTCACACAAGCTAACACCTGTTGCTGCAGGGAGGCCACTTCAGGGCATGCTGGGACACCTCAACATCGTTACCATTGCGTAAAATGGTACAGGATGCAGATGTTGCATCACGCATGGCAAGTCAGTTACACACACATACACACACTCTTAAAGTTCCTGGAGACTTACCCTAACCACAACCATAACCACTACTTGCCTAACCTTAACACTAACCCTAACATAAACCCAAGTCTTCAATTTAGAATTTAATGGTTCACATTATGGGGACTCATAAGGAAGGTGAGTTTCCACAATGTGATTGTAATCAGGTTTATGTCCCCACAATACACATTCGCACACATACACATGTATGGTGAGGTCACACCGGGTAACCAGCTGTTTCTCAGGTCAGATCAGAGTTTAGTCACACACACACATTTAGGTACACACATTTTCCAAACAGCAGATGTGAAACAACTCCAAAGTGGGATTCTCATTCATCTCGTAGAATAAACATCACATACCTCCATGAACTGACCATACTGTGATACAATATGTATTTGGCAATACATTGCAATGTGTGGAAAGTCCAGGCCTGTCCATATGCGTCAGTAGGATATGACCGGACATGAGTCACGTCTAACACAGAACATTTACGCCCTGAGAGGAGGTGAAATGTGAAATCAGTTGTCATGACAATAAATAGAAGGAACAAAACTGATGTCTGTCTGTTGTAATATGCTCATGCAGTTCAATCAAAGAGCTTTCAACCACATCTTAGCACCTTCATCGTCACCGGCGGCAGTTTGAGTGAACATCTTTCCAGCAGATGGGTTGAAAGCTCCGGAAAAGGCTTGTAAGTGGGTCTGAGTGCGCCTTGAGTTAAGACTATTCATTCAAGCTACAATTTGAGGCAATAGTATTCTTATCTTATCTTATCTTATCTTATCTTATCTTATCTTATCTTATCTTATCTCCCGAGTCAAGAATGAGCTTTCACACTCATTTTGGAAAATTATTTCTATCTCTTAAATTAAGTTGCTTATTATCTACTTTTTTGGTTTGGTTTTACTAAGAATTCTATTTATCTAATTATTAATTGAAGTAGTAAGAAAAAAGAAAGAAACAAATATTTTTTAGGACTTAAATTCATTTTATTTCTTACTGCAGTCCTGAAATGATTCAAAGTACACGTACATATACGTACATGTAAGTGTATCAGCAGACAAAGGCAGACATTTCCTTCTCTGTAGAAAAAGATATCTTTTCTCTTATATTCTTCTGTCTTTTCTGGAGATGCACTGACACAGCTGCTTTAAAACCACTGGTTTAACTGGCAGGTCAGAGGTCACATTTACAGATAAAGGCTTTACCCTTTCACTCCTCTGGGATCAGCGCTCTATTCATGTGGAATGGGAGTGCGAACACCCAGGGCTTGCTGTCCCCTCACCAACTCATCACGCTGTGTGACCTTTTCACAGATGTTGGCATATATATGTATGCAAAGCGGCCACCTTTTCGTCCTCATGTGGTTGTGGATGGAGCGTTCATGACACAAAACACTGATGACTGAAGTCATCATCAATCATTAAGGAAATTTCACAGACGTGGGAAAGTGAAGCGCAGTAGAAAGCCTTTACCTGGAGTCCCGGCATGCTGTCTGAAGCAAACATTTTCCATCCTATCTCAGGGGGGCTAAAATTCATCTGTTTTGATTATGTAACCCATAAAAAAAAACATTCTGCTGGGCTTTAATAAGAAATGGGTGTGAAATCCTTTATGTAACCAGTTTGTTGGTAACTCCTATCCATATTTGTGCAGATGTCTAAACTAAAACATTCTCCAAAGAGGTTTTCAAAGCCGCTGAGTCCCAAACAGAGAACGAAGTGATGAAAGCCGACCTTTCTTTGTGATCGGGGGCTGTGAGAGATGGATGAGAGACGGATGGAGGGAGACAGAGAGCTCCATGACTCCCCGACAGCTGAGGTTGTTTGTGGAAACCTGAGGAACGGGAGATGGGATCAGCTTTCTAAACAAGGGGGTTTCAGCACAACAGGTGACGGCTCTGCCCGTCCATACTATCTATGCAATCTCTCCTTTTCTCCCTCCCGACTCTGCACTCTCTCCTCTCTGTGTCGCGGGTTCTCCTTATCAGATCGGGGAACAATAAGGAAGGAGAGAGGAAGAGGAGGAGGGTTGGTGAACGAGCAGGAGGAGGAAGAAAGTTTAATTTGTTTGGAGAAAAAGTTCTTGGGGTGAAAGAGTTGAACTCATTGCAAAATTTTGCGCTGTTTCAATCAATCTTTGAGCTGGGAAGTGGAGCAAACAGGCAGAAGCTCGAAAGCAAAAGCAGGAATGTTAAGAAACTTGTGCACAAGGGGAGAGATAAAGTTTGAAGGAGGCTGGAGGGTGTTGTTGACATGCAGGGTGGGTGTCTATGCCTCATTGTCTGCCCCATCTGTCTGGCTTTATCGCTGCTTACCACCCCCCTGGCCTCGCCTCCTCCTCCCCCTGTGCTTCCCTCCCCCGCCGTCAGCTCCCACCCTCCATTGTACCGTGGTCAGTCCCTCCCCGCACGCTGGCAGACGACCAAGGGGCTTCCACCCACAGCAACTGGTGGCATTGTTCGCATGCACGACGCACATATGTGCACAGTTGCCCGCTTGTGTCCACAATGTCCACAATCACGCAGACTGTGAGCATCTGCTGGCACTGGAGGCACAAACCAGAAACACATTGATATGCATCAGATGCTGTTTGGGGCACAGGCTGCCCTTAACTTGTGCTGAAAATTGATTAGCTGGTGGATAGAAAAGAAAATACAAAAGATGTTAAAAATATTAAACATTCGCTGGTTCAAGCCTCTTAAATATGAGGATTTGAGAAGCTGCAATCAGTTTGACAGATGAGGAATCATCGAGCTTTATGCGTTTTTCTGAAGGCCACATTTTATTTTTTATTTTACATATTACAGATCACATGATGTCTTGTTAATTAATGGAAATAGTCATTAGCCGCAACACCAGACTAAGAAAACTATAAAGTAATAAATGAATGAATAAGGGCTGTTTGACATTTTGACAACTGCTTTTATTCGCTGACTTGGTGAGAGTTAGATGAGAAGATTGATATCACACATGTCTGTATGTTAAGTATGAAGCTTAGCTTAGCAGTTAGCCTAGCCTAGCATACATATTGGAAGCATGCTGGGGCACATTGTCAGCCTGGTTTACTCCGAAGTTCAAAAATCTGCCTGCCAGCACCTCTAAAACATGCCCATTATGTTAAATCCATTCATATCTCTGCTGCTCCCAGTCTTCATGCTGGCTAAGCTAAGCTAAGCTAATAACTTCCTGCCTCTAGGTTCATACTCATCGTACATGAGTGTGGCATCAATCATCACATCTGACTCTCAGCAAGTAAGTAAATGAGTGCATTTCCCAAAATGCAAAAAACTACTACAGCATTTCTTTTCCATGACATAAATTTCAACTGTGAACCAGCCACAACTCTCCAAACATTGCTCCAGCTATGAAAAAAAAAACCACCAATGTATACAACATTATTTTCTGTTGACTGCCGTCTCCTCCCTTCCCTGTGGCACACACCCAGGAACAACACACAGAGCACAGCATATAGAGATAACTCATAAACAAAGCTGTGTTACGCAGAGGGAAGATAAACATTGTTTTGGATGACATCAAAGATGTCCTTGGTGAGGTGCAGGGATGCGGGAGAGGAAGGTTTGGTCTTTCTCTTTGAACAGGTTTTGTTGTTGGCAGGAGCCATGTGGGTCTTCCTTTGTTTGGCTCCCGTATTGAATTCTGTGAAGTATATATATATAAAGAAAAGCCTGTAAAAACACCCTCGCTGTGGATACTGATGAAATTACTTGAGCAGGTTTGTTCCATGCTGGCAAATTAAAGAGGCTTGGAGAACTGCAGACTCCGGTTCCCAGGAGAAAGAGATGTGCGCACACACACACAAACACATCAAACGTGATACTGAGCATGTGCGCACAAACTCTCTCTTAGTCACACAGGCTCATTGTGAAATACTCGAGGCATTAAACATTTGCAGACAATCATGCTCATGGTCACGTTGTACTTCTCTCCTGACAGACAGGCACAAATGGAGGCAGAAGTAACTCTATCTGATCTGGTTCCCTACACAACAAGTGTCCTTCATCAGCCAGTTCTTTGATCATATTCATCATAAAATGTGGGAAACTTTGAGGAGTTCAACAAAATAGCCCAACTGTTCACACTGCCTCCTTTTTACCATTACAAATGATCACATTTCCAAACTGCAGCCTTCTAAAATGAGCCTAAAAGTCTTTTTCAAATACTCCACAAAGAGAATTGAAAGGTTTCCTGCTGGATCTAAAAGATGCACACAATGCATTCGGTGAAGAAACGCTGAATTTAAACGTAACTTTTATTGATCAAACAAGATGATCTTTAAACTCAAAATGAACTTTGACTGTTTTCTATTTAAATAGATAATCCATTCATTAGCCAATAACCGGTAGCTAACACACCCCTTCTGATTTCAACATGCATCATATCCTGTGTGTGCAATAAATTTGCATCTTTGCCAAGAAAGTTGATGTTGAAGCAGTGGAAATGTGCAAATAAAGAAGTACTTTCAGAATGCAAGTGCTCTGAATGAGAACTGCTGCAAAGGGAAAAATCAAACAACAAAGCTGCAGATTTGATGATCATGGCAAAACACAGAAAGGTCACTCTGATACTTGATGCTGGACAAGTGTAAATACAGTGTAGAGTGTGTGTGAATATGTAAATGCACTTTGACATGGTGACAAATGTGGATGATTTAATGAAGGAAGTTAATACATGTTATAGCCATAATAAATACTTATCATGCTGTGGCACACACACACAGCCCTTTAATCAAGCACACATAAACAGCATCTTTGACTCTAAGACACACACACACATAGAAAACACATACACACACTTAAATACACGCTCATATGCGCCATCTGACATCCAGTTTGCTAATACTTAAAAGACAGTGCAGCCTTTCCTCCCACCCACCCAATAATTTAATGGAATCAAAAAGTAGGCCAAGCGTATGCGCAGCCACAGTCAAACACTGCTTTCATGTTCCAGAATTGCCACTGCAGTTTACATGGTGGATCTAGACAGTGTAACGTTTCCATTTTTATCCTTATAGAGGATTGAGGACGAGTAGCGAATGGAGACAAACAGGAATAAAGCGCCAACTGTAAGAGGAGCGTTTATTTTTGAGCTGGAACTCTTGGCGAGGTGCATGGTTATTTTCATTGGATAATTTGTCATTTTTCTAAGAGCGTATTTCATGATAGAAATCAGGAGGAGACAGAAAAGATCTCAGTGTACAAAATCCACACCAAAGATAAGACATTCATTTCTTTAAATCCACTTCATCTATGATCATAACATCACTTTGTCATGAATCTAGCAGCTTGTTGCCGCCGCCAGCCCCCTCAGATGGTCACAGTGGCCTATACTTGACATTTCCAAGAAAACCAAAATCTGTTATCTCCTTTTCCGGGTCATTTGGCGCATCCTGAATTTCTGTGTTTTGGCACAGTGAGCTATGGCAGGATGTTGAATGTGAACACAGCTGTTTTAGCCTACTGTGCATCTCAGTACCGATAGTCATGCAGAAATAGAACCATGCAACAAAGGCCGGAGTGACAGGAGGAGCAACTTGTGCTTTTCGGAGAGGTCAGCGCAGGGAGAGGAGTGGCTTTTCACAGAAACGCAGCCCAGTTGTTTTCAGTTGCCGATGCACTTGCAAACAACCCCAGCTGCGGCGGAGGGTCATCGAGGAGCCAAAAGCCGGGACCACGCTGAGAGAGGAGAGGACAGAGGGAAAAAAAAGGAAAAAAAGATGAGAGGAAAGCAGGAGAGAGACAGCTTACAGAGCAGAGAGTGAGGAAGGAGATTAAAAAGAAGAAAAAGAAGAAGAGAGGACGCAGATATGAAGGGTAGCAGATGTTTCCCTTATGAGAGTTATTAAGAGTTGAATCCCTCTACCCACACACTCTCAATCATGTGTGCACTGTGATATAGGCCAGTGGAGCACATGCTGTCAACTGCGGGGACTTACATTATGCAAGCATGCAAAGTCTATATGTGTGCAAATCAGCAACACACAAGTTCATATACTTTCATGTCTGTGTGTGTGCTTGATCCATGTGTGCTTGTGTGTGCGTGTGTGTGTGGAGAATTCAAGCTACAAAGCTGTTTTCAGAGTGAAGCAGCATGTGAGCGCCTGTGATGGGAGAATGTCTGCGTCTGCGTGCATGCGCTCGCCTTCGTGTATCTTTACCATGTCCTCTTCTGAAGTCTTTATTTACAGTCTGGGCGAGGAACGGCGAGGTGGCTTCAAGTCTGACTGTGTGGGAGTTCCGTATGTGCACCCCCATCCCCAACCCCTGACACAAGTAGGCCAACAGAGAGCGGACGGCGGCGCAGGAATGTCTGGCATGGGTCCAACCCATTCCAGCCAAGCCTGCCCCAGATCCTGCTAGAAATGGTCCAAACGCAGGGGCAGGGCTTGTGGCATATATCTCTCCCTCAGTCACACCCCAACAGCTGCAACTGGGGGTGGTGGAGCATGTGTGTCCTCCGCAGCCGTCTAGTGACTGATGTTTCTTTGTGTCTCTCTTGTGAAGATGGGGAATGTAACACTGAATGCACAAAGTATTATAGAAACCCTCCTGATGCTGAGCTGCAGCTCCATTTACCAAATGTTATGAGTCCTTTTCTATTTCTTCTTCTCCTTCTCTGCATCTCCCCCTCTGTGATATAATTTTAATAAGTGAAATCAAGAAGGGATAATGGATCCACCTCACCAGTGCAGCCAGTAAAATCAGTAAAATGTGTGGGTGTCTCCAATATCTCCTTTTCAAATGAATAAAGAAGAAAGTCCCCTCCCTGTGGCTTCTTTACTGTTTCCTTTTTCATATACAGTATATATATATTTTTTCTCTTATTTGCAACCAGTGTCCTCCAGCTGCTCCGTCTGTCTCCAGATACCTCTGGAAAGCTCTATAACTCTGAACTGGCAATGCTGCAAATGGTTTACGAGCGCTGCTGAAGGTCCAAAGTAGCAGGAGGAGATGATAATGGACTGAATATGGTGACATGAAATACACTTTCTTCTATTTGCATCCCATGGCACACTAAAGCTTCCCTCTATTAACCCACTCTCTCTATCCTCCCCCTTGCTGCCCCATATATAACTGGAAGATAAGTTTTATTCTCCACTATAGGCAATTTCACACACGCAGGCTGCATGGGACTGAGTCCCACCACACTGCTGGGTTGGCTTCTGTTCCGCTGGCTTGTATTGCTCAGTGTAATTTCTCATAGTTTGCTTCCTTCATCATTCTTTCTGAAAAGCTGCAGCACAACACTGGAGTATCATCCATCCATATTCTAAGCTGCATAGGTATCTGCTACTATCAAGTAATATTTAACACACTTCATCATTTTACAAAGGATAAAAAAATGATTATTTTCATAAATTAGGGTTCTGACAGTGCATGTGTGGCTACGACAGCTTTCAAACCTACAATGAAAAAACTCCTCCTTCAGCATTCATTTCAATGAGGCCAGACCAGCAACACGGCAAAGCAGCAGCTCCAACAAAGAGTTCAGCAAAAAAAGTTGGCTCAACTTTTGCAGAAATGCAGCCTGACTTTATTTGGCAAAACATTATGTCGGCCAATCGAATACATGAAGGTGGACTTTGCTGGTGGGTTTGTGTGTAACGTGAACATCATATTTCAATTATCTGTACAACAAAGGCCAGATAAAGGGCAGCCAGCATATCAGTGAAACAGGGAGAAAACTTTCTGTCTCATTCAGGAGACAGAGATAAAACACCAGACCCAGGAAGGGGGGCAGCCCAGCACCGGGCCCACTGCAGATGGGTCAGCTCTGCTAAGTGTTATTCAGAGATAGCTTCCTCGCAAGGTTTGCATCCTTGGACGAGTAGGGTCAAGATGATAGTCAGCCAACAGACTGGCTAGGCTAATGGGGCCGCTAGCTGTGCCATGCCAAGCTGCTTACTGTGTGTCCCATTTAAGGGTCATGTTTCACTTTCGAAAAACCAACAAAAGAGACTGTAGGAGAAAGAAAAACATTGAATGTTTGTAGGCTATTGAAGCAGAGGCTAGCTTAAAAAGGAGCAGCGTCAGCAGCTAATGGTGGAGACAAGATCATTCTTAACAAATGGCTTTAAGAAAGACATGGAAACTTCCATGTTCTGCTGCACACTGGAAAGAGCGTCTGTAACACCCACAGCAGGGCTCCACCCGTGCTCATAGAACTGGGGTTACTATACATAACCTTTATTACTTATCCAGTCCTAGGTAGTGTACCTTTCAGATTGCTATATGGCTAATGAGTAACATATTAGTCCCGTAGGGAAATTAGTCAGCCTCAGTTACTCATTAAGCTGCCCGTGTTATGTAGGTCATGGTTGTTTTTGCACATTAAATGTTTTGCTGTTGCTTTATCATCCATATCTCACCACCACAGCAGTCAAAATATCACCCAGAGACACAAAAAGGTTCAGTGTTCACTGAAACTCTGTGATCTTGGGAATTTACAAATCAGTTGCGGTCATCGTCATTTCTGAAAACTGTTTTTGTTTTAATTCCCATGCTGGTAAAGAGGCAGCTCATCCTTATCCTGATGATTAGTGAATCGGTAGCACGTTGTCGTGGTGAGTGTGTTCTGCTGTTGATGGGAAATAAACGCCTGAGTGCTTTATGAGTGTATGGGCCTCTACATAAGCTCAAACCTGTTTTTTTGGCTGTCATCTTGTTTTGGTAGAGCTGCAAGGCCAAGTGTGTGTGTGTGGTTAGCAAAATGTGTGTGTATCTGCGTTTGTGTAGATTTGTGTGTCATTAAGTTGTGTACCCTTTTTCACCTTCACAGCATGTTCTGTACATTTTACGCCTGCGTGTCTGCGCTAACACATGGATGCTGCTGACTGTTACGGCTTGGCTGTGGGTGTTTTGAAGCCGTTCGACAAAGTGTGTGTGTGTGCGTGTGTGTGTGTGTGTGTGTGTGTGTGTGTGTGTGTGTGTGTGTTTGTGTGTGGGTGCTTTCACACAGCTGTGTTCATAGTGGTGGAGAAGAAGAGGCACAGATCTTCCTGTCAGCTGTTTTCTTTCTTGCACTCTCAGTATATTTCCTCTCAGTTCTCCATCAAACTCTCTTTTTTGAATATTTCTCCTGTCTTTCAGAGTCTTTCTCTTATTCACATCGTATTTTTATCCCTCCTCTGCTCCACATTTCCCCTTGGTTTCTCGAGCTTGCGGTTTATTTCTGAGTCTAATCTCTAATTCACTCTAATTCTTGATCTCATCCTTCCCGATTCCCTTCACTAAATCACCCTTTATCTCCTCATTGTATCTCTCCATCTCTTGGTGTTGCCTCTTGCGAGCAAATTACATCTTCACATCAACACAAACAGGAAACAGCTGACGTGCTGCGTTCTCTCGTCTTTTCCTGTCAGTTTCACAGAAAACCAAACCAAACCGCCAGCCAGCACCTCCACCAGCCGTACAGTGAAACGAGTCAGGCGCAGCCGGCTGATCATGTGGTTGGAGGTTTGCAGGCTGCATCGTGTTTACAAGCAGCGGGGGCTTTAAATGAACACGTGCTTTCGGGTAAAATGGCTTTTTGTTTTGTCTTTGCTGCAGAGCTGTGAAATCATTTTCAAGCGACTGAGCTGAAACCCTGATCGTCTACATCAGAAAAAGAAAAAAACGGATCCACTCTGTAATGTAACAGCAGCTCAGAAAGAACAGTTTAGGTGAAGAGTTTGAGGATGTGAACCCTGTGCGTTGGTGTTCGTGAAATGGCTGCTGTCCCGGCGCCTCTCACTGGGGGATTTTCTCCTCGTCAGACGAAATGGCCACTGATGGAAGTGACCTTCAATCCATGTGTTTGAATGAGCACGTATAAAGAGCTTGTGATTGATCGTGAGTGCCTCTTTCGTTTTTTTTCCCACAGAGGATTCAAACTAAGTAAATCTGTTTGTGCATGTGTGTGTTTGGACATATGGGTGCATGCATACACACTCGCACCTCTGTGTGTGTGGCCAGACCTCCTGCAGAGGGCCTCTTGCTGAGGCCCAGGGCTAGGCTATATTTAGGTGGCTGGTTTTTTCTCTCTTTCTCTCCCTCTGAGTGGTTGAGAGCGTTGCCTACTGGTTGGGAGAGGCCGACCGCAGGAATATGTTGCCTCCATGTCTGACCACCAACTTTCAGATAACCATATGTGGGAGAATACAAATGGATGAAGACATCAGCTGTGGTTAGCCTGTTAGCTTATCATTAGGATGCACAGCTTGTTGGTATCACTGCAGCTGGCTCGAAACATAATGTGGGACAGACTCTGAAAACATAAACACAGAATTTTGTTTTTCTCAAAGAGTTGTGAAGTGGGAAGAGCTGCTGGTTTCAGATGTACTTTTTTTTTACCACTGTAAATTCCCCTTTAAGAGAATTTCAATGGTAACCTTAATGTTCATAGAGGCGTGGGAGCCCAACAAGAATTATAACCCAACTCTGTAGATCCATTTAGATCTACAACGCAGTTTAACATCTTTCAGCTATTTGTTTTAGTTTCAGCTAGTTGTTTCAAACTTCAGCAGTCGAAACAAACACTGTGTTTACCAGCTATAGCAAACAGCAAACAGGCAAAGTCAGCAGCTATAGCTGGTAAACACAGTGGACTATTAAGCTGCTAATGAGCCACAGTGGAGTGGAGACCAAAGCAGAGATAAAAAGCAAGTGATTGTTGGACTAACATTTGTCAGAAGGCCAAAAACATGACTCAAAATGAGTGCTGGATGTCTGAAAAGGTGCCATGTTTGCTAACATGTTAGCCGTAATGACTGAATAAGGTGATAATATGTCAGTGTTGTGGTTACTGCTTATTCTGTTGCCCCCAAACACCCAAAAAAATCCATGCTGCTCTAATGATGCTACAGATTTAAGTTACGGTCCTTAGTTTCAATTATTTCAGCCTCATTCCGGTTTCTTTTTCCTCAGCTTGGTATGACAGATGGCTTTTAACACTTGATTCCCTTGAACCTCAGTTGACGTGGAGAGAAGCCAGTCAGTAGCACAAATTAGAGCTGTAGCAAAATAAACTTTTTGTTGAAATTTGGCACAAAGCATCTTACCATAATTGCCGAATTCATCCAAAAATGACCAAGAATCTGAAAGCGGACTTTAATCCGGTTTTAAACTGCTGGCTAGTGATGTACAGTATGCAATAAAATATTAAGCTTGATTATTGGCTTTTCCTTGCTGAGATGCTCATTAGTTAGTTTTTATGTGCACAGATTTGTACCCTTGTACCTTGTATCAAAGACGCAGATATTTTTCTAAAGCATTTGCTCATCTGTTGTACTGATGATTCAGCCAAAGAGCCTTGGAAGAGCTCCAACAATCAGTCCTCTAACTCGGCCTATGCAGAGAATGAACTTATATTTCTCCTGAACAGCCTAAACAACTCCACCTTTGCAACCCTATTGCTGCTTTTCATCTCTAACTAACACATAGGCCATGAAAAAGTAAGCATGCCGTGCATACAAAGGCACACTCCATCACATGATTCCCACCGAGTCCCCTCACCTTACCCCAATAAGGCCTGGTGCCAGACTGTGGAATGAATTCCTCTGCTGTGGGAGTGTGAGCTGACAGGTGACGCCGCCAACTTAGAGAAGGAGGGATAAAGATAGACGGAGGGCGAGGTGGTGGAGAGGGTACAAAGGGAGGGTGGGGGTGTAGAAGTGATATGAGAAGAATCTGGGCAAAAAGAGAAGACATAACCAAAGAGGGAGGTGGTGAGTAATGAGGTAATCTATTTTTGCATGAGGAAGGAGAGGGTTGCTGAAGATAGACTGTGAAAATCAAATCATCCGCTGTTACTTTACCTCTTTCTCTCAGGTGCCAAAAAAAGGACATCTTTACTTCACATCTATTCACATTGGACATAGACAGTATATAAATTTTCATGGAAAAAGGCCAGTGGTTGTGTTCTTGACAAATGCGTAACAGCTTTGATTGGATTTCAGGAAGAACGTAAAGTCACCATTTGACGCCAGCACAAAAGCAGGCTTTCCTCTGTTTAGCTGTCACACAACAGTAACCTCTTCCCGAAAGACCCCTCCCTGAGTCAGTCCACCCAGCATTAGTAACATGCTGGAGGTCTTTGTCCCCACTGTCTTCTGTGTCGTTCATTGTCCCTGGATGGATGCTGGTGGGAAGGGCGTGTGCAGCAGGGGCAAAGCAGATGTCAGCGCTGAGGATGAATAGTGCCCTGAGGGGACGGACAGAGAGCTGGTATAGCCTATATACCCTTGAGACCCTCACAGGCAGGCAAGGATCTGTTTCAAAGTGGAATCAACTTGTCCTTGGCTTCCGAATGACGCACACTTTCTGGAGCAGCACAAGGCTGCTAATAAAGTGGAAAAACACACCGGAGCACTGCACAGCTGTGGTTTTCAGTTGTACAGATCATAAAATATTTGGCCGTGCATGCACATTTGCTAAGAGTTTGCACCAGATACTTAGAGGGAAAGATTTCAGTCGGTGATTTTTTCATTTTATTTAATTTTTTTTTTTTTTGTCTCTGCCATTTTACGGTAATAATAAAATAGTGAACTCAAACTTTATTTGTCCTGGGAATGCCTGGACAACCGTCCTCATCCCTGCACCTGACTTTAAGAAGCAGTGAAGTACCTCAAAATGCGCACAAAGTCCACAGTGTGAGGCGCATTCGCAGAAAGGGCTGTGTGGCTTATGCAGCTGCGACATAGCTTTTGTCCTTTAAGCAGGGGAGCATAAACACACACACTCTGCGGGAGGGCTACCCTGTCATCTTGCTGGCAATAAAGCGGGTCCCAGATGTCTGCCCCCCCTGTTAGCAGACACACAAGCTCACACTGTCACTCACCATGGCTTTGTTCTCAGACAGTAACATATTGCCTGTGCACAACATTTACACGGTGTACATAAATGCTGCCACAGGCTCACAGGACTGAACTTTAGTACAATGACATTTCAGTGCTTTGGCAAAAAAAATGAATATACCACGCTTAAGCAGACATTCAGTCAATTTTAAGGTCAATGATTTTATGTAGACTGAGCTGGCCTGGTTTTGTTTATCATACCCCAGTGTTACTGTACTGGGTCACTCATAGACTCCAATCATCTCACTGAGTATTCTGCTTATCTTTCAGTGGTAATCAGCCACACCTTCCATCTTTCTACCTAATCAAAACATCTCTGCTCTGTTGCTATGTAAGTGGGAGGATAGGGCAGAAAATATTACACTGCTGTTTCATCAGTGCCAGCCTGACACTCCAATGCAATTCATAGCGGACAATTTGATGATGTTCTGACATATGTTGCAATAGAATCTGAATGAAGTGATGTGCGTCTTACATCTCTTAATTTACATGAAATTATAAAGAAGTTCATCTCCAGAGCTTGGCCTCTCTTAAGGAAATTTGAAAATGAAGCATAAGTTGAGCCTTTTAGAACATTGTTGGTTTCTTTGTAGATAAAAGAGCTTGGTCTGTACCAGCTCTATATGGACAGTGTCCTGAGACAACTTCTGTTGTGATTTGGCGCTATACAAATAAAATTGAATTGAATTGAAATTGAGCAAACATTTGTGCAAAAATCACTGCACATCAAGATGAAACAATTGTGCACAAGCGCACGTTCCGCTATCCACTTCTTGTTTTTCAGAGATGAAAAAACAAGTCAAAACATCTTGCTCAAATGAGTCATTGCAAAACCCTGTCCAGGGAGGATTGCAAAATCCTGTTAAATCTGGATCACTTGTGCTTTGCGTTACTGCTGAATGTTCTTTTATTCATTTCCACCCAGATGATATTTTCATACAAAAGAAACCACGCTGGGCCGTACAGTCTGACACACCCCGGGAGTCTTTGACCTGCTTCCACAGAGATCGAATAGGGAAAGCTAACAGTATGCTGCATTAAAATTGCCTTGTGTTTCACACTGACAGACTACAATACCCACACTCCCCAGCTGCTGAGGCCTGCTCGCCAGTGTTTGGAGAGGTAAAGCCCGACTTAAACACAAGCCCCGTCACCTTCCCCATCGGTGCCCTCCACCCCTGCACCCTCGGCTCCTGCTAAACCAGCTCTTCTCGTTCCCTCCTTTGTCTGTGTGTCCAAACGAGCCAAATGTTTTTCTTTTTCTGCCTGCTGCTAAGCAACCTGGGGGATTCAGAGTGCTGCAAAGGATTGCAGTCTTAATCCAAACTCTGGGTTTTGCAGAGTCAGCTGGTGCGGGTGCAGCGGTATTGTGCGTATCACTGCCCTGGCAGAGTTAGCACTTTTTTGGGGGAGTTTTTGAGAGAATCCTTGCTAACGGCAACGTCTGTTGCATCCTATCATTTAAGAGGTGAAAGCACAGGCAGCTCCATTTGGACGGAGAATGGAACGCTGGGTTTTATTCCAAATGTGCACAAAAAAAAAATCATGTGCAATTGGACTGGAAGTGATTGGATTTGCCGATCACGGCAGGCAGCAGTCCTTTTAAGGGAAAGCAGCAAAGGGCTTATGAAATGTTCCACAGTTATTCCCAAAATATGGAGCTACATCAACATTACTGACATGCATCCCAGTGAAGCAGATTTTCAGTTTGCATGTTTGTGTTTCAGTTCAAGCTGAAATCATGGGTCCCTTTCTTTATCAAATTTGCAAAACAGAGCCGGTGGAGTAAGATCATGTGCTTATAGGATGAATGTGGTTGAGGTAGGAGAATTGCTGACTTATCCTATCTCCAGTCCTTTAGGCACAGATGGCCCTCTCAGTCCCCAAAGACTTCGCTCAGATTCCACACTGGGCCCCAGTGCGGTCAAAACAGCAGCTTTTAGGTTTGTGTCCCTCTTTATGTACAAGATACAGTCCAAGATCCTCCAGCTCAGCCATAAAATGCAAAGCAAAAGCATTTATTATTGAATTTCATGATTAATGCCTGCCTTTGATTTAGAAGGGTAATCATTTATACTGAACGCTGAGTAAATAATGACACAGCTCACAGGGGATATGATGCCAAGATAGGAAATCTTTTATTACAGAGAAAAAAAACTTTTCTTCCAAAATATAGAAATCTGTACAACTTCCGCACAATCAATTTACATGAACTGTACAAATTTACAGCAGTTCATCACAACATACCCAAGGAAAAGAAACTGAACACGATAAAGATGTACTGACATGAGATCACAAGATAGACAGCTTTTCTTCTTGGGTAAGCTCAGATTTTTTTGTCTATTTTCTGGTTTTGTAGGTAAATAGAAAAAAAAAAGAGAAAAAAATGAAAAGACAAAAAAAAAGAAAACAAAAACAAAGGATACGTCTACACTTACAGATCATGGAAACTAATATTTTTTACCAAAACAACTTTGGTCCTTGCCAACACTCCCATCACAAATGGCTTCACTTACGAAAAGAGTTATCCATGTTAAAAGATGAAATACAAAAAGGAATACATCTAAAAACACCTCAGGATAGCAATTATTGGCACTTCCCATGTGTAATGTTATGTACTCTACCATTTGTTGTACAGTTACAATACATTCTACAATATGTAAAACACCTCAAATGTGAAAGTGGCAATAATTCAACTAATCAATGACAATTTTGACGACGACAACAACAAAACTGCTGTTCCCTTCCTGCTTCATGTCTTAACATGCACAACTTTTCCACAAGGGTTTTTATTGAATGTCCGAGGCCTGAGTTTGGCAATACATTCCAGGAGAGACTCCTCGCGTCTCAAAAAAAAAATGTCACACAACTTCAACTTGACATATTTAGTGCATTTTATGTGCTATTTTACCTCTGACTACTCAAAGCACTCTTGCGACAGTTCTGTAACCTATGTGCGCACAAGCTGAATGGATGCCATTTAAATAATCAACATTACTGAGGACTTAAACCATTTTGGGCGGTGGTGGTAGTACAGTTGAGAAGGTGTCGAAAGGGGATTTGGGTTGAATTTATTTCAATTTTCGTTGCTCTAAAAACAAGGCCTGTTAAAAGTGGGTTAGATCACCAGACTAAAAATCCTCTTAAAAAGAGGATGAAGGAGAGAATGGGGGTGGCAGAGTGGAAAGATGGGAAAATCTACCAGTGTGACCATAAAATACATCTAGAGAAAAGTGAGACGAGACGATCATCTCGCATCCGAAATATAGACCAATCTCATAACATCTTGTCACATGACATACAAAAAGCTATAATGGAGCAGCATGATTTGAAAACTGCTGTCCACCATGGAAACCAAAGCTCTGGGCTCCCATCCCAGCGAGCTCCTCTCCATCTGGCCAACATGGAATCACTGCTTTTCACAGATTGCTGAAGGGAGTATCAGCAGAGAGCAGGGGAGAGGGGTTAGGGGGTTGCAGTGCGTCAAAGGCTGTAGCTCTATTACCCATGATCCTCTCAGGCTTAGGGGAGCTTAAACACCCATAGGTCTGGTGATGAGCGGTGAACCAGCCTGCCGTGACAGATTTGGCCAGCGGCTAAGGCCCGGACGATGCCCGAAGCCACCCCGGCATCTGTTCCAGCTTGCTCTTAACCGCTCAGCCCCAGAACCAGGAGCAAAGTGGGGGTACGTCAGACAGCCATCACATCCTTTCATATGCATGTAAACAAAGTCGCTACTCAAACTCAGTAATCAAGTGCAGCGCAATCCAGTGAGATGAAAACAGAAAACAATGGCCTAGTACCCTCAATTCTTCATCTTTGATCCATGTTTCCTCGTCTCTCACTAGCCCCCCTAGTGCAGCTTGAGCACGCCAAGCGCGTGTGCTGGTTTTTTTTCTAGATTTGTTTTTATCCATCACTGCCAAGGGAGGGTCGAGGGCTTCTGGTCAAGGTGGGGGATGTTGAATAAGTCCAGAGGAGGGGGCTGGAGGGATTTTAGCTGCCCTGGACAAATACAGTCCGGCCCTGGCCCCCCTCCTCTCTCACACCAGTTCCCCCACCCCTGCCTTCCTTACCCAGCTCCCCACGGTGATGGATGATGATATGTGTCACATTAAGTCTACCTGCATCCACAGGGGGTCAGCTAGCAGCATGCTGGCTTGCTTTTGGCTGAACAGGAGGTCTGAGCTGAGGGCTGATATGTGGCACTTGAGGCACTCTAACCTCCCCACACACACCAGGAGGGGCGTGGGGCGGGGATCTGACGCTGCCAGGCTGGAAAGTGGACACCTCCGGTGAAGGTCCGGGCAGCAAGTTGAACCAGGCTGGCTCATATAAGCCTGATGTTAGCTTAAAAATCACGAATGGCTGTAATTCATGACAATGAGGTCTCCGTAAGGCAATGCACCTCCAATGCACACATAAGGACCTTTTAAAAGACCTTGAAAATAGCTAATGTAAATGAAAACAGAAGGCTGACAAGGCCTGGTGTTGTTTTTAAATTCAAGTTAAAATTAATCTCTGAACAGTCGGTGCTCCAGACCTCCCTTTGGCCAAAGTCTCACACAGTCATCACTTAGTCCAGACCTTTCAGACTAACTTGTTTTCTCTAGCGGCGGCACAAATCGCCATCTGTGTGTCTGAGGGGGAGACAGCTTAGCTCTGCATCCTGCCAGAGCGAATAGTGCCATATGAACGGATGACAGAACGTATCTAACATACCACCAGTAATACTCTCCACCTAGAAATCAACAGCTCTGAAATGTTCACAAATACAGTGTAAAAAAAATGGTTTTGAAATCCAGAGTCGCACACTCCCGATCTAATAGACATCAGTCTATCCTAACATGGGAGCTACAGTATGAACAAAACGGCTAAAAATGAGGAGGGCAATAAAAACGGTGTGAAAAGGTGACATTCGAATGGATGGAATGCAGGCGATTTTCTCTAAAAAGTACACATCCCACACAATCTAACGTCAAAGTGCATTCAATGTCAATCCTAACGGGGCCACAAGACCAATGACAGGGTAAAAAAACCCTTTGCTACACGTTGAATTTTGGTGATGCAGGAGATGACAAAGTGGAGGAAGGAAAAGGGGGCAAAAAAAAAAAAAAAAGATCAACAACACAGGAACTTGATTGTGAATTTCACCAACATTCATTAACTAAGGGGAGGGGGCGGGAGGAGGAGACTGGTCCCCTGCCCTTCCCCCCGGAAAGCTACACATACATGGGTGATGGGAGGGTGACAGTGCAACAGGACACACTGGTATCCATAGGTAACAGGTGTCACAACACATTCCACTTGCACTTACATACAGGCTGAGATGAGGGTTTCTGAAGCTCGGTGTTGATGGTAGAAGGGGAGGAGGGGAGGACTGACAGCCTTTTTTCCAGCTACAAGATAAAGAAAGCTAATTCCCTGTGGTCCAAAAAGGGTTTTTTCTAGAAAATAGAGATGCTCTCATTGGGTGTTTCTTTATCTTGAGCTTGGATGGCGAAAGGCTTGGTCTAAACCACAACTCCCCCCCCCCACCCCACCCAGGAAACAAAACAAATGAAAAATAGCAAACCGAATAACCTCTGGATTTTGAAATTCGAGGGGTAGTTCCATGTAAAAATTCCTTACAATTTAGGTTTTGGTGTTTTGCGGTGGTGTGTTGAACATGTACCCATAGTAACCACAAGTTAGAAAAGTGCAAAGTCAATGATAGCCCCTTCAGAGATGGAGCTGATCGCCATGCTGTTTACAGTTGAGGGGGGGGATAGGCGGAGCCAGTCTCCATGGGGGGTTCCTGGTTGGTTGGTTGGTTGGTTTAGCTGCCCCAACAGTTCCATTTCCACAAAGCCTCTCCTAGAAAAACGGAGTGCCCAGCTGATCCAATGACACAACAGAACAGATGATAATGGGGAGAGAGGGTAAAAAATATCAAACCTACAAGGTTTCCATCACCTGGACGATAGGCCACATCCTCTGCTTTTTTTTCTTTTGCTTTTTTCTTCTTTCACTATTTCATTTCATATTCTTAGCTTTAAAAAGGCTCACCCTGATCTGGTCATGTGACATGACTAGCCACGGCGTGACCCTGAACAAAAGTAGGCCGGGGTGACGGTGTGCCTCTTTAGCTGGACACAGTCATCATATTGTAGGCTTTGGAGGGACTGGTTCTGCCCAGCACCATCAGTTCCTCCTTGCAGCTGATGTGACTGTCCACCATGGGGCTCATCGGCCCGCTGTTTCCTGAGGGGGGGCCGGCGGCGGCTATTGCCGGCGTTCCTGGGGGGCAGGGCTGCGACTCGTACAGGACGCAGATGGAGCCGTCCTCGCCGATGCGGTAGGACACCTCGAAAGGGTCCACCCACAGCGTGAGCTCACTGGGCAGCAGCAGGTAGAGTTGCTGGATGGTCAGGCCGATGCGCTGGCCCGCCTGCCCCACCAGTGGGTCCATCTTGTGGTTGATACGGATGCAGCGGTAGCCCGAACCCTTGCAGGGCCTGTCTGGGAACCAGTGGTGCTTATATTGCTCTGCAGGGAAAGAGGACAGGACGGAGAAAAGGTTTTAGCCATGGAGCGAAATCAGACAGCTAATGTGGGCAGAATCTCATCACATGCACTGATCAAGACCCAGAAAAGGGGGGACAAACAGAGAGGTATTACTGAGTGCTGAGTAGCAGAAACACTGAGTGATGCAAGGTTGAACAAAGGTCGAAACAGAGAGCAGATAGACTGTACTTTGTTAGATAAGTCTGTGTGACTTAGTAAACACAATATGGCTGTAAAAACTATTCATGTAAAGATGGGAAGGAAATTAAGATCCATATCATGTTTGAAAGGTACGTGTGACAGACCATCATTTATTATTAAATCTTATTTAACAATTGTGTCGTCTCCAAATGTTAAACAAGAGTAAGGCTTAATGATTAAGAAAAGTAAAAGTAGTAGGCCGCTTTGGTATAAAACAAGACGGGACATAATACATCATCATATACATTATAATATAGCAAGTAGAAGAAAAACATCTGGTAGGAAAACACTTTATATGCTATTTAATGTCACTGTGCACATGGATCCCTTGCGTGGGTGATTTACAAATGCCAAAACTGAGCTTATTGAGAAAATGCACACAGTGTTCCTGTTTACACTTAAGTCCAGGGCGTAGTCGTGTACAGAAGAACAAGAAAGCAAAGAAAAACATCACCACCTGTTAGGGGCCTGATAAGCGGCCATAAACAGGCGGCCGGCAGCTCCCTGGGCGTACGTGACAAAAAGAGGCCCATCGAATTGCACAATCCCTCCCCCTGGCCGTCATCAGTGTCACAAAGTCTCCCATGACTGGCTGAACAAAAACACCAAAAGTGTCGAAGTCCCAGCCAGCCATCTGGGATACCGGGCCCCGCCTCTTAAAGGGAGAGGTTCCTATTTTTCTTCTTTTCCTCTCGTCTGTGTGGAAGTTTTCTAAGTGCAGCGAAACTGGTGATTCAGAGTGACGCCACTCGCAGAATGTTTCAGGCATTTTAGTGGTTAAGATGATGACAGGAAGAGGAGACTGCTGGCTGCCTGAATTTTGGCTGTACGAGGAAGTGAAATATGGCTCATTCTTTTCCCGAGTTCACTTAAGGTATAAGAAGGCCGTTTGGTGTTTTCTAGGAGAGCTGGATAGTTTTTAATCTCCTTAAATCTTTTAAATAGTTTTCTTTCATATTCTGATCTACCCATTGCTTTCTTGAACACAGCTCATTCATTCATGACTTCCCATTGATGCTAATTTCATTGTGGCCAGTGAAAAACAGGGTAAGTGAAGTAGGCCAGCACTCGAGCTGGGACCCGGAGGCCACCTGTATGCATTGGCAAGATAATAACAACCACCACCCCTCCCCTCCGTGTCTTATCGCAGAAGGCTGTATACTGCCGAGTTAATGGAGGGGCTGGCACTTACGAAAGAGCACAAGGGGCTGGATGGTCTTTCAGCCTCAGACTGAGCCACAAAGGCAGCCACCTACAAACCCTGGAGCAGCTGGGAAGGGATCAGCTCGACGGGCCTATTCTTAAAAACCAGGGCATACCGGAGGAAGGGAGGGGGAGGAAACGGGAAACGGAAAAGTAAGCAGGCGAGTGTGCGATTAACCTAACGAGTTTAATAAAACTGGGTTGTTTATTCAACAGAGCTGACCTTGAACACTAGAAATACTTATTATTTACCACCTGAATCCATTCTCCACTGCTGCTAATAAACTGGAAGAATCTAAATCTCGCTCACTGCAATTAGGCAACTATTGTGGTTTGAATCTGGTCATCGGGACCAACTTCACCACTTCCCTTCGCTCAGCACAAACAAGGGGAGCGAGGCAGCGTGCAGACACAATGGTGGGTGATTGTGATTTCCAGGCACAAAAGAGCTCTGGCTGGCCCTGCAGGATCCGACCACACGCTCACACACTTGCCGTGTACTCAAAACGCTTAGACTAGGATTAGAATAAACCATAGCACTCACATCACTTTGATATAACGGTTTGGGAGTAGGTTAGCTTGAGCATTAGAGTTAGACTTCCCCTCAGCTCCCTCCCCGATTCAGCTGCGCTGCCCCCGACTTTAACGTCCTCCTATAGGCTCCCACCAAAACACCCCATCCCCCACACAAAGACTTCCAGGCCCACTCCATTCAACCCCAACTTTTGTCTGTTTACAAACACCCTCGCAGACGCTATTTCAAGGAAACCTCTCTCAAGGTGGGCAGCAACCAAAGACCTGCTCTTCCTCAGCAATGCACACCATTTAACACACTGCTGATAAGCTCCTTTGTTTTGCTGGGGCTCCTGTGTGTCACTGAAGATGAAACAGACGTGCCTTAGCACAAGTGAGCTCCTTATGTGGGAAATGTAGGTCATCGGCTGTATGTGATCAGAGCGAGGCATATGTAAGGCAGCTTTAGAGCCCTGATGTGTTTACAGCAGAAAAATCAGAGCAGCACTCTCCTCTGAATACACTATATAAGAGTGATTAGACCAACAACTGTACTAACGTGGTGTTTATTCTTTTTAAATGAATGGGACATGTGGCTACAGGCTCAAAATTTAATAACAAATTGTGTACATCAACTCAACGATGAAGCGCACAAAGGCCACAAATTATGGCGGGTTCGATACCGGCTATTGTGCACAAATTGGTATGTACAAGAGTTGTATATTTGCACTTCCGGTGCTGAAGTTTGGCCTAAAAGCGAACATGTCTTTGTTATTAACCGTTTTCATACGGAGCATTACGTAATGGCGCTCACTGGGGGCTGTTTTGCTGACTTCTATGAGAGCTCTTATCGACCGAGGCGCACTTCCTTGTTCGAGCCAAGCGTCTCTTTCCACCCCCTCCCCCCTCTCGGTCCAAACAAAGTAACTCGTCTAAGCGCTTTATTCGCCCTTTTAATCAAAAATACTCAATTCTTGTCATGTTAATCGTCGACATACGATCATCCAACATCGCCGTGTGTACACTTTGACGCTGTTTTGCCCCTTCGTGACGTGCGCAAACGGCGCTGCGCGTTGGCGTCGCTGATAGTGATAGTTGGGAGAACAAAGAGAGGCTTCTTCGGACTCTTTCTCGAACCGAGTTTAGGCACTAAAAGCTCAAAGAAAACCTGAAATCAACATGTGGAGCTACGGGGTGAGACGTAGGGCGTTTTAAGAACGTGTGGTGGGTGTACGTGGAGGATTTTCTGGGTTTCTTACCTGCCAAAATGTCCTGTAAGCTTTGGCTGAATGTTTGGACCTGTCGATCGTTTACGTGTCCTTTTACCCTCAGAAATCTCGACAGAAATCCGACGGCGGCGTTGATCTCTGGTTTCATGGTTCCCCGGGCACAAAGGGTATGCATTGAGAAAGGCGACGGCGACGGTCCGCTCGTGTTTGTTGTTTTTCTCGACGTGTTTGTCCGACTGTTCCTCTCCACTTCTGAGCAGCGATCCTTATCTGCCGTGTTGTGTCTCTTGGCATTTATTAGTCGAGGTAGAGGGAAGTTTTTCTTGTCTTTTCAGAGGGAGTCCGTGTAGCCAGGACGGTTCAGTGCTGGGAAACAGACGCCTGTTATTGGTAAATACAGGGGGTTGGAGGGGGGGTCCCTTGGTGCCACGTTGTCCAACCCTCCCTACTGACTTTCCTCCTCCAGAGTGAGACTCAGGAGTGGGGGAGACGCCATATATAGTCCCCCCCCACCTCCCCATAGCCTCGACGCAGGCTGCTACAGCAACAACAGTCTACCAATCACGAGCCGGCCTCCGTCTGACGAGCCACATATAGGAGGAGTGCGGCGTTCACGTCACCGCGCTGAAAATAAACAGAGGTACGCAGCATGAAACCACGCTGCGTTTACAGGCCGTCGGAAATACGGGGGGTGAAAAAAAAGGGGAGAGAAAAGGAAACAAAAGCAAACGACAACAAAGAAAAATGCACATGATCTTGGTCGAAGAAGTTGGAGCCACTTTTAGTAATAGGATACACTAAAACTACGCTACTTTAGCTTATTGCACAGACAGTGTATTGCTGTAGGCCCACACAGTTACAGTTTGCTTATCCAAAAATCCAGTTTCTCAATGGTTTAGGAACAACAGAACATGTCTGATTTCTGTTTGACTCGTGTATGAAATACTAAAAGATACACTGGCCTTAGTTTTCCTAGAATCTGCAAAACAGATGAAAGAGAAGAATTATGTCTTAAAACAGTTTGCATCAGTTAAAGGATAAAGAGAGGATAGTTATCCTTCATGAATAGGTTTTGAATTATATTAATGCAGCTAATGATTACTTTCATCATCGATTAATCTGTCAATTACTTTCTTGAATAATCTCAATTAGTTGTCTGCTCTTGATTAGTTGCTTGGTCTCGATTAGTTGTTTGATCTCTAACATGTCAGAAAAGGGTGATATCCACAAATGTCAGCCCAGAAATATTCAGTTTACTGTCATAAAGGAGTGAAGAAACCAGACAATACTCCCAGTTAAGAAGCTGGAATTAGATAATTTTGGCAGTTTTTCTTGAATAAAATACTCAAAACAATGAATCGACCAGTAATACTATGAATCTAGCTTGATTTTACCTGTGCATGAACATGCTGACCCTTTATCTCATGTCATTCAATATACCTTTATTCGTCATCCCAGCTGTTCCCTGATGTGAGCACAGATAACAGTTACAAGTAAACAGGGGAGCTGCAGGTTTTCTGCATGAAAATGCTTTATAACATTTACATTTCAGTCGTTTTTTTATGTTCAAGGGCTCATGGTCTACTTGATGTAGAAAAAAATGTCTGTAGTTACTTAGAATCGAGATAGTTTGGCATGTGTATCCACATTAGGCTTACGTGAACTGAATTACTTGTGCAGTGGGAAATAATTCTTTGTCATAAGGAATTTTAGAAACACCCCCCCCCAGCTCTCTACTGTCTCCTGCTGTATCTAATAAGAGCAGAAAAATCCCCCAAAATACATGAAAAATAGAAATACATCACACTGCTTTCTAATGTAATGCCTCAGCAGTCTGAGTTATCCTCTTCAGGGCCTGTGGGTATAAAATCAAAATAGAAAAAATATAATTCAAAATCTCCACTAACCAACTAAACACTACCAAAACATCACCTATTCATGAGCCGAGAAAGACAGCTCTGTTTCCAGCTTTGTGGCAATGCATTCATTTATTTTATAATCCAGCAGGGTTTATTTTGCAGATTTGCATCCATAAGTTTATTTGAAAATCGTAGTCTTCACTGGAAAACTAGTCACCAATTCTCCATTTTTTCTCAGGCATCCATAGTTAGTATTGAAGGTAATGTAAATATGTTAAAGCAATTTATCATTCCAATAAAATTCCAATATATTGATCAGGATTTGTTAGTCCTGAAGATATAATAATTCATTTAAAAATAGTGCACAGAGCTATTCCTGTTTAACACTGCAAGATCTCAGTTTAGACCCAAAACATCTGTTTGCAAACAAGGTTTGGTCCCCACAGGTTGACAGATTGTTTATGGTACTTAATGTTCAAAGTCATGATTTTATTGTTGCTGGTTTTCAGGTCAGGGCAAGACAGGCTGGAGAACGAGGTGTACGTATGTGTGTTAGACAGATGCTCAGTCTATCACCTCAGCGCCTGCTTCTTTCTTGCTTTCTTTCTGCGTGTGAACAGGTGAGCAGATCCCTGGCTGTTTACAGATATGAAACAGGACGAGTCTTGAGCAACTGGAAAAGCACATCTTACGTGACCCCGTCGGAGGCGACATGGTGCCAGGAAGCAGTGAAATCTGCTTTCTTTTCAGAGGCCGGTCCCTCTGCGCTCATTAAAATCAGTGGAAAAGTACAGGCTGCTGTGCTTTGTTTGTTGCAGACACAGCCGGCGATGGCCTGCTGTGTGCTCCAATCATGATGCAATCAGACCGACCAGGGCCACACTGATTGGTTCAACCACTGACCCGAAGCTGTAAAGAAACAAAATGTGTTGCCCAAAACACACACACACAATAGCTATCAGTGTAACAGTAGTTTAATCATGTTGCCAACCTGAATATGCTCCAGTATTGACCTCCTGTCACTTATCTGACCACTCAACTGTCCTGAGAGTATTTTGAGTCTAAATTTGTCTAAATCCTAATAATAATGAGTTGATGGTATATAATGTCACACACTACACAGATATTCAACATAGGAAGGGGATTGTAAAAAGTTAAATTAGGTTTACTTGTTGTTAAGGTTCAGGTTTATACCAACTACTAAAAAATACTAAATGTTTCTTTCGGAAAAGATTTTCTCTGTAAAACTGAGGCGTTGAGCACCTGTACACAAATCTAAAAGGCCTCACACTGCCACAAAAACTAACTTGCTTCCTGATCTTGTTAAATAAAGGTCTTCTCATATGCACAGGCATGTCCGTACAGGTTCACACATGTGTAAGCCCCCACCTCGCCACAACAACAGTCACAGTTTCACCCACAGTTGCACACCATGCTGCCTTTTTATGAAATAGTGGTGAGTTTCGGTGTGTTGCAGAAGGCCTGAATATTTCTGTTTGACTGAACTAACACGTACACCAAGTGTTACATGTGCACATGTAACACAGTAAGGGACCCTTTTCCCCCTCCAGTCCTTCAGCCCTGAATACAGCTGATAATTTCATTTTCCACATATCTGTTTAACTTCATCGTAACAGCTTTGAATGGAAGCTGTGACTTTTCACATGATATTCAGATATTCACAGCAAAGTATCACTCACCCAGTACACTGCAGTGTTCAGCTGAATCTGCCATATCTGACCACATGTGTGACCACTGGAGACAGCAACTGGGTGAAGGCTTCAGGAGGTAATCCACTAACATTTTTCCCAGTGGACAGTGAGGTTGCTGGATTTGTTGGTAGCGCTGTTTCACAAGTACAGTCACCAAAAGTTTGCCAATTCCAGAGACAAAACCACAAAGTCGGCCATCGTTGCGCAAGACTGGACAGAAGTCGGACTTTCTTTTAAGAGAGGAGTTATTTTTTTTGAAGACGTGATGTTTTCATTATTATCTTTTGCAGAGTTTTATGCAAAGATGTGAACCAAGATAACCAACATAAACAGTTTCACAGTGGGAAAGTTTAAACTTCTCAATCACTCATTGAGTGTTATCTATTCTCTGCAAGAATTGAAATTTTTGCCAACCAGCAATTTTGATCATTATCCTCATGCACAGCTCTGTGAGGCTCATTAGTAGCTTGTATTGTTTATAGAGGAAATAACTGTTTTAGTGAGGCACTGGAGAGCCAATCGGTCTAGTAAATGGCAAATTAAGACAAATGAAAAAACCAGGAGTTGCGTTCATCAGGTTGGCCAATGAGTGAGCACGGATAGAGACCAGTGAAAGAGCATATGGCTGGGGCTCTAATGTGTGTGATCTTAACGTGCGACATTTATGAACTTTTTTGTCTTGTTTTGGGGAAAAAAACGAAATGTTTGAGATTGTGAAGCGTGCACATTTTGATTCTTTTGCTTCATGACAGCTGGTCACCTCTGGAACGCACTGGAACATGAATTAAAGCCGACCATCATCGCTGAAGGATGAATCGAGAGCTTGATTCTCAAAGGACAGATTTTGAGTGAAATATCACTTTAAATGTAACCTGTTCAGGTGACACGCGTTGTCACCAGCTGATTTACAAGCACCACATGGTAGCAGCTGCTGGAGGAAGTCAGCCTCTGCCCCCATTACCCCTGCAGGATTTTCCTCCTGGGAGTGCAGCAGCAGCAGTGGAGCGAGCAGGAGATTTGCAAGCAAGAACGACAGCACACATCTGTAACGCACACACAACTGTGGACAGGCAAATGCCTCATTACTGACAGCGTGTGGGGGTGTGTGGTTGACTTTTGGCTGCAGGGGAGATAAAAGTCAAATAGGATAAAAGAGAAAGAGAAAGAAAGTACTTGCAACAACAGAGCAAGCCTGTGACGAGTAACTAAACCTGGAAAACCCCGAACCTCCCTGCTTGTTTTTGATATATTGAATGTACAAGAAATACTGTGGACAGAGACAGACACATGCAGACTGCAGAAAGTGTTCTGTAGTACTGGTTGTTTTTAATGTGAAGGCCACCAGCACTGGGTAAAATATGGCCCTGGTTGTTGCCAGACAAGGGTGGGGTATCCTGTCGTTATGTTGGGCCCTGACTTAGACTAATGAATGGAGGCTTTTATCATGAAACCACACGTGAACTACAGGAAAGAATGTCAGGCTGGGCAATGAAGAGAGAGGCCTTGGCAGCTCACTAGTGTGGACAGTTTTCCAAACATTTTTTTCATGGTGGTGAACACACAGGGTTTATATGTACAAGAAGGCACAAAGAGATGCACACACGTACACACAAACCAGCAAGTATGCCAACATCTGCAGGTCATACAAAAGCTAAACCAACATGGGTTGTATTCAAGACAAAACAACTCCCCTGATGTTCCTAGCACACATCTGACAAACCTTCCCTCAACGTTGACAGATAATCATCTGTCTTTGGGCAAGATCCAGCTTATCATTTGAGTGCACGGTCAATGTCAGCGTGTGTCTCTTTGTACAGTAAAATAACTGGGATTCCTCACATCCTGACCCACTTAGTATGTTTGTGTCCACTGTACTAAAACCTGAAACCTGATTATACAGTACCTTAACCATCAGTTATACAGTGCCAGTGGTGGAAACTAAGAGCGTTTACTCGGGTAGTTAAGTACAGTTTTGAGGTATTTTTGCTGATTCAAATTCTTATATGTGATCCATTATATTTTTGCTAGAATTATTATTCCACTACATTTAGCCTCTCTGAAAGCTATGGCTTAACAAAATATGACAATTTTTTACAAATTAAGCTAGCAAACAGTATGCACAGTTAATTTGAGCTCCACTATGACCAACTATAACATTAAAATGCTGCTTACAAGTTAATCAAACATTAAGGACCCAGAACAATGATTATAATTGGATACTGGAGTTGCATACTGCTTCCTTGTTTAAGTTAATATGTTGTGGTTTTAATACAGTCTTACTGGTGGTTAATGTTATGAGGTGTGCAAAACTGATAGCTCGCCCACTAAAGACATTAACACTGTAGTGTTGGCAAACGGGTTAGATAACTTTCTACTTAACAACTATGTGTTTATCACAGTTTGCCAGTGTAAGCTATCATTGTCTGTTTGCATTTTCAGTCTGGGTTTGGCTCCTGGCATCCAGCTGCTGAGTCCACTAATAGGACCAGTGCGCGGTTAACTGAGCTAACTAGCTAACGGCAGCTACAATTAGCAGCAGTTAGCAGTTACTTTAGCTACAAGTAAAGTTATTAGACCAGTGTTGAGGCAGCTGGAGGACATTAGAGAGAAAACCACAAAGTTGTTTTTCAATAAAATAGGATCCAGTTTCACCAAAATCAGTCATAAAGTTGTGTTTTTGTACAGTAATCTCTGAGGCCCAGTCCCCAGAAACACCCCATTCTGGCATCCGTCCCATTATACATCCATGCCGGCGTCATAAAAGCTAAGGAAGTTTTGGGACGCAAAAGATATATGGAATAAAAAACACGTCAATGTGGATTTTGATTTCACAGGAATTTTAATATCTAACATTACACCATTATTGCGTCCTCACTGGAACAGTGAATTCTGCCGACGTGCTTGTCGACACAGTCAAAAAAACAAAATCACTCTCACCCAGAACAACTTGTGGATTGTGAGAATGTGAAATGGCATGCGAAATGGATGCGTAGGTCTGAAACATGAGTGATGTCACTGTGCTGTGAGCGCATGGGTGTGGCTCAGACAGGGCAATCACCTTTCAGAAAAACAAGTCGGAGAAACTCTCTACGCCCTTCCCACTTTGAACCTCAGTCACCAGGAAGAGACTCATCTGAGAAAACCACAGACTTTCCATGATGCTCTCGGCTGATGTTAGTTCAAGTAGGAAGCTGTCCCAGCCTCCCTCACCGCTGGACCGTTGCTGTGTGTGCTGTGGCTTGGCGTGGACAATAATGGAGAAACGTGCACGCTGAATGCCTCAGGAAGCCTTTTTTCCTCCAGCTTTCCTCTAATATAGTTTTTCCTACTTCTGATTCAGCTTAACTCTCTGTGTTTACTTAATTCATTTTGAGGTTTAAGACCAGATGGATCCTCCAAACAAAGCTGCCCTGAGAATAAGCACGACTGTATGTGGCTTTTTTTTTTCTTTAGCTATATTCCATTATTCCATCTCACACTCGTAGCTCTCCAGAACATCTTGAGTTATTCATGTTCTGCGCTTGGCAAGACAAAATACGCTGCAAGTAGCAGCTTTAAGTTGGAAGGATTAAACTTGTCCATAGCTGTGCATATTGATGTACAAATTATTCAGTTCCTTTTTCCACTCATACAGTATGTGAAGCTCTCCACGCCAGGTGACTCAGTTCCTTAGCATTCAGAGGCAAGAGACAAAAGAGAGAGCTCGTACACTGAGTGTCTTCATATGCATATGAACAATATAAACCCCCTATAGTGTGTGTGTGTGTGTGTGTGTGTGTGTGTGTGTGTGTGTGTGTGTGTGTGTGTGTGTGTGTGTGTGTGTGTGCATGCCTCTGTGTGTCTGTATGTGTATTTATAGCAGTGACATTTGAGATAGCGAGGGCCCTGCCAAGACCAGTCAAGCCCAGTTTCGAAAGACGATTCCTGAATGTTCCCTTCAACACCTTCGTGCGTTTGTAAATCACACGAGTGTTAAGACACAAGTCAAAAATGTGTAAATTTCAAACTCTAATTCTCCGTCTGCCACAGAATATGCGTTTGACTCTCATGGTGTCAAGATTTGCACACACATTGTAATAAGTATCCCAGCAGCAGTTACTGTACGGTAATACCTTCCCATATTGCAGTCTTCTGGGCTCCAAACTGCAAGATCATTATGTAAGATACACCTGCTTGGCTGCATATAACTTATTTGCTGATGACCTGCATCACCTTTTAAGGAGGTTCAGCTTGTGCCATTGCATAATAAAAAAGGCCTCACTTCTCCTGTACCACCAGAAGATCCAGACACAGGGCATGGTGCCCTTAAAGGACTACACCACCGTGTGTGCTGATTAGCAAATGTTAGCATGCTAACACACTAAACTAAATAGAGAACACGGTAAACTTTTCCCTGCTAATCATCAGCATGTTAGTCATTGGGAGCATGTTAGTATGCTGACATGTAGTTCAGCCTCACAGAGCTGCTAGCATGGATTAAGAGTCTTAGCCTGGTTGATACTCAGATTTTTGGTGGAGCGGGTCCCTCAAGATTCAACATTTCCATTTTTTCCTGGCAGGATGTGGCTGTGTTTCTGAGCTTTGAGACTGTGTGGCTTCTGCAGTCTTCTTCCTGATTATTTCACCCTTCAAACAGCTGTCACCCCATTTAAAAGTTGTAAAGTTTCTGACTTTTGTATGTTGTGTGGAGATTTTCGCAGAGAAAGTGCATTCGCTGACTGCCTGGTGCGTATGTGGCATGTTGCATGTGGCACGTTTCTGGTCTCGTGCAGTGACTTACTGACTTTCCCTGGTGGAATAGTGAAGTTTCAGCGCTGCACGACTGAGTCATTATACACTCACACACGCAGCCTGAGCAGGCCACGCAGTGCAGCGTCTGACTGCGGCACGTTTGTGTGAGATATAAATATGTAACATTCCGATGAATATTACATACGTGTTCTTCTCACTTTATCTGGGACAGCGTCTTCACACATACTGAATGTAACTCTGCTGTGTGAGGAGTAAGACTCACATCCTGTGTGCTGCAGCTCAGCCGAGATTAATGCCATACAGTAGTATGAGTGAAGTCCTGAGTCCTGAGTGAATATCTAATTCTGAATGGGTGAAGGGAGGCTGTTATTTTTATTTTGTTTTGCTGAAATGGACACTTACAGAGGAACTGACTGCCATTCCACAGTGAGGACTGTCTGAGCATTCAGTATTCAAGTATACTGTAGCTGTATTGTATACTGACATATATTAGCATGACTAAATGTGTTTCTAGGTTCCTTTTATGTCCACATGGGGTAACAAAAGATTTAAAGGATTAGTCTGACAAGTTTTCCTGTGAGCAATACTGTTATATGACAGACAGATAGGATTCCTGTCTAGACAAGCAAGTGAACACTGAATACAGAGATTGTGAATTAGGTATAAAAAGTACACATTGTGTAATTTTTTTCACTTTGTTTGTTGTACAGAATAAACAAAAGAGATAAAATGTGTACAGTGAGCCTTAGAGGTGCTGGTAGGCACATTTTGTTACCTTTGGAGACATGAGATAGATGTCAATGTCCTCATTTAACTCTTGGCAGGAGAACAATTCACATCATTTCTCAAAATGTTAAACTATTCCTTAAAAAAAAGGACCTCTGGCTTCTAAGCATTACTCAGGAATTTCTTCACAATAACCCAATAATCTTAGAGAGAGAGTGTCGGAAAACAAAATCAGCTTAATTCAGGTTTTTATTTGTCGCTCCCTTGTGTACTCAGAAAGCCTCTCTGTCTGCCACGTAACAAGATTACACACAGTATTACTTCAAACACCAACAGAAAGTGTGTGATAACCTTATCATTCAGGTAGATAAGAGGGAACACACACACACACACACACACACACACACACACACACACACACACACACACACACACAATTACCATTGCCTTGCGTCAGTATACTGTGTCTCAACTTGAAGGAAATATTGCCAACCTGGATCCACCCTCTCTCAAATGAGAGGGAGGGAGACCGAATGAGAGAGAGAGAAAGCAAGAGTGTACATGTGTCAGCGAGAGTCAATGACGGTGCCACCTAAAGCCCTCAACATGACTCATACTTTAAACAACCTCAAACAGCTGGGGATCAAATCCAGTCTGGGCCCACGTACGCTGTCATTTCACTGCGAGCTGCTATTCATGACACAAGCTATAGTTACACGGGGCACGGCCATAAGTGCAGATGAGCTAAAATCAAAGCGTGCAGCTCTCTCCTTCAGATCTGCAGGGACGTAAGCTCCACAGAGAACGTGAAATCGCCGCCGTCCAGACTAGAAGCTACGACACCTCGTCGTGACTCACAAGTTTGTTTGATTTTCCACGCTGTATCTGCACTGCTACGGTCATGGAGTGTCCGCAAGATAGAGACTCTCAAACACTTGTAGACCGCATCAGTCATGCCTGCAGAGCACTTCTGTGTTTCCCATGTAAATACTGTTAAAGTTCTTTCCACAAGGCTCTATTATTTCACCGCATTAAACACATTATACCACTAATTGTTTGTCTGCATGTTCTGCTGTGCTGTCTGTTCATGCCAGCCTGTTACATTAGTAATTCTTTAAAAAATTGCAAGATATTTACTTGATGTGGGCAATTTCAGACAAGCCAAAAGTTGATTAACATGAGATAATGAGCAGAATGGGCCTGGGATGAAAGATATGTTTTCTCCTGCCCTCGCAGGGCTGGCAGAGTGCAGGTCGTTACTGAGCCGGCTCACCTGGGCTGACGAGCTGACGAGCCTTTAAAGCCAGCCGGTTCAGTCTGCCTCCCCCGTGCTTTCCTGGTTTGGTTGCTTTGCTTTGACTTGTCCTTTCTTTTAGTAACATCCACACTGTTTTTCACCCACCTCAGCACTCACATGCATTAAGGATGTCACCGATTGTTCACAGCTTGTTGATTTGTTTCAAAAATAACTTTATTTAGTACATTTTTGACCTCCAGCTCTTTGTGTGCTCTGCCTCCTTTGTCTAAGCCATGAGCCACGTCATGACAAATGGCATGAAATTAAATCAGATTGTCTTGCCGAAAGTTAAGGCCATCAAAGAAAAGAAGTATGTTTGCGCTTAAATAAGAGCTGGCGTTGAAACGAGTCAGAAATAAGGAAGTCAAATTCATGAGCTGCCCTTTGTGTTGGAAATTTTCAGGTCTTTTGTTCATTAAAATGAATACAATTGAGCTTGTGGATGTGAATGACTCACAGCAATTTAAATACATTTGAAAAGGAGACTTTCAAATGAGCAACTTCTTTAGTCAGCAGAAAAAAAACCTTGTATCAGGAAGGAGTTGATTATTTTTTGATTTATTATTATTTCTATTTGATTTGGTGTTATCACTTGGGCTGATGCATGCCTCACAGCCTACACTGTGATTTAAAGCACTGATGTTTTGTAAAGGACTTTTTAAATTATGGATCATCCACCATGTTAGTCATGAAAAATAAAAGGCACTGACTGCTACTCATGCACTAATATTTTAGTTCCAGTGCTCACTCTCTGCACAATGAAATACCAGGGAGTTTTATCATCCACCTAAACACCAGTTTAGCTGTCCTCCCCTACAATTAGTGACAGTATATCATTAAAGCTGCATACGTTTGGTTTAGACATAACCTCCTGACCCTGTTCTCGGCTGATAAGCCAGCGGCCGCCTGTCACAGCCTATCAGACAACAACTTGGGATAATGATGTGTGGGAAGTTGCGAATACCAGTTATTGATTGCGGTATTACCCCCGTGCCTTTGCCAGCTAGCTGAGACAGGCAAACATTAACTTGGATCAAGAAGTGAAAGCATAGACGTCAGCATGGACGTACGATAAAAAGGAGATTTATGTTATTTGGTATAAAGATTTAACAGGAACTCTGAAGTTGCAGCTGCTTCTGCAACATAAGCATGTTTAGCAAAAGCAGTCTTGTGGTGTGCAGCGTACAGTTTTCATGCATAGAAATCTGTGTCCGTGGTGGTTTGTCAAAGCTTTGCCTCTTGTCAGGAAAATACAACACTGACTGCCCCTGTATTTTTCACCCAATCCTGTTTTAACCATTTTATGACTCTTTACACTCACACTTTAAGGATGGTGTGGTGTGCTGATTTTACATTTCTATTTCTTTCTATGTCCTAAGTCCTATGAAAAGATGAAACCATGGATAGAAAATCTAAATCACATGTAAATATTATTGCACCAAATGTGCAGCTGAGAATAGTTCCCACAAAATACACAGTTAACTTATTTGAGTGTTTCTGAAAACTACAGCGCCCAGCTGAAAAATTTGTTGTTTGACTGTTTTTAAAGATTCATGTCTTCAGTAAAAACCAGGCTGAACGCCGTAGATAGGATAGAGGTACAGGAAGTATTGAGAAACAGATTAATATGTACATTGATCATTGTTGATTTTGGGCTTTTCATGGGTCAGCCTTATCCTTTTAACAAAAAAAAAAGGAAAATAACAATCAAACAAGGTGTCTGTACTTCACTACTACCGTATATGGGATTCTCTATCAAGTAAAAATATACCTTTCAGTCTTATTTAGGTGACAAACACTTCAGAACATACTTGACTTGATGAAAGTTAAGGCTATTTCTGGTTGACTCAGGAAACATGCCAGGGCATGTAGAGAACCTGCCAGACTGATGGTTAGACTGTGTGACGGCAGGGGTTGAAGTGGGTGGTGGGCGGTGAACAAGAATAAAAGCAATCAGCTCAAGTTTCACTCTGATCCTCTGTGGTCACAACCATGCTGCTGATAACAGGATTCTGGGCAACAGAAAAATCAAATATATCTCAAAATGTTTTCCTGTTCTTCAGCTGTAAGTAGACTTTAACATGTGTGTGTGTGTGTGAAGAGTTACTGAGCTCCAACCCGAGTTCAACTGGCTGGTTTTCAGGTTAGTGTGTTGGTGAGTTATGTCAAGACACGTTGAGCTGAGTCTGGGACTTGGCCCAGCAGGGTTTCTGAAGGTGTGTTTATGAGTGTGTGTGTGGGGAGGGTGGCAGTGTGTGTGTCTGCAGAGGAGGCGTTAATGACTCTTCAGTTCCTTCAACCTGTCTAACTTCTCAGGGCTTGTAAAGCAACACGCATTAAACATCACAGACACAATACTGTGAAGACTCGACATGCTGGATCCGACCGCGACATGTTTAAGGAAAACAGGCCACTCTGATGTCAGGTTAAAGAGTTCACAAGAAAAAGACACAGCAGGGGCGATAGTTTCTGTCAAACCACCACTCAACATCAGCCCGCCGGAAAATGGTGTGCTGCTGTATTTCTGATATTTTTCAAAAGAGCAAACAAACGCTGTTTTTCAGCGTTTCAAAGAGAGAACATGCGGTCTCAGTTGCCATGGTGATGTCCACAGATCCTGCTCCCATCCTCGGAGCGAGTTCAATCCAAGAGACGACTGAGAAGCCGTGGCTGAAAGACACGAGAGCAGTCGCAGAGAGCATTCCTGTGGGAGGACAAATTAAACCACGGAGGGGGAATGAATGTGATCACGTACAGGCTCAACAATGGGATGTGGTGCCATCACAATGAATGTCATGTGGCCCCTGAGACTAAAAACTTCATTGAAAAATCATAAAAAGCCTCAAAACTGCTTTTTTAATAACTTTGTCTCCATGTAAAAGCTTTTTTCTTCTCGTTTCTAATTTGCTTTCCACCATCTCTGCCCCTTCTTGTTTCAGTCTAAATCAGTGTTTCAGTGTCCTTAGCATGGAAATCTTGCACTGTTAGCTACATATAGATATTACATGATAAAATAGTAACAACAATATGGCGTGTTAGCGTAGGTTTACATATGGAAAACACATGTAAAAGGCAGCCAGTGTAAAACAAAGCTAAGAGTCTCCGGCTCATCGAAGCAGGTCTGTGTCCTGTAGCTCTGTGGTGCTTTTAGCTAAATGTTAACATCAGCATGCTCACAACAACAATGCTATAATGCCAATGTTAAATAGTTATAATATTTACCATGTTCACATCTTAGTTTAGCATGTTGGCATGCTAACATTTGCTAATTAGCTGTAAACACAAAAGCACAGCTGAGGCTGATAGGAGTGTCAGTTTTGCAAGTATTTCAGCATAATGAAAAGTCAGAGAGTCACCAAAGTTATTGGAATTCATCCTGAGGGGAACATGAATGTGTCCACCCAATTTCATGGCAATCCATCCAATAGCTGTCGAGATATTTCACTCAAAACCGCAAATGTCGACTTCATGGTGGCACCAGAGGAAAAGTCAGGGGATCGCCAAAGAAATTAGGATTTATCAATTGGGAAACACAAATATCTGTACAAAATGTGTCGCTTCATCCAGTAGATGTGGTAGGACGCCCCGGATAAGTGAAAACTTTTATCTGTTTTAGGTCCTATGGAAAATGTCAGAAGTCTTCCTCTGGGGGTCATGTATGTCTGTCCAAAATGTTACAGCAATCCATCCATAACAGGGGTTTCAATATGCTGTAACTGATTCTTATTTCTTATTTATTCTTGGTATGTTGGAATTTTCTGTTAAAAATGCACAATAATCAATGGAAATAAACAAATATGATGTCACAAGTCCTTGAGCAAGACGTAGCAGTCTATAGAGTGTGTGTGAATGGGTGAGGAGCAAATTGCAAAGCAGTTTGGATGAAAGCAACCATTATCTTTTGAAAGTGGCACAAATTCCAGGATCCAATGGCTTGCATGCGTCACACTGAGAGTGAAACATTTTTTGACACTTTGAGCGAATTGTGATTAAAATGATGAGAAACCTTTTCATTGTTATGCAATTGGAATAAAAACTCTTTTCTTTAAAACTACATGGAGTAAAACTATGCTCAGGACATACATCAGTGCTCCACACTCGTCAACACTGAGCAAATGTTGGTATTAAACTGAATGTAGGAGCTAAAGTTGGATAAAAATAGGTTGTTTTCTTTAAGTACACTGTAAATGCAAACTGGATAAGCTGATTATATATCCAATTACATTTGTGTTAATTTAGGTAAATTAGAGAGACACAGGGATCCAGAGACTGTGGTAAATGAATTATCTGCACATCCTGATGCTACAGGCTTGCACATGATGCCACTGAGACCCACTGCGACAGATTTCACTTCCTCTTTGACACCATTTTTAATCTCAGTAGGTGTCCACAGAAATGGTTCAGATATGTGTGTGAGTGTGCTAAAAGAAAGGAAAAAAAAAAAAAAGAAAATCAAAAGCATTCATCCAGTATTCTGGCCATATGGTTAGCACGCCTCTCAGGGCTGCAACAAAGAAAGCTAATCTCTAGTTGTCAGCTGAGGCCCATATAGAAGTTATAGAATATGACAGGTACCAACTCCCCCATCGCCATCCCCTAGGACAGCAACAGAGGGACCACACTGATCCAGGCTTAAGCTGTGACAGGCCCTGCCTCCCACCTCTGTCTCTGCAGTAATTAAATGAGTGCCAGTGGTGAGCAGCACTCAGGAAATTGGCCCTGTGCAGCTCCTGTCTCTGCTGTCAGTGTTTTCAGGAGGCGGGTACAGGTGGTGGAAGCAGCAGAGGTCGATGGCTGTGAGGTAGAAAATAGAGTGAATGAGGGGAAGAGTGGGCACTGAGAGAAATGAGGGAATGTAAACAAGGCGAGGTGGCAGAAGATGACAAATCGAGAGACAATTTAGATTGAGAGACAAAGAGCTCGCGTGAAATGTCCATCAAGATTTGAGAGGAAATGAGCCGGCTGTGGAGGAAGTGTGAATGTCACAGCGCTCGCCTTCCTACTTGTACATTTACAAGAGTGTTAAAGTGATGTCATATCCCGGCCAGCGAAAGCATGGTGGTGTGTTTCCATACTCCTGCCAATTTGTTCTTTGAGGACAAGGGTGAGGTGAAGTTTGTGTAATAGAGAGAAGGACCCGCTGTCATTGCTGAATTAGCAAGATGACTGCAGAGGAGAAAGCAATCGTGTCGGGCTGACAGCTAGTGTGGCCTTAAGAATCAGAGCAGACAGATGCTGTTTAGCTGAAGTAAAACAATTGTAAAAACATGCTGTAAAATAAATGCCATAAGATATTGAATCACCGCCTAATCACCTGTGAACTCTTCCTGGAATAAAAGATGTCCTTAAAGGTGCAGTTGGACATTTCAAGAACTGTTTCCAGTATTTCCAAAATGTTCTGAGTTACTCTGTATCTCATACGGGGCGAGTATTAATGAATAACATGTTAAAATAGCCAAATAGCCACCCATTAAATCCCTGCTTAAAGTTGTTAGCCACACTAGCAGTGCGGTTTCAATCTTCCAACATCATCAGGTCAACATGTTGACTTGTCCAGTCCTTTGGTTTATAACCTGCTTCTCTGATTACATTCCCCACAGCTTTAGCTGTGCACTGTGTTTAGTGCAAATTAGCAAATGCTGCTAATGGTGTCTATTTCTAACTAATATGGTAAACATTAAACATGCTAAACATCAGCATGCTACCATTGTCACTGGGACCATGTTAGCAAGCTAGTGTTAGCTTAAAGCTCGTGTGTTTCCAATTACGACCTCACAGAGCCTGTCTGAGTTTTGCTAAGTGTCTGTGAATTAGTGAGCCTCACAAGAACTAGCTGTGTTTTTGAATTTTGAAGAGAGGCAGAAAAGCTGTTTTCTCCTGCTTTCAACCTTTATGTAAAGCTATGCTAATCACCTCCTAGCTCTAGCTTCTTACTTAACCCCCAGACGTGAGAGTGGTATCAATCCTCTCATGTAAATCATGGCATAAAAGTGAAAAAGCATGTTTCCCACAATGTCAAACTGTTCTTTTGACATATTTAGAAACGCAAGAACAACACATTGTGGTTAAGAGCAGCATGTTTGAGCTATTTTTGGACCAACAACCACTAAGCTAACTGAGTGCGTGCAGCATTGCAAAACTGCTCTCTTCATGACTTTACCCTGTAGTGTGAACAAAATCCAAATGACAATTTACAAGATCTCTGTCTGTACAGTAGCCTAGCTTGTTATGTTTTTCCATGGACCAACCTCTGTACTGAATGTTTTTGAACTGCTCTTTTACAACAACTGTAGATGCTTTGAGTTAAAACTCTCCCTGTTCGGCTACCCAGCCTTCACAACTTTGATGGGCCAAACCCAATACTGAACAGCAAGTGCAAGTCATCATGTTTCTTCAGATTGGATTTTTTTTATGCTGCTCTAGAGGGCCTGAGGTGTGTGTTCATCTGAAATTAGATTCCTGGCTGTAATTTGTACACCCTTCAGCGATGGCTCCACTTAGCTGGAAGGTGACAGAGCAAGTTAATTGGCTTCTTTACTTGCAGCGGCAAGGCTGTTGATCAAGCGTTGGCATGCTGCACGCCTTGGGAGGCAAGACATATTCGCACTATGTAAGGATTTGCTGATGGTATCTGAACAGGCCACCCTCTGCTATTGTTATTGGTGTTCGATCATCAGATAAGACACAGCACCTTTATTTAATGTATTCCTTTTTAACAGGGTACATTTGAAAAGAGGTTGGTGGTCAGTGGACGCAGGGAATGATTAAATGTCAAGGTTGCTTCGAGATTGCAAATACTGAAAGAACGGGCCAGAGAGATGAAGAGGGCTTGAGATGTGGGAGGTGATATGCAGAGCAGAGCCAGGGAAAACAAGTGGCCTTTTAACTAAATGCTGGTGGAGGAGAACAGAAAAGGACAAAGGTGCAGACAAAGGGAGGAGGAAGAAAGAAACTAATTGTAGCCTAATAATGAAGGCAGAGAAGGAGGACATAATAACAAAAAAAGCAAAAAGAGGTGGGGGCCTGATGGTTAGCAGATAACACACACAATACAAATGACAGTAGAGTTATAAATAAAAGCGAACACAAGGCGAGTTGGCAGTATCATGCACAGGTCACGGCCTGGCAGCCAGCGTCCTGCCACTCTGCTGTTGTTACAGCAGCTGTCCGAGCTCCAGTCTACAGTCATTTGCGCTAACTGATAATAAGTGACCGTGTAGGGACACATTTCCACCCCTGACCTGATGTGTGCAGACTGTCAGCATGTGCACATGGCCATTTTACATGTTTACGCGTGTGCATGAATATGTGATAGCGTGTGTTTATTTGGATATTGTGTAAATGAGTGCACGTGCTTGTATTGTTTCATTTAATATTTATATGTGACCATATGTACTGTATATGTATTTGCAGTATATAAAAAGTATGAATATATGTGTGATTATGTCTTCTTTTATGTATCTGTGTTTGTTTGTCTCGAGAGTCAATAAAATCAGAGTTTATGGTTCCTTTGCGATGTGTCACTCTAACTCAGGGTGATTACATTGTGAGGCTTGGGCCAAAAATCAGGGCAGCTTTGATCAAGGCCAAAAGGATACACATCAGATCACATTTAATTCAAATCTTGAAGTGACCAAACAGCCTGCATCATTTTAAACACCCTCCACAGTGTGACACACACCACAAGTGTATGTTGCATAAAAGATGAAACCACGAATACATATCCCAATGGCCATCTCTGAAAAACAATGATCTAAGAGCTGGATTCTCTCACTAACCACATAGTTGTGTTTGTGTGTCTAAGCACTGTAATACACCTGTGAGTGTCTAGCCGCTGCCTAAAGGCTTAGCGAGTGGTTTTCTTTTTGGTCATTGGTGTTCCTACAAAATTGCTAGTGACAAAGGAGGACTGGTTAACATGTGTTAGCTTGCTGCCTACAGAATCTCACTTCACAAGTTTACATTTACAGCCTATACACTACAAACACACCGGCTACGGCAGGCAGACGCAGCCTGAGTCTAGACTAAATCACCTCTCAAGAACATGGTTCCTTGTTCCTGTGTCCAGCCTGAGCTGAACCGTCTGTATTTATGAGGCCATTTCCTATAATGTGGTATAAAGTAAGGGCAGGAACAGGTTAGTGGAGCGTAAAAAAAATGCCCACTTCATGCATAACAAAGCTGTTCTTTTGTTGCTGGACTCGCAATCAGTATGTACAACTGATCAAAATTACACATTTTACAGCCAGTAGTTCCCTCATAAGCGTCAGTGTGAAGGTGTGAGAGTGGTTTTGTCAGAAAGTGGATGATTAAAGTGGGGAAAAAGAGAGACAGCTGATTGTAATTGGCTGAGGCAGTGGCATTCCAGTACCTCCACTCAAGAAGCTCTTTGATTGTGGGAAATGAAGTGTGTTCAAACATTTCCACTCAGGCAAACATTAACTCTTTCACTGGAAAGATAGTTTCCAGTATGACTTGATTTTCCCACAGAGTTAAACTACAACCTGTAAAAAATACTCCCCTAAGGCTGTAAAAGTAATGTATTAAATATATTTTCTCAGTTCATTATGTAATGTGTATAAAAATAGCTAATTGTCCAAAAACAGACACACTCACTGCCCACACTTGACATATTATCTAATAGTAAGAGAAGAAAACAGGAAAATAAACAAAGAATTAGTGTTTTACTGCAAGACATCCAAATGAATGCCTATGTTGTTGCCAAAATAACAGGAATACTAGCAGCGAGTTAGCAGCATTTGGCATTGCCGAACAGAGAAGCATATGAATGTTAATCATGTGTACTTACTTATACTTACTGAATATACATATATGAAGCAATTGCAGCTCTCATGTGGTCAGAGTTTAACGTTAAAGAAAAACAACCATTTACCTGCCGTCTGGTTGCAGGGATAGAGTTGGATAACTGTGGGAGAGTCCCAGTCCTGCAGTTCACAACAATTTATTTTAACTGCAATGATCAGATAAAGACAATCAAACTAGTTTTACATTTGCTCGATATCATTTTACAGTATCTATGAAGCAACGTGGCACAGGCTCCTTAAACTGCAGCATGAAATTATAGGGATAGGAAGGAAAGATACCTGCTCTTTTATGGATCATATTATAAAAGGAGCATGACATCACCTGTACACACATCACCACACAACCCTTCATTAGTAGCAGCCAATTCACCAGTCTGGCCAGCCAAGGAAATGCAACCAAATGAAGCAACAGGCAAGAGAAACGACAGCATGTGTTTGTGAAAGATAAAGCTTAGTGTTGTAGTGCTGCTGCCTTCAGGGAACGCTCTGCAATTTGTACCCACCATCAAAAAAGAAGGCTGTCAAGAAGAAATGTCACATTAACAATAGAACAAATGCATTTTGAATTCTTCACAAAGATTTGAAAACTATTGTGGGTCTGTTTTTAAACGTGACTGAGAAAGTTAAGCATTTGAGTTCGTTTCATGAGCGGTACGTTAAAGCTTCATATATCACCTATAGTGTCCTGAAACTAATTCCTTTATTAATTTGATGACATCTATGACACTGAAGCATTCCCAAGACCACGACAGAGGCTCACCATGAACAGGCTGATGTTCACCACAGGGGTCTCTGCGGCCCACAGCTATTGCCATGGCGACAGACCCTTTGAAGAACGTTCCCGCGTCACCTTCAAGTGATTGTGTTTTGCTATTGTTCTTGGTAATTAAAATGGATTATCAGGTTCCCCCCACCCCGCAACGCTTTTAGACATGCATTCTCCTCCAGTGTTTATAGAGGGCTTCAAATGAAGCAACTGAAGTAGACGAGAGAGACAGACGGTGGCTGTGTTTCCATCGAATTGTCAAGCAAATTTGAGGCGAACTTTTGACAAAAAAAGGAAAACAAATAAACTAGGCTACATAAAGCTTAATTTTGTCAGATGTTGGCAGTATTAGCTTCGTTACACATGGTGGAGGAATAATTTGGTTTCCTCATTAGTCCACACTCACCTGTCACTATTACCTGCCATGTTTTCATGCATAATAGGAACATCGCTAACATTATAGGAGGTCAACCGAATTTTTGTTGAATTTTGTTGTTTTTGATTCCGATCATCAGTGAAACTGTGGGGGTTCACACACACTCCAGCCTTATACAAAGCCAGATGATTCCTGGAAATAGGCTTACCATTAGCTAAAGGTGAACTTTGGAGCTCCCAAAAAGCACTTTCTCATTACCATAAAGTGTATTTCTCCCCTTTTGTTGAAGACTAACTGCCTCCTCACATCTGCAGCTCCTGTGTCAAGATAATCCTCCTTCAAACTCCCGGGGAGACAGCAAACAAGTCAACCCCCAAAATGTTGAAGTAACAGAGGGATCACTGGGATTAGTAACGACAATTATCAACCGTGACAGAATGGCTGGGGGTCATTTATATCACCTTGTGAGTCTGTGTGTGTGTCATCAGGGTAAAATGTGGTCCTGTGGTAGTGGGAACAGCCACAGATGGGGTTTGAGTACTTTGACATGTTTATATGATAATGCATCGACAGTCCTCCAGTCCAATCAGCATCCAGGGTGGAACAACTGGCAGCTAAGGGCGGGTGTGTATTTTTTGAAAGCGCCTGATCTTTTCCAAACACTTCTGAGACGGTTCTTTCTAACAATCCATCTGACGCATCAGGTTAATGTTTGTCTGTGCACTGATATTATCAATAGAGTAAACACACGTGTAGTTGAGAGTATAATGAAGGCAGGGTGTGAAGATGGGTGCGGTGGGTGTATTTAGAAACATAGTCCCATGACTAAATGATCTAACTTTCAATCGCTACCGCAGCCATATCTATCCAAAGTGTCCTTCAGAGCCCCATTAATAGGAGCATTAGCTAAACTGTCTGAACTGCTGTGTAGGAGCTATCAGAGGGATGTAGGCCGGGGTCAGCCTTGATGCATAAATTCAGTAGCTGTGGAGAGGAGCGCTGCGACAGTGATGGATAGCCCAAGGAGAGGGTAAAGAGGAGAAAAGACGGCCTGATGGAGAGAGAGAGGCGAAGAAATGAAAGGTTTCAGGACGATAAGCAAAGCAGACATCAAGAGGAGGACAGGGAAGAAAGCCACAAAGGGAAAGAAGAAATTAGCTTGAAGTAAGAAGAATCAAAGCGGTCTCATCTCTAGCTTTGGATAGGGATTACATAGAGAACCATGCCAGGGAGGTAGAGAGACACAGAGAGAGAATGGGGCAACAGAGGGAGAGAGAGGGGGCGCTGACCTACTTTGAATGGGAATTCTAATTCGGCATCTGAATCAGTGAAGGGGAGAAAAAAGAGGAATTGAAAAGAAGAACAAGATGATAGAGGCTTCTTGCGACCAGAGGCTCCGCCAGCAGATTTAAACCAGGCAGTAATTCTACCACAGAGGACACTGCTGTCCTACACAGGGTTTGCATCACTGCGACTCTTTGAAGAAATCACCTGACTCCAAAGAATTTACGACGACTGTGTTTCAGAGCGGAGCTAATCAATCTCTTCTTCATAATTTGTCTGCATTAGGCTTTAATGGAAACAACCTACACAAAGCCCATTCGTCTTGTCACGGTGTGTGTGAAGCCCTTGGTCTATTTAGTTTCCTGGCCTGTACCCCATCGTCAGAACCTGAATTCTTAATCCATTTATAATGAAATGTCATATATACTAAAGGACAGGAGATTAATAATGGGGAAGGTGAGAAATGGTGGGCAGAGAAACAAATATTGACCGCAGGAATGTAAACTGACATATGGGAGAGCCGCAGGGACTGAGAGGAGGAATTATGTGTGTCTTTGTTGTATTTGATAGATGTGACAAAGAGATGAATGATCAGAGGGTTTTAATTTTAGGGTCACATAGACACACACCAGTCGTACTGTCCTGGAAGTGCACACTTCTTTTAAGAGGGTTTTCCCTTCAAATACTGTATGTGGCGACACAAGACAGTTTTCCTGATAGAACAGCTATGACTACAGACTGGATGTAATGCAAAAAAACATGTTGGCAGTAAAAGACTCTAAAAAGGGATAGAAATGTAAGTGACAATTGTCTTGTATGTGGACTTTTAGACCAGAATTAACACTAGCAGCTGCTTTGGAGTCAGTGCTGCAAGTGCTTAGACCCAAGAAAGCACTTTACATCTAGTTTGCTTAATCCATATAAAAGCAAAGTGTAAAAAATTCCATGGCCCAGCCCAGTGACTTCTCGCTGTCTCTGCTGGTTGGCAACATCACGTACAGGGCAAGAATCCAGTATTAGCATTAGCGGTGCCCTTGGACAAAGCCAGACTACCTGCTTTCCCCCATCTTTATGCTAAAGCTGATTGTCTCCTAGCTTCAGCCACACACTTAGCACATAAAGTGATGCAGATTGATCATGAGTTTGAAGGCTTATCAGACACCAAAGCTCTGCACAGATAGTTCATAATGATAATACTTTATTATCCCGATGATAAAAAAAAAACAAAAAACTCTGAGCTTATTACGAAGTTTGCTTCCTGGAATGAGTGCTTGCACGTAGTTGGCCAACTCAGCGTGTTTCCAGATAAGTTCCACTGGAAGCCCCACTATGCCAACACAGCGTTGTAAATAAAATTAATGCAGAGGCAGCGAGTCTTTGACTCACTGCTAATGTCAGTCTGAACACAGCCTAAGAATACATTTTCCCCGTGCCCCCCTCAATGGACAGGTCAAAGGTCAGGATCAGCTGTGGCCCAGCTGGTTCTGAGACATGTCCAGACACTTCAGCCAGTTTGGGTGTGCATCCCAAGTGGTGTTTATCCTTTCATGTGAAAAACAGAGCAGAAAGACGGGAAGTAAATTAGCTATTGCAACACTCTCTTGTTTGGTCTACCTAAAAAAAAGTGCTGGCCGCCTACAACTTGTTCAGAAAGCAGCAGCTTGAACACTGACAAAGACCAGACGGACAGCGCATACAACACCTGTTTTAAAGTCATTGCATTGGTTGCTCATCAGTGTTAGAACTGATTTTCATCTGTCACTGAATGGCTCTCAGACGTGCTTTTTAGATATGTACCTTGCAGCTGTCTCAGATCCTCTGCAGCTGGCCTCCTACTCATCCCAAAGACTTCAACAAAAACACACGGGGAGTCAGCCTTCAGCCAACGTGGCCCTGCTCTCTGGAACAGTCCGCATGTGGATCTGAGAGACTCTCTCTATGTTAGCATATTGAGCTGAATTCATCTGAGGCAGGGCATTGCTGGTCAACATGTTTACTCCACATTTCTGGAAATCTTGCTTTAATCACAGCACTATAAAAAAAATCTGTACATTAAACAAGGATCTGATGCTGTGAAGTCCAGCAAGTAAAACTGTTGCTTTCTGTCGGTGTTTAAAACCTGAAACGATAACCTGAGGTGGTTTTTGAGTCTTCTGTGGATCAAGGCTTTGATGAGTGTCTGTGAGTGCAGGTGGTCACGTCCATTTTGGCAGAAGATCTCATCAGCTCCCCTGGGCACGGAAAGTCGATGAGCCTGGGATTGATGGGAACAGAACAGGGCGTGCTCACCCTGGATGAGTCACCCAGCGCTCTGCACAGACACACACACACACAGGGACGAACATACAACTGCACAAAATATACACACAAGCCACAGTAACAGAGAGAATATAGCGATGGTAATACAATCTACTGTAAAATCACAGGCCGTAAATTCTCACCTGCACACACACCCTTTATTTAGCTTGTGTCTCTTATTACACAAGTGTGTCTTTTCTTTTTTTCTGAGGGTACCCTAATATGTGGTTTAACATTTTCTGGCTACTTTACAGTTTCTTCATTGAAGTTGATCAAAAAACAAAACCAAAATGGGATCGTCAGCCCGAGCCTAAAACCCAATGAAAATATTTTAGCTCTCCGAGCGGCCAGAAAGCCCGACACCCCTTCAAAACACTCTTCGTTCATTACCGTTCAAACCCAATTAGCTCTAAATGTCCATATGTTGCAAAACTTCATATGGAACAAGAACGTTTATAAGGCTGAAAATAAGCACAGCTGCACGCTCGCTCACCTTTTATATCGCCATCAACCACTCTTTTCCAACACACACCCACAGGCTCATATTCATTAGCTTGCCATAAGTGTCTGAGAGGCTTTTCCACACGCTCTTGGCACTCTAATGTAATTGTCTCATAGACTGTCTTCCCTGCCTCTAGCAGACTAATATGGAAACTTCTATGCCAGAGCAAAATCCCCCTTAGCTCAAAATGCTCATGAGCGTGCACATGTAGGTGGTGAAAATGAGCACAGACAACACCACCTTCTCCTGAAAGAGGATCTCTCCGGGTTAAAGATTCTCTCCCAGACTTTGCTTCCTCTTTCGGGGGATGTAAAAGGCTGAGAGGTGAGAGGGATGATGTCATTCTTACAATCGATGGAGCAGGGAGTCTGCTTGATGTGATTTCTGCTAAATTTATTAGCATCATATGCCGCAGGAGCCTCTGGGGTGAAACCGAGTGGTAGCGGGGGGGGTAACATGACTGCATACCCTCCCCATCTGCGTGTTCCTCTAAGGGAGGACATGATACATCAGCCAAACATATACCGATGGATTGTCACATGTTTATTGTCAGACCAAAAGGTCATCAAAATAAAGTGTAAAATACAAAAAAAGGTCAAAGGGTGCTCCATCACTTCGCTCCACTCATGGGAACTCAAGGGTTAAGGGTCTTTGTGTCTCATTGGTTCTGACCTCCAAGTCTTATAAATAAGAAATAAATCCACTGGATACTTTAGAGGAGGCAGGAGGTGGGGCAGCTATCAACAGCCCGGGACCAGAGGGAGGATAGAATCCATGTGAGCTCATTGTTTGTCTGCATCTTGTTTTTTACCATGTGCCAAAATTAATTAAATTACACTGTGTTTGAATGAAGCAACAGCATGCAGTGCATTGTGAGCATATGGCTGTGTGCCTCTATGAGTAAGTGTGTTTGTGGGGTTTGTGGATGTGTATCCTCAAACTAAACCTTGAGATCATGACAACAGAGCCAAACAGTTTCCTTTCTCTGCTTTCAAATAGTCCATCCTGTGATGCCACATGTTAGAAATCATCCTCATCTTGCTATGTTTTTAGCCATGTTAGTATTGTAGCCCTATGGATGGCAGTGTTGGTCAATAACTATTGTATGGATAAAAATTTGGTACAGATATCTGCGGACTCATGCTAACACGCAACTAACATGGCGAACATGGTAAACATTATTCCAAAAACATGTTAGCATCAACAACAACAGCAACAACAGGTTAGCATTGTCACTGCAAGCATGTTGACATGCTAGCGTTAGCATTTAGCTCAAAGCAACACTGTGACTTACAGCCTAACAAAGCCATAAATATACAAGAAAAGAGTACAGATGGCTGTTATGTTGATTAGTTAATGGGCTGGCCTGGAACTTTGAAGAAATAATAAAAGAAAATGTTTTACAGGAGATCAGAGTATATAGGCATATTGAATTGAATTGAATTGAATTGAATTGAATTGAATTGAATTGAATTGAATTGAATTGAATTGAATTGAATTGAATTGAATTAACTCATAAATGATCATTACCCATATCCTTGTGTGCAAGGTTTTCAGCTTTTCAGTTCACAAAAGCCTGCATTTGCACCAAGTGCTATATGCATTTGTGCATTGGTGTGCAGCATATATGGACACACTTGCTTGTGCTTTATGTACTTATGTAACTATGTGGGAGAGGATAAAGTGAAACTCAGGGGGATTTGGATGATTAAGTCAAGACTGGAGGGTGGCCAGGGGTTAAAAATGCCCAGAGATTAGTGGGATCCATGGTCTAACCACATCCCAATGTCACCCAGTGTCTCTTAGCTACAGGGATAACAGGGGGTCTGGTTCAAGGAATATGGGATTTACACTGATCAAGCAGACAGAGGGTGACCGTGACCTGCCATGAAAGACCATCTGAGGACTTTCATGGCATAGAACTCTATGTTAATGCCCACGTACATGTGTATGCCCTCTGTTTCTTGTTATTCCCAATGCACAGAGGCCATCAGGCTTGTTGCATTACCTTGGTGGGTCTGACCTTTCACGGCATCATGAAGAATGTGTCACACTCCATCAAGCCTAATTACATGTAGGAGAGCAGTTTAGAGGCAAAAACGACCTTCATGGCGAGTAACAAGTTCCAGTCTCCTTGACCACAAACACATGCATATGTGCATGGACGAGCATACATAAACACTCATACCTGATTTATGCATGTTGTTGTGTGCACACAAGTGGCCACTATGTTACAGTCCATAAATCAGTTTAGTGTTATGCAGAACGTCTTCATGGTAAAAGATTGGCTTTCACGGGAGTAAACACAGGTTAGTCAGGGACAAACGTCCTCTCAGGCTTTCTCCAGGCTGTTCTCATTTCACTATGTGTTTAAGGTATCACATGACACAGATGCCAGAAGACAATAGCGACGTGAAAGGATGTCAGGTCAGGTTTTTTTTCTGCAAAAGGAGTTCAACGACCTTTTCTTGGCTCGTTGTCATTTCATTTTAAGGTTGTATTTTACAGCAGCTTCATGAAGATATGACTTTATTATGTATTTTTACTCAACGTAACACAAAGTGTTTATGTGTTTGTCAGCAACTATAACTCCTCTTATGAGTCATGAAAAGTCAGGAATGAGTCAATATTACATGCTTTTATTATATACAATGAGTTTTGATGGTATTTCTAAACAGCTTTAAACCTGTCAAAGCTTTAGCATGCACTGCAAGGATTTGTTCATCATGCAGCTGTGTTATGTTATTGAGCCTTCACTAATCAGCTATAGATACTTCAGAAGAGATCTTCGACAGTGAATTTAATTAACATATTAGCATTAGCAACATATCTGCTGGTACAGTGTGTTCACATCCTTGCATTTGCTCATAAAGATAATATAGGGTGTTATAAACCATTTATTAAGTGTTTATGAACTACTTATACATGCTAAAGAGGATACAGTGTTAATGAGGTGGTAAAGGCTAAGTCTAAAACAAAATACATTTGATTATACTGATGACTGTTTGATGCACATGAAACCAGACTGGTGGCCAAAGTTTACTCATCTTTTTATTGCATCATAAATGATAATTAGCTTTAATGCATTCTCATTTATGCCTGGCACTCAAGGATATCAGAATAATACAGCTGGATGGCACCAAACCTGGGGGTAAATGTGGTGGATCTTCAGAAGATTAAAGGGATAGAAAAGGAAAATAATAGAAACATTCAATTACCCCAAATTGTGCTTATTTTCGTCTTTACTTGTGAAATTATGTACACTTTCACCTCTTCTTGTGGAAGAAAAATCACTTTTTGTTCATGCTATGGCCATATCCTGTTATGACAGGTCAGAAGTAAACAAAACTTCTTTGGAAAAAAAAAAAAAAAAAAAAAGTTAGGAAGGGTTGCTTCCTAACGTATTTGTTTTTCTTTCTTCTCATTTCAGAATTTATCCCTGAAAATTAAAGACTTTTGGCAGGATCGCCTGGCAAATGTGAGAGCAGTAATTTCCATCTCAGAACAAAATGGAGTATAAATACAACATATCACAGTGCTAACTAGTCATATTATAACTCACATGAGTAGAAGAAGGAGTACATGGTTTAAAATGTCTCAAAATGAAGTACAATTAGTTTTGAACACTTATTTTAGAAATCTTCTCATGCGGTGTTACTATGTAGTTTCCACTTCTGGGCAGCAGCAGCTGATTTATTCAGCTGAGTCACTTTAAGAATTGCTATACCAAGCCATTAAGGGATCATATTCCTTTAAGGTTAATACACCGTTGTCTGCTGCTGTAAAGAGATAAGTACAGTTTATAGTGTATCTTAATCCTGGGTGGTGACCAGAGTGGTCAATAACAGTGTAGTGTAGCCACAGGGTGGGACAATGAACACTGCCTTTCTTTTCAGTCTGCCAGGAGACATCAACAGGGCCGATTGTACTACAAGGATTGGTGACATCATTCATTCTCTCAGCAGGGCAACACACACGCACATACACACACGCAAACACACACAAAAACCCCTCCTGGGCCGCCCTCTCCACAGGCCAGTGGCTCTAAAAGGAGCCTCTCACAAAGCAGGAGGTCAAAAAGTCCTGTGAGTAGGGCGGGCGAAGAACTCCATTGACCTACATCCTAGACATAATCGACAATGGTTATTTGATGAGACTCTACAACAAACTCTTCCACGCACACACACAGGCCTACTATCACTTTCCAGCAAACATACTACACCACAACCTGCATCTGTCTCGGACTTATAATAGGCAGCTTGTTATTAGCAAGCTGTCCCGACCCCCGCAGAACTGTCTGCTGAGGCCTCGCCAGTTCAATGGGCCTCTTATATCTGCAGAGACAAACAGCCAGTGCCAAAACAAGACTGGCACAGAGAGGGAACAGTGTGGGCACGTGGGAAAAGCATGGGCGATCCGCGGCTCGTCTCGTGATCCAACACAATAAGTTTTAAATGGGGGTGTTGGCAGGCAGAAGACAAAAGTGATAGTTGAAAGTCTAGAGGGAAAGTCTGTGCTCGTGGTCCCATGTGACATGATGCTCATTTCATGGCAGCGAACAAAACTGTTGAATGGAAGAAAGATGGAGGGACAGCTTACCATTCAGCAACTGTGAGGAAGCCAACCAACATAATGCAAAGTTTGGCCTGGGGGTGGCAGAAGGTCAATTTATTATCACTTTACAATACATAAAGGAGTCAGTAAGCTTCAAATGGAGCGCTTGTTGCATCTGAAACCTTCTCCTCTGGCACATTTCCGACATCGGATTATGGAGGCGGCATCCAACAATTTTTGCAACTTTCCAAAGCCGACTCTCACACCCACTCCACGCTGCACAAGCCCTCTTTTTTATTCCTCGCGCAACTACTCACATCATTTTCACGTGTGCAAGTGAATGCAACACCATAAAGACCGTCAATCAGAAACCATCCAAAAGTGTGCGCCATCATCCTCTCCTGCACGTTGTCACGTCAGTCAGTGATGGCACGAGTGTAACAGATACCGGCGTAAATATTTCTGCCTTTAGACATTACATACCTCTATTTTGTTTAGTATGTTAACATGTAACACTTGGCATTTTATCCTAATCACTTTAAGAAAGTGATTTTTCTGGAGGACACGCATATAAAACAAATAAGAAAAAGAGATGAGGGGTTTTCAGTTGGTTGCAATCAGCAACCTCACCACTAGATGCCACTAAATCCTTCACACTTGACCTTGAATGCTATAGAGAAGAATATTATTTTCTCTTTGTAAGGTGAGTGCAAATATCCCCAAGAAAGGTACTTGTTGCTAAGGTGACAACAAATGGGGCCACAAACAGTCAAAGTACAGCTGAGGCTTCCCACATCTTGTCAAGAGCTGCACTGGACAGGTGACGTGTCTGGCCTGCTGGTGGCGCTGCTGAAGAGTGGGGAGAGTGCTATATGTTGCTAGTGTTGCGAAAAGGTGACAAACCTTGTTATGAATCATTTTCTGAGGAATGACAATGACAATCGATGTTTGTACCAAATTTCATGGCAATCCTTCAACTGGTTGTCAAGATATTTTTCTCTGGACCAAAGTGGTGAAGCGTTGATTAGAGTTAACTTAACTTGGCTACAAAGTGACAACATGCCATCAGTTCCTTAAAAAAACAACTTCTTCAACTTCAACTTCTTCAATCGGTCATAAAAGAACAGAGCACCAAATGGAAGAGATATACAATATCTCCGCTTGTGAAAGGCTGTAATCCACACCAGCGTCACAAAATGGCCGGCCATTTGGGATGCAAATCATTGAGTCTCATGAGGATCCATGGAGATGCCTTGAGTGAGGAGATAGTATCTGCAGTGTTTGCATGTCCTGGGGGGGCATGCTGGGAACAAAACAGCCCAGGGACAGTGAGTGTGTTGGAAAAACACACAGTTGACTGTATCACCAAGGACTTGTCTCTAAATCAACAAAGGCTGACTAATGACAGCGGATGATGTGTGGATTTCAGTTTATCTGTTACTCCGCTTTCTGTGTACCATAACAACTTGGTCTGATAATCCCTGCACTACTGAAGACCAAGCGTGTGTGCATGAGAGCAAAGGGTCTGCATGGGTGTGTGCAAAATGAATTGCGTGTTCGTGTGTGTGGCTGATAAGCATAAACAGTCCTCTCAGACTGTAGCATTTGCCTATGCTGATTGCATCTCCTTTGCCTTCTCCAACCAAATCACTCTTGCCCCTTCTTGAAGCAATACACACATTTAAACACCCAGATTAAACACTCATGCAGCCCCTGCACAGACTGGTGATATGTTAATACTTCAAACACAGCAGATCTGAACCACTCCAGACTTCCCCTTTTGGCTGCACTGTCAACAAACAGGCCATTTTCGCCCATGCAAATTTAAAACCCCAGGGATGGTTAGATGGAAATCTTGGACAATGATGAACTCATAGTTTCCGCCTTCTGTATGCTAATGAGAGGCTTTACGTGGATGGTTTGTCAGGGGATTTATAATTACAGGGCTGCGGAGGAGGGCTAAGAAGCTGTAATGAGCCGTGCAGCCTGGTAGGTCCTCTAACTGGAGAGCTAGAGGCTAAATACCTCCTGTGGATCCTGGTCCAGCATGTTTCTGTGTGTGTGTAGATATGTCAGTAAGATGTGTAGAGATATTTTTGGGAGTGCTTATTTGAGTGTTAATGAAGCCTGTTCACATTCTCCAACCGTCTCACCGATAGGATGATCATAATTAAGACGAATCAATGAGACGCAGTTTTTGTAAGCAACACAAAAAACAACTTGAGCCTGTAGTCTAGCAAAAAAGTATAAGCTATTAGTAAATGCAACAACAAGATGAAGGTTTATGAGAGGGAAAATGTCCTGGGGTAACTAGTGCTCCTTCTTAAGGACTGGCTTCAGTCCTAAAAACAAATGTGATGTTGATGAACTGGACAAAACATGCCATTCAAGAACAAATAAAGCACTCCAGGTTTGGAGTCATCGCGTTCTGATAACGTGTTAGCTTGCTCTGCAGGATGAGAAGCTCTAACTCAGAGCTTTGATTTCATTCAGAGCGTGCCAAACGTGGCTGCTTACTGGTTTTCTCTCATGTGAAGAAATCATTGTTTATGAAGCTTTAAAGGTGGGTGAGTAAGTGTCCTGTGGCAGCCAAGAATCTGACAATGAGCAGCTGTTAGCCTGGAAGCCATATTGCCCAAAACTGCTTGTGCCTTTAATGCTTTTACCTTTAGGCCTTTAAAGCCATAAACAACTCGCCGAAAAACACAAGTTTGAGACATTCCATTTTCCCAAAACACATGAAACTAAAGCCACCCACGTGTAGGTGATTTCATGGCCTTTATCTCACTGCAGTGCTGTTTTCAATCTGTATGTGAGGACAGAAGATACAAGGCCAATCTTTACTGAAGGTAACCTTAGCTGCTAAAAGAAAGCCAAAAGGGTTCAGTTAGGGTTAGAGTTGGGTTTAGTGTGTTCCATTGACTCTCTTTTGGAGCCAGTCTGGAGTGGCCATTCAAGCAACCGCAATTTCTGGCTCCTCCTTGTTGGCTTCATTTGTCAGCTGTTTGGTCTTTTCAAACAGGCGGCAAGGGAAAGTTTCACCTCAAGTCATTTACACAAATTTGAACACTTGATCATTTGTGTTTATCCAGTCAAACAGCCAATCCACTGACTGTACTGATGTGAGCAATAAGCTAGCTAGCAACGTGATCCTCATGTGATTCAATTTAGCTGATCACTGAGACACACAGCAGACATGGAGAAGGAACACTGGGGCATGTTCACAGTGGCTTGTGATTTTGTCTTTTAACGTCTGTTGCGGACTGGCTGACCTTTGCACTGCACAGAGAGGTCTGCAGAATGCTGTGTTGCTGTTTGGCTGCCAAAGACAACATGTTTCCATGACGTGAGTTTACAGTAAGCTAGGAATTAATCTTAGCTATTGTTATTTTGTCATCAAAATGAACCGCTTCTACAAATCTATTTCTGTTTTTCGGTTTCCCTTTTTTGTCTCTCAAACTCCCCTCTTCTAAATGTATTTACACCACAAACCAAAGCTGGATCACTGAAAAAAAATCCCCACACTTGCCTGAAAGAGGAAACTGGCTTTTCTGCCACCAGACAGAGAAAACTAGCATTCCTCTGGAGATGAAAACAAGTAGGGCAAGTCAGTTTTTTTTATGCTTACGAAAGGGAAAAGTGCATACTTTGATAAGTATGCAACCACCCTCTTATACTCTGCAAGTGGCTCCTCAAGGGCCTCTTAGAGAGAGAAATGACAACACAGGGGTCCTCAGAACTGGCCTCGAAGTCAGTCACATGCACAGGGGCAGTCATTTGGTGAATGGGTCCCTTAGATGGGACGATGGCACGTCTGTTATCCACACCATCAGTCTGACCACCAATTTAGACAATGCCTGGGAGAGACAGGGTTAATGCATAGTGAGTTAGAGGCAGCAGAACAAAAGACAAGTTGTAAGAAGAGGAAGACAAAAGACTTTAAGAGGACCTGAAGGTTTATCTGTCTCTAGGGGACTTCAAGCAGAGGTTCTCATCCTTTTTACCATAGGGCCCTTAAATTGAAGCCACATCAACTTATGATGGGACTCTTTTGTATCCTGTTAATCATCTGTCTTTTGGGGGCCAGGGGTCCTGACACCCAGATTTGAAACCACTCCACTTTCTGGCCCTTTACTAACGTTTCACAAAATAATTCCCAGAGGTGACAGTCCCTCTTCTGGAGTTTGGCCACATTTTCGAAAGATAAAGAAACAAAAATAATTATTTGTATTATGTTGTTCGATGACTTACTGTAAGATGTTACAGAATAATATTGTATCGTGCATATAAGTTGGAAAAGAAAAGATGTAACTTTGAATCCCAAATCTTTGTCGTATTGTCCTTGAAAAGTCCCCCAGGAGGACTGTCATGACTGTCAGCATAAGGTCTCTGGACATTTCCAACACCAGCTAGGAGAGGGGGTGACCCATGACCTTTGCCCCTGCGCTACCTTATCATTCCCAGATAAGACTCTGGCAGGAGTCGTTGATTGACACTGATGTAGAAAAATAGGCCATTTTATTTGTTAGTATTCACTGGTAGAAAAACATGTATTTTGAGCAGCAGAAACCAGCATTTGCCTTCATAAATTGGATGGATTTATTAATAACTTTTGGGATATGCTTCCCCCACATGCTTCCTTCACTTTGTCTGAGGTCAATATGAAGTCATATTCCTGTGTCTGGCCATTTGCATCCTCTGATTGTATATTATCAGGTTGCCTGGAGTAAGGAAACAGAGGGAGCACTCAAGCTTGATAACACCTTCTTACATGCCACAAATAATGACATGGTGAAACAGGAAACACCCACAAATAACTGCACTTACACATGAAGAATAGATGCACGCGCACACATGCTAAAATCTCACTTGCAAATGGAGAAATGACAGCCGGCGGGTCAACATAACCTGATTTGAGATATTCAGACCCGCTCTCTGCTCGAATCACATATGTCGAAAATTACATTTGTGATCAACCTCCTCTCTTCTTCACTTGCACTTGGCAATCAGCACCATGATTGAACCCCCCCCCCCAGTCTCAATAATAACCTGATTTCATACAGGCACTCTGTAACACAATTTGCACGTCTTCACCTTGCTGCAAGGACGTTGTGTGTAAGAACGAAAGGTTTTACATACATTAGAATACGGGACGCCTCATAGCTTAACGTCTTTGGTTATGAAAGCCATGGAAATGTGATCCTGCAAGAACAGTGTGTCAGTCAAGTGTATTGTCTCTGATTGGGTGTGATGTGTCTTTCTTTGCTACACAATGCCTTATGGATTATATTTGCATTTGTCCCCTAAAGATAGCATTCATGACGGAAAAGAGAAAGTTCCAGGAGGCTTTTTCAGGGGAATGGAAATATCTTCTGGGAAATGTGTTGCATAAAAAAATACTTTATATTTTTAGTCTTTCTACATTCATATGAGGACAATTTCTTTTTCCTGATATTGTGCTCTATATGTGGATTTTTTTCTTTTAAATCTGCAGTCAGTTGAATGTTGATATTCAATGAAGACCCTTTGTGCCATTAAGATATTAGTTGAAAAAAACATGTCTGTGTGTTTTCATGTATTTTATCATGGAACTACACCAACAGCCAAATATCCTGATGCAGCTACCAGCATGAACATGGAAGGTCTATAAAAGCTTTTTGTGTTTTTGTGTTTACTTTGGGAATACAAAATTCAGTAAATTGAGCACAGGCTGACAGTGTTTTCCTCGAAGCATCATTTTGGCCAGGCAATGGTTGCCATCGATGTAGTGTGACTTGGAGTTGGAGCATAGTCATTTTGCAGCCAGCAGCAGTTGTTCTCTCTCTCAGCTATGCCAAGGAAAACAACCAGGCTGCACTCAGCATTGCTCCATAAAAACTAATGCCACACTGCCTCTTCCAAAATCTAAATGTTACAGCTTCATTTCATGCTTTTCATTTCAGCTTCATGCATTTCATGTCAAGTCCTGAGTAACACATATCTATTCTGTGCGCCAGTTATGGATGATCAGAATGAAAGAAAAATCAACCTTCCACAACAGAAAATACATTCGGACAAGTGTAAGAAATGAACGTGTTTGTCTGGTCCAACCTGCAAATGTTAGCATGTTGGCTAACTAGATTGTTGTTGGCTAGTGTTACATCCCAGGCCAAGAGTTAGCATATAGCTAGCTACATTATCATGTGTGGTTAGTGAAATTTTTGTGTTCTTGTCGAGGTAATGTGTAAACATCAAAACAGTGCTAGGTTAGAAAAAAAAACATATTTTTATTAGCTTATTTACATAAATGCTAAGAAGAGCTGTTCTGCAGTACAAGAGGAATACTGCTTCTTAATTTCCATGTGTTCTTGCTAACCCTTAATCTGGGATCTATAGGTTTAAGTTTCAGTCTTTTTGCATCATTACATCAAACTGAGTTAGCATCATATCATGTATGTAGCCTTGCCATCAAATGCATACCTAAGACCCTTTTGCAGGGCTCTGCTGTTCTTTGGAGTTTCATCCTGAAACAATAAAATCTTGGAGAGCTTTCAACCAACTCTCACAGGAAATGGTAGTTAACTCGCTAGCTACAGCTAATAAAATCTGCCCGCAGTTGTTGTTATTATGCCAAACACACACCAAAATTGACAGTTGCTAAAAACCACTAAAAATGAGAAGCTTGCTTTTGTTTACTCTCATGTAAAGTCAAGGACCCACAACGATGTAAACTGCATATGCATGCCCGGCTTGAATGGACGGCTACATGTAGCATCTTAGTGGGAGGTTAATTGTTGATTGATAATGATATAGTTTGAACTTTCTGAAAAGCTAATCTACAAATAGGCTTATCTTAAGAGCTGTTATGAGTTCAATAAAAAGCCCAAACCTCAATAAAATCAGCATCATACATTAAAGTCTGTAACGAGTGAAAGAAGAAAAAAAAGGTAATTAACAACACTGAGATTCACTCCTATGAAGAGGCAGTGACCGGTGTGTAATAGAAGGCAGGGAGGAGGAAGATGGATAACGGGGGAGTGCTGGGAAAGGCAACGGAAAGAGAAGCAGACATCTCCCATTACCCCATTACCATTACTCTTAGTGACTCTGGAGTTGATGAATGAAAGGGTATGAGAGCAATTTCATTACAGGCAGCGAGCAGGACTGGGAGCTGAATGAGAATGGAGAAGTGAAGAAGAAGATAAAAAGCATTGTGTAGACAACAACCAAAAGCTATTATTTCAAGCTGCGAGTGTTCTGCCCACACATTGGGTTGATAAAACCAGAGAAATTATTCCTTCCTCTAAAAACATATTCCAGCTCTTCACATGCTTTAAACATTCTGTGACTTACCCACAAAGCATTGTATTAACAGCTTGTTTTGTCAGGAGCCTACACTGCATATTTATATTGTCTCGCATTCAATCTATGTGCATTGAGGTGTGACTGCTCTTGTCTAGACTCAGATCAAACAGTGAGAATAAGCCACCTGGAGTTCTTTTTCCACATCTCGCACTATACAAACATTAGCTATCCACTTTCCAGTAGGCCAGGTAATTTTCCTTAAGCAAATTAAGTTCGTTTGTTTGATCTCCCAGCATAATCAGTGGGAACCAACCTCACCTGTTATACAATGTGTGAACTGGAGGGGTTGTGGGCGAAAAAGCCAATAAGCTGCCTCTCACAAGGGCATGAATTCTAAAGGGTTAATTGTGAATGAGCACACGCAGAGACGTGTGTGGCATTTTTGGAAAGTGTGGATAAAAGCGATGGCTTAGCAGGAGGCCTTCCAAATCTGAGGCAGACGCACACTCGCCACAGCTGTGATCGCAGTGGGGTTTCAAGTAATGTGGGTGTTGCCTGAGTGATAGACAGAGGATCTGTGCTCAAGGCTCCGGGATGAGCCGAAGCAGCCTGATAGCACATGCGGCGTATCTCTTTGCAAATGGAAACATGGGTCGGAAAGAGCTGATAAACAAATGAGACGCTACAGACCATTAAGAGTGACAAAATTAGAACCCAGAGGTGACCATGACTGGAGCGAGCGTCACAGCTGCTCAGGCATTCCGATTTTCCACGCATGCCTCACCTGTTTATGGTGATTTTGGTCTTTAGGGGGTCACCTTCTTCGGCAGCTCTAATGAAGTAATTGGCTGCTTTAATAAGTTCAGTATGTTATGACTCACTATTGCCGATGTTCCAGGAAATGTTCAATAATGCAATGGGAGTTTCTTTACTGTACATGGCACACACAAGTGCGGACATATACTGAAATTATGTTGACGGGAAACGATTGTACATGCAGTTTACAAGGATAAAACAACTTAATGATCATGGGATAGCTTTCCAGATGTATACAAATTACATGAAAATATTCCTCTTCAATCCAACCACTTGTTCTGCAATCCCCTAGAAATTACATTATATAGCGCTAATTTGCAGCAGCAAATATATTTTGGAGGAAGCATAATGCTTCACAGATAATGCTCTCTGTCAACATAATGAGGAAATTTAATTAACATGTCTGGCAAATCTCAAAGTGTTGAGATTTGCCACTGTTGAACATAAATGCAAATCAGTCACTGGCAACACATTTCATTCATTCATTAACAATATCCTCTCTTGCAAGACAATATCCACTTGTAGCGACTTCAAAGTCCAGTGTGAAGGTTTTACCAGGATCCATTTGCAGAAATGGAATCTAATATTCATTGTCATGTCAGCAGGCCTGGAGCTAAGACTCATTACTTTTGTTACTTATAATGAACTCTATATCCACAGGGACGAGCGTGTCCTCTTCAGCAGAGTCCGCCACGTTGCACTGCCATTTTTCTACAGTAGCCCGGAAAGGACAAACCAAACACTGGCTCTAGACTACGCCTCTAGGGTGAGGGGTGTTCAGTTGGTTGCATTCTGCAATCTCACCACTAGATGCCACTAAATCCTACCAACACTGCCTCTAGTGACATCACTTGAGGCAATTTGACTTTTTCCACATATGCAGTGGTACTCCCCAAGACCCATAAACAGACTTTGTAAATTTCCTTAAAATATTGAAAAACATGAGACACATGTTTACTTTATGAACGCTCAGCCGAAACAGTCATCTTTCCTTAAGCGTAACCGAAGTGTTTTTGTTGCCTAAACCTAATCACACATGGGACCCCGATCAAAGTCCTCTTTGTACACCCCCTCCACCCCGAACAAAATCAACTTCGTTTCTGCACAATACAAGTACATAACACTCTGTACCATGGACATAATTCAGGCCACAATTATGTTACTCTGAAAACATAAATGGAAAAATAAATTAGTAGCATATAAATGCCATTTCAAGGAGACATATCATGTCACGTTCTGTTCTTTTCTGTTGTCTTCTGCTCTTGAGTTGTTCTGTGAAGTTTGCTGTCATGTTGTGAGCCAGGAGCCCTGAGGGTCGTAACAACGACCCCCTGCTGATGAAGCTGAGCCTGGGCTTTTTTATATGGCCTGAAACAATGCAGTTCTGGCTCACTGACACCTGATAAACTGTGTTTGGTTGACTAACTGCTTCTCTGTTTTTTATATTGTTGTTTCATATGTTTTGGTGAGCTGAAGTCAAAAATCCGCCCCAGTGGACAATAAAGATCTGTTCTATTCTAAGCTTGAAGGTGTGGACATGACTCCTGTTAACATGCAGTATGTACTTATATCTGTATTTGTATTTGTATGTGCTGTACTACACATGCACACATAAGGAGAACTTACTCAAACACAAAACTGAACCAAATACCAAAATTTATTAGGCCCCTCTTCAGCCTAAGCTGTGTTTTATGACCATAGAGGAGCCCTTCCCCTCTCTGTGGGGTCGCTGGTAAAATGGTTAACTATGTCAACATTTGCAAAACACAAGTGTGTGGTTTCTCTGTCACCAAGGGAGGAGCTCCCCTTGTCTAACAACCAAGGTCACAGGTCATAGCTTACTGTCAAACTATTAGATTGAGCCAAAAAAAAAAAGTTTATTAGCTCCTCTGCACCGTCAGGACGGTGTTTCTCCATATGTGAGCAAGAAAAGATGTATGATTATATCTGCAGCGTCCAAAAGGATACTTCAGAATAGGAAACCTAATGGAAGTTTGCGTCCCAGGCTTGTCTTGTGGAAGTGTATCTTAAAATCATTTACTGAAGGACAGGAGAGCATTACGCTCTCTGCCCCTGATGTCTCCACAGCCTTTCCTGGGACACAAGCCCATGTTTTTTCAACCATAATCCCTCTTCTTTAACCCCAAGGCTGCAGCCGCTCCCTCATGACAGGAATACTGTATGTGAGCATTTCCAGTCTTGTGTAAATAAACAACAACAATGTGCTTCTCTTCCTCCGAGGCGAGGGAGCTGGGAAGTTATAAATAGGAATATAGGGGAAGTGTACAAAGAAGCAGCACAGACTGTACCAAACATGATGAAAACACTCATATATGAGGAGCGTTTACTTACTGAGCTCCAATCTCTGCATATCCTCCTCATCATCTGCGCCTTCCCTGCATGACTGAAGTGGATTTAATGGTTGAAAGCAATAAGAGATCTTTCCCTTCTCCTGGAATTGTGAAATCAGGAATATACTGTATAGAAGTGGAGATACCTGTGCAGAAGTCCACGGGCCAATTGCTTTAAATTGATTAAGTGGTCTTCTAAGACGAGGAGGAGGAAGGGCAGGGAAATATGAAGAGGAAGAAGGCCTGCATGGGATTTTAAACTGCCAGATCTTGTTAGGTGAAAGACATGTTATCTCTATGATTAAATGCCCCTCTAAGTAACCGTCCCCAGTAATGGAGATACGTTCCTTTGTTACTTCACACACTGCGCATGCATGCGACATGCTAGTCTGCAAGTGTGTGTTTGTGTGTGTCTTTCCTGTGTCATCCATCCGTCCCTGGTGAGCTCTGTATGCCATTAAAGGATGGCAAGACTGCAGCCATTAGTGTAACAGGATCAGACCACCGAGACCCAGAGAGACTGACTGCACACATGCATATATGTGCTGCAGACTTTCACTCAGGATCAAGAGGGCTGTCACACACACACTCAGAAACATACTGGAAACCATTATCGCTGTTCCCTTCAGAGCCCGAAAGTGGGCAGTTGGTTATTTTGTGTATGTTTGAGTATATGGATGCTGGATTGAGGGAGAAAGAGGACAATCATGACAGCAGCAAGCATGCACCTCTTGGCTGGAAGTTAATGCAAGAAAAGGGGGTTTATGAGCAGCAGCAGCGTCGTTTGCATCCCAAAGTCACCCACACAGTCCTGCCTCCTTTGGGAGTCAGGAAAAATGGAAGTCTCCTTGTTTCTCCTGCTGTTTTTCCTACCCAAGAGGCAGTGCTCACAGCCAGCCACATCTCTTCCAGTAAGCTATAATTATCACCAAACTGACGCAGATTACTGGAGAAGGGGGAGAGTGAGAGAAACAGCGGTGAGGGTTTCAAACAATGGCTGAGAAAATGATAGACTTGATACTGAGGTCATGTAATAAAGGCAAATAGAGCCTAAATGAGTTGATTCTATGGCTCACAAAACATTCCCCGTGCCTAGCCAGTGGAGACGGAGGGGGTTTTTGTCCTTGGCTGTTATTAGCATTTTGCGCAAGATGTGCTGCTGGTAATTACATTTGCCATTGAAAAACACTTGAATGGTTTGAAAAGAGAAAATACGAACCATCGTTATCTGTCTCTCTTGTGCTCTAGTAATGAAATTGCTGTTGATTGAATTAGGAACATGATGAACAATTCCTTGCGCTAGCCATCAAGGCGTGGGCCGGCGTGACCAAACGGGCTGTGGGCCATATTTGGACAGCTTCGGGCCAAACGGTGTCTTGTTTCCACGCGGCTCGTGTAACATGGGAGGCCATTTGCCGCGAGGGGCAGAGATCAGAGATGTTATGAAAAATGATCTGAGAGGGATTGTGTTGGTTCTGAAATGCAACGCATATGGCTTCTGCAGCGGCGGGTACGCTCAGGCAACCGTGCAGACGATGAAAGCCATACACAGACTTGCACATACAGGTCAAAGATAAACACACAGACTCGCACACACACGTCCAGCTCATGCAAAACCTCAAAACATTTGGGATCAGTGTGACGCCCCCATCAGTTGTCCAACCACCTTTAGAGTGTGTTTTCTCTGTCACCTTATCCACCCCCTCCTCTACCACACCCTCTGACACACGTTCTGCCACACACACACACACACACATACACAAACACACACAATAACAAAATGTTTTGTCAAAGCAAGCACTGCGTCCCCTCCCCCCTGCTCTTCAATCACCAGGTATTTCTCGATTCTCATTGGTCACCTGAGGAGAGAGATTGCATCTGCAGGTTCAGTGTCCTCCAATCCCGGCGTTACTACAAAACATCGACATCTGACCAATGACTCAGAGGGAAGTCAGCTGCAGTGACTAATGCTGTTTTTCCAGAAGACACTTTTTGGTCTAGCCTCAGCTGGCGCACACACACACACACACACACACACACACACACACACACACACACACACACACACACACACACACACACACACACACACACACACACTCACACACACACACACACACACACACATCTGGATGTGTACAGATTTAGTGTAGGGTTGCACATTCTGCAGCTCGTTGGACGTTCAGTTCCACGTGCTGACTCAGTCCAAAACAAAGCATGCAGCAGTGCTCTGTGTGCGTGTGTGCGAATGTATTTTTGCACGCATGCACACTTGGACACTGAACATGTTCAATAAAAGCAACTCTCGGCTGTGGAGGTGTGAGGCTCCGTCGACACTCGCACACCCTCAGTGTTGAGACCAGCCTGAAGTTATTTTTCACGGGGATTCACCTGGGAGTGTGAGGCAACACCGCTCTCGGAGCTATACGAATGTGTGTGTCTGTGTGTGTTGGGGCATGCCTTTGGGTGTAGGTGCAGGTTAAACCTACACACCTGCATCCTTTTTATGGAAGCAAAAACACACAGCAGACAGCCCTGCGTTTGTACAGCGGGGCGATGCTGTGAAATACCGTCACCTACAGCATATACAGTTGGCCTGGCAGCGTCTCAAAGTACGCACGCACAAATGGTAAAGCAACATGGCTGCCATTAGTGGACTTTGTTTGCTCAGTCTGCTCTCAACTCTGAGGTCTTTCCAGTCAAAACAGCTCTTGTGTGGAAACCATGTAATTTTGCCTGCTTGGAAATTGTTTTTCACAGAACAAAACCACCATGGAAGTAACACCACCTTAAATATATGTATAGCACAAGCAGTATATTGTAGTATATTTATTACAGTACATGTTTTAACACATGAGGTAAAGAGAAAATCAAAGGTTGGTCTTAAATAGCCACATGCTGTTACGTTTAACACATTGTATGATAATTGGATCTTGTACTCACACCCATGTGAAATATACTAAGGGATTAAAGGACAAAAACACCCTCTGTGTCGCTCTAAGAATACAGGCAGTGGTACAATAAGAGGAAATCCTTGCAGCATACTCATCAGTATGAATCACGCTCTCTCAAGGTTCTTGTTTCACTTGAATCTCATGTGAATTATGCAGCCTTTACAGTGTGAAACGTAGATTCTGAGGTCGTGAATTCATGGTGAAATAGTTCATACGGAACTGATAAATGTGGTCACAAGGTGCGATTTACTGCACTTTGTTCCAGGAGTTACACCGGACGAGTATACCATGTCACGAGGGAGAGTTCACAATTTCACAAGCTCACAGCTAAAGTGATTTTCCCGTGGGTGTAATAGAAATCTACACTTCACCGTGCAGAGTAGAAAACAGATTCAGAGGAAAACTACTTTATATTCTTATAACACAATGTCCATCATGTTGCTACAATGCTGCAAAGGGACAATATATCCAGGCGATATATCCTCTCTCTCCCTCCACATATGGACATCATCTAGAGCACATCGCTCACAGCCAAACCGCGAGGCAGGGCCGACCCGTGGCGCAGGACCCCACCCATGTCTGGGGGCTCCCCTGCACACACTGTTTTTACATTCTACGTGGTTATGCCTCTGAGGTTGCATGCAAGGCCGCTGGGGCAGAAACTGGTTCAAAGTTTAACAGCACGCTCGCAGACGGCTGGTTCAATCCATGGGATCTTACAGTTAGCATACAGTGGTCCCTCTATGAGGCAGACGGGTAAATAAGTAGGTAAAAAAAATCATAAAAATATGTTTTCACTCTATTATTTCTTGAGCTCAGGATTCAGCTTTGTAAAGTAAGAATCCCAGCCAAGGTGCACTGCAGTTAAAGGCAAGTTAAAATAACACACACTGTCTGGGAAAATATGTTCCACAGTACCCTTAAAAACAATCATCTAATAAACACTTTTTTTAGTGAGGCTGTATCAAACCTGCTGGAGAGGACAGTTTGGTCTATCTGCACCCTTATTTCCCTTGTTTGCCACAATGGTCTTTGAATTTACTGATAATTTTATTGCAGCATTGTGCAGCAACATACAATGTACATTGTACAGTAGCTTAGGCTATAAATGCTGAAGTATGTGGCATTGACTCATGCTATATGCATGTCCCCATAAAAATAGATGAAAAAATAAAGAAATGATGGATTTCACATTAGAATTTAAGAGTCTTTATGATGTTCATTCTCCATTCGGCCACATTAAATTCAAGCACTTTCATCCTGAGCTAACATGACATGAGGTTAATATCTGAAAAAAGGCTGAAGTCGGCCTTGCTACTGTGTGGGAGAAAAGCACTTTTCTGCTCCAAACACGGCGAGCGTACGATGACATGAACTCACTGGAATGACATTCAGGCAGTTCTGCATCAGTTTATAGCTCTGCATCAGTTTTTATGGTATGCTTTAAGTATGTGTTGTGAAGCGAAGGTCATGAAAGATGCAAATTGATGCAGTGAAATTTATGAGGTGGCTTTATTTATGGAAAAAAGGCTGCAGCAGCTCCCTAGAAAAACATAATGTGATTTTCTGTTCTCGGGACCAGCTGGCACAGTTACAGCTCTGTGAGTAAGCATGCAATCATTCTGAAACTTGTTATGCCACAGATACATATAACAGTGCCATAACTCAGGTCACAGTCATCGATTTGGTCGGGGCAGTAACTCCGTCACGTGCCACATGTTCCCAGTGGTGGTGTGTAACCAAGTGCATTTACTCAAACACTGTATTTCTACTGCATCCGCTTTATAGTTCTACTCCACTGCATTTGTCTGACAGCTGTAGTTACTGGTTACTTTACAAATGTCTGCATACAAAACATGTGAAGAACTTTCAAAATATGATGCACTCTAAAATAATGTTTATTTGCAGCCTAATATGAAATTTAAAAATGAGTTCATGCATGACTAATAATAAAACAATACGAGAATGATAATAATACAGTAATGCAATAATGATAATACACATTATAATGTCATAATTGTATATATAGTCTATCATGAGATGGACTGTATACACCTATAGGGGCCATTACTTCTTTAATTGATACTTTAAGTATATCCCTGATATATTTATACTTATACTTAAATACATGAGTACAGGATCTGAATACTTCTTCCACTTCTGCACATGTTGACTTGAATGCGTTTGTTGACAGGTAAACACTCATCCAGCTTTCCCCCCAGCATGACGTTAATCTCTCACCTGCTTTTCTTTGTAGCCTCTAAAATAAACCGGCCCAAATAAAAGTGCAGCATGTGATCATTCCAGCTACTTAATACTGGTCATGCAAACAAGATAGTAAATGATCTGTCAAGCGCACTGATGACCTAAAGCGCTGTGCGTTTACTCTGGGGGCTAATCGCAGGTTACGGAGTGATAGTGCTCAGTCAGGGAACGCACAAAGGACTGTTGCATAATGAATGAAGCAGACTTTGTGGTCACGTTAACAATATTCTCTCAGACAGCTTTTATATAGTCTTATGTCCGCATGCACTCACTTACAAACCGGCTGTAGATGCTGTAGGGATGAAACCCAAAAGTCAGACGTTGTGCTTTTGTCCAAATCTAATCACGAGGGAGGCCTTCCTCTAAAAAACCCTTCTGTTACCCCCAAACCGATGCACAGCTCTCTAAATACATCAAATAAGACCAGTGACTATTTCAATCTAACTTCTAAATGTTCTCTGGTGTTTCTATAGGATTGCTTGCATCTGGATTTTTTGTATTACTGCTTCTCATACAGCGTCAGTGGATTTGTGTTTGTTGAGTTTTTTTTGATTCTGTTTATTGGCCTGGAATTGCATGTCAGAAAAGATTTGATTCAGCTCCTCTGGCTGAACACCCACGTCACCATTTCTTAACATTAAGTAGAAAGCTCCACATGGACTGCATTCATATTGTAGTCACAATACTGTGCAGTAATAATAATATTATCCAGCCGTGCAGGAAGATAATATTCACATATTTTACATTTTCTCCTACATAAAAGCTTCTGCTGTTCTAATACCACAAATGACCCTGTGAATAGATATAATAAAAGTTCACACCTGAAAAAATACCAATTTGAAGGAGTTTGGTGTCGTACCGGGGAAGCAGTGCTCACACTGGTCCACTGGTCCAAAGTAGAAAAAACGGGATATGTCTGTTTTCCAAAAGCGGTGATCTGATCCACCTCAACTTCCTGCTCTTGAGCTGGAAGTCAAAGAAAGTCAGAGTACACGGGTGTGAATGAGACCTTTGTTTTACAGGCGAGACCAGAGGGAGCATGTGTGTATTTGAGTATGTGCCTTGTTGCACATTAGTGAGGGTGAGAAGGTTAGTGCTGCTCCACAGGTCATAGTGTTACAACTTGATTAAGTTTTCTGGATTCCCCAGTGGGATGATATAAACCCATGAGGAGAAGCAAACCATGCTGTCATAACAACAACAAAGAAACTGACTGCGGGGCGTTCAGGCGTGCTAAGTGTGGCCTGTCTGATTGTGGATGTCCATTCTGGGCTCCACAGACTGTGTGAAAGGATCCATGTGATCAGCTATCGATCTGGTTGAGTGTCTTGCGGCCTGCGCGGTGTTTGTGTGTCTGTGCTGAGGTCAGCAGTAAGTTCCCACAGACCCACAGAGTGTAAACACAGCTGTCTGGATCAGTGTGTGTGTGTGTGTGTGTGTGTGTGTGTGTGTGTTGGAGAGGCAATTATGCGATGGGAGGTGGGGCGGAAAGCAAGGGCAGTGAGGTCATTGCTGAGATAGAGGGGGGAGGGTGGTGCTGCACCCCTGCAGGGCTGCGTCGACGCTGTGACGCTGCATCGTACCGTCAGATCAATAACCATCTTTCTTTTCTCCTTAAGCTTCACTTTTCACTTATTCACTGTGTCGCTCTCTCTGTGCTAAGTCCAAATATTAAACTTCTTAGGTAGCTTAACTTAGTTGGTAGCTTAGCTTAGCTCCAACCTTAGCCTAGCCGACTAGCTTGGCCTCTAGTGGCTCAGCTAACGCACCCTTGCTAACCATCTAACAATGATTCGTGTCAACTGTTCCATTTGGCAGATAATGTTGGTGAGTTAGTAAAGTCTGGTCTGTTATTATTAGCACTAGCATAGCCTCGACGGCTAGCTAGCCTGTGTGGCTTTCCCACCCTCACTGACAGGGTTAAACAATGCCTGCTAGTAATGTGAGACTCCATTATCCACAATTTACAATTAGCACCCCCAGCCACTGTTTACTGTTCACCCACAGCATAGAGGCTAATGTGAGGGTGCTGGTGAAACCCTTCAGGCTAATTTGTGATGTCTTGACTTGAGCATGGTGCTGGAGGAGCCTGAAAGAAACTTGTGGAGAAAGTTTGAGGGAGTCAGAGGGTTCATCTGCAGAGCTGGGCGTAAACAAGAGGGCTGGGCTCTGCTTGGGGTTCAGTATCAGATAAGAGACAGATTAGGGAGGTGGTCACAGCCTACAGACAATACAGGAACTCACAAATAACTGTTTATGGTAGCAAAGCAGTAGCACTGTTCCAGGACCTTCATGATACTTATTATGGCCTTGGTGCACATCAGAGGGAACCTGGAGATTTAAGAAAGCAGAAAATACAAACTCACAGGAGAGAAAACATTCTTATTAAAGTGCAAAGTCAAATAAAGTCTTGGTCTCAATCTGTCTCTTGTGGAATTGTCTCACGATACAATCCAGAAGTGTTCACGACCACAAATTTGACCACATTTCTCTCATGGCTGTCAACTTTAATTGGTGGACAGCCTGAAATCGCATGGCGTAAAGGCCTTTTCAGGGATCTGGGGGAAAAACACCAGTGCCAGCAGGTGTAAGGTAACAAAACCATGACTAACTCTAATGGAGAGAGAATGGTTTCCATTGAAGCAACTTCAGTTTTTGAAGTGTGGGTGAAGTTCCACAAACCCTGGCTCCTACAGTTCCCATAATGCAACTTGATTGCATCTTTAGAAATCTAAAACTTTGAGGTAAAGTGTCCATCAAATGAATATAACATAAAAGGTTATGTTCTCATTTCACCTTTTAAGTCTATGCAACAACAAAAGCTGCAAGGTTTCCTCCTCTCTGAGTGAGGAAGCAGCTTTGTGCTCAGTGCTGCCACCACTGGCCAGAAACTGTATTGCAAAAACACTCATGTTCTGCTGTAATATAACCAGTGGCCACCAGTGGTCATGATATGTGTGATGTTCCAGGTGTTTGAATTAAATAGATCTTTGGATGTGGAGGAAGATAAAGAGTATTTTTGGTTTAGGTGTGTAAGTCTGTGCTGAGGGATTTTTAGTCACCTGACTCACAGGGTCAGGGTTAGGGGTCCAGGAGAGGAGATGAAGCAGGTGGGTGTGTGGGACTGTGTTGGCGTGTGTGCATTTTAGCTTGTGGTCAGCAGTGAGGGTAACAGTTTGCTTTACAGTCAACATGACAGATGGTTTTCTGTGCTGTATAATTAAGGCCACGACTGAGTTTTAATCACAGAAGTTGGGCAACAGAAGTCGACAGGAAATGCATTTTAATGCACTCAAGCTGTACGGCGAGCAGAGCTGTTTTGAGGCTTGTTTTGGAGCAAACAGAAGCAGTAGAGCGACTTGGTCACGGGTTGAAAGGTCAGGGGTCAGAGGTCACACTGCGGCAGAAGGGAATTGGAAAGTTGAGCTCTTCAGAGTGAGGCTTTGTTTGGCGGGCAGATTTATTTTGGGTAGCAGGCAGAGGGGGAGGAAGAAGAAAAAACTTCAAAACAATAAAAAAAAAGCACCTTCCTCTCTTGTTTCGTGAGAGCGTCTTATCCTCATAGTCCTCCTGTGTTTATACAGCTCTGCCCTCAGGCTCCCACGAGATGCCTCATCATTAGAAGTTTATGCGATGGGAGATATTCTATGTTCATACATAATGCATCATATAGCGTGTCTTATATAAGACGGGCTGGAGACGATTCACTCCCACAGCTCTTCTCTCTGTGCAGAAACATGGGAGCTCAGAGGAGGTTCAGCCTACACGAACACTCACGAACATACACTTTGGAAGGCTGCAGAAGCTCCAACTGCACGCAGGCAAACAATAACCCGAGAAGCATAAACAATATATACGCTGGAAACACACACGGGGGTATGAAATGTCAGAGGGATGTCGTGCATGGAGCTCAGAGGGAGAGCACCAGGGTGTTTTTTCATTTACTGGAATAAGGAAGGGCTCTGTGCTGAGGGGAACTCAGAAGGTCACTCCACTGGCTGAGGGACAAACCTGGAGAGGAGTCACATGCAACAAAAAAGCTCTTGTGTGTGTGTGTGTGTGTGTGTGTGTGTGTGTGTGTGTGTGTGTGTGTGTGTGTGTGTGTGTGTGTGTGTGTGTGTTTACAAGTGACCAGAAACACACAAATGATAGTGAAAGCACATGTCAGAGTGGTTGGCAGATAAATGGACACCACACGGCATCACAATGAGCTTTTTTGAGTAAGAAGAGAAAATTCCCCAGTATATTGTGTGAGGTTGACGCAGAAGTTGAGTCCAGCCTGTCACGGTGCGGCGAAGCAACAGTGATGGTCAAATGTCCAAACTTTACACACACAAAGCACACAAACGGCGTGAAGGACACAAACAGAGGCCCGAGTGGAGCCTTGAACGCTCTCACACTCATGTTCCGTTCAAGGCTACACACAGCACATATTTTTGATCATTTTTCTCATGTCTGGCATATAAATTATGCACTCAGCAGATATCAGATTTTAAATTTGACCCAATTCTCATCCAAAATAAGCCACGATTATGCTGATTTTACACTCGAGGTGATGTAAAAACTAATAAAATTGCCCACAGAGCACAGGCAGGTGATTGTGTTGTTTACTATGTAAATACACTTTGACGAGATGGAGACTGAGGCATATTTAATCTGCTGTACTGCCGAAGCACCACTTCAAACACAGCAAATACTGCAGCACAGAACGCAGGCAGGTATGAGTTAAATGAGACAATGGCGCCCTCTGCCTGTCAACTTGCAGACAGCAAAACAGAGTGCATTTAAATGAGGGCACACGACCAGCGAGTTTGTTCAGAAGCATATCAAAACAAGCAGGCAAAGGAAGGAAGAGGGTGCGAGCTCAATCATCAGTTTCACAAATTCTAAGTGGCAGATGAAGAATGTCTGCAGAAGATTTAAGAGGGAAGAAATTGTGCAAAATGTTAATATTAAACATAAATATCTAACATTCCTCTTCCTGTTTTATGGACTCATTTTACATTTTTTGTTTTTAGTGCAAAGGTTAAGGCTCAAATAAAGATGCTAAAGAGAGCTGCGACAACACAAGAATGTGCTATATTCACGCTCTTCACCAACACAGAATAAAAACTGAAGTAGCTCAAAGCTGCTGTGAAGGTGTGACTTTTGCTGGCTAACGTGCTGTATGTGCCAACTACAGTCCTCCAGCCCCAAAACACACAGACACGTGATGGGAAACGATGACAGAAGAGATTCATAATGTGGTGAATAAATCACAATAACAAACACAGCCGTGCACCAATGAGCAGCATGTTGTCAGCCAACTCTTACTGCAACCTAAGCAATGTAATTGCTCACACTGGACCTTCTTCATTGCAACGTGACTTCAGCTTCTAAAGGACATCCACAAAAACTGTACACTGAAAGTAAGACAGGAAGTCACAGGCGCTTCAAATAGCACAACATTGTGCGTGCACGTCAGTCCTTTGAATGAATGCCACCGACTTCCTCTGATTGACCGAGAACAGCCTGTTACTTCATAATACTGGAAGACTAAGTAAAAACACCTCGATTGAAACTGATACCGAACGCTTGGCTGATCCACAGCTGTTCTCCTGTTCTGCACAAGCGCATAGAAAAACAACAGCACAGCGCAAAGAAATAACTACTGAACCATCAGATAGAACACGTCATGTTTAATCCACACACTCATTCTCATTCACGCTCATTTATTTTAAGAAATTATATTATTATTACAATGTTCATTAAATTAGAACCTTTCAAATGTGGACCCTCCTCTAAACACATATTTACAAATTTCACAGTGGATGTGGTACATTTGGTTATAATATGACAGGAAGTGTCCTCAAAACCCTGTTAATAATCAATTCATCAAAATTAACTCTGAAAGGAACAAAAGCAACCAGTAAGTGGAAAAGTAAAAAAAAAAAAAAAAAAAAAAAGAGAGAGAGAGAATAGGTTAATGAGGTTAAGGCAGGGAACGGATAATGGAAATTAAGCCCCCCAAAAATCTGGGCTTCCATCAACAACAGTGCAACGATGCGACACTATCACAGCTACGTCCGTGGCCCTTATAGATACAGAGTGTGACAGCATGCCAATAATCAAAGGTAAGTCCCTTCTAATCAGTGCACTCTACCTACTTCATTCCAATTGCAAGCCCCAGAAAGCATCTACGTAATGGTATCCAAGCAGAGGGAGGAGCGCGAGCTTCACTTTCCAGCTCAGGGGTGAAGCGTCACGCCACCTCCTCTTTCCTGCTGATAACGTCAGCGGAGATGTTCTGGTAGGTAAATCTGAACAAAAGGCTTGGAGGTGTCGGCTGTGAAATGACCTTTCTCAGCCAAGAGAGTCGTCACCGCGGAGAAGTCTCACGAGGACAGGAATGTCAGGAGGGCGAGGCTGACGTGCGAGACGGGAAACGGCAGCGGCGAGAGCTCGGATCAGTCCTGCCTCTGAGGCACGCAGCCCTCCATCTCCAGCACCTCAGGCCATCCCTCGAATTTGTTGGTGTCTGCGCTGTTCTTTATATGCTGGAGGAGGCAAACACAAGCACTCGTGTCACGTTTAGCATGAAACCAAATAGACCTCGCTGCCTTTATGATCCAATGAATGCAGCATCCTGTCGCATAAGCACAGGAGGCGGGGTGTGAGAGGTCCAGGCAGGTGAAAAGATAAATGACAGAGTCGTTTTAACTGCTAAGTGATGAGTGCTCTGATCAGCACATACCAATACCCAGAGAAAGACTGTGAACAACAAGTGTTCTGTAGCTTCCAGATTAGACAAGTTTACGCAAGACCGGCGTGTCTTCATATACAATCATTACAAACATGTATTTAAAGCCTTAGTGACATGAGCCTCAAACACTCCCCCTAAACCCAGCTGGATCAACCTGAATTTTGACATTTTACCAGTGTGAGGGCACGTAAGTTCACTGAAAGACATAAAAAACAAAGTCTAATTCCTTGTATGTAAAGACTAAGAAAAGACGATTCAGAGAGCACGCTACGCTGACAGCACACAAAGCCTCGACCGTGAATGCTGCTGCGGCGACGTGGATGCTTTGCACACACCTTCAACCCGACAGCACGGATCATCAATCACTGCGGTTTCAAGGTGGACACCCAAGATCAGTGTCAGCCAGTGTGAAATACATTCACAATCTGCCCTTCTCCTCCTATATAATAACTGTGTGAACTCTTCAGCGATGGCCAAACACGTGTTTTGTGAGTGACCTTCAACCACCAAAATCAGATCATCCAGCACATCGCAATTCCTGGTCGAATGCTTATCGTCGTGAGCGCTGCCCTTCTGCTGTTGCTGTTGTGACAACAGATAAAAACAGCTGCTGTCGTCCGGAGTCTTTCCAGCGTTCCTGGGACCTTTTGATGCCCATGCAGACCGCTGTTCTAACGCCATCCACATTATCTTATTGGGTGTGTCACATCATTTAATTTCATTTCATTTAATTTGAGTTGCTCTGTGCTGCAGCTGTTGGGTGAGCGTTTTGATTCACTCTTGAGCTAATATGCTGTGGATGTGCACGCCTTATCATTCAGCAGAAACTTTGTTTAAAGCGACTCTAAACATTTTGTTACCTGCTCAAATGGACTCTTGGTCTTGATGCCTTTCCCTCCAACAAAAATCCAGTTGTCCCTGAAGCCCAGGTTATTGATAGCTGTGCTGCCAAGATCAGCAATTAGCTTCCTGGCTTCATCATTGAGCCTACAGAACAAAGACGGCAGGTATTTACTTCATGGATGACTGAAGCAATTTACATTCATCGTGTCAATCTAAATCGCCTCAGTGAGCGAATGGAGTCCTTACTTTGTCGAGGGATCATCAAATGAGGCCATCATCACGACTGTGCCCTCTTCTATTTCCTTCAGGAATTTAATCAAGGGAGCCACATCTAAACAAGCATTAAACACGCACGGTGAACATAACGTGTGTTTTTAACGGTCCAAAACAAAAAGGTTCTGAAACATACTCACCTCCTGCCCACATATCAAACATGTCTGTCTTGATAAGCTCCCCTGTTCTCCCTGCAGAGGGGAGGGAAGTTTAGATCACCTTCAGCTTACAGTTTAATACCATTTTAATACCATTCAAGTACAATTTCAACAACACACTGTCTCTGCAGTGTTTAAGAGTTGGCATGTGAACCAACCTGATTAACAGGTAACGATACAAAATGAGAGCCTACAAGTGAAACCACGGGCCAGAGGCTCTTGATTTCTTTTTAAATGGCTCCATTCATCATAGCAGTGTCAGTGTAGCACTGCTGCAGTGTTATATTACTGTCAGCAGTGGAGTATTTATTATGCAAATTAGTTCCAAAGTATGAACTCCAGCTCGTAACGTTACCATTGACCAGGGCGATGTTGATTCCTCTCCCCACGTTGTTCTTCACGCCGCTCATTAGTCTAAAACAAAGCCGAGGAGGGCAATGAGAGACGAGGCCACATGGATGTTTTCACACACACATACAGCATATGAGCTTAAGGCAAAGACTTACAAATTATGTCTTCATGAGAGCCGTTGTTGACAAATGCTGTACATGAAGAAACACATTAAAATGTACACCTACAGATATCACTTTGTTTGTTTATATACTTAGAAATGCTCAACAAAAGAGCTCAAAGGAAGGTGTTAGCTTATCAAGAAACGTTTAAAGAACAGATCCTGGACTTGATTTACACAGGCTTTCATTGTGCCACCTTTGTCAAACATTGACATGCAAAGACATTTTAGCAATGCTGATATGTGTACACACTGGATCAGCTTTGACTACAACGAATGAGTTATATTATAATCCATTAGTCTATTGAGTTAATGTTTTTTTTCTGTCTGCGTTGTTGTCGTTGGAGGTGGTCTCTTTGTTTTTGATTAAAAGCAATTAATCATTTAATCCATAAAACATTCAAAAATGTCTGACAAACGGGTAGCATAGAGAGTCATCCCATGTTCCTGAAAGTTTCCAGATGCCGCAGCACTTACAGCGTGTCCTCCAGGCAGATTCTGGGCCCCACCACACTGGCCGCCCCACTCGCCATCTTGAAGGCGAAGTGCCCGGGCGGACATGGCTTGGACAGCCCACACTTGTACCTGATCGGCTTTGTCGCTGTAAACAGAAAAGACCAATTACACATCAGTTAACAGGTGAAATACGTCAGGTGGGAAGTGTTATGCCTAACCACTAAAAAGCACAGACACATAACAAACAGCAATGATTCAATCAGAACTGTCAACGCAGCGTACGAAGCTAAACAACACAAACTATGCAGTGCTTTTCTCTTATCTAGATTGGGCCATAACCACTACGCAGTGTGACACGTGCGCTTTATTACCATCCTTTTCTCGGCTGATATAGAGAGATTAAAAAACAGGGAGGAAAATGTAAAAAAACAGATCAGTCAGAAAACACAAAGCAAAAGGATGAAATGATAATAAGTTAAGCATACTCACGGCCATCATTCACTGGCACGGATCTGGCTGAAAAGCAAAATGTACATATGTTAAAGAAGATTTTCAGTGGTCACCTTGTGCTTTGGGGAAAACTCAAAATAAAACCCTAAACAGACCATAACAGCGAACTCTACTTGGTTTCAGTAAAGTTATCATGACACACATCATTAGCTAAAAATGCCCCCTACCAGTACCTGATAAAACAGGCGTGACGTATCCCTCCCACTTCACGATAAGCAGGGCAAGGCGGTATCTGGAACTGTGATTAGTTTCCTTATACGAGAAACGTTACTCACACAAAACACTTCCCAGCTTGAAATCCATGTTATTCTCCAGCAGCTGGAAAGTGAGAAAGACAGCGAGGAGAAATGCAAAGACGAGCGCTGCCAACTTCAAAATACCTGCAAAGACACAGACAGATAGTAGAAACTGTCAGCCAACAGTCGGCACCTGTTAAGCTCATTTAAATACCACACTATGATTTTAGTGGTTTTCTAATATTGTGGTTAATATTATAACTGTGTATTTTATAGGCAGTGCACTTACCGCCGGCCCTGACCATCATCTTGAGCCTCCAGCCTCCTTTTCCACAGCCAACAACCTGCCATGATAAAACAAGCCATTTGACAGATTTCAGTAATTACCTGTGTCCCCGCGGTTTAGAGAGTGTCCTTAACTTTGGCTGACGATGCTTCGGCCGATAATAAGTTAGCTGACACATGCAAAGAAAGTCAGACGGGTAATTTACCGTCACTTTAGCTTTACTGAATCAGTTACTACGAGGTTGTACGCTGTTATAATGCGTACTGTACGACACTGCGCATAGCTTAGAAGCTAAATTTTGACAAGTTAGCTAACAGGCGTCAAGTGTTAAGTTAGCATTTAACGTTAAAAACTGACGCCTGGGGCGCCACTTCACTTCCTCGTCTCTGCCTTCGTTTGCTAACCGGAAACGACTCCAGCCGACATTCACCGGCAGCCAAAGTTTGGAAGAAACGTTAAAAAGGACTATCATTTGCACCTTGCCGACCTGTTTAATCGTCACGGTAACCACCAAACCCGGATGTCCGAATCTGATAGCGGTGTTTCATGCAATGACATCTGAGCTGGACAGAGGGAGAGGAGAAGGTAAGAGGTGCCACTCTGTCGAAAAAACCGAAGACCAATAAGCGAGTATTTATTCATTCTTTTAAATAAACATTTATTTACAGCATAGAACTCCGTAAAAAAAAAACATTTTAAGAATCTAAATTCTACATGAAATGTCATAAAGACCAGATCATAATAAAGCAAAAACATTTCATTTACAACAATGTTTCATTCTTTTAACATGAGAATCAGGTGCTGTTTCAACTTTTATTTAGTTAGTTTTGTAGTTTATTCTTCTTATTGTAAATTTGCATTGTGTATGAAATACATCACCAATAACATTATTAAAAATAAATTCATTTGTTCTCCACAACAATCCCATATTAAATGTGAAATGTTTCCTGTTTGTGCTTTCAGAAATATAAATACATACCACATGTTCTCAATAAACGATAAAAGTGTGGAAAAAGTTCAGACATTTCTATAGCAGATTCACAGAAGACAGTTATTTGAGTCCAAGTTAAGTCAGGGTCTAATGGCTTCTCAGATTGATATATATATTTAGAACGTCATTTGCATTTGGAGAAAATGTAAAATTATTGGTTAAAATTATTTGGTTTGTAAAGCAGTGATCCCTGTATGTACAAAGCCCATTAAAATCTGCTTTTCACATCGTTAGCATTTTAATTTGATATTTGCAAAATCTTATGGCAACATTACAATTCAACAATACAATAATAGATCATGTTATGGGTATTCTTCTATGTAGTACACTCCATGTTGCTTTTGTGCTGGAGTAGTAGCAGCTTCACGAGTGAGACATCTTATTAATAATCTATCTTTGTGTCCGTCAACACTTCCTCATTTTTCTTCTTCCCCGTTTGAATAGAAACAGATGGAACATGTCACAGCGCCACCAGTGTCCTCTGATGGATAGAAACTTCGAAAAGTTTTTTTCTGCATTTAACCCGATCGTGGCACATTTAGACCACAGCATACACAGTGTAAAGAACACATGATAATGAGCTCTATGTAGTTTTGCGTTTTTTTGGTTTTGTTTTGTTTTTGATTGTTTTTTTTACAAATGCACATTATCAGGATTGTCTTGTTTGTTTTCACATTGACAGAAAGTAAAAAGTTGGTGCAGCACAGAGTAAAATTAAAATAAAAAACACTGTACAAATCAAAGAGTAAGTGAAGTGATGAAATGAAGTAAGCTCAATAAATTAAGACGTTTTCATGCTTGTCATTCAAATCTTCAGAACTTGCCAGGAAGAGTGCTCCCATCAAAACATCCAGGATAAGTCCAGCAAAATTCTGTCAGCAGTCTTTTTCAGCACAGCTGCTTTCAATCGTTAATGTTTATTGCATCCATTAAAATGTGTCATGTGTCATTCAATAAGATCCTGTTAAGAAAAGGAGAAAAAAAGGTGTCAGTGAACACGGGAGAATCACATCGCCTGAAAGTTTTAATAAGCTCATAACAACACAATAATTAAAAATAAAAGTGCCATATAGCTCCTACATCATCTGAGTCCTGCTGGCAGGCCATGCCATTGCTGTTGGTGGCGCTTTCAGGATCAGCTGTGATGCCACTATCATCATCCTGGATCCGGAGGTTGGAGAAACGATACACCGGTGTCCTGCAGAGGGTGACATTAAACCACAGTGATCAGCCGATGTCAGGTGCATGAAGGTGTCCACCCAGCACAGATGTGCGTCTAGCTCACCTGTTTCTGTAAACCACCCTCTTAACTGCAAAGATGGCGGAAATGACAGCTACCAGGACGATGACTCCTGCTCCTGCACACACCAGGATCAACACCAGCCTCTCTCGCTGGAAAAACACATGCAGCAGCTGTTATAGTCATGAAAGCTACACATGAACAATTGCACCTTAGAAAGAGCAAAAGATCTACTGACCGGTGTGTCAAAGTGTGTGACTGGAGACGAGGACCTGGCAGGCGGTCCAGGGCTGGGTTTAACGCCACAGGGTCTGATGACCGTCTGCACCGCGAGCTGGGGAGCGAACCCCCCCTCACACCTGTCACTCGGGACCTTTCGATACCTGCAGACACAGTGAGAAGTGTGTGAGTATGCACAGGAGGGGCGTGTGTCCATGTGCAAGAAGGAGTGAGTGTCATTACCCCGCTGTCAGAAGCTCGTCCTCCTCTCCGTCCAGACAGAGCTCCAAGGTTTTATTTGCAGCGCTGGATTGCCTCACACACTCCGAGGTGTTCGCGTGACGATCGTAACCGTAATCACTGTTGAAAAGGACAGGTTAGAGCATCACAAGGGAATATTATTTGGGATTTAACTGTGGCATAATATCTTCATAGTCCCCATGAAATAAGCAAATTGACGTACCATAAGTAATCGTCTCTGGTGCACAGGCAGGGGCTTTGCTTCTTGCTCACCACAAAGCCTCGTCCATTCCTGCACACAGATTGTTTCTTCAGCCTCCTGTAAGTCTCTTTGACACCCAGGACGCAGCCGTCTCTCTCCAAGTCTCCTCCATCTGTAGAATGAGCCAACCACTCCTCGTAGTCCTGCTCCTTACCTGATGATTACGCCGGGCAGAATACACCTGTTACTCTATCTATTGTTTCAACATGTCAGTTAAAAACACGTGTTCCTGTGAGATCCCATCCCTTAATATAAGAAGCTGATTGAAAAAATATGTTTCCAATGGCATGAAAGACCGCAACACAAGTAGAAGACTGGACAGCAGAATGTGAAATTGTTCGACGCTCTGGATGCCTTTTTGGCCAACTGTCTTATGTTTGTACACTTTGTAACACGTAGAGAGTAAAGAGAAGAACATAGAGCCTAAGTCATCGTTTTCAGGACTTATGGAAAAGCTCGGGAAAGTCTCAGCTTGTGGGTTGTTCTGTATGTGTAATAGAAAACTGCTGTAAGGCTCCACCTCACTGGAGACGATGCCCACAGCGGTAACATGCCGTGTAAAGGTGTGGCGAGCCCAGGGGAGAACAGATAGCAGTTATAAGACAGAGTTACGACGTCTTAACTCACACTCTCTTGTAATGAGGCTCTGGAAATCAATGGTGACGGCCACCCACATGGGCTGGCCGTCTTCCTCAGGTCTGAAGCCCCACACGCTGACGTTCATGGCCTTGGTCCCCGGCTCGGATGCCAGGCCTGCGAAGAAGAAGGGCTGCTCGGTGAAGTTGTAGGACTTCCAGCACTGGCCCTCGTCTGTGGAGAACCTGGTGGTGAGAGATGGCAGCAGAAGCACGGTGACTTTAAATATCAGCACATTCTGCCTGCCATTCCCAAGTAAAACAAACCGTCTGCTCAGTACTTGATAGTCTTGACTTGTCTTTCACGCTGGGCCTCCACAGCCACAATGAGGCCCCCAGAGTCCAATATGCTGTAGTGGTGAGGACCCCTCAGTGTGCCCTTCCAGTTATAACCCCCGTCTGAGGAGACGAACACATCTGGGTGCTGAGACGATGACAGAGAGTCGCCCACAGTACCTGGAGAAGAGAGGAGGTCATTACATTCAATTTAAGTTAAATACATTTATGACTGATTATATGAACGAGAGACTGGCTCAGAGATATTTACAGGTGATGTAGGATGCAGCTAAAGTTTGACACTATTTCTTCTGTGTATCAAAAGAATAATTACCATGAGCGATAACCAGACCAATAGCAGTCGGCTCGGACAGAGCCAGCATGGGAACGATGTGGTTGTTGCGACTGTGCTCTCCGTGAATATGAAGGTTGCACTGACGTAAAACACACAGAGAAAGTTTAAGAGACTAACACATAGAATATAATGTTAATCCCAAACCTGGGATTAGATTGTCCTCCGTGTAACATACATTCTGGACTTGCTCTTCGCAGTCCACGTTCTCAGGTTTGTTCAGTTGCCTCCATGTCCCTCCTCTATTAAAGGAAATGACGGATCTTATACGGCCATCTGCAAGAAAACACGTCATGCTTTATTTCATCAAAATGAAAAGGTGTGTGTGTGTGTGTGTGTGTGTGTGTGTGTGTGTGTGTGTGTGTGTGTGTGTGTGTGTGTGTGTGTGTGTGTGTGATGGAAGGCCAGACGCTCATGCTGCAAACCCTACCATCGTCCAGTTTGTTAGTGAGGTAGACTCCTCTCAGTGAAGTTATGTTGGTGAAATCGCTTTTCCTCTGCCCGTCAAACAGGTGGCGCTCCAGCGATTTAGAGAACAGGATACCGCGGTCATCTGACGTGTACATAGTCCCAAAGAAAGTGTCTGTGGTGAAACAGAAGAAAGAAATGAAGGAGTGTTTGAGTAACAGGGAGCCCAGATTATTAGAAGTGTCTATTTCATGTTGGTGGCAAACCACATTACTTCCTGATGCAAAGCAGATGTTGTTACACATGTTTTCTGACTTTTATTGGAGACACAAAAGCTACTGAAAGTGATTCTTCTTTCAGTTTTCCCCCCATCGTATAACCTGACAGTGCCACATCTTTCCACACTCATATTACATATGGAGTGAAGATTTTGAATGAATTTAATAAAAGTCATAAAGTGTGTTTTTTGGTGATTATCACTGTACTGACATGTCTGATTCCAGTGAATAATTTGCAGTGAGAAACGAAAAAAAAATGCCTGTCTCCGATTGAACGCAGCGAGGATTTCCTGCTGTTAGATGCCCTCACGGAGAATCAGCACCTGGGAACGGCTGACGCAAACCTTTCAGCATCAGCACGACAACAACAAGTCATCATCAATCATATTTTAGCTGTGTGAAGCTCGCACTCCCGTCAGCTAAAGCCATGAAGGGCGAGCTGAGCTGAGGGAGGTGGTGGACGTGGGTTTACTTTTTCAGTGTGTGTGTGTGTGTGTGTGCGTGCGCTTGTGTTACACCCTGATCCCAAGATATGTTTGTCAGCTTTTGCAGTGTAAACTAAATCTCCCTCCCTCCAGCCAACATAAGATAAAGCCCCTCTCCCCCTTATCTCCCCTATTTATCTCAGCTGTGCAACAGTCCCATCAGCTGACCCATGCAGCACTGAAGCCGGGCAAAGAGAAATAAAATAATAAGGTGAAACAGAAATAGACGTGAATGAGAAGGAGGGACTGAGAGGGAAGGAAAGCATGGGGGAGGCGGGGGAGAGAAAGGAACAAAGACTGGGCAGCTGGACTCGCAGGCACAAACACACACTCAATATGATGGAATGATTTGTCAGCAGCGCCAAGAACTTGTGAAACCTGTCTGGCCTTTACCGTTGAGCTTTTCCATTACAACAAAGGGGCTGAGAGAGCCATAAATTCTGCCACGCTGTCCTCACAACACGGGCACATTCGCAAATATGTGTCAGGAGTGTTTTTAAAGTCGCCTTTGTGCAGGTGAGCAGGTGAGAACGGGTGCGTGTGTTTTCGCCTGTTACCTCCCGGGTTGTCCACGTGCATGAAGAGCATATCTTCATCTCCATCCAGGATGGAGTAGAACTGCACACACACACACACACACACACATCGAGGGAGAGAGGGGGAACATGTGGGTGAGAAAATCTGGACTTGCAAATAAAAAAAACAACAACTTTGTGATGACTAATTTAATCGTTGCTGTAAAGCTTGTCTAATCACCGTGAGAGAGAGTGTGTGTTTGTGCTGTAAACAAGATGTAGTGTGTGTGTGTGTGTGGGGGGGGGGGGGGGGTGTTTCAACACAACAGATGTGTGTTCAGCCAGTGTTGAAAAAGGAAATGTTGCCATTGATGTTTTTCCTTGAAGCAAACCGACCTCGACGACAGCCAGAAACCAAAAGCATGTGTGTGTGTGTGCGTAACTGAAGGACTTCACATGAGAGACTACAACCTTCCCGACTCCACGTCTGATGGTTGGAGAGACGTGACGGTGGACATAATTACGTGAACATCTGAAGTATTTCGAGATGAGTGCCGATATCTGATAGAAAGAAGCAGCAGAGCAAGAAAAACTGGAAGTCCACTTGCTCAAATCTCCAAGCTCAAACTTCACAGTTCATGTTTTTGCTTCTTTTCCTGAAGCGTAAAGCTCAAACATGTTTCCTGAACATCTCGGGTGGAGTTTACAGCAGATATTAGTAAGAGTATAACCGTAACGACTGCTTTCTGTGTGGGCGACCCCACTGGTAGCCATGAATCTGTATTGTGTTGGATCGGATTTGTCGCTATTGAACTTTACTGCCATCTACTGGATTTTAAGATGTATGGCGTTTATTTCGCCACGGCCAAATATCTCGCATATTTGATACTACTAATATTAACCAAACTTCAAGTTAAAGACGTTAACCAGGCTTGGCGAAAAACTCAACGATCACACTCACTCAAAAATTAAACCTGGGTCTTACTTTCGTGATCATAACCAATAGAAACGATGGACAAAATGACAAAAATAAGACCGAAGATGGACAAGAAGTTCTCCTTTTCCTCACCTGCTCGGTGGAGGCTGAGGGCAGCAGCGCTTGGCTGAAGGTGTCACCTTGATCCGATGAGAAATACATGACGCGAGGGGATCTCTGGGAAACAAACGCAGCACTGTGTAAACACTTAAAGGAACGTCATGCAGACACCAGTGTGTGTGTGAGGATGAGGCTTTGTGTTGACACGTCTTACCAAATCTTCCATCACAGAGAAGAAGAGAAAGGCTCCGATGTAGCCAAAGCTGTAGATGTCCTCGTGGATCGTGGTGAAGGTCTTCCCCAGATCGGTCGTCCTCTTCAGCACCAAATCCCCCCTCTCATCTGCCTCAACTACGGCAACAAGAATGAGGCATCACACACGTTAATGAGCTTGCACGGAAGTGTGATGAGAACACGTCCAAAACCAAAGATTTTCAAAGAAGTGGGAAGTTTTGGGAAGTTTTTCTCATCTGGACTGAGGGTCTAACAATAGACATTTTAAAGCCGTTAAAGCATTCTGGGCTGAACAACTGACACTTGTTTCAAGCTCATTTTGAGAAACTGAGCTGAAGACTGAGGAGCTCCGTCCTGGGATCAGTCCTGATCCTCTCAACAATGATCAGCCACAGCATTTGTAATGGATCCACGTTGGTGAATCCAGACCAACCTCTGCTTAAAGTGTCTCACATTCTCCCCTCTGATCAGAGAAAGGTGTGTCCGAAAATGAGATATACACCATAAACTGCCATTGGATGCCCAATAATATCTCACTCTTTTTTACAGCCATACGATGCTGTTTATTTTTCATATTAGATTAAATTTGACTGCACTTGTCAGGTTTCTCTGAGGTTTTTTATTACAGACTGTAATAAATCTGTCTTTGTCCTTCAGATCCAAACACCGCTCACATCTTTTTCAAGCTCTTCGTGATCATGAAAGCAGATTTCTTGCAGCTTCTTACCTGTGTCTACTCGACTGTAGCTGAAGAACAAATTAATGCCAGCCCCCCTGAAAGAGGAAGTTCACAACATGTCACAAACACCCAAAGATGTTGCAACCATTTACGCGTAACTTCTTCAGAAAAACACATGCTTCACATGGAGAGCAATTTGGAAAATATTCCAGTCAAACTGTAATATTGCACAGTATATACGCTTCATGTAACTCACTTTCAGACACTGGGATTTGGTGTGTGGTTTTGTTTCCTGTTTATGCTCACCATGAGAAAGAATGCACTCCATCATGAACTTTTGTCCACATGGCACCAAAGTCCAGAGAGAGCCAGAGGCCGCCCTGCAAGTCAGGAAGGAACAGAGGAATGTTTACCTTTGCTTCAAGGTGTGTTCTTCACGTGTGTGAGCGCATAATGCTGCAAGGGTTTTCAGCCAAGGATACAGCAAAGGAGACCCCGTGACCTTGAGGATCGGGGCGTGTGACTCACATCGATGCTGAGGGCCACCAGGTAGTCCGGGTTGAGGAAGTGGTACGTGATTGGCTGAGCCAGGTGGAAGGGCAGTTGGATGAACTTGAAGGTCGCACCGGCATCCCTGGAGGTGAAGATGATCCCGCCTCGGTGGTCCACCACCGGTACGTCTGCTGTCAGTATAACCTGTCAGTTAAAATCGATTATTGAATTTTCATTGGAAAAGATGCTGTCTCTTCAAAGGATGATTATTTTTCTGTGTAAACAAAAAACTTTTCTATATTTTTAAACAAAAACCAGTCCACAAAAACCCTGACTCTCAAACAAGAAGACATTATGTGGGGGGTAAAGCTGAAAACAATTAAGAGAAAGAGAAAAAAAACAAAAAAAACAACCCCAAATTGTTTCATGATGCTGTTATTGGAAAAAAATGTCTACGCTTCAGTGCATTCATGTGGGTGCATTTACGAACTTGTCCGCCACATCACTGTGAGGACAAGAGCAAAAGTGTTTTTGACGGTGAAGATGTGGCACAAGCGGGTTAGACAGCGGAGCAGCGTGAGAGATGTCTTCACACTTAAGTGAGGCAACATCACACACTCCTCCCCCATGTAGAAACATGCAACACAGTTAGCCAACTGTCAGTTACAAAGGTGTGGAACACACTACCTGCAGAATCACTGAGACCGGCCTGCTAAATATCTGGATTACTAGTCAAGAGTGGCGTTAGTTTCCTTCTTATGTTATGCATTTTCATCCTTATTCTGTCTTATTTTCACTATTACTATCAAGTGAGTTTTACTGCTTTTCTGTCTTGTTATCTGAAGCAGCTGGTGCATGGGAGTTATCTGTTGTAAAGCACTTTGAGCTGCGTGTCTTGCAACACAAATAAAGTTTATCACTGTTTATGATAACCGCAACTGCCCTGCTGGTAACTTACAGAGCCCCCTGGTCCCACACTGACTCCAAACTCCTCCCGGATGAAGGTGTTGTTGATCCGATGGGAAATGTCATGGAAAGATTTTCCATAATCCGTGCTGATGAGAGAAAGAAAGTCCGGTTTTTACTGCGTGTTGGGTGAGCTGGACGTGCTGCTCATGTTACCCTGCACGTCTGATACTAACTCACCTTCGATAAAGTCGTGAGGAGCCTCCTTCGAAGAAAGAGTCTATTGGAGCACTAAATGTTGACAGCACCAGGACGACCTAGGAAAGCAGACATGATGAAAAATGATCAATCAAGAGAGTCCACACAGATTTAGTAAGTTATCATTTCAATTTGAAGGTGATGAGGTTTTTTTCTGCTTCTACGAATGAAGGTGGATTGTTTAAAAATATTTCCAGGCCAAGTTTTCAATGAAAAGTAAAACAGCTGCAGTGCTGTTACACTGAGATACTCACTCCAGTGCCATCGCCCACCCATGTGAGAATCACATAGGAGCCATCATCACCGTTAAACCCTGTCTAGGTGACAGAGAGAGGAGATACTCACACACAGCAGCATCACTTCTGAGGTTAAAAAACATAAACTGCATTTAATCACATCATTTCCTTGTCAAAGGGGATTAATGGGCTGACAGATATGATGTTCAGTGGTTGATTACCACAGTCACCACTTTGCACAAATGTCATTTAGTCTCAAATTTAGGTTTAACATCATTTTTTTTGTGTCTTAATTCCACTTGTTTTTATTGTAGTTTTACTTATTTATTTGCTTTTTTTAATGAAAAATCAAGGAGATTCTGACACAATGCAAAAAAAAAAAAAAAAAGAAGAAGAAGAAGAAGATAAAGCAAGAAAAATGTAATTTCCTGTCATAGAAACAAGTTTATTTGTGTTGATTTTCCATGTTTAATAAAGCTCATAAGTGCAGGATTCTGTTCACCAAACCCTTCCTTGCTTCAGAACAGTGTCACGAAACTCAAACACACCTCACCTCATGCGTATTGTCGTCCAGGACCTGGTGCTCGGCGGGGGTGAGGGGGGTCCGGCAGGGGGTGAAGGGTGGACCGTGAGAAGGTCTCGAGGTGCCTGAGGAGCCGCTGGTATCCCTCCTGGGGCGTGCGCGCGCCCGGCCCTGGCTCTCATCCTGCTGAGTCCGGTGGAAAGTCACCGTCCTCCCCCAACGGCTTCTTCCCTGAGCACCCAACAGCAGGACGCCCACCGCACTCAGGACCACAAGTCTCCAGATCATATCCGAAGCAAAGAAATGAGGGGATCTCACTAAAAAGTACCAGTGACCCAAATGCCTGCCTATTCTGACTGTTATTAGAGTCGCGCTGTAAAGGCAAGTCGGGGTGGGACGTGCTTGGACGGGTCATTAACATAAAAAGTGCTGTGTGAAGTGGTGCGTCCTCCGCCAGCAGGTGTGTCTGCCCGCATCCAGGTGACCTGAGCTGCTGGGAGGATTAACATTTCAAGTGTTTTTGATGGAAACGCGCCTTGTGCCCGTTTGCAACCAATGCAAGTGAGGAGGAAAGCTTGGGACTGAGAGGATAACGCGTGATGCGTTCAAAGTCGTCAAAACCTTTGGAGTTACCAAAGAGGGGAAAATGCGACAAAAAGGAGAAGTTCTTGCGCGCTCTGCGATGAAACGAGACGTGGGTGCAGCATAACAGAGTGGTTTTCCTGTTGTATTTGTAGTTGGCACAACCGAACGCAAGAGGACGTCATGTATTCACTCATAATGTTAAAAGCTCCTTGAACTCTCAGTCAGGTGCCAATGCTGCTCATACTTGCGCTTTTACGCACGACAATCGTTCCTGCAGTGCAGCTGTAATATCTTTCAAACCAGCGCCTGAAACTCAAACGAACAATGTGTGTTTGAAGCCACCTCTTTCCAAGACATCAGAGGACCCTGCAGACAGCGATGTGAGCTGTGCTACGGATGAGGCGCAGCTGTTTTGCCGCGTGCTGATCTTGAAATCCAGCTGTTAAATTTTATCCTACTACCGTGGAAACTGATGAACCTTCATGTTGAGTTTATGTCTTTTTACTCGGACTGTAGGTCGGATATGTGTGCCCAAATGCAGTGCTAGGTGGTGTAAGACAGACTAAATAGTTAAAGTTATATAATTAATAATTATAATGATTATTATTTTGTGGAGCAGGAGGATTAAGAGGAAACCACAGACTGACTCACCTCACTTTAACGTTTTTGACCCTTTAAATCGGAATGAAATTTATTCGTAGTTCAGCTCATATACACTGTAATCTAATCCAGATGTTTAATTTCTCAAATAATATGAGCCCCAATTAGAGACCAAAGCATATAATTACAGTTGTTGGTTACATGATGGTAAGAGGAAGGGAAACCGCGCATAAAAAGGGACGAGGTCAAATCAGTTGAAGTTGAAAAGTTCCTCTTTGTGAGAAGCAGTGATGGTGCGTAATGTCAGAACATAAAACATATTGGCCTTGTTATGACTCTCCTCGGATGACTCTGTTGGTGTGTGGGGATGTGAGTACGTGCCAATCTTACCGCTGTAACCCCTGATTTTGAAAATGCTTCAAAGCAAACTGACAGGCTTCCTCGCCCTTGGGGCAAAGGGAAGACTGCAAAACAGAGGACAAAGGTCCATTACGGAGGGCTTCGTGTGGCCGACTGTTTAGTCTGTTTTGTTTTTGGCTACTTAATTGCGCAAAAATTCCTCCATGTCCTGACATAATCCTGAATCTTTGTAGCACGCCGGAGCTTGCCAAAAACATGAAGTATTTCTGTATGGGTCATAGTAGCAGATATGGAAGGCTCTGACAAACATTGTCGTCCTGCCAAAGATCGGGAAACTCTTAAATGTGTTGTTTTGAAACACATCCCAGATATTAGACTGGGACCGAAACACGAGACTTATTCACAACAACTTCAGCTGAGGCGTGTGGAGAGGAGACGTCTACCGGACTGGCCGCTCCTGCAGCCTTTACGCACGGGGCGCAGCAGGCCCAGGTGCGTCTCATGCCACTGAAGAATACTTCCCTGCAGGCCTGGAGACGGAAAACACACAGCAAAAAGCAGGTCAAACCAAACAGACGGACCGCGCCAACAGGCACTAACAGAAAGCCGAGCTTGTTATTTAGTCTGGAAAACACAAGATGAAGTCACGTTGGCATTCATGCGGGTCATGTTTCTGTCCGTAAGATGATGGAAGGGGAAACAACTGATTTAAACTGCTACTCAAATGCTGTACTCAAACACAAATCTGAGATCTGAGATCTCAGATTAAATCTGAGTGTCTGACAGAAGTAAGTGTTCCTTTGCGGGTTGAAAAAATCCCCCTCTTAAGCTAAATAAACTATTTATAAACCCTCTTGGATTAGCTGGAAAATGCATAGTCACAAAGCTGAAAACAGGCTGTTCTTTCTTGTTAGAGATACGTGGTTCTTACAGGACAGTGAGCTATAAATATATAATGATTTTACAGGAGATGACACATTGCTGTGAATTAAACTAGCCACCAGTATATAAAGTAGTTAAAATGAAGATCCACAGCAGTAAAATGGAACATAGACATAAATGCAGCAGTAATATTAGATATAGCAGTAAAACACTGACAGGGACCATTAAACTGCATAATGAGTACTTTTTGCTGATAATACTTACATACTTTAAGATTTTAAATGCATGACTTTTACTTGTAGTGGAGTATTTTCACTGAGGCATTAGTACTTCTACTTAAAGCGTCTGAATCCTTCCTCCACCACTGACCGAAACCAGGAAACAGCATGCTGGATCACACCTCAGCTCACAATGCTGCTCTCAGTCACCAGTGAGGGCCACCACAACCCAGAGTCCCGTATCAGTCTGGGCCAATAATGACTCATCAGCCTGCTTGAAGGTTTTGGTAAATATTTGTTTGTACTTTCACTAACACCTCTACTTTCTTTCACCCTGCAGTGCATTCAGCAACAGAGGATTCGCTAGAAAGGAAAATGGAGAAAACGAATCTGTGAGGAAGCTGCAGCTGACAGACCACATCAACAGGAAGAGCTATTGGTGCATTTAAATGCTGTTGGAAATATCGAATTGTAATGTTCAGCAACCCACAGTGGACCCTGTTTGAGTGAAAAATGTTTGGATTTTGATGGCAGAATTAATGTTGAGTTTGCGGGAAGTAGAAAACAGTCAATGTCTGGATGTCAGCGAGATGCATTCGACTCTTTTCTGCCTTCATTTGGATTTTTAACATCCAGGACTCTGTTATTCTTCCTCTTGAAAAACATCTGCCGCAAACCACCAGTTCTTACAAGAGTTACCTGAACAATGCGCTGAAGGTACAGCATGCACTGTCCCTTTTTGTCCTTGGGACTGAACCTCACAGTAATTAGATCTATCCTCTAAGCGTTCTCATTTGTTTTCTTATACGTTGCTGTGTCTTGTCTATGGAGAGCTCAGGCTGTGTTGGGACCCGTCGCTCTTGCAGGCTGGTGATTACCTCTGGGAGGCTGCAATGATATCAGTGGAATCAATAGAAAAAAAAAACTTGCGACTTGACTGCTGTACGTTCTGCACACCTGCTTCTGATTGTGCAGTCGCACTGGGTGTGAAAGGCTCACGTCTTTACCAGGTTTGTACTTGTTGTACATTCCTGCATTCGTGTTTTTTAATCCACTCTACGGGGGGCTGTCCAATCACCTCTTTTCCAGTAAATTTTCACAACCCTTGACACAAATAAGTCAGCGTGGTTTCCATCAATCCATTGCCCAGCAAACACGCCGCTTGTGAGGCTGCAGTACACTCGTGCATTGTCCAACATTCCTTTTATTAAAAAATAACTCAAAAACACACACATATTGATCTGACAAAAGGCAAAACATTCCTCATGTTTAGTGCAAATGATTGTTCAGTATAGTGCAGTTACAGATTTGTAGTTGCTATAACACACACTACGCTGCTGCTACAGTGTTTGACAGCAGATTGTACAAAGTGGCATCCAAATCATCAAACTAGTCTGCTGTGGAGCTATTTGGAAATAGTCACAGCGGAGTTGTTGAGTCTCTGTCTGTTGATCCATCGTATCCAGCATGTTCACCCAGAGGCCAGTTTTTATGAACTGGTCCCCTTACGAGCCGATGCGTTTAGTCACAGATGCTCCTCTCTGGTGGTTGCTTGAGGAGGACGGCCTCTGAGTCTTTGTCTGCTGGTCTGAAGCGTAGCGGTGGTCCTGCACGTACATGAGACCGCCAAAGGAGTCCACTATTCCAAAGAAGACCGCAAGGATGCTGAGCGCCGTTCCAAAAAAATACAGCTTCAGGACTGCTGTCACCATGGCTCCTGTGGTGAAGGACAGCTGGCTGCAAAGGAAAAGAACGAACAGATCGAAAGATTAATTACAGTGAGGCTGTTATTTTAACTATATGGTGATTTCTGGAGCCGCTTGCAAGATCTTAACTCACAGATAGATATTTATTACTGCATGTTGGCCAATATTTTTGGATAATTTTAAACATCTACACCACACGCACATGCTAGATGCCTTTCACCCTGCAGTGCATTCAGCGACAGAGGATTCGGTAGAAAGGAATATGGAGAAAACGAATCTGTGAGGAAGCTGCAGCTAACAGACCACATCAACAGGAAGAGCTATTGGTGCATTTACATGCTGTTGGAAATATCGAATTGTAATGTTCAGCAACCCACAGTGGACCCCGTTTGAGTGAAAAATGTTTGGATTTTGATGGCAGAATTAATGTTGAGTTTGCGGGAAGCAGAAAATAGTCAATGTCTGGATGTCAGCGAGATGCATTCGACTCTTTTCTGCCTTCATTTGGATTTTAAACGTCCAGGACTCTGTTATTCTTCCTCTTGAAAAACATCAGCCGCAAACCACCAGTTCCCACAAGAGTTACTGTGTTCTTTTCTGTTTGATCTCCGCTCTGCACTTTTGCTGTCTTGACCAACTTACAGCCACGAAACTCAAACACTGACGCTCGAAGACACCGACCTGAAGGCAGCGGCCGAGCCGCATCGGAGCACATGGCTTCGGAAACGACAAAGCACTAGACCACCCTGCGAAAACAAGCCCGAATCTCGGTTTGTTCTTCTTCTCTAACCTGGGCTGAAACCAGGACACCGTATGCGTTTGGTGTCACGACTTACCGACTTATCTGCGATGTCTCTTTCCGTCTGTCTTCCTCTCCAGTATCCGTGGAGGCTGGAGTCGGTTGCAACAACAAACCCCCCCCGAGGATAAATCCGCTGATGTTCGTCGGTCAGTTATTACTTTTCTCTTCTTCAAGGACTCGTCGTCCCATCGAAGCTGAACGCTCACATCTGCTCTCTGCTTCCCTCTGCGCTCCGCCAGCTCCGTATCAAGCACGGCTTAATCACAACGCGTAATAGTGACATCACGCTGTAAGAGCAGCAGGCGGTTTCCTGAATCTTCACGGTATGTGGCCTGAGGAGGTTCTGGGATTTCCCGTGGGGTTTTTGAGTACAATTTAACCCTTAAATATGGTTATGTGTGGTTTCATTGTGTTATCGTCTTGTCAGAAATAAGTGCTTAGTTTGTGCTCTGTTTTTTGAGACTGTGGTACTGTCACAGATGAGGACACCTTGGAAAAAAGTTAGCTCACCTACACGCCACAGTGCGGCTGCGGATCAGTGGATGCGTTAAGGAGGTCGCCATATTGGTACGGGGAAACCGCGCCTCCCAATGCATGTATGACAGGAGGCCTTTATGTATTTAGGTATTTATGATGTAAAGATTTGCATTTCATACCATTTTTTTGTATCTATATATTACCAGTAATGCAATCCTGATTCCAAAAAAGCTGCATCACTGTGTAAAACATAAATAAAAACTGAATACAGCCATTGGCAAACACACCTGTGCCCTAGCCCATGTAATAATATCCTCTATACAATCATGAGTTCACACAGTGGCGAACCTCTCTCCATCCTCGCTTCTGAACGACTGAGCCTTTCCAGGATACTATCACCTTTTACCAATGAACCTGTTTACCTGTGGAAATTTTCAAACAGGTGTTTTTGGAGCATTCCACCACTTTCCCAATCTTTAGTTGCTCCTGTCCCAACTTGCTTGAAATGTGTTGCTGGCATCAAATTCAGAATAGGCATATATTTACAAAAATCAATGATGTTGATGGGGTTAAACACTAAATATATTGTCTTTGTACTGTCAGTCTTCATCAGTACACTTTGATATTCATTTTGTAACTTATTTAGAATGAAACAGACAGTAAAGCAGGATATGTTTAAGGGTGTGTCTACCTTAACTGACAAGTTGTTACCATGGCGTGTCCTCAGGTTCTTCCTCAGATCCATTCAGAGTGGAAGTGTAGCAATGCCTATCCTCCCCAGCTCCACCCTCTTGTCCAGATAGGTGGCGGCAGAGAAACATCTCACAGGTCCGAATGCAACATCTACCATGTTTGTATCTGTAAGTACAGTCTTTCTAGTTCCTCTGTGTGGCTGTACAACAGTGCTTTGAGCTAATGCTAATGTCACCATGCAAACATGTTCACAGTCTTAGTGGTATGCTAATAATTTCTTACCTACAACTGAGACTGATGGCAATGTCATTCATGCATCTGGGCACAATGAATGTCTGTACAAAACTTTATGGCAGTCCATCCAATAGTTCTTGAGATATTTCAGTCTGAAAAAAAGAAGTGGACAGACTGACTGACCAGCACTGATTGCTAGCCTTAAATACACACAGCTAGCATGGCTAAAAATATGGAGGACGTCACAGTGCTCTTAATGGGAGCTGTTGGCATTGTTGGATGGGATAATTTTAGTGCTCTCCTTGGTTGGCTGTTTATTTTTCATTTAGTTTTTCCTGTTTGGTAGCAGCTGTAGTTTGTTTTCAGTGTTTTAGAGGCTTAGGCCCTGATGGAAAATTTTGTCCCACAGGCAGCTAAGAGGATTAAGAGTGAGATGATATCTCATGAAATATGTTTCACTTCCTTATTTTGGATCTGGCCATTTGACAGTGAGGTGAAGTGTTGGCTGTTGAGCAACAAGTTTGACGTATGTTCTGACTCAGCCAAAGAGTATTAAGAGAGATTCTGTGTTCACTGCATTTTCACCACACACACACACACACACACACACACACACACACACACACACACACACACACACACACACACACACACACACCTCGACAGGCTCACTCAGATCTGTCTACCCCACCACGAGTCACACTGTATAAACTTGCAAGAAGACATGTTAGAAGTCTTTAGCCACCAAAGAAGTAAAGTTTATTTATGTGCCAGAGCGGAAATTCCAGACTTTCACTATGGAAAATTCCCCACTCAGAAGAATGAGCACAGCAAAAAAGACGCGTTTCATATAGCAGTCCTGATTTCAGTACCCTCGAGGGTTTCCAGGGTTTCTGAGGAAATTCCAGCACAAAGCAGACTCAGTACAGTTCACTGGAAGGATAATAGCACAGATGCAGGACTAACTCTTAACTCCTAGTTTCCAATTTGGCTATAGTCCAAACTTTCAAGACAGTGAGTAAGGTATGAATCAGAAAAACTGAGCACGATGTAGAATATTTACTCAGATAAGCCTGAGCTGATCATTAGTTAATAATGGTTGCTTTCCAGAGAATCGTGTCTTTTTATTTGCCGAGGTTAAAAAAAGCAGAGAGTTGTGTAAGCAGCTTTCATTGTCTAGGACTTGAAGTTGAGACTCTGCACTTCTCTGCCAGACATTTCTGCTCCCACGGCCACAATTGACAGGCAGCCAACAGCTCGGATTACTCATCCACACACACAGGCATTAAATCCTTTTGTTTTTCATTTCACTGACTGGACTTAAAACAAGTCTCAAGGAGAAACAATGCCATATTTGATCAGATTTCATCACAGGCCACTTTTTGACACAGAATTAACGCAGCTGTTGTCAGGTGACCATTGGAAGTGAGGAAATGAGCACATGGTGATTCATGTGACCGACTCAGAATCAACAAATAACTAAGAATAACAATTACTCAGGGGTTGAATTTAACTAAGTATATTTTCGCAAGTACTGTACAGCTTTGAGAATCTTGTGTTAATTAACGTTGGTTAATGCAGTAATAAGCATTAACTAGCAGTTTATTAACAGTTATCTAATATGTCTAGTAATCGTTTGCTAACGTGCTAATGAGATTCATGTTAATGTATTCATTTCTATGATATTTATTATTAAAAAAAGATGCCATTAACATCAGTTATTCAGTAATATGCATCAACCAACAGTTATTAGATACAGTCAGAAGCACTGAGACACTGAAGAAACAAATATTCCTTGTTGACATCTATTAAAGGTTCACGTTAATTGAGGGGGTAATAAATATTATGTGTTTGTTGAGATAAGACAGTTTTACCAATCAAATCAAATCAAATCAAATCAAATCAAATCAAAAGATGAATGGAGAAAATGATCTGCAGATTAATCTATTATGAATTAGCTCTGCCTCAACCGACAACAGTAAAGTCCTGCTTTTACATGAATGCAAATAAAAGCTGATGAGATAATATACTGTTGTATAACACTCACAGGGGGCATTTTTCTACACTGGGTACTTTTAATATTGTAAGTACATTTTCTTGATAATACTTACATGTTTTAATCAACATTTTCAACAAAGGACTTTGACTTGTAGTACCCTCACCTAAGTGAAGGATCTTCCTCCACCGCTGCAGTTAACGTTGTAGTCACTTTTAGTATGCTGCTCTCTGAAGAGTGAAGACGAATTCTGGTTTCCTCTCTGCAGGAATAGAGCTGACAGATACATCTGTGAAAGAAAACTGCACCCAAAGAAATCCATTACTCAGGACATTGTAACAGTGTTTTGGTGCAGTAAAATATAGCATCCACTAGATGTCAGTGTGTGACAGTCAGGAGCTCAGGACGCTCAGTCACAGGGCTTCAGTGTTGTCCTGCATTACTACAGTTAAGTAAAGGGTAAAGTTCAGTAGAACAACACGATACTGGTCATGTGGTACCATATTTAGTCTCATGATATTAGAATGTGTAATAATAGACCTTAACAGATTGTGACAGAAGGAAAAGCACAGCTGTTGACAATCACATTAACAGTGGTTCTGTTCTATTCATGTGTCCCCATGAGCTGTGACAGTTAGCCCACATGCACAATACCAGAACCCTGAAGCTGGAGCAGCTAAACGGAATTCAGCCTTCATTCACTTTATTATTGTTCTGTGAAAAAGGCTTATTGCGTTACATTTTTTATGTTGTTTTTGTCTATTGTACTGTATCACAATAGTAATTTCAACATGTCGCAGTAGATGGTAAATATGTGCGGCAGGTTCCAGGTTTTATGCATGTTTGCAAGCATTCATTAATCACATTAGTTCCAGTTTTTCCGCTTTGACAGCTTAATTATCCACTGTGACAAAGGTCTATATGTCGCTGCAGCACACCCACAGCCTCCCCTCACCCTCATTTTAACTTTAATTTGACCTTTTCAATCAGGTTTACATTCATTTACAGACCGTTTTCATAACTAAACAACCAACAAAATTTGACTCAGCATTTTAAGTTGTTAGCAACTGTCGACCTACATAATTATTTGACATAAATAACAGCTCTGTTATCTTTAAGGTGCATTCATACTACTGTCTTTCTTTTTAGCGACTGCGCTGTTTATCTGCGCTGCCACATCTGAACTTCACCACGTAAACAGCTGGACACTGGGAGCAGTGTTAAATGCCAACACCTGGACTACACCATTTCATTTTACTTACTTTTGGTCAGTAGCAAACTGTCTTGATAGCGTTTACTTGTGGCTGATTTAGTTATATATGTTCCCCCTTTGACATTCAGTCACGTCAATTTCCTCTTTTGCTGAGGTCAGTTTAAGTTGCCGTGCTCTGCTGCATGTCACTAGTAGGATTTTAGTTCTGTTTTATTTTATTTTAGTACAGAAACACTGAACCTGAATACAGCTGAGCAGCCTCGCTTCATTAGACCGTCCTCTCTTGTTAAGCCATTGACGACATTGATTAATTGCACAGCTGAGGAAAATATCATTAACTCCAGCATTGTTCATTGTTTGTTGTTGAGTGACCTCCAGATTTAAAGCATTTATTCCAGTTTGTTTTATATTTCTACATTGAAATTGACTTGAATCATATAAGAGCAGCAGTCCTCTTTCTACTTGTACGAAGAGAATTAATAGAAATATAAATATTCTAAAACGAGCAGACACTTATCTTTTCTAAAACATGACAGCTGCAATTACATTAAAATAAAACTCATCAGAAGGCAATCATAGTTTCTCTTTCTCTTAAACTCTGATTAACTGTGTTAATTACAGAATATAACTATTGAGAGGACATTATAGCACAGAATGATAGAAAAGGAGACATTTATTTCCGTCCCTCAGCTGCAGTTGGAGTGCAGTATTGGGATGTGAAATTAGCTGCAACTCTCCTGTCGATCCACATCATCTGACAGGTGATATCTTCTGTGGTCAGTCATTCACGCGCACAAGGAGTGCTCTTTTGTTGGAAATGGGTTACCCTTGTGTTAAATCCTATGACTCTGATTTGTCTCAACCGGTCAATGAGTGTCCACCCTGTCCACATGATGTTCATTATGATAATTGAATGAGTGGAAAGAGTGCACAACCAGAGGACATGAAATTGTGAAATTAAGAGTGCTGTCCTCTCATGCTTTCTGCATGAGACACTAACCTTTTAATGCCGCAGATCACATGATTTTAAGGTACTACAGCAGTGATGGTTTACACTCAGATAACACGTGTTTATACTCTGAATGTATCCTTGGTGCTGAAAGGCAGTTTCCTGATCCGTTATCTCCATTGTGTGGGTGAGGGGTTTCCGTTGCCATGTGTTTAACCATGAGTTGTCAGTGGGGAACTTAGCAGAGCCTCGGAGGACAGGCTAAGAGGATTTTCCATCTTAACGTCTCACCAACTGTCACAAACAGTCAGTCACCTGGAGGTGATCCCTTTGAGAAGAGTAACGACCCACGTGTGTGTGTGTGTGTGTGTGTGTGTTTTGTGGGGAATCCTTTCCACTGGCTAAGATGTTCAAATGCTTCACGCAACAACAAAAATCCTTGCACTGCATACTGTATGTATGTACAGCCCACTAAATTACACCCTGATGTCAGAGAGAACTTTGACATGTGAAAGTGGTGGCGTGTGTAAAAAAAAACATGCTTTCAGACAATAGGGGTTATTCTTTTGAAATATTCTTACATTTATGTAACACTCTCACACTCTGGTGCAAGTTTCACTCTGCAGCGTCAAGGTACAAGTACATGCTGTGTTTGATTGCGGGTCTAACCTCTGCAGCCTCTGACTTTTTTTTAGGAAGTGGAGTGGTTACACCAGAGCTTATTTTCATGCAGACTCATTTTGTTTGGCCCCGGTTTTGCTCAGCTATGCACTGGAAACCATCATTTTCTACGAGGCCCGCACAAGCAAATCACATCTGTCGGTGAGGAGCTAAATTCATCATTCAAGTCTGGAGATGCTGTGTGTGTTTGGTGTTAGCAGGAGCCCACTGAGGCAAATAAAAACACACCACAGCGATGATCTTGCTGCAAAAATGTGCTGCTCTCTTTGCAAAGCTCGTCTCTTGTCCTGTTCATATACTAATTCTGAAATCCTCTTTGTGAAAGCTCCGTAGTGCCACTGATAGAAAGCAGGATTAACCCATACATGGCGAGGGAGCAAGACATAGAGAGCACTCAGCAGGACAGTACCACTCACTCCATTGAACTGGCAGAGAAGCGCTCAGGGCCATGACTGCTTTATCCCACATATAAGTACAATACAGGGCTGTGCTCATTTAGCCTGTCCATTAGCCTTTGCCCTCATGACAGAAAATCTCCAACATTTCGAAGACATCTGCAGAACAGCCTCTCCACAACAACACTCTGCTGCTGGCATCATTTCCACAGCGACGCCCTCTCAGTGGGAGAATCTCCCAGGTGACGCCCTCTGTTGACACGTCTAGAGGTGGCTGGTGCCTTTTTGCAAGCAGGTGCATCCTGCGTAGGGGCAGACGGAGAAGCCTGGCAGTCTTTTTTTCTGTTTTTCTCTATGGAAACACCTGTGCAGCTCACTATCTAGTCTGCAGGGTACCGACAGAGTAACTAGAACACGCACTGGAATTCAGATGAGAATATTCAGAAACGACTGGAGAGTTTGCGTTTGTTTTTTCTAATTGTGACTTAACTTTAACCGCACTTGGGTAATGAAGTTCATATGTAACCTTCAGCTGGATATTTCCACTGACTTTGGAGAGTCTGTTTAAAAGCAAGCAACCCCTGAAAAGCTGCACAGCCAAGCGAAAGGGCCACTGGATTCAGAGACTGACCTTGGTCGGACTATGGAGGGGTATGGTTATGAGCACTTTGGTGCAGATGGAGCGAGGGAGAGCCAGCAGGTGGATTATCGCAGAATTGTGGGAGACACTCAGCTCCCACACACCAGTGTTTCACCTCGGGAGGGTTATGTCCGGCAAACCTCGCATGGCCACAGGCATGAAACTGCAGCGCAGAGATACAGCGCCACACGCATCCAGGCTGGTCTAGTCCCGGAGAGGTGAGTTAAAGGGAGAATGAGCCACCATCAGGTAGAACTCAAGCAGTATGTAGGTTAAAATGCATCTAGTTGTTTTATTATCTTTGAAAAATATGTCAGAAATGTTTTTAAGGCTATTTGTCTGCTGCAGAAATAATTTCTTACCAGGAAGTGAATCAATAAATTGAATTTTTTCAGAATGTACAGATTTAGGTTGAGTTTGCTGCAGAATTTCCTGCAGAAATCAATGCCAATATCCAGCGTGAAATACAATTTCAATGTGATGTCAGTCCAGCTGTCAGTGGCACTGCCTTCACAAGGCTGCACATGTAAATTGACTTCATGCCGTCGGGTCGGTTTACACGTCCACACGCCCTTGTATTTATATCAGCTTGCAAATGTTCTTGAGGTTAAATCCCTTACTTTGGTTGATGCACTTAATATTTGACTTGTTTAAAGGCCCTCAAGTTAATACCTATGGCTTATGAGCAGATGCTAAAATAAAAAGAAAAAAAGCTGTCAGGTGCTATTTTTAACGTGACCCTTCTGCCCCTTTTGTGCACACCGACAATTCCTCAATGCAACATCAAGGCAGTGAGCAGAGTGCTGCAGGGGGGATGAACACGGCTGAATCAACTGCTCAGAATAGCTACAGTGCCATAAAGGAACCACTGACCCATATCTGCAATGACCCACATTTAATTTGACACAAACACAGAGTGGGAAAACAGATCCCCCTGAGTCACCTTGGCAGACATATCTAGGAATCTAAAATGAATATAGAACAAGGGAGGCGTGTGAAGCACATTGGGTTACAGGGAAGACCACATGGTTTTCAATTGTTCAATATGTGAACTGTAATGTAACCTGGGCAAGACATAATCAGTGAACTGCAACAAATGAAATATTCTGTGCACCTGTAGACAGCAGGTTCAGTTTAAATGCACTTATGTCTCACATGCATGGCTGACAGACTGCCTGCCAAAGTTGAAGGCGAATCCCAACTCTGAATCATAATCCCTAAATTCTGACAGAGAGATATGCAGGCGCTTTATTACGCCATCCTCAGCAGCCCCATTGCAAATACAAGAGATTATGCAAGATTATTTAAAGTGCCTGCTGGATTTGATTGCCTGTAATTCAAGTAAAAATACCCTTTGATGTAGTCAAAGCCACAAATTTTGTCCCTCCTTATTTGACAGCACCTATGACAAAACCTTTACTGCTGGTGAAATATGTAAATCTGAACTATTGCTCCATGATGCTGTAGAAGAGGTGATAAAAGTGACCGTGACAGCCATATTTTTAGTTGCAAAAAGGCATCAGTTCCTCTCTGTCATCACAGCTATGGGTGCCGCTGACAGCTCGATGACAAATGCTGACGAGGACTGTGAATGTGCTCTTGTGTGCGCTGCAATGCTGGAAAGAGGCAAGTGAGTGTGGTTTTATGTTGCCTCACTTTGCCAGAAAGTAAAGTGGCTGTCCAACACTTATCTCCTGGAAGCATTGTGGGTGTGCACTGAGCAATTTTTGGTAAAGCTTTTTATATTCTTAACAGACTGCTGCTCACTAAATAAAACTGTCCTCATTAGATTTCACAGTAACTGGTGAAATAAGACTCAAAAGTTAATTCATGTCATGCTCCTCTGTGACCCCATGAATTCTTGGTAAAGCCTAAAACAGAGTGGTTCTCTAAAACTGGTTGAACTTCATCCTGTTTCCTCACCTGTAAACACTACGAAACACCGAATACAGACATTTTTCCTGGAGTCAGCCTGAGCTACGGTTTGTAAGACGCAGCTTCCTGTCCGCGTCTCATGCAGCATGTGGATAAAATGTGATTGGTGCTGTCGTGTCAGTGCACTTAATCCTGTTTAGATGATTAACATGTGACCAAAATTCAGACAGCACTGCTTAAATTCAGCACGACGTTTCTCCAAGTAAAGAAAAAAGAAGGCATTAAGTTTTCAATCAGGGATTACCGTTCAACCCTGTGCATCCACCTACCTCTGCAAGGGCTGTGCAAAAAACACACGAGGATGTCTCACAATAAACACAGATAAAAGAATGCATCACTCACAATATATTTTGATCTGAATCCCCTGAGTCTGAATCTGTCATCACTGTATAAAAAAAGCCAATTTTGCCAACAATACAGAAATAAGAACTATTCACAAAAGCACAACAATTAATGAAGCACTCAGATGCTTTACTTAAGTAAAACCAGCAATAACAGTGTAAAAGTCCTCCAATCAAAATGATACCTGAGTAAAAGTACTTACAGAATGTACTCTAAGTAATGAAAGTACTCATTATGCAGCAATAAGGCCCCTGTTGTGCTTTGCTTCACGCTTACACATTGCTGCATTTCATGCACTTATTGTGTATTATTTTCATCCTCACTTCAGTCTTATTTTACATTTATTTTTATCCGTCTTTATGTCCATTCTGTCTTTTTTATGTAAAGCACCCACTTGGTGCATGTGATTTATTTCTTGTAAAGCACTTTGAACTGCAATTTCGTTATGAAAGGTGATGTACAAAATAAGATTTATTATTATTACTATTACATTTTAATGCCGCTGCAGTTCAGATTGGGCTTATTTTGACGACACCCACTGTCGGTTGAAAAATGACCTTGCAAGACCCACATGTGCGGTGTAGTAAACCGGTCTGCCAGCTTTCCCCTAGTGCAACTTTCACATGGCGTGGTTAACTCCCTTCGCCTCCGTGTCCTGATTTCACCGCCACGCAGTGTTAAACGCCCCTGAGAGGGAAGGGGATGTGACGCTGCTCCATCCAGTACATAACACCAACACGCACTGTCTGCAGCCACAGCCAATCACTTCTGATTCTCCTCACTGCCGACCCGTAGATCGCGGAGCCACCACTTTCTCCATCGAGTTTTTTTTTTTTTTTTTTTTTATTTCTTCGAGGTAGAAGGAAGTATTGTATGTATCACATCTTTTTTTTTTTTTTTTTTAGACTGGCTTACATCTGGAAAGTTGCTTCCCTTTGGTCAACGTGGGCGTCTGCTCCGTAAGGTAGCTAGCTAACATTACTCGGTGTGGGGAAATATGTTAGGAGTTGAAGCTAGCTGAGAAGCTACATAGTTTAAAACAGCCCTTTTTAAAAGGAGGGGAAGCTTGCTTTAAAGCCTCGGCAGCGTTTTTACGTCGGCCGAGACAAAACAAGAGAGACGCTGATGCTAAATGCTAACAGTTGCTCCCACATGTCTGGAAGCATAACGTAGTCTCATGTCTGGTGTGCATAAAGTTCAGTCGCTTGTCGCTACTTTAGTGGATTATTAACACACCTGCACTGTAATGGAACAGGTTTCTGATAATGGGGTAGAGTTTACCTGCTTGTTTATACCGTTACACGTTTTAATTAGGTAACATTAAAATGGGTACGTCGGCGAAATCGTGTAAGTGTAAATTAAAACTACGTAGACGTGAGTGACGGGTTAATAAGGTAAAATGTGAAAACATTAACGTTATTTGTGTCAAACCCTGAATGTGATTTACACGGGGTCTCACTATATTTATCATTTACATCAGTGAATAGTTGTCTGGTTAAGTATCAGCCATATTGCCAGCTGGCTGGTATAACATTAACGATGTCTCCAGTCCCCAGGCTAACGGTTTGCTAACATTATAGCTATCTCTTCCCGAGGCTAATAGTCTTATCATTGAACTACTTGTAATACAAAAACAAATACTTGTGTAGTGACACTTGTCGCTTAATCACAGCCGTGTTTATTTCATTTAACGGGGCTCCTGCTGGTTCACTTGGGGTACCACGCCGCTCCTTCTCGTTCCCGAAAATGTTAACTGAAGTCAGATATTGTCGTATCAACCTGCATGCACTCGTGCTGTTGGCAGGAAGCCCGGCTTACGCCGGAAGGCAACACCAAACTCGCTTGAAAATTCCGCTGAAATAGCGTTGGCTCTGTTCTCATGAAGGCGTGATATTGGATAGAAACAAATTTTAAAGCATATCGTGTCTAAAAGAAGCCCCTCTTTAATTCGGCACGTATTTAAGTTTTTTTTTTAACACCGTTTATTGTAATACAGTATAAACTTGTATTTGTTATGCCCACCGCATTCCTCTAAAATACATCTAGGTTTGCTAGACCACAATGGGTGGGGACAAGAAATGCAAACCACTTCTAAAAATATCATGTTTACTCTCCCTGTGTGCTGCCTGATGGGTATGTCGGTTTCCAAAATGGTTAACCAGGTAAATTACTGACTTGTGAGGCGAGAGAGTGGGGATGCTAACAGGCACACTAGCATGGCTGACGATGTCACGGATAACCGGCAGCCATGAGGCTGCGTTGCTGCTTTCCTACTGTAAATAAACAACGAAGACAGGTCGTGAAGTGACACAGTTTGTCAACCACGGATGCTCAGTGCAAGCAGCTAGTGTTTGTTAGCTACTGATAACGTAATGTAGGTCACCAGGCCAGTCAGTAGACCTCACCGCGCAAGTCGAGATAGTAAGACATTTGAGGATTTGCTGTTATTCTCTGGACAGCGTTTTATCTACTGTGTTTTTACATTAGCGCGCTCCGTCGTTGTAAACCCAGCAGCGTGCGGCACTAGCTGTGGTGGTTCAGTGAGATGTTAGTGGGTCACTCGGCCATATTTGCTTCACACGCGGTCGTGTGGGGACGACTGCGCTGTTGCACATTCACTCTGCGCTCGATTTAGGTTTTGTAAGTGATGTCTGTCTGAATATGTTAGCTGCAGAGACAGACAATTCGCTCTCTGTGTCTGTCCTTGCATAAAATCACCGGATGCTACAGTGACGTATCTACGTGTTGGGCTGCACGTTGTGTGTTATCTTATGCTAATTAACATCGGATTGCCTCCCGTGAGGTCGAGCAGCAGGCATAAAAATCCTATTAAGTGTATATAACAGTGGTGTAAGTTTATTTCTGGATTATTATATAGCTCGTTTCTGCAAGCAGAGGAGGCGATTGCGGCTTGCACCTGCCGCGCACGCGCACTGACCCGCGGCTGGCTGGGAAATGTTGATGTTGCTATGGTTATGTCTTCCTCTGAGAAGGTCACTGAAGCTCTGCCTGCAAAGTGGATGTCCAGTGTCCCTGCAGAGCATCCTTTTACTGTGTTTAGATGAACATCTGAGTCCTGGGCTGCACAGTTGATTCAAGTTGCCTGTCTTTATCATTTTGCAGCATGGCGGATTACTTAATCAGCGGCGGCACAGGCTACGTTCCTGAAGATGGACTCTCAGCTCAGCAGCTCTTCTCGATCGGAGATGGCCTTACTTACAAGTAGGTTGCATCACAAACTTTGATTTGTTTTCCCGAAAATCTCAGTAATGAAATTAATTCAAAGTAAGGTCTCCTAATTTTAAAACCTCACATGCGCGCAGTGGTGGGTGAAGTGTACGCAGCAGTGCTTTGTAATGGCCAACACATTTTGAACCAGCAGATCTGACCAACAGTGCGTTGTCTCCGATGGTCATACGGCTGAAGAGCTATGCTCTAAAGGAGATGGGTTGACTTACAAGTGAGTAAAACAGTCCTCTTCAAACTGTTTTGAAACTGTGCTGTTAAAAATCCTCTGTCTGTCCAAATTGTGAATTCATAAGGGGGAAGCAAATAAATGTTCTTCTAAAGAAACTGCTTTGACCGAAACAAACCATGCCAAAAATCTCAATCTGGTGTCATGAAAGTGCATGTGTGCAGACGATCAATGAAGGCCATGTTGGAATGCTCAACCTGATCTTGGTCATGGGGATCAAATTTGCTTCCTGTGGACATAACTGCATCATTAACTTCAACTAACCATCAAAGTGCACGACACGTCCTGTGAATGCAGCACGCATGACAGAACAGCTCGTGCACTTTTTCATAAATGCGTTGCTTTGGTAAAAGTACTAATTAAGCACAAATTTTCGCCTATTAACCTCACTCAGCTCTGATAAGCATTCTGGTGACAAATGAGAAATGTTTTTTGAATTTGAACTCATCCTGCATTTTGACAGAAATGATTTTCTTTACTCATCCATGTAATCATCCTTTTATTTTCTTAATCCTAAATAACAAGAAGCAAAGCATTGAGCTGATCTGTTGTAGTGGTTGTAGGATAGAACGAAGCATGTTTTCTCTTCTAAAACTTTCTCTAAATCCATCACAGTGCTTTACCTCTTTGCCACCAGTCCTAACAACAACCACTACAATCAATGCTGAAGATGCCCTCTCAGCCTTCCCTTGAAAGACCATTAGTTAATGTGTTATTCTACATTGCACAAATGGCAGATAATTGTCCGTACTGCATCATCACCTGCACGGCAAAACTGTATTTAAGTAATTCAAGCTTAGTTTGAGAGCTTTGTCAGCTGAAAATCCACCACATCTTTGCTCTAATCATGCTACTCGTGCTTTATAGAAGCTAATCGAATAGAAAACGTAATGGCATTTGATTGTGTCCGCATGTGATTGAAGAACCTCCCCACGCTGTAATGAAGTGCATCACGGCCAAGGAAAGTTTGGCACATGATTGCCTGAACTGGTATCATGTGGATTGCGGGAGGAACTGGTCTGGATGGAGATGGTTTGAGGATGAAAGAGTCTGCGTCACTCTTTTCATACCATTTGTGCTCTTTTAACATTTTTGTCGCATATGCTGATAAAACTGTTGTGGTTTCAACTTCTTTTGATTTCTTTGGAGCAGATTTAAAGTTTCTGACCGCTTTTCCTGTACATATTTGATGTAGATGTAAGCATCCTCAATGACTTGATCAACACGTATACATGCCTGCTAGTGCACTTGACAGCAGGATCTTGCTAATTGAGCCGTTTAGCTTCTTTTTATTTTTGCATTAGTTACAGGAAAAAGAAAGTAATCCACTTACAGAAAGCGAGATGCAGACACAGGAAGACACAGAGCTTTGTGAGAGAAACGAGCTTCCTGCAGTATTGTGGCCTTCAACCAGGTGCAGAAATCATGCCTTGGGTGTGATTGTAAACACTCTTAATCAGATTTACATAGTCATGTCAGCACTTGATTAAAATGGCCTGGAAAGTGATGGTGCACCAGCGTTTTTGCCTGAATGTAGACAGAGGCGGGTGAATGATCACATTTCTTTGCTGTTAACTGCACATTATGAAGCAAAGTGGTGAACTGACTTGTAGACACTATAAAATAAATGTACAGAGACGTCCCCGTAATCAAGTTTAAAAGTGCTTCCCAGGCTGCTTTCTCACAGTCTGTACAATTTAACCACCATAAAACCTGTCTTACCTTTTGAAGCCTTCAGGGCACGTTACTTGGCAAACCTCAAACCATTCCTGATGAAAGAGCACTTACCTTATCTGATTGCTGTTTTGCTTATGATGGAGCTACTGTGGCTGATAAACTCCTGCTGCTAACTGTAGTGTAATAATAGTCTTTTGTCAGTGACTTTTTCATACAAACCCAGTAAAATGAGTCAGACATACGGAGGTTACTTATTGAGATTCACTCTTTTTAAAGCTTGCTGCTTCATTTCCAAAACACTGGATGTCATGTTCTCAGTTGGTTTGTTTTTTGGGTGCAGTCGTACTCTGATCTAGTGTTTTATACCTCCAGGCAAGAGCAGGCATCTGTACAAGCAGCTTTTGCTTGCACTTTGAAACACTCTCTCTTAGCATCATGCATGTCCACATTCAAATGCAAACCATAATGAGGCATCACCAAGCCAGTGTTTTCTTTAGAATTCAAAGCCAACACAATGAGCTGCGGCCTAACGCTGATCCAGAGTCAGTGTGTCCGGCCTGTGCGCTGCAGCTGAGGTTTGTGGCTGCTGTTAAATGCTAGCAGATGTCTGCCGGGCTTTCTGCTCGTTCCCACACGGATGTTTGTTGGTGTTTGGACTCTAAAGTGAGGGGAGAAAGCGAACAGGACTCCTCCCTTGAAGTGTCCTATCCAGTGCTGCTGTTTCAGACCTTCCTTTTCTCCACCCACACTGAGGCAGCAGAGATCTGCTCGTGGGTCAGCCTTCACTTTCACCTTCACTGTCACCCCCATCCTCTTTTAGACTCTGTTATGTCCACCTGTACTGTTCACCTGTTTCATACGCTCTCGTTTCTTCCATCCACACGGCCTACAAAGCCTCCCTTATCCCTCCATCTTTCTGTCTGTCCCCTGCCTGTTTTAGCACCCATCTGCAAAACCCACAAGATGCATATAGCCTGAAAAACAAACACATCATTCCTGTGTCTACCTCTGCCTCACATTACGTTTAAACAAGAGCTGAAAGAGGTCAACTGTTGCTTTTTGCCAAATAGAGGACGCACTCAGTGTCTGTACTCGGCCACTGTGACACTTCACAATATTCTGGGAACCATGAAGAGACATAACCAGCAGTAGCTTACAGACTGCAGATGGTTGAAGTGTTTTAATGGAAGGAAATGAGTAGTAAGATCAGACTAGACTAATTAAAAGCTTAATTCAAAGGTTTATTGTAGTTCTTTGATACATAATCTTATCTGTTTTTGCCTAATTGTCCTTTTAAAACACAATTTTGTTCAACAGTACTCACATATGATAGCTTTTCACCCTATGTACAGTTAGCTGCTCATAGTGTAGGGAAGCATTTTCACTCCTCTGCTTTGCTTGGAGATATTTTTTATGACAAATACTGGTTATTCATGTTGGTTCAAACATGAGGCACTCTGTCTTTGTGCGTGTGTGTGTGTGGATGCTTTAAACCTCACAGCTGTGCGAAGTTGCTGTAGCCTCTTACTTTGCGTTTTGTTCATGTCTTTCAGTGACTTCCTGATCTTACCGGGCTTCATCGACTTTACCTCAGACGAAGTGGTGAGTATGGACGTGTGTGGGGGACGTGTTTGAGAGTACAAAAGGGCATGGACGGTCTTGTTGCACTTAACTGTCACATTCAGCCCCCCCGATGATAAACGTTGCAGTGTCAGCAGACAGACCGTTATTGGCAGAGCCAGTTTTTAACCCATCAGCCTTATTACAGTGAAACAAACCTCTCTACTCCAGGCTCAGCTTCATTTCATAATCGTGGCTTTTACAAAAGTACTCTTGTTTTTGCCCGTTTGAAACCATCTGCGTCATTTCTTCTCCCTCCCTCCCTGCTGCCCTGTTATTTTTGCCCATTGTGGTCACCCACTGGCTGCTCCCTCGCCGTTCTGTTTACGTTTATGTCTGGTGGTGTTGCTCATCCACCTCCCTCAGCAGATGATGGGGGAGTTAATCTCAGGCTTTAGATGAAATCCCTCCTGCTTTGTCCATCTCAGGAGGTTTTAAACTGAATTGATATCTCTAATCTCAGATTGCGAGATGCTGGCCTGCCTCGCCATGTCATCATGGGTTAGCCGTCTCTGCAGAGTCTTGGTCTTTGCCCTAGTTTTTCAGTAGATAGTGAGGCCATTCAACCTTGAATAACACAAATGCCTCAGTCACAACTTGGACTGGAGTTTTTCATGTTCACACTGTGACTCAGTCATCCAGACTGAAATTTGTCATACGCTTCCTGGCATTTGTGCACTTGCATAAGGCCAACATGAGGGTGGGCCACGTGTGTTTGGACCTGTTGTGTGACATACTTTAGGCTCGTGATGTTCTTGACGTTCTCTCCTAACGCTCAGTTGAATTTAGCAGGTTGGTGCAGTTGTGCTCTCTAAACGGAGAAGCCGGCTTAGGTGATTTCTCACTCCTTCACCTTGAACCCCTGAGAAAAGCCTCCATAGTTTACAGTTGTCACAGATAAGGAGTAAAAGCTTGGCTCATTTGCTGGTTTCCCACGTACGAGGGGTGCCGTTAGTTTCACGCAGCAGAGGATAACAAAAGCCGGCTGTTATGGGAAGATGTGAAAGCTAAATGTGGTTGCTGGTGTTTCAGTAGTATGGCTCATTTCCATTTTCAAGAGTGTCGGGTTCCTGTCTCATGAAGAACTGAGTTTTTGATGGACTGTGCATTTTAATTTGTTTGCATACACTTACAGCTACAATTTATGGACATATTTACTTAAAATGAGTTCTTTGGACTCATTGGCTTCCTGTCATTTGAGCTTGTGTGTCACGCAGTCCAGCATTATTTACCACTTGGAAACAACTGTTCTGTGTGTTGCATCTGTCAAGTTTGATCTGCCCCCTGGTGGCTCATGTGCAAAATAACAAACTCCTCTTGGTGAAGACATTCAAATGTGTGTTTGCTTGTTTTTTTTGTTCAGGACCTGACATCAGCACTGACCAGGAAGATCACATTGAAGACCCCTCTCATCTCCTCCCCCATGGACACGGTCACAGAGTCAGCCATGGCAATCGCAATGGCGGTAAGACGCCGCTTTGCCAAAACTGCTAAGACCGATATTCATCTATTGCTTAACTGTGAGATCAACTTTTTATTCTTTTTGGATTTGGTAGCTAATGGGAGGCATCGGCATCATTCACCACAACTGCACACCAGAATTTCAAGCCAACGAGGTCCGCAAGGTCAAGGTAAAGTACGACTGTCCCTCATATGTGCAAGAAAAAAAACTCTTTTCACAATCTTACTCGTGCTTTGTGGTAGATTATCAGCATTTGAGTACTATTAGTCGTAGAAGTATTGTTTTTAATTGTCTCGTCATCACCATTGCACACTCACACACTAATGTGCCAACCTGACCTAACTCTCATATCAACCATATCCTTGACCTTTCTTGTTATCTTGTCTCTGTATAGGTTATGGTAAATGTCTTCCATCTGTGTTGTTTTTGTGTGTGTGTGTGTGTGTGTGTGTGTGTGTGTGTGTGTGTGTGTGTGTGTGTGTGTGTGTGTGTGTGTGTGTGTGTGTGTGTGTGTGTGTGTGTGTGTGTGTGTGTGTGTGTGTGTGTGTGTGTGTGTGTGTGTGTGTGTGTGTGTGTGTGTGTGTGTGTGTGTGTGTGTGTGTGTGTGTGTGTGTGTGCTGCTTTTGCTGCTTTGCACAAATGCAGATAAAACATAAATAACAGCAGTTATATTTGGTTTCTCTTGGTTTCCAGAGGTTTGAGCAGGGTTTTATCACAGACCCAGTTGTGATGAGTCCGCGCCACACAGTCGGAGACGTGTTTGAGGCCAAAGTGAGACATGGCTTCTCTGGTATCCCCGTCACGGAGACGGGCAAAATGGGCAGCAAACTGGTGGGCATCGTCACCTCCAGAGATATCGACTTCCTCTCTGAGAAAGACCATGACAAACCTTTGGAGGAGGTATGTTTTTAAGAAACCGTGTGTCCCATCAGTTTAAAAATCTTTGCATCACTCATTCAGTTATTTCCTGTCACCTTCAAGGCCATGACGAAGAGGGACGAGTTGGTAGTGGCTCCAGCCGGCGTTACACTGAAAGAAGCCAACGATATTCTGCAGCGCAGTAAAAAAGGTAAATAGAAGCGACAGACAGCAGTTTCTTCTAGTTAATTTCAGTCTCTCCCTCATGAAATTTGATACCTTCACCTCCACTCTCTCTGTCGCCAGGCAAGCTTCCCATTGTAAACAATAACGACGAGCTGGTGGCCATTATTGCCAGGACGGATCTGAAAAAGAACAGGGACTACCCGCTGGCCTCCAAAGACTCACGCAAACAGCTGCTGTGTGGCGCCGCCATCGGCACCAGGGAGGACGACAAATACAGACTGGACCTGTTGGTGCAGGCTGGAGTGGATGTCGTCGTACTGGTGGGTGTTCTGGCTGATGTACATCTCATCACTGGTGCCAGTCTTTCATGGATGTGTGAGCCAAAGTCGGGTAGTTGATGGAGCAGAGGTTACCTAAAAGTGCATTAAGACTAACCAACAGTAGGAGAGTGCATTATGCATTATATAATGAAGTATATTAACATGAATCTGGAAGTTGACCAAAGCACTAAGGTTTGTGAAAGTCTAATTCAAATTTCCCTTTTTTCTCCTGTGTGTGTGTGTGTGTGAAATATGTGTATAATAAGCACATAACCTGTATTATCTGTTAAGAATCCTCTGATCCATAGTAATTCAATCATGAATGCTTTTGCACTTTCAGGACTCTTCACAAGGCAACTCGGTGTATCAGATCAACATGATCAATTACATTAAACAGAAGTATGCAGACCTGCAAGTGGTGGGAGGAAATGGTGAGTTTCATGATGTCGTTGCCTTTAATAGTTACACATTAGTGGAAGTATTAGTCAGAGGACTTTGATGTTGTACACAGCACTCCTGTTTTTTTTGACAGCTTTCTTATGTCAACAGAGTTTGCAGGCACTTATGCACCATTTTTGTTGTTTTCCCTCACCTACAGTGGTTACAGCAGCCCAGGCCAAGAACCTGATCGATGCCGGTGTCGATGCTCTGAGAGTGGGCATGGGCTGCGGCTCCATCTGCATCACACAGGAAGGTACTCACACCTGTTTTTCAAAACCATCTCCCACACAGCTGCAACAGATTTCCTCGAAATGGAATTTCGTTTGAGGTTAATGGTCAATGTATAGCACTCTGTTAATACAAAGCAATATGTTCTGACCATGGAGCTGCTAGCGTAGAGTTTAGATATGGAGGAGAAATTCATAATAATCAAGCTGTAGCACATCAGCTGGAGCTGAAGCTGTTTCTAATCTGGCTACACTGAGAAGAAAAGGCCGTCAGTTGCTAACGCTAACAAATATCCTGAGACCGCTCCTAGTTGTCATGGTGATCTGCCAAGGCCCCAGTCTGGGTTGCCATGGGGACCGGCCTCTCACGCTCGGACTGGGTCACGTTCACCAGCGAGAACAGAGGAGACACGTTGCAGCAAAAGGACATGAACGCGATCACATCTCGTAATATCTGTTAGTTACCAGTGAAGAAGATGCTGCCTTTTCGCTTATAAGTTGATTTCTGTTTGTCCCAAAGGTCTGATCTGTTGTCCTGATTTTTGTTGTTGCCATGGCGCTCATGTTAGATATGTTTTCCTTGTAGTCATGGCATGTGGACGGCCCCAGGGGACCTCCGTGTACAAGGTAGCAGAGTACGCCAGGCGCTTTGGGGTGCCGGTCATCGCTGACGGTGGCATTCAGACTGTGGGCCACGTGGTGAAGGCTCTGTCCCTGGGGGCATCGACTGGTGAGGTTTCAGACGTTATGACTGCATGTGGGAGGTGTAAATACAGATGTTTGTTCTTAGCTCACGTGAAATGTTCAAATTTAGAGAGGAGCCTACACACCAGAACAAACCTTTTTTATACAAAGACAGGAATAACTTATTACATATTCCAAATTTACAAGAGGGGACTGATACTCCAGAGTTTATTAAGTTGCCCCTAGCTCAACAACTGGCATAACTCTGCAGAGATCTGATCTCAATGAGGGTAAGGAGAACACAATAAAAATGCCAGGTGTGAACACGAAGGTGAGATTGGATCGTTTATCATCTGGAAACCAGTCCCGTTTGAGTATGGGGTGTAAATAGTGTGTAAGGGTCATATTTCATAAAGCTCCTTAATTAAAAACATCCAGTCTTCATACTGACAAAGCTGGTTGTCACAGCAGTGAGGAGGTTAATAGAAGAACACACATCATTCTCTGGTGTCTTCCAACTGCAGTTATGATGGGCTCTTTGCTAGCTGCAACCACCGAGGCTCCAGGAGAGTATTTCTTCTCAGACGGCGTGCGGCTGAAAAAGTACCGCGGTATGGGCTCCCTGGATGCTATGGAGAAGAGCACCAGCAGCCAGAAGCGCTATTTTAGGTATGTGGGTGGTTAAAAGTAGCGAAATGCCAGATTCCATGAGCAGCAAACAAGGCTGTGATTGATTGATTGATGTGTTTCCACAGCGAGGGTGACAAGGTGAAGGTAGCCCAGGGTGTGTCAGGCTCGGTCCAGGACAAGGGCTCCATCCACAAGTTTGTACCCTACCTGATAGCTGGTATCCAGCATGGCTGCCAGGACATTGGGGCAAAGAGTCTTTCTGTCCTCCGGTGAGCAACGTGTGTGTGAATTACTGATTACAATGTTAACTTTTATGTGTATTATATCTGACAATGTGTGTCTGTCTCAGCTCCATGATGTACTCTGGAGAGCTGAAGTTTGAAAAGAGGACCATGTCTGCACAGGTGGAGGGAGGAGTTCATGGACTCCACTCGTGAGTACAAAAACACAAAACCATCTTACGTTCGGTTCTTGCCATAACACTTTTTTATTCAAAGACAACAAAACATCAGTACTTTGTCCTCGTGCACAAGATTGATGATCAAAAGATTAATTATTAGTAATCTTCATGTTATGAAAAGTCAGGATTTTATTATTTGTACCCGTTTTAAAAGGAAGTTAGGCTGACTTGTCGATGTAGAAACAGTCTTTTTTTTAAAGACAGAGCAGGTTATTAAATCTGCCACTCCCACACGCAGCAATGGGAACTCTAAAACTGTGGTTTCTTTGTTGACTCTCATAGAGGATTTCATCATTATGTTGCTAAGAAACCGCTTGGCTCTAGTTGCTGCACTTCCTGTTAAGTGTTGATGCTGCAGGGAGATGGACCTGCTCTGTAGTTGCAAGAAAGAAGGCGCAATGCAGCAGAGCATCAGGACTTTAAAGTCCCATTAGCATTAGCTTGACCTTTCTAGTTTTCCCTGAAAAAGACAGGTCTACTTTCTGTCCTGTTGCTCCTGTTTTTGCTCTTGTGCAAATGCAATTTCGCATTTTTCTGCCAAATGCATTCAGAAGACATGTTGTAACAGTCAGATGCAATTTGCTGAGATGCAGTTTGCATCGTCGTAGCAGACGTGCAGATATTTCTATCGGAGCAAGCGCTGATTTCTCTCTGGTTTTTCTCTGCCTCCACAGTTACGAGAAGCGGCTTTACTGAACGGGGGACAGAGTGCAGATCAGCAGTGCACGTGACATACCCAATCTAACAGTGACCAAATGTTAAATCGCCACTTCTGCTAAAATACCCACTACACCCTCTCTGCCTTCCCCTGCATCGTATCCACAGTTACTCTCTCCGATCCAAGCCTGCTGCTTTGGGGAGGACAGAGGCAACATAGCGAAGTGAGAATCTTCACACAGACACCTGACTCTCTGATACAACTGGGATTTTGCACTCAAGAAGCAGCACAACAGGGTCTTGGGAATGACTTACAAACCTGTATTGCGAGTATGCAGCGGGTCCCAATTTTGAGTGCATTGATAATAGCGAGAAAATGAGCAGAGTGCCTGTTCAGTGAGTCATGAACGTGTGAAATAGTTTAAATTGTGTGTCGGGACAAACAAAGTGAAGGTGCACTGTGTTAATGTGTCCTGTTAATATTAGCTAAACCAGCCACGGTGCAGATCCCATCAGCATCTCTTTTTGGCTTTTTTTGGGATCCACGCTTACCAGCACACCAGACGCCCCTCCCCCTTCTTAAACACATGAGTGCATACGTGCAGAAAGCAACACACAACACTTGTCTCTCTATGTGCAGTGTGTCGGTATTTCGTGGCAATCTTACTTATTGTTTGCATTTTTAAGTCGTCACAGGTCGAAGCTACTTGATGAACAGTAGCTGCTTATAACTCGGTACATATTGTTTACTTCCTGCGTTGTGGATCCTGAGGTACGAGATATTGGCCATGGTGATTGTCCTGTCGACTTTGTATCCTCCAGTGTCGCCCACAATCAGTAGACAGAATCCAGACCTGCAGTCTTTAGCACTGCGGGCATTCATTTGCCCTTCAAAGACATCTTGAGCCAAATAACCAGTGTCCCACCTCAGTGCGTAGTGTTCATATGTTGAGCATAGAAGGGACCAAAAGCTGAAGAATCAGGTATGTTTCAGAGAAGAAAATGTAAAATGAATCAAATCAATCAGAAGAGAGTTCGTAATGAGGAGGAGGACAACTTCTCTGCCCTTAATTTGAATACTTTTAGATAAAACTAACTTTATATAATACCTGTATAGTCTTGGGGGCATTGAGTTGAATTGAGCATGAAGTGTTTTTGATATGCATGTTTGTTTTTTCACCAAGCCAAACACGGCTGTATTTATATTCTGCTTTATTGTAATTGCATACATACTGCCAAGTGTATTTACACTTCCTCCGACACTCTTCTTTTTGTAACTTCAAAACCAAAATTAGCGCAACGAGTCGCTTGTTACCTTGTCTTTGTGCATTCCTGCGTTCTCACAGCGTGGCATAGGTTTCTTTCTGATGTATTTGTTGCATTTTACCAGAGATATGCCTTGAATGGGGGGATGGATAAAGGCTGCACCGCTCAGTGAAAACTCAATGCTACACACCCTCTCGCCTCCTTTTCTTACTTTGAAGCAATATCGCTGTGTTTTTATCATTCAGCTTATGTAGGACTATGCTTTTTCTAACGTTTTCATTCTGGATGTACGTGCGGCCAGATGTAATTTTTCTTCTTTTTTTCTTTCAATAAAGTCCCAGATTGTAAGAGATGAGTTGCTTTCTCTAACGTGCTAATGTACTTCACCCTGCACAGGGTTCACTTGACTAACAAACAAAAGCCTTGCAATTGGACAAAATTGCAAGAACGTGTACATGAAAATATATGGAGAAATATATACCTATATTCAGTTGGAGATGATAGCTGCTTGTTTTCCATTTCACATCTAAAGAGAAAATTCAGGTTTATAAAATGTGTTACTTGCAGAGTACTGAGTCTTGTTAGTCCATCTACAAAGCACAACTATAGTGTTAAGTGAGATACTGGGTTTACAGTTGTTTTGTTTTTAGTGTTGCACTTTTTTTATGATTTCCGCTTCAATTTATTGCAATATTTTGCCAGAATACAGTGGGAGCGTCTGTAACCAACAAACAAAACAATAAGCAAGGGCTTTTTAGATGGATGGAAAAGACTCAGTATTCAATAAATCCATTAGGGGGTTTTGAGGAATATCACTTCAGAACATGTTTACAGTAAAACACTCTGCAGAGGAAAGTTGCTTTTGCTGTTCAATATGGTCAAAAAAAGAATAAACAATTCAAACTGTGTATGGGACTACTGTCTTATTGAAGTTGCAAAGTCACATAGCTTGATGAACCTTAATTAAAAGGAGACGAATGTTATAAAACAATCTTTATTAAACCATGTGATGAGCACAGTTATGTTGGAACATAAATAAATTAGTAAGCTGGTCATAGAAGATGCTGTCAGTGTGTGAAGGAGCACAATTCATTGGTGATAAATGTAAGAGGATAAAGGTAACATAGTGTGCATTTTGCCAGTAGAGGGCACTGCTGCACCATAACTGCAAGTAAGATGTTTGGCATATTGATATGGAGAGTTTATACTTTAGCAAACTTAATTCTAATCCCATTTATTCAATATGAGATTTAATGACAGTGATATTTTGAGGTTGAAAGGATAGGACTTCAGTAGTATTTAATAAGTGCTTAATTCAGTCACAGTACAATCTATTGGAATGTTGGAATGCGATAAAAACATTTGTACAAATAACCTCTGTTATCTCCACTCAGTAAAATGTTACTATTCTTTTCACTATATCAAACTTCACCTGCCTTTATCAAACATGTAAAAGTTACAAATTACCTTTTGGCTTTTGACATTCATGGCACTTAAATGCTCATGGACATTCACTAATGACCACGTAAGCGCACTCATCAAACCTCCAAAAACTTTGGCAGCTATAGGTATTTCATGGTGTGAGCAACAGCTACCATGCATTACCAAATAGGCTGTAAAGAACCTTCACGGTCGACTTGCCACACACCCCCCTCAGTAAATCCCCAGTGTAACCCTTGCTTGACCAGACTGTCCTTTTTATAAATCAATCGTCTCACTGCAGATGCTCAAAGCATCGATTTGTCTGCAAACACTGATGAACTCCTCCTGCACAGATCGGTCTGCCTCAGACGACATGTCCAGGTCCAGGCTCTCCTGTGAGGCTGCTCCCAGTGTTTGATAGTGCCTCTGTGGGTCAGCATGGCCCTGGTGGACAGAGGACGGAGCATGGCTTGTGCCTCCTTGCTGGAGAAGCTGATGAGCTTGTCTCGCTGGGCTCGGGCAGAGAACCAGCGAGGAGCCTCCGAGAGAGGCTCGGTAGAGGGAGCAGGAGGAAGAGCTCCCTCTCCAACGTTCAGGAGATGAACAGCTGGAGGAGGAGGACAGGGAGGGAGATGGTGGAGCACCTACAATAGTGTCTTGAGTTTCGGCGCAAGGGGGCTGCGGTTGAGAGGCCATCTCCACGCAGGAAGAGGTCCGATAAAGGCCAGGGTCAGCTGAGAGGGGATCACAGAGGCCGTTGCTGGGAAGTGCACAGTGGTTGTTTAGGGATAGATCACTGCAGCGAATAGGCCTCGCAGGACTAAAGAGGCTCATGGGGAAGATGGCCTCACTGAAGAGGGCTTCATCTATGCTGCGACGCAGGTTGATGGGTGAAGGCGGCCGCAGGTCTGTGGTGGAGTCACTGGTAAACGAGGATCCACCTGAGGGCTCTTCACCTCCGCCATCCCCACGTTTTTCTGAACCCTGTAAGTCCAAATCCAAGTCAAGGTCTCTGTATGCCAAGGCGCGGTTGCTGTGGTAGAGAAGGTCCAGTCCGTTCAGACTGCTGCCAAGCCTCTCATCCATCAGAGTGTAAAGAGGAAGGCTCTCTGTCTCTCCAAGCCCTACAGTATCGACGATGGCGAGCTTTTCCTGCTGGCTCAAGGACCACTGGTAGCTCCCAGGCAGAATGGGCGACTTGGACGCCAACAGTTCAGTCCAGCAGCTCCCAGCAGCTGGGAGGTGGTCAGAACAGTAGACTGGTTGTGCAACAACCAGAGCTAAGGTGAGACAAACCCCGAGCTCACACAGTCTGCAGCTAAACTGAAAAGTCCACCAGGGCCAAGGGTGGAAGACCTCCTCTCCACCTGCCACACCCATCGCATTGAGAATTGCATATAACTGCAGTCCTGCACATGCTAAAGAAAACAGTGCTGAAAGACAAACAGTAACAGCTGCACGGTCCCAGTCCCGGCTCTCAGCAAAGGGGCAGCGGTTGTAGCGCTCAGCAGGTGTGGGAGACGTGTTATTCAGGTGGTAGATGTGCTTCGAATCTGCCCGCACGTAGATGTAGAACACAAAATACGCAGTGGACAGAAATGTGGCCAGTGCTACAAAGGCTCCACGGGAGATGAGAGAAAGAAAGAGGCAAAGGGGAGGCTTTTGCTGGTAAAACTTCAGTAATGTCACCGGTCCGAATGCAGCCGCGAAATGCAGGAAAACCAGGCAGGCCAGGAAACAGGGTCTCTGGAAGGCTGAGTAAGAGAGCTGCATTCTTGAGCGCATGGAAAGGAGAAGGAAAACCAGACCGAAAGCTGCCGTCAAGCAGGGAAAGGGTGCCTCGTAGAGCATCAGTGAGGCCTCTGTGGAGGGCAAACGGTCCTGGTGGCCATAGGCATCGTACAGGAGCGAGAAAGATCTGGTACAGCCAGCAGCAAGTAGAAACAGGCTGACCAGGGCAAAATAGCCACATCCGGATGGGCATCGTAGCGGCAAGCAGAGCAGATTGAGTGCTGAGGCTAGGGTTAGCATTGCAAAGGCGCAACCAGCACCGTAAACATGTGCCTCCCAGGCCAGGCCCCAAGCGGCCATGGCACTGTTCCAGTCGGTGTACAGCGGCACCAGCATGATTTGAGCTGGGATCAGGAAGGGGCTGATTGATTGGTTCATGCCAGTGGTGTTTTGCGTGGGTTTAACATCTGAGGAGGTTGTGGAGTCCCAGGTGTCGGAGAGGTTGCAGATTCCAGAGCGCTCTTTATTGCAGTCAGGGAGGAAGGTGACGTCGCTGTCCGTCAGGCTGGACATCCAGTCTTCAGTGTACGGGAGAATATGGGGAGTTTCTGGGGGAATGCCTGGAAAGAAAGTACATATTCAGAAATCACATTAGCTTGGAGGACAAACAAGATTAATAACTCAAGAGAACAAGAAAATCTCCAGACCTGTAAATGGCAACAGATGTAAACATCTACTTTTTATATCACTTTAAAAGCACACTGATCGCGCTCCCATGAGAATACACAGAAGCATTTAATCAACGTTCAAACTATCTGAGCCAGAAAACTCATTGGCTCAGTTCCAGGATGGTGAAAGTGCTTTCCTCCTAATGTGCTAATCCTGTTTAAAAGCTTGTAAGAAGGCAACTTCAAACTGAGCTGGACCCAAAAGAAATGGCAGTGGTGTGTGTGTGTGTGTGTGTGTGTGTGTGTGTGTGTGTGTGTGTGTGTGCGTGTGTGTGTGTTAGACATCAGCCCACAGATCATTTCTCTTGCATTACGTCAGCCATCTGGAGTTTTCATGTGAGTAGTTTAATTATGATTCTGTTTGGTTTTAGCACTGTTAAGGAAATGTTTTAGTTTTGGAAATTAAGGAGTAACCATGCTTATATCTGTTTGCATGAACATTACAGACACCTCCAAAGCCTATCTGTGCCATCCATGTTTATGTAGTTCACTTACTGGAGGATGACTTTAATGGGACGAAGGACAGTTCACTTCACAGCATAAAGCCTCACAGATGGGCGAAAAGACAAACCTTCTTCAGCCTCCTAGCCTCCGTATCACTGAGCCTCACATCATGGACCTTGTTTTTTTCCCATAAAATAGAACCCTTACCACACGCACGCTGTCTTTCCATCACAGATAAAGTCTAATAATGGCTCAAAGCCTTGCTCTATTACAAAAACGGTGGTCAAATGCAGCAGAGGAGAAGCAGCAGCAGTCATTTGCACACAGGCTCATCAGTCATTTTGCTGCAGGCTTATCGGAGACAATCACTCCTCCATAAAGGGCCTGGTGCTAAAATGTGCCACAGAGACGGGGAGAAATGAACAGGATGAAGAAAGAACAGTAAATCACGCAGCAGGCAGGTTTAGTGAAGTGTACGCTCATAAATAGATTTTGCAGTAATTTCTGTGTTCAAGACTGTAAAAATGCATCTAAATGAAACCAAAAAGCATCGCTGTAGCTCTTGTGTAAAAGTGAAAAAAGGGGGTTTAAATATGTCCGGCGACGCCTGGGGAATGCATTACCTCGGGTGGTAATGCTGCGCGCCATTTCCAGAACTTAAATGTGCAGACATCAGCACCACAAAACCCCGAAATCTTTGCATATAGATTGAAGATGTCTAAATAGTTTCCGAAGTAAAACTAAAAGCAGGCTTCATGTGGTCCAGCATTTTTGTTTCAAGTCTCTCTCGTCTGTCTTTTAATGCACTTTTATGAGTTGTATTCTTGTGTTTCCCATCCCACCCTATCCTGGTCCCCTAATTCGCTCCCTTTGTTTATGATTTCCCTTCAACACATGCCTTTAAAAAGGGGAAACTCCCATAGGTGGGTTTGTTGTTTTTAAACTGGGACGGTTTTCTGTTCTCTTTGACTGCCCTGATTTTTACAAGTCTCTTCTCATGTTTTATGTTTGCTGCTTCTGCTGCTGTCTGCCCCCCCCCCAGTTGCATAGATCCAGTGCATGGCAGCTGCTGCTTCCATTATGTTTAACATGTGTCGGTCTGCAGCTCTGGCTCTGTCGGGGAGAGGGAAACGGTTGCACGTCTGCTTTCAGCACTCTGACATTAGCGGTCGTGCCCATGTGTGCTCATATTGGAGTGCATCTCAGAGCATTTGCATGTGTTTGTACTGTTGCAGTTCTCACATCCCCCTTGTCAACAAAGCCTTGTTCTTTTCCTGGCTCAGATCCTCCTTTCAGTGCTTTAGCACTGCCTTGCTGTCTGCCTGTTCCTGACAAAGTCTTTATCGTTTCTCCTCATTCATCTCCTGCCCCCAGAGCTGAACCACTGTCCCAGGTTGTGATGAAAAACGTCAAACTCCAGGAAATATGGCCCCGCTGCCAGCTGCTGGTGCAGCGACGCAGCAGTTTTACTTCAGACATCCCGAGCTGTCTTTTGAAGCTTAATCACGTCGTCAACAGGAGGAAAAACAAGGATTGATGACTTTTCGAGAGGCTGATGTACTGTTTCTTAATTAAATCCCTGATGAATCGTTATTAACAAAACATGGCTCCCTTATGCATCATTCTCATAATCAGCATTGCACGAGGCAATATTGTTAAGAGCAAACTGTATATGGCGGGCCAGAGAATTAGATAGATGTGCGATCATCAGTCAGTACGTTCAGATATGCCACACATTCACACGCCGCTGCTGTTCTGCCAGGAAAGTACAAGCAGAGCAGCCATTAAGTCGGTTTAATCATCCCGTTCCATACTGACGTTTAATCTGCCAGGAGGGAATGACAGAATAATAAACAAGGTGTCCTGAAGTGTCTGGATAACATTTTCTAAATTTGAAATGGTCCTGAACCAATTTTTGACTAATGAAATTAGATGAGTGACAGAGAATGAATCACTTAACTCATTTATGAGGTGAAAATACCAAATATTGGACTATGGGCTCACAGTGTCAGTGGTAAGATGCTGATGTTTAAATGGCTGTATTAATATATACTATAATAACATCTATGGATGTTTAGAGGGCAATATTTAGCATGATCACCACTGTAGATAAGCATGTGCTCGTGTTTGTTAATTAGCACTTAATACAAAATACAGCTGTGGCCTATGGGAATGGCATTAGTTTTGCAGGTATTTGGTCAATAATCATCACTTGTAGCACCACACAGAAATAATAATGTGACACGTCAAGCTCCATACTGAATCAGTACCAGATGTGATGTTACCCAAGTGTCATTTTGAGAGAGGAGCTGTTTTATTGTTACTGAAAGTTGTGACACAGCTTTAAATGAGGACATTAAATAAGCCTGTGCTCTCATAAACTTGCACTATATGACTGCACTGACAGTCCTGTCAAAACAGACAGTAGCAGTGTGGGAAATGTGTCTGGAGTGTAAAACAAACACACAGCTGCAGGCATTTCCAATGTGGGGGCCACTGATAAAGTAGGTGGGCCTCAGTGCAGTGTTATGGCAATGACTTCTCCATCCATCTGTTTACTTTCCAGGGCGATAGTGATGATTTGGACGCCACTGAGTCAGGCCGAGTGGAAAACGTGACGTGTGTTGAATCATTGCCATGTGTTGTTGCCTCACTCATGCCGATGAATGTCACATCTGAGCTGCCGGGCTGGCTGGGCAGCCCGGACAGGGTTTGGTATGTGGTGGCTGCAGTACAAGGCTGGATCAGAGCGTTGCTTTCCACTGCATGCTGCTCGGTCATCTGACACATTCCTGTGTGAACAAGTCTCCCATGCTCTGGACAGCAGACACACCTACAGTAGACCGACACAGCCTGAGAGCAAAGTGCCTGTGGAGATCCACTGAGAGGTCATTTTAACTCATAAAAACTCAGTTTTAATTTTAGTTTGGCTAGCTGATCATCAATAATCTGCAAACAGACACAGTTAGCAGTTATCTGGTTAACACTGTGAAGCATTCGGCAGCTAAAGAAGCAGATTCCCTCAGGAGTTGATTGAGACCAAAAGCGGAGAGTTAATATTGGACGTAATGAACAATAATAGTATTCTGCTGGATGTGTAAATAAGCACACAGCTTGTTTTTCTGCTGCCCCCAGGAGGCTGAGAAAATCTGTTATTGTAGGTTTAAAACAAAACTAGTGGTCTGCAGCCACGCTAGCAGCTAACGCTAGCAGGGCATCATGCTCTTACTCATACGACTGAGGTTTAGAAGCTAAAATGTTTCCAGAGTTCAACATTTGTGTTTAGCATGTTAGCATGCTAGCATTTGCAAATTAGCAACAAGGAGTGCACGTGAGAGTGAGAGGAGGCTCATTAGCTTTGCAGATATTTGGTCTTAAAACAATAATTTTTGACGTTGCCATTGCATAATAGGCTACAACAGCACATCTGAAAACCACGTCAAGGATGGTTTCATTTGATCAGCATGGCAATATTCTACATTTAGCCCTTCTTTCATAGTGCCTGCAGCTATAAGGTGATGATTACTATGAATATTTGATGCAAAATTTAGTATAAATCAAAATAATTTAAGATCCTGGAGGTGATTTGCTTCACAGATAATTTCTTGTGAGGAGTGCTTTCATTTAGGTCTCTGTGGAAACACCATTAGAGCACAGGAGCTTTATTTATGTCTTCATTTCTTTGGGTTTTGATAGTAAATCCTGAAAGGTCTCACCTGAGGCACCTCAATCTGTAGACCAGCTGAGGTAATAAAGGTGAAGGATTCGTCTGATGATACGTGGGCAACAACGCGCACACACACGTCTTTAATTGGCTCGCCGTTGATTCTGTGTCGTGAAGCTGAGAGCTCCGTGTAGTTTTCATCTGATTGCCTTCATTTTCAATTTGGCTCAACTCAGAAAAAGCAATTTAGCAGGAGCTGTGGAGAAGCCGGATCATGCATACTGAGGGCGAACCGGTTGTGTGTGTGTTGGGAAATGTGAGGCTGAGAGTTTATCTGCTTCTCAAACAGTTGCACTTAATACACAAGCACCTGCTGTGGGTCCATTAAAACAAATGGAAGAGCTGGTATGATAACTATAAATTTGTTTATGTGCGGCCCATATTACCACCAACAGATTTCTGCTTGAAGGAGGACACGTGGAAATGGCAGAGAGACGGAGAGTAACATCACTGCATCACTCACTCACTCACTCGTGACACACCAGGCTAGACAGCCCCGTAGCGTCCCATCATCAGCGAATGGCACATTTGACAGGTCTATTTTTGAAAATCACTTGACAACATCTGCTATTCTGGGAGAGGTAATGTGGGTTACATCTGCTCCTGTGAACTGGGCTGAAAGTGAATCTTTTAATAAACATACAGCACTTTACCAGAAGTCAAGTTCACTATGAAGGACGAATGTGTATGATAGACTAAGACATGACGATATTGATATTATACTCTAAATGCACTCTTTACTCCTGTTTGGGTGACATTTGCTAAAAACCACAGTTCTCAGCTAAAACCAATGACCTTTGGGCTGAGAGTCACAGATAGGACACATGTAGGTTTGTTCCTGTGAGGGAGATGTGGCCTTTATGTTTGTCTTGCATTTAATTTGAGGAAGGTTACACTGTCCTCATCGCTCCGCACAATGGCTGCCTCCATTTTTTGTCTCTTCAGCGGACGTTTAGGCCACATGCTTCATATACATCATAATTTGATTTGATTCATCTGTTTCACAGTCCTTTTTTCCTTCAAATTTTCTGCACTTCAGTTCAACTCAAATAAGTTTTGGAAGCAGATGGACTGATAATATAACATATTGCCAGCCTTAGTTTCATCTAATATTATATTATCTACAGTATTTGCATGTTTTTTGTACATTCAATCTTTAACCAGGTAATGAATCACTCATCTATAATAGATAATTGCCAAAATGGTTGAAAACAGAATAAATAGCGATAATTTATTTATTGAAACTGATGTGTGCAGAGCAGCAATATTTTATTATAAGTCCTTGGCCAACATTTAATCAATACTTGTGTGTATTTTCAGTTCTTTTTAAAGGCAGCTCTTCTTATCGAACCGATGATTGTTCATCTGAGAGACAGTACGGGGGAGTGTTTGCTTATTGCTCGTCTCTTCTGCTCTCAGGAGTTCTCCAAAGTCACAGCTTGAATGAGCAGTTTTTTCCCTCCCGTTGGAAGCAATTAGTGGCTCCAGGCGAAGGATGCAGGGTAATTGTTTTCCCCAGTCCTCTGACAGATTTACTGATATTGAAACAGCTACAGGACAGCTTATGAAATAAGCAGCGTGCAGTCCTTTGAGTTGTCCTCTGAACCCTATGGCGGTGCAAACACATGCTTGAAACAGATGGGAATTTGAAGTTACTGTGTTTGTTCAGGATTTGTTCGCTCACCTGTGCTCTGCGTCAGGGATGGTGTTAGCAGCTTAGGGGATGGCGTGGAGATGTCTGCCAAACCGGCGTCACCATGCCCGTCTGCTGAAGGAGCCGCACCTTCCTCAGCCTCCTCATCCTCCTTATCCTCTTTGCCTGGCAGCTCTGGGAAGACACATGCAGTTTAGCCCCTGAGCGATCTCAGGAATACAATTTAAAGAGCATGAGCCTGTAGCTCTGAGTAGTCTGAGGAAAACAGATTAGCAAATCTGGAGCCAAAAGAAAGTTTAACCCGTTCTGTTCTTGGCTCAGAGCATGTCTGAGACTTCACATTTCAGGAAATGGAAGGACTATATTTCTTAACCCAGTTCTGTCAAGTGGATTGGCCTATCAACCACTTAGTTGAAGCCAGTCATCCATAGCGCAGTAGTCTGGCCCTCTGTAGTCTAATTACATTGACATCCTGATGTGTGTGTGTGTGTGTGTGTGTGTCTGTGCATGGGTGTGTACATCCTGGTCCATCACAAACCCAGACCCCTTGTTCAATCATCTGTCTTAGTGCGATAAAGCGGAGGCAAACACGGAAGAGCGTTTCATAAAGAGCGCAGAGGGAGTGAACAGACAAGGGAAGCAAGAGCCAGAGAGGATGAGAAAGCAATGACGACATGACAGAGCCACATCATCCTCTTCTGCCTTTGGTGCGCTCACAAAATATGTTGTCACAGTCAGCCCTCTGTGCAAGATTTGTGTGTTTTATAACACAGCGCAGCAGTTATAAATGAAAGATGGAGCAGATTTAGGAGAATATTCAGTGAGTGAATCTGTTGGCAAAGGCTGACGATGAAGCCGGGGACGGCAGGTGTTAGTTTACATCTCCAGAATGAATATTAATAAAAAGATACCAAGGCATAAAGCAGAGTGTGAGGAATAATGAGCGAGAGAAACAATCATAACAGCTACGTGGCAATGCAAGCTACTATCGTACAGTACAATCTAGGTCACGCTCACAGCGCCCGAGCTAATTGTGAGTTTTAGAAGTCTCCAAAGCGAAATCTGCTTTATTGCACTGCTGGCCTCCACACAGCTGGAGATCTGTCTCAGCCAAAGGAGAGGGAGAGTGATGAGTAACAGAGACAAATACTAAAGAAAAAAAAAATCATGTCTCACAGAGTCAAGAAATTTCAAGGTGTTTTTGACCACTAGTGGCTCCTACGCCCTTAGTTATCACGCAGTTTATATGCATATTAGTTGTATATAAATGGAATTTCTTAGAGACGGTTAAATTTTCAGTTGCCTTGAAATTTTAACCAAATGTTTTTAACAGTGTAGATCTCAAATTATGCAAGTCATACTTTCAGTATTTTTCCAAACAGGGGAAGCAAACAGGTGTATTTGTTGTGACAGCTCCCGACTCGACTGAAGCAGGCCTCCTTGAAGTGTTTTGCCGTCACAGCTTTTTTGTTTTTGCAGTTAAGCTGTTGTTTGTCGAGCGCGTCAAGTGAACTGGAAGGAGACGCTGTGCATCGCAGCCAGATCACTGCAGCATCTTAGCTCTGCAGCACAGACGCTGTGACGGGCCTGCAGATTCAATTACAACATCTGACAAGATCTGCTGCAAATGAGATATAAAGACAGCAAACATGTGCACTCCCTCACACAGTACGAAGAGTGGAACTGTTCAGCATCACACAAGCAAAATTACTGATGACCAGCTATTTACAGAGAGGCTGCTGACAGAGCAAAATACAAGCATAAAGGGGAAAGACAGAGGAAAGGAGTGGATCTGCATTTTACTTACTGAGCAGCTCAACGCTGCACATGTGCTGAATTATCACTTCACTGTCTACCTAATTAGTGCGTTCTTTTAGTGTTCATGTCCTTAAAGAGTGACTTTCTATCTGTTGTTTCTCTGTCAAAGGAGAATCTTTCTTGTCCTCTTCAGCTCAGGTTGTGAAGGGCCATTTCTCCATGCACATGCAGCATTACAATTCAGGTTTCGGCGAAAATTGAACTTAAAGTAGTACCCAGAGCGGGCGAACTTTTTTGACGCAATGATGGCCGTTTTGGTGAGGTATTTATTCACTGTACAGTGATTCAGAAGCTCCTCATTATCTTCAGCTTCCAGAAATAATGAACAAAAGATGATGTTGCACTCCATTACACACTGCTTTATCTACACGAGCCCTGAGAGAGTTTGCAGAAGAACACACATGTGGGTGTGTAACAAACACACTGAGCTTAGAGTGATAAGAAAGAAAAGGAACGGGATGGATAGCAGTGCAGCAGGGAGGATGCTCACAATTAGATGCATAAAAATGTGATATTATGAGAGAGACACCTCATCTTGAATTTCTTCTTAATGTACTTGCACCAAATTTCATCATGTTGTTGCTAATTTGGCTCAGTTTGAAGATCGTTAATAAAGGATCTGCTGTAACTCCATTAGGCTGTAAAGTCTTGCTTTAATATCAGGCTGAATAGAGGTGAGCAATAATCCAGATTGTTCTATAATTGCTTATTTGCATTAGTCAGGGCAATGCAGCGTGAGAGCTGAGGGTCAAATCCTAAAAACAAACAGGACTAATCCGTCCAGTTTTTCAAAACTCATGGACTCTGTCTGGTAAAGGAGTCATTATGGGAAGATTAACATAACATTAAAGTCACCACACTGTTCTCTATTTGCATTTCAGCCCCTTTTTCCACGTCGATTCTATACGAGGGCGTCGGATATTTATGTCACACGCTCTGCTTTAAATCCATCTCCATAACAATCCATCGTGCTTTAGCTGTTTGGCATAGCACTTAGATCACAGAGACAATATATTCTTGCAGGTATTAATGGAGTGTGTTAAGGGGCTTGTCTCGCCGTTGCCAGTGAGTACAGCATACAGTAATGGAAAAGGTGGGAGGAGGGGCAAGAAGGAGCAGGATGAAGGGAAGCTTTTAGGAAGAAAATGTGCAGCTCTCTGAGATGCTCCAGAATCTCATCAGCCTCAACCCCCAGTTCTTTCCCCCCGTTTTGTTCGCTCTCTCTTCTCATAATTGCCCTTGTTGATAGATATCGAAGTGTCCCTTAATAGAGGATTTGACACAGATGCAGAGCTAGTTTTTTTTTTTTTTTTTTTTTAAATACCTGACAGCCTCCTCAAGGGCACCACCACACAGCAAATGCTCTCTGAAAGCAAATCCTCCCATTTGTGTGGTGATGTTCTACACCTCCGGTAGGGAAGTGGTTCACCCAGCACACGCACAGTATATTCACACTGGGATAATGTAAATTATGATAACACAGGGGTGCTGCGCTTTCATTTTCATATTAGTCTCCTGTGTCCTTTGGCAAGGTGTAATCGTTTAAACACGGCGAGACCCCGGCGCCATGCTGCACCAGGCAGACTACTGGGGTGCATAAAAGCACCGTGTTCTATTGGTTGTCATTCTTCATGGATGACCAGAAGCTTCTCTCATCCCCGTCAAGCCGTTTTCGACCTTCAACGCAGCCGTAGCTGACATGTCATGACAGAAAAAGTGACAGAGATTTGTGTTTGCACAGAGGCGAAAGGACTGCACGAGGAGGAGGGGAGCAGGGAGGCTGAATGGCAAGAAGCACATTCAGCAGCCATGAGCAGCGACTGGCGAGCGGATGGTCCCGCAGGAGAGGCGGTGGTTTTGCTGAGTGTGCGCTTGGAATACTGATACACGGCCACAGCACCCCTCCCCACCCAGGCCAAGCCCCCCATCTTTTCTGTATGCCGCCACACGATGCTCGACCGAAAACAAGTGCAGACATAACACTGGGCGCTGCAGACAAAACATCACTTTCGGTACAAGCAGCGTAAAGCTCTGTGGGAGATGGAAGAGCTGCACTCCAACACTGCAGGAGAACATTCGCTCTCAACCTGAGTTTTTCACAGAGGAAGCGTTAATGAACTTTTTGACAATGAGCAGATTACATTGCTATCTCCAAGAGCTTAGTCTCAAAGTCCATTTTTGTCCTTGGAAACAGCAGCGGACAAACAGTCTCATCTCAAAGTCCATTTGGTAGCCGTGCTCGAGCTTCTGATTGGATCACACATGAAGAAGAAGTCCTTCAAGTACTCGAGGAAAGAAATTTACATCAACATCTTCAATTCTATTCAGACTTTTTCAGACAGATTTCGTCAAGCTAAAAGTTGTTTCAAATCAGAAGCACTAACATCAAAAATATATTTTTAAGGGTTGACTTTAGGCAATAGGTGTAGTGAAGTGCAGAAAATGTGTTTAGAAAATGTTTTAAAATATTTAAATTGACTAATACTAAAAGGATATTGTCTTTTTTTTAGCTAGGTGAACAAAGCAGACAACTGTGAGTATACAGCCACCAAACAATCATGGTTTTATCAGATATACACCAAACCTCACCGGCTGAGAATAATCGACTCATCATTTTCTGGCTCGGCCTTTGACCCAGCATGATAAATGCGTCTGTAGCTCAGGAGGATGTTCCTCTGAAGACTCATTAAGCACACAGACACCAGACTGCCACCAGTGTTGGGGGATGGGTCTTGAGGAACGAGGTTTTGCCTCAATGTCGTGTCAAAGTCTCCTGAAACCTACTGGCTATCAGTAGCTGCTTTAGCTCATTGTCCTTCTCTTTTCACGCTCTGTGGAGAACAAAACCCCCATCGAGCAGCATTCAATCAAATACACTTCCCTTCCATTTATGGAGGTAATGTCTTATGTAATGTTGCTTGAAAACTCATTACAGACTGTTAAAGGGATTAGTTAAATGTTTTTTTGGGCGGTACAAATTGCTCTCTGGTAGCGGTTGTGAAATGCTAAATGAAGTTAAGATATGGATGCGGCCAGTCAACAAAAACACATCATTCAAAAAAGTCTCTTTAAATATCCACAACAGATTTCACAACGGATTTTGATGCTTTAATCTCCATTCAGACTTCTGTGTGTCATGGAACTATTTTAATGAATAGTTCAAAGTCTGCGGGCAGCGAGCATTGGAAACATAATTAAGATGTTTCATTGTTTTGTAGGAGTAGCTCCCTTTCCTGAAAGCTGTCACGTTGCTGAAATGTGTTTGTCCACAGGATCAGTGAAGCTAATGTCTATCTATTCAAAAACCACCACAGAGTAAAACTCTGAGCAAGGTGAACAGGAAGGCATCGTAACAATCAGGGAAATGTTGATTCAAGACTTGTACTTAGCGATTGTTGACTGGCTTTCAACAAGATCTGGATTTATGCTAATGACGGACCTTTGACTACTTACCATGTCAGAAATGTCATTGATCAAGCCGAACTGTCTGCAGCCTTTTGACAGCCATCTATTGAACACTTACAACCTGCCTCCACATGATTGATCACATCTATTGAGTCAATCCAGCCACTATTGATTTGTTCAGCTTTGCTTACCTCCTGCTATTGAGAAGTTAACCCTTTGGCTCTGAGTTGTGCTTGCTATGGATTCCGGCGGTAGTTTGTGATCAGTCCTAGTGGCAGTGGTGATTACCCCCGGCTGCTCCTGCACGGGCCCCGACCTGGTCTCGGAGAAGCCCAGGTCAGCCCCACTGTGAGTGGGGTCACTTTCTGTCACTGTGGCCTCTCCAGCATGGAGGATAATATGAAGAGTTGAGTCCTGGGGTATTCTGACAAACATGGATTCTGAGGATGTAGGGGGAGTAACGGTCAGTGTGGTCTCCACCAGTCCAGGGATTGTTGTTGTGGTTTGGGCCGCTGCCCATGTCAGGGCAGTGGGAACTGTAGTTTCTGGCGCTATCGTGGAAGCGATCTTTTCTGTAAAATCTTCAGCCTCCTCTTTATCAGTGAGTTCCTCGGGGAGGTGTTGCGGAGTGGCAGCCGTGTTGGGTCCCGCTGCTCCTGCGGTGCCCCGTGGTGGGTGGGTATGTGTTGCATTTTGTTCAGGAGTCCTTGTGCTTGTTGGACTGTTGGTGAACAGAGTGTTTCTGATAGAACTGCTTGTGGGAGAGTAGGAGTCTGGAACAAGAGTATCATTGTGGCTCTGCGCTATGCCGCTGTGTGGAGAATCTGATGTTCCCGTGGGAAGTGATTCCACTCCTATCTTTGTCACGCTTGTTAGGAGCCCCTGAGTCGAAGTGATGGGTGGTTCAGAGGCTTCAGAAATGCTCCCTTCCCCTGAACCCAAGTGGTCTCGCAAGTGATCGATTGGCTCTGTCAGCCCTTTGGCGGTTGTGGTCAACACAACCGCCTCGTCGTTACTGTCTGAGCTCCCATAAAAGGGGATTTGGAACGATAGCGAGGGAAGGGAAGGGAGCTTTGGCCACCAGGAAGAACTTTGTTTACTTTCAGGTGGGCTCTCTCTTGATGGCGTCGGCCCCCAGAGGGCTTCTTCATCAGCCACAGCATGCTTGTGAAGTAGCAAAAAACACCAGAAGCAGAAAGCCAAGGTCCGGAGGAGGCGAAGCATGCTGTCGACAGTGGGGCACGGACCGGTCACATGTTGTTCTCCATTCTCCTGCTCCCTGAGGCGGGTTTGGCTGGCTGTCCGGCAAAATGGCCTAAAAGACAAGAACACAGCGAGTGACACACTTTTCATCCACCCTCCTGACAGCTAAATTTAAGCCCACGAAAACCTAATAGAATTCGCATCTGTTCATTTTTCTTTTCATCGAACATTTCTGGAAGGCCAGGTTTCCGTTTCTCAGAGGATGACCTGCTTTTCGCCTGGTTTTCCAGACCGTTAAAGTAAATCAAGTCTAGAAACTGTGCCACCCATTACAGGCGACTGCTGAAGTTAGCAGGCTAAAAAAAATATGTCACCCACCACAAATCACAACAAGAACTTAAGCATTATGGACACCCCACAATTTGTGGTGTCCCGTTAGATGTGGTGGTCAGTATTTATGTCATACTGCTGCTCACATTCATGCTGTGTCGCAGTGGTTGGGCGGCTACACGGACTGACCAATTAGAGAAAGAACTTCCATCCATATGTAATCTATTCAGTGAAGAATGGCCAAGACATAATGTGTGTGTGAGTGGGGCTGGGGGAGGTTTGTGAAGAATTAGGGTCCGAGTTGCCAACATAAGAAAAGAGGGACCTCTTTTCCTTTTGTGGAGCACTGAGTGGTTCAAAGTCACTAGCCTGTTGCCTCAGTGAAACGATTGGAGCACCAAAGGAATTTCCCCTGTGAGAACAACAACCTGTATGCTTTATCTGCACTTAACTCCCCACTAAACTCCCCCCCACCCACTCCCACCCGAGTTTGGCCTTGCTCTCTTTCAATCTCAGATTTATTTGTTCTTGAAAGCGGAGGGAGAGAGATCCGTTTGTGTGGGAGTAAAAAAAACAAAAACATGAATATTCACAGAAATAAGCTATCAGAGTGAAGTTCTCTCCAGCTTCTCTATCATACTCTCATACATCATAGCGCTATTTCACACTTTTTCTACCTCTCTTCTTCTCTCTGACAAGTTTATTTACGACTCCCCTTTCCCCCCAATCCATGCCAGCTCTCTCTGCTCTCCCAACTTCTCGCTGTTTGCTTTCGTACCCACACACACCAGATCAATCAGCCACTAGCGTAAGAGTCTTAGGCCCGTTCTCGCTGATCAGGAGAGCAGGGACTTGACCTCCCGTCTCCCCCTCTGTTCCCGCCTGGAGGGATGAAACCAGCCCGGATACGCAGTCAGCTGCTGAGATATGAAGGCTGACTACAAGGGGGGGGGGGGGGTCAAACACAGAGCTTCCCACACACTCCCTCGTTTTAGCATTTTGACTGAACAGCATGAAAATCAGCTTCCAGTGAGGTGAGGTTGTTTTTAGATGCCTGCGTGCTGAAGCTTGCACCAACCATCCCACACACGGTCACATTTCTTGCATGCAGAGATGATTGTAGATGAATTTGGATCTGACGCTGCATGTTAGTGCAGTTATGTACTTGTTCGCCCACATGTGCTGTTCTATAGTAGGTACTCACACTCATGCATGCACGCTGCGTTGCCTTCTTCAAGACAATTATAAATCAATACACTATTAAATGCTGTGTTTAAAGAGAAAGGGAAAGATGCCTTGTTGAGGAACAAAGTGTGATTAGTTGTGAAGCTTGAATTATAGTCCATCCTTGATTGCCTTTCTGTTGATTTGATGCATTACTGATCAATTATTTAAACAGCATCAGGAATATGTATAATTTATTTTGGCTAACATTCTCACATTTCACGTCAGTATCACTTTCACTCAGCACCGTGTGGTAAGAGGAAACTCCTGTAGCACACGAAACGACACTTCACGACTCGTCTTCCAGCATGTTTTTAAGTTTCCAATCGTAGAATCGCTCAATCAGATTGACTTTCATCGGTAACATCTCATCATCGAGCAGCGTGCACGATTCTGCTCTTTCCAGTCACTCAGTCAAGTTGAAGACTTTCAGTTTGTACTTTGTTTGATTTGACTCATGCGCCATGGCAGATGGTATTCTGTTGATGGCTGACTCATCTTGTCGTGGCACGCATGCAAGGGCCTTTTCTTAAAGATGTTTCTTAGGCTCGACCACCTCCAGGAAAGTAGCTGAAGTTAGAATTCACTGCAGCTCTGATTTGATCACGATTACCATTAACTACTATTTTAAAGCTCCAAAAGAGGGTTTATCTTGAAATATACATGTACCCTCCTCAAGATAAGCATCGACTGTATTTCTTAATACTTTTTTTTGGCCACTTTGGGCAGAATCAGGCTGTAAACACAACACGACCATATTATCGGCATTCAAGTTCATATGGCCAACATGTCCAAATACACTAGCATATTTACAGCAAATACTTAGCATTATCAGGTTTCATTTGGAGATGTGTTTCTGGTCACCTGATGAATCTAAGTCCAGTACTCACTCTTTCTTTAGCTCTGGTTTGCAGGATCATGCAGGAAACATTTGGCTCTTCAGCAGTAAATTGCTCCTCTGTGTTTGCCAGGTAGTCGCTAATTTTGCCTGCAGTTTGGTTCAGAGCAGGTAGCATAGAGTCGGTTTATCAGAGCTTTCCGCTGACGACATCGGGAGTGAATTAAAACATTAAAGCTGCGGGCCAAAAAACAAAATATGAGCTGAGGGGAATTAAAAGAGTTGTGTGTTTGTCCCTATGAGGAAAACACTTGCGCAAACACAGTCATGTCACCCATCAATAGGATAAAAACATTAAGAATAGCAGCTTTAAACAAAACATCTAATTAGTAATTAGCTGTCAAGAACTGCGTTAACCAATCACAGTCTTAAAAGCATTCTAAACAAATTGGCAATCAAGCTAACAAATTGATAACCTCATGTACTAGCCACTAGTGAGTCGAAAACCACAACACAGCTTCTGCATTACTACAATTCCAGAGTGGCCCTTTAACTTTCTTGTCACCATTCATGACCACATCAAATACATGCCTGTTAGTGAGGGCATTGTCTGGCTTGACAGGCAGCAGAGCAAGTGGAAAAGGGAACTATAAAAAGTGTCTGTGGGGATTTTACAAGTCCCCTCCATTATTTTGCTGGCGTTTTGTCTCGCTGCTCCCGACAAAGATGGGGCCTGCCGCTGTAGTGTGCTCAATGGAGCAGAGACGGAGAAAGACAAGGAGAGAGGCAGAAAGGAAGGGCAGAGAGCAAAAGACAAGGGCAGTAGAGGAGAGTGCGAGAGAGACAAAGACACCGTATTGACATTCAGTTGTGGCATTCTTAGTGCAGGAGAGTAAACTCTGCGGCAGTCTCCCTAATGCTCATTTTAGTTTGTTGCCAGAGCCTCTTGTATTAACTCTGTAAACAGACTCTGGTCTTTCAATTTAGTCTGTGTGTGTGTGTTTGTGTGTGTGTCTGCGTGTGAAAAGCCCCCTCACTCTCCCTTCTCTCACATCCATCAGCCATCTTGCTCTCAATCAGCCGTCAACCTGCTGTACAACATTTCTCTATGGAAATTTCTCCATCCTAAATTAACCTGACCGCAGTATCACGCCGTTACAAGCCCCCTCCGCGAAGACTATGATCCTAACAAGGCCGCTGTGGCAAAGCTAACGAGAGAGAGACAGATGAAGAGAGGGGGTGCGGGCTCGGAGAATGAAAGGAAAGGCAAATGAAGAAGAAAGCTGTTAAAGGAGTGGCGACTGAATTAGAGGTGTGCGTCGCTCCTGAGTGATTGAAATGGAGAGGCTCTACACTGAGGGGAGCCACAAATGGAGACGAATTGACTGTGGCCAAAATCATTATTATTTAACAAACCTGCTATGAACACGGCCAGGCCTGAGGATCAATGCCAGCAGTGCAGGATAATGGAGTAATTTACCTCCCTGCAAATGGCCACTGTTGTGGGTGACAGTTGTTTTCCTCTGAATCGCCTGTGTGGGTGTGCATAATTTACAAGCACTGTAGTTTTCACTCTAGTATTATTTCCATGTTTATATGATGGTATGTTAGCATCAGAGCTTGTATTTACATGTGCACCCTCCCACATGCTGTTGGGTGCTGTATTTTCACATCACAGGCTCTATCTCCCATCTAAGGAGTCAACTTATGGCTTTTTCCTGTTGTCCTCTCCGACTTTGATGCTTACGCGGGAATGTCAATACTGAACAGATCCAATCTGACTTTCCACTTAAGGCCAGCAGGGATTTATTCTACATAAAGCAGCGCATTTGAAGGGCTTTATAAGGTGTTAGAGAGCTTAACACAGCGAACAAGTGTCTGTCCATCCACCTATGAATCGATGTACTGTAGTACTACTAATCTGGAAGACTGCATTGTCTTCTACGTTCCAGGATTCATTTAACACTTGGCTTATTTATTCTTTACAGACAACACTGCAATAGGCCATATTAATATTGTAATTTAAAATGAATCAGTCAGGTTATCGGTATTCTAGTGTTTTCATAGTGTGTTGCCAATGGCAGACATATAATGTTGTCCATTTCAGTGCAATCTAATTTTAAAGGAATAGTTTAACATTTTGGGAATATGAGAAGACTTGTCTGATAAATATACAGCTCCTCCCTCTTAGCTTATCTTAGCATAAAGGTTGAAAACAGGTGGAAACAGCTTACTGGCTCCGTCTTGGTGTCTCTGTGGTGTGACAGCAAGTCTCTGGAAAGTTACCTCTTCTGGGCAGGAAATAGTCCAGTTCATTATTTGTTAAGACCGCAGCTGATTGTTTTTACTCTTTGATACAGATTAAACAAACATAATACACCGTGTTGTGGGCTTTAAGTGTGTTGGTAGGTGGACCTTCAGACAGAGCCAAGATAGCAGTTTCCAGTCTTACTGCAAAAGATAATCGGCTGCAGGCTGTAGTGTCATGTTTAGCAGAAGGTGTGCTATTGCTCTTGTGACCTAACTCGAAGCCAAAAAGCATCCCAAAGTGTCATTTTTAAAAAACAGATTCCAGACCCAGATCCCAGTTTGTGTTTCATCGATCCCTGTTTAACTTGACTATATAATTCCTTATTTGACAACATTTTCAAGCTGATTCTCTGGCGTCCCATCACTAACTTGTGAGTTGCAAGGTACAGATCCACAGATAGAAATGGTGCAGCCAGCTGCAGTCAATAGTCCCTGGACATTATTGACCATAACGAGAGCTGCTCTCATGGCCGGGGATAGCCACACCTCTGGTCATGGGTCCAAACGAGCGGCATCACAGGCAGGACTCCGACAGGTTACGTCTGCCCTGCAGGCTTTACAACCAAACCATCCTGAGTCATGCTACTTACAAACAAGATTAATGCCTTGCTGTCTTAATCTGTGGGGTTTCCTCTGGCCATTTTACAAATTCACTTCCCATAAGCAGAATTCTTCTCGGAGCATTAGCAGCACCATGAATGATCTCGTCTGGACTTTCATTTTTGCAAAACTTGTTGATTCGCTCAAATGTAATTTTTCCTTTTTCTCAGATTAGTTTGGTCCTCCCAACATCTTCCGTGCCTCTTACACTCCACTTATTTAAAACCCGACTTTGACCACTCATGAAACACATTCCCCATTCTTGTGACTGACATTAATTGTGTCGGGCTAATGCTTATGTTAGCCCTGCAGCTGATGAATGCAGTGAACCTGCCGACTATAAAGGGTGCTCTCAAACACAAGCGTTCCACCGGCTGCCTTTGCCATGGTGACAGCCAAAGCCAAAGACGTCTCGCTAATCCCCGGGATTTGAGCACCTTTTGGACTCGGCTGTTCCGCTTGTAGGAGTGTGCTGCACTCAAATGCAAATAGCAGTCACACACACACACACACACACACACACACACACACACACACACACACACACACACACACACACACACACACACACACACACACACACAAACAACCCATGCTTGCAAGAGCATCTGCTGGTTTGCTAGCACCAACACACACATGCATAGATTCTGTGCGTCCTTACATTCAAATAGAATGAATAAACATGATTATGATATGCATAATCCTAGGCAGGTAGTCATGAAAATTACAGATGTTATCATCTTTATATGTCAGGTTTACCTAGATGACACACTGACAGACACACAGCCTCGCATGAATACTCCTACCAACACACACATTTCTGGTTTTCCTCTAGATTTCCTATTAAATGATTCCCTCTGATGTCCTTAATCTGAAGCCCTCTCCCATGTGTTACAGGGTATACAGTATGTTTGTGCACCTCAGTGTGTAACAGCATGCATGTGGGAGTCAGACCCACACATCCCTGTTCCTAGATGCAAAGCAGCTGATTAACATACACATGCAAACAGAGAGAGATGCACAGACAGGCGGATGAAAGCGTGTCAGCTGCTTACCTACAGATGTTTGGAATAAGATGGAGAATCCACAGCCAGCGGTGTGTGTGAGTGTGAGTGTGTGTGTGCTGCAAGAGAGACCGTCTTTCTGAGCCCGTGTAGGTTTGTCTGTGTGGAATAGAGTTCCAGTCTCCCTCCCTCCCTCCCTCTCTCTCTCTCTCTCTCTCTCTCTCTCTCTCTGTCTCTCTATTTGTCTATCTCTCTCGCTCACTGCATCAGTAGTCCACTGTGTGGCTCCCATCACAATGCCTGTGGTCACACCTCACCGAGCAAATTGTTCATTAGCGGAGATCACCCAGTGCTGCGGACACTGGGAAACAGAGTTAGGCATCAGACTGCAATCGCTTATGCAAACACACATGTTACGTGCACAGCCTTTGCACACCTCCATGTGCGCACAGGCACAGGCTGTAAGCTGAATTCAGCAGTTTTCAGGCAGGCATTAAGACCTAATAGTATGCTGATGTGGACTTTTTGGGTCACCCAAAAATAGCTTTTCTTTATATCACAACCTGGTTCCAAAAAAGTTGGGACGCTCTGTAAAATGTAAATAAAACAATCATTTTGCAAATGAATAGTTTTGCGTGAAGTGTTCCTGAGGCCACAGAGTAACATCCTTTATCCAATCATGTGTTCACAAAGTGGTGAACCTCGCTCCATCCTTGCTTATGAGCCACTGAGCCTTTCCAGGATGCCCCTTTCATACCCAATCATGATACTATCACCTGTTACCAATGAACCTGTTGCCAACAAACACAAGCTGAAGAGTGACAGACAGCTTATAAGAAAATCAAAGGATCAGCCAGATTACAGAAACATTTGGCGGTTCAATCAAACTATGGCGAGTAGAACAAGTCAAGGCTGAACCAGGAGGTCTGTCTGTAAACTGTGATGTGAGAATGGATAGTTTGAATAATACTTTTAACATTTGCTATGGTTTTCTGAGTAAACTGTGAAGCTTCGGATGGTCTGACGGCTTGTGTTTCTTGGCTTCTTTTTTGTGTAAACAGTAGGAGTGATTCAAAATTCAACCTCATTGCCAAACAAGAACGTCAGTATTGGACAGCTGTGTAAAACCCAGAATTAAGGTTCAGTGGCAGCGTTTTCAAAATCTGCTCCTTCTGCAATGTGTGCGAATGGCAGCTATGGTTGAGTTGAGATTAGGGATTAACCAGAGTTACGACAAATAGGTATGAGTTAGGGAAAGATTATGGTTGCTGATGATGAATGCAAAAGTTCATCACAGGTCTGCAATAGGATGTGAGCTCCAGTCTCCTCTGATCTCCACAACCTCGCTTTCCACCATCCTACATATCGGGAGGTACAGAATTGTCCAATATGAACTGAGGCTGTCCAGCCAAACTAAGAAAATAACTCAAGTTCTCCCATAAAACATCTGTTTTATTAGTTTCCATCCCGCCCTACCCAAGCGCAGAGCAACTCACGTCATGTCTAACCTCCTCCAAAGTTTACCCGAGGTTGACGCGATTCACCTTTGGCACAGTTTGAAACTGACGTCTCTCTGTTGACATCTTGGGTGTCCAGTCAATGGAGGGTGTTACTGTTGTGCACCAACTTTGGCACAACATTCCTCAGATCTCTGCCTCTGTGATCCCCAGGAATTTCCCAAATATAGAAACAATCAACGAACTCCCACCCCGAGGAAACGTAATTTCCTGCGCCTTGGTTGAGCACTGTCTGCCGGTGATGAAGCCCCCTCCCCAGCTTGGCTCAGTCCCGCCGGCGCAGTCGAGATCGCCTTAATGACATGTTTGACCTTGACTCTCCTTGCTATTCTTACCACCTTTACTTTTACCCTCGTGAGATAAAAGACTAGTTTCCTTGCTCGGCGCCTGTTTCTTCTACTTTGAATTCAGCGTATTGCCGTGTTTTTATGCAGAATAAATTGGATTTAGATTGGATGTATTGTGTGAAGATGTATATCATCCACACTTGAAATATATACACTGTTATTCTGACCTTCAAAAGTAGTCAAGACAGCTAAATGCTAATACTGTAATGTGTGAGGGGCTGACACAGAATGTACCTCTCATACTAAACTGAGCTGGAGAAGTCTTTTAAGAACAGTTAAGAGTCTACTGTTTTTCAGTAACAAAAAGCAGTTTTTAGAGACAGGTGATCTTGTATAAAGTTTGTTTACAGCCTCGTTTAATGCTAATGAAGAAATCAATTTTTTTTTCAGTTTTTTTTTTTTCATCGTCACAATTTCTTATTTTTTTAATTACTTAAGTTTCTTATTTTGCCTTTATAGTAACACAAATATAAGACATAACTGAGGACAGACAACTCAACAAAAATGTAACATTAACATCGTAAAACTTGACTGGAAGATGGTAAAATTACATTTTAAATACATAATGTACACATGCATTTCTTCACATGTGCATCAGATATCTCATCAAATGTAGCTTTTCCTTGAAATAAATGTAAATAGAGCCAAAATTATAATGACATAGCAATTGCAGTGAAGAAGAAGTCAATTATTTGAATGCTGACAGACAGAAACTTAATCGGCACCCAAATTTCCACCAAAACAGCCATTTCCTGGTTCCAGCAACTCAATTTTCTACTTTTCTCTGTTTCACCTCATTGTTAATTGAATATCTTTGGGGTTTGGGACTGTTTTCAGTCAGACAAAACAAGACATGTGAAGACGTCACTTTGGCTTCTGGGAATCTGTAATAGGAACTATTTTATTAATTGATAAAGAGAATAATCATGAGTTGCAGCCCTAATGAAAATATATGATTTATTTCCACTGTCTCTGCTTATTTAGCTTCTACTCCAGCCAATCAAAGCGTGTATCCTGCCGTAGCACTGATAATACTCTTCCCCTTCCAATTTAAGATAACCCCTGTGGACCCGCTCACGCACTTTTACACATATTCCTGTGTTATCAGTGTGACTAATGGCAGTGGACTGCAGTGTGTTAAAGGGACTTTTCATGCTTTCTCAGGTCTGCCTGGTGTCTTGAGGACACTGTGAAACAGATTGGAGTCCCCCAGAGAATACTAAGAATTCAGTGCGTGTGTGTGTGACTTTATACTGATGTCCTCTCCTTGTACAGTCCACTGGCTCCAGCACACGGAAAGTGCCAGACAATGCCAGATTGTGGAGGTCAAAGAAAGTTTCTTTGTCTTGAGAAAAAAAAAAAACAATGGACTCTATCTATAGTTTATTGGCTCTGCCATCTATATGGACCCTGGCCAGGGCCATTTTTATAGTTTTATAGTGACAGAAAGGTCAAGACTTCAAATCTCCCCAAAGCACGATTTAACCTTTGTGAGTGTTTTTCTGCATCTATGAATATGTCTTAATTATGTTTCACACCACAAGCTGTAATTCACTGAAGTAAAAACAGGCCGAGGCGTGTCATTAATCGAGGTCATAACGTATGGAACGGCAGCAGTCACGGCGTAAATATGTCCTTTGAAATAATCCATAAAGACAATCTGGCATGGGGAGAAATCCAATACACACTCGGCTGCTCTTCACCAGCAACGCAACGTTTCGAGTCTCATGCGAAAGTAAAGTGAAGCTGTTATGTGTGAATGGAGAGTGTGTGTGTGTGCGTGTGTGTGTGGACGTTCTGGTGTATATTTTATGAATGTGTTCTCACACAGCTTTCCCTGCAGATTTGATGTGGCTGATTAGGGCTGTTAGATGAGAATCCGGGATGACCTCGGCGGGCAAATTGTCTGCATTTAGTTGTGTGATCACCGCACTCAACGTACCATGGTACAGTGTGTGCCTTTCATGAAGCATGCGTGCACTGTTGAAAGATGCATTGAAGCTTAAAGCGAAGCAGTTTGTCTGCACACATTATTCACATGAATTTGACCGTGGCGGTCTCTATTTATCCACTATAAAACGCTATGTACTCGGAGTGCAGGCATTCGCTCTAGCTAGCAAACAGTATGTACTCACTGTGTGTGTGCGTGTGTCTGTTGGCTAACATGGCTAATATATTAGCAAACAGTTGAATATTCACACATCCAGCAGACACAGACCAGCATGAACCTGGAGTCATGTTTCAGACCACTTGACCAATATAGCTCAAGTATTTGCTCTCTTTAAGCCTCTTTTGCTGCTAAATGCTCCACTGTGTTCACTAGCTTGTCACTGTCTAATATTTGGCCGTGAACAGTGCTTTTATCAGAGCCTTTTCCCTGGAAACAGCTGCCTGCTCCTTCTGGAAACCACGCCGATAAGAGTCATGAGGCTGAATCAAAACAATAAAGTTTAAAACCGTGTCATGAAGCAGAAACACTGTTTCCATGGTAGCCCTGTGTTTTTTTTACCTGATACCTGCCAACCAATTAGAAACAAGTATTCTCTGTGCTCACAGTCCAGTATAACTGCTAAATTAACATTATAGCAGATGAAACATCTGGAGGTATCGAATGGGTCCAGTGAGATGTGAGCTTGTCATCTGTAATCAGTGACGGTGTGTTTAATACATCAGCTCTGTGCACTTACTGGGGATTTCACGTGGTTTCCATACCAATAAGGAAGATTGATGGGATAAAAAAAAAAAAAAAAACGCAGACGACAGGTGTCACACATAAGATACAACAGTCGCCAAACATGTTCTGAATGCAAATCGTGCCCTCACACGGAGAGGGGTTAAGAAGATGGAGGGAGACGGATGAAGGGGGAGGGCTGATGGAAAAGACGGCAGAAAGATAAAGAAATGATGGCTGAACATGCCCTGTGCTGTGTTAGCCTTTATGTTTCTGCCATGTTTTGGGGAAATTTTTATATTTTTTCATGTTTAATGCTGCTGTAAACAATATTTTTATATTTACAGTGGATGAAGTAAACATGTGTAATGTGAAAGTAGTGAAGAGTCAACAAATAATTATCCTTGTACTCAAATTACTTTTTTGTTGTAACAGGTAGCGTAACATAATCAATTATTTACTTACATTTTCAAATGAGGAATCCTTTACTATTAAGAAATTGCTGTATTTCCTGCTCCTTTTGTGGCTACAAAAAGAAAAGAAGGGAAATCCCACATGCATCTGCATTGCTTCTGTTTCTTTGCTACGTCTTGGGCGTAGCTGCGTACCTGTGGAAGGCATCCAATCAGTGTGCATGTGTAGCTCAGCAAGTTAGATAGTGGATGTATTCGCATTAATCTGAATTTGTGTGTGTGAAAGGGACGAGAACATCACAGTGAAATGCAAATTGTGCCTGGGTGATACAGAAGTGCCTGTGAGCTGTGAAGAGGTCTGCTAGGAGAAGCGCCTGCAAGCAGTGCACATGCTCGTAATCATTTACCGTTAATAAAGGCTGTAATGGGGACATTACATCTGGTATTAGCCTGCAGAGTTTAAGGTTATGGGCTGTAGACTAGGGTATGCAATGATGGTAGAGTCAGTACATGCAAAGGTAGATACAGAAGGCGACACACACTGTGGATAACCAAAATATGCAAAGTAGCAAGTTGGATGTTTCCCTCAGGAGTTGGTGGAGAGCAAACCAGAGCCAAAAGCAGAGTGAACATTGAGCTTAGATCTGCTGGGTGGCAGAAAACATGGCTCCATGAATGCTGACGTTGCTTGCTGTTTTTCTTCATTTGATCGAAATTCATATTGTACAGTTAAAGCAAACCAGGGATTGTAAACAAAAGTCAGGCGGTCTCAAGCTTTACAGTTTCCATTTGCCGGATGAGATTCAAACACATTTGATGTAGAGCTCTTCACCATGAATTTCAGATGCCAACACCGCTGATAAAAGCATGACCTCAGACTGTTTTGCTCTTCATTATGGTTTGCTTCGCTTTATAAGCATGAGCAACCATAAAACTGAACATGTCTAATTCCTAACATTCCTGGTAGAGAAAAGCAAAGCCCTGTTTTTTCAATATTTTTGTTGTGACCATTTATCCTCACTAGCATTGTTGCCACCTGTTTCCAACAAACTCATGTAAAGAACGACATCCTCGTGCATCAGACTGGAGTTGGGAAGGCACATGATGCCAGGAGAAAATATGCCAGAGATGAGTGGGAGGGGTAAAAGGGAAAGACTGGGAGAAAAAGCAGGAAGCCGCAACAAAATTTCCACACCCTGATGTGGGTGGACCCCTCCTGCCCAGAGAACAGAGAGGGCACATTCTCCCCTCCTCCCCTCTATTTCTTCTCTGCCTCCCGTCCCTCCCAGCTCTCTCTTTTTGCTCGGACAATAGGGGCCATGGTGAAACAATGCAAAGAGGAAAGGCCGGGGGTTTGTGTGGCAGCAGTGAGGGGTGGTCTGAGGTGCTGAGAAGGGAACTTGGGTGAGAGGGCCTTGGAGCTTTACGGGGGGGGTCAGAGGAAAGCGATGGAAGCTTTCTTTTCCTGGGTGGGAGAGTTTTGATGAGGGAGACGTATAGAAAATCAGCAGGGATGAGGGGGGGTTGTTGAAGAGGCTGATGTGAGATGGGGACCAGGGATGTGGGGAGGAGAGGGGCACCCAGCGCTGAGGATAACACAGCCACATGGCCCAGGGGCCGAGGGTTATGTTTTTGTGGGACTCAAACGTTTTTCTGCCTGGCTGAGTCTGAAAGTGATCATGCTGAGCCAGGCAGAGAAAATCTCAGGCTTTTTCTGTTGCACACACACACACACACACACACACACACACACACACACACACACACACACACACACACACACATGCTTGGACAGAAGATAAACTTGTTAGCCCAGCTGAAATTAAAGCTGGACTAGTTTGAAAATATCACCAGATATTTAGTTTTATTGACTATCTGTAATAGTTTTTGGCTGAGGATCTGATTCTTCCTTAGATTTATTAGCTCTATCTGTGATGATGGTGTTGCTGTGCAAGCACTGAGCAATGGCCGCTCTGTTGCACATGCACTACACAAAGGACAGGTGTGTGGTGATGGCTGACTAGCCGATGTATTGCCTGGGCATCCCTTCATAGCAGTCAGGAGGAAAGAGTTACTTTATACAAATATGAATGTAGTTGAACTACCAGCAAGCTTCTGCAAAATGTAGCAAAACTACTCCCAAACACTGACCACAGTATCCCAGTTTATAGTTAAAGCCTTATACATACAGGCTTCTGAAGCAAGGGTATCATATTAGATGTGCAACATATAATCATGACACAAAATTCCTGCCACAACTGGGATATTACTGTGCATGCACACACCCTCCTTGAATTCTAGCAAAGCCAAAAATACTCTTATATTCCATACTTACTGTACTCATACTGAAGGTCAAACATGAAACAGAAGTACTGGAACATATAAGGCAGTTTGTGTGCGTTGCTGGGAGAAGGTGCATATGACTGCAGAAAATAGATCCAGGGAAGAAAAGGAGGAAAAAAGAGAAAGTGGTCGAGGATGTGATGACCTAAAACTGCCTCTGCTGCCCATGTGTGAAAAAATGCACAGACCCGATCACCACTGTGACAGCCATGTTACACTCACCGGCACATAACACTCTCATGACAGCTCACATTTACAGCAAGCGACGCCGAGATGAGCTGCCGGTGATGTCAGAAAAGACGTTTTCATGGTTTTAAAGCCACAGGAGAAAAAGTAGACTTAATGCAAGTAACACAGATGAGATTTAAGATTAGAATTAATATGAAACCACTGAGCCACCAGTTGGAAACATTTGTGCAGTGCAGCCAAGCTTTATTCAAACCTAAATAACTGTTTTGAATGGGACAGTTTATGATAATACCAACTTCAGGGGAATTCAGAGTGGAAGGCTGAAGGTTACCGGGCTGAAGGAAACATCAGGTACAGAATAAAATCTCTTGAAACAGATTGATGTACTTGTACTTTCCTAGAGCATTTACTTTATACTTGTAGTCCCCTACATTTTAGAGGAAAATATGTTATTTTTTTCTGACAACTGTAGTTTCGAGTTGCTTTGCAGATGAAGGTTCAAAACCTGCAATGAGCTGAAAGAATCCAAAATATTTTCATGGAGTGAAATAAGCCACCTCAGAGGATATAAAATGAGTGAAAGTAGCTCTTCTCACATGGTAATGCATCAGTGATTATGAGATAATATTGTAGCATATAAATGTGACACTGACAGAGCCCATTATGACTGATTTGTGAGTAATTTTACACTTTAACTGTAACTAACACTGAGGCCGCCATCAAAGATGACACCAAAGATGACATGTGGGGTAGTTTCCACTTTTCAGAAACAATTAAACAAACAAGATGGACTGAACACATTCATTTTAGTGGTCCACACTGAAGTAGTCTCTTTTCTCTGTGGACCAGCTGTGTTAACCTCTGGCTCCATCTCGTGGTGCTGAAATGTCTTGCAGTTACTTGATGAGTAGACCAAACAGATTTCATGACATCCTGATGTTTCCCTGTTTTTACATATGTCCACAGGCTTCTTGAACCTTCAACTTTTTCTCAAAGACACTCTCTTAAACTGTTGTTTGTCTCTTGTTCTGATGTTTCAGGGTACAAGGTTCATTTATTTGTCATTGTACAACACAGGTACAACACAATTAAAGGACAGCTATATTCCCTTTATGCTCCTCACAGAACAATAATGACAAAAATGGATGAATGAATAAAAGGTCCAAAAATGAAAAGTTTCTATGGTGAAGTGCAGAGGATGAGTTCAGAAATCTCACAGCCTGATGGAAGAATCTTAAAAAAAAAAAATCAAAACAAAACAAAAAAAAGGAGCCCATGTGTTCCTGGATTAGCTCCGCCTACTAAATGTGTCATCATGTGTGCAGCCAATGGGATTGAAGTGGCTTTGATGTAGTTCTAGATTGGAATTGGAATTGTAGTTCTAGAATGGTATTGGCAATAAATACTGCTGCAAACCCCAGCAGAGCAGTATCGACCTTGGATTTACACACAAGAGAGATACGCGTTCCACAGTGCAGATTATTACATCGATTCATTTATTGATTGATTATTATTCTGCTACTGACGAACACATCGTACTACGAGATTGTCTACTACAGGTGACTAGTGTCTACTACAGAGAACTGCTTTCTACTACAGACAACTGCTCTCTGCTACAGACAACTACAGCCTACTAGACAGTCCAATGGCGGAGAGAGGCAACCCCAGAAGCCACCAAAGGGGTCCATTGGCTGGTCCTGCTCGTCAGGCCCCTCCAAACCATTCCGCTGAATTCGTCCATCTGCAAAATGCCTTTCATCGCAGTCAGAGCCAGATCAACCATCTGAAGATCCAGTTGAACCAGGTGTGGTATCAGAGGGATCAACTGAGCACTGAAAAGAAGAGACTCAGCTACAGAGTCTCCAACTTGGAAAGAGAAATTTGCAGACGGGATGAGCTTCTGAAAGCCAGCAAGGAGATGAGGGAGATGGCAGAGAACCAGGAGAGACTGCAGATGACGGTGAACCATCTGGAGCAGCAGCTCCAACAGAGGGACACCGAAATCGTGGATCTCAAAAGGGAGAAAGACCATCTCTCTGACAAGCTCAAAGAGGCCGCAGATGCCACAGAAGCTCTCGAGGAGAAGCTCGCAGAGCAGCTGGTCAAGAGCGAACAGACCTGGTGCCAGGAGAAGAGCGAGATGGAGGGGAACCAGGAGAGACTGCAGATGACGGTGAACCATCTGGAGCAGCAGCTCCAACAGAGGGACACCGAAATCGTGGATCTCACAAAGGAGAAAGACTCTCTCTCTGACAAGCTCAAAGAGGCTGCAGACCACACAGAAGCTCTTGAGGAGGAGCTCCTACAGCAGCTGGTCAAGAGCGAACAGACCTGGTGCCAGGAGAAGAGCGAGATGGAGGAGAACCAGGAGAGACTGCAGATGACGGTGAACCATCTGGAGCAGCAGCTCCAACAGAGGGACACCGAAATCGTGGATCTCACAAAGGAGAAAGACTCTCTCTCTGACAAGCTCAAAGAGGCTGCAGACCACACAGAAGCTCTTGAGGAGGAGCTCCTACAGCAGCTGGTCAAGAGCGAACAGACCTGGTGCCAGGAGAAGAGCGAGATGGAGGAGAACCAGGAGAGACTGCAGATGACGGTGAACCATCTGGAGCAGCAGCTCCAACAGAGGGACACCGAAATCGTGGATCTCACAAAGGAGAAAGACTCTCTCTCTGACACGCTCTGCGAGGCACCAAAGGAGGCAGCGGCAAAGAAGAAACGCAGCTTCTGGTCTCACCTGAACTTCCTTAAGGCTGGACAGACAGAGGAAGACAAGGTAGAGATGAAGGAGCGGAAAAAGAAAGACAAACAAGAGAAGCGGGAGAGGAAAAGGAAAGAAAAGCAAGAGAGGAAGGACAAGAACAAGAACAAGAGTGAGGTTTAGAGGGGGGAACTGATTTGTACATACACTTAGTTTTGATTTGTTAGCCTCAATAGGCTTAGGGGTGCTTTTCCCTTGTATTTTGGTTCTCGTTTTGTTTCCATTTGAATAGTAGGCCTCATTTAGGAGGGTTTTGTTTTCCATTTTGTTTGGTGTGGTATTTAGGTAGTTCTCTTTTAGTTAGTATTATTTAAGCTCTTCCTTTTGAAGAGATCTCTTTTAGTTCAAGTTAATTAAGCTCTCACTTTTAGAGAGTTCTCTTTTGGTTAGTATTACTTAGTTCTCTTTTATATTTAGGTAAACTCTCATTTTAGAGAGTTCTCTTTTGGTTTGTATTACTTAGTTCTCTTTTATATTTAGGTAAACTCTCATTTTTAGAGAGTTCTCTTTTGGTTTGTATTACTTAGTTCTCTTTTATATTTAGGTAAACTCTCATTTTAGAGAGTTCTCTTTTAGTTTGTATTACTTAGTTCTCTTTTATATTTAGGTAAACTCTCATTTTAGAGAGTTCTCTTTTGGTTTGTATTACTTAGTTCTCTTTTATATTTAGGTAAACTCTCATTTTAGAGAGTTCTCTTTTGGTTAGTATTACTTAGTTCTCTTTTATATTTAGGTAAACTCTCATTTTAGAGAGTTCTCTTTTGGTTTGTATTACTTAGTTCTCTTTTATATTTAGGTAAACTCTCATTTTAGAGAGTTCTCTTTTAGTTAGTATTACTTAGTTCTCTTTTATATTTAGGTAAACTCTCATTTTAGAGAGTTCTCTTTTGGTTAGTATTACTTAGTTCTCTTTTATATTTAGTTAAACTCTCACTTTTAGAGAGTTCTCTTTTGGTTTTGATTTTTTCATTTGTTTGAAAAGCACCCACTTGCTCTTTTCGTTGTCTTGCCTTTCGCCTTTTGCGATTCAAAACAATTTTGAATACTTGAATACTGAATACTGATCAACTGGGGACTGAAAAGAAGAGACTCAGCTACAGTGTCTCCGACTTGGAAAGAGACATTTGCAGACGGGATGAGCTTCTGAAAGCCAGCTCTCAAGAGATCAAGTCCCCAGTCCCAGCTGGAACAGGCAGAAACCATCCAGCGCAAAGAGATGAGCGAGATGGAGGAGAACCAGGAGAGACTGCAGATGACGGTGAAACATCTGGAGCAGCAGCTTCTCTCCTGAATGTCTGTCCCTGCCGGTGACCAGAGACCGTCTGTGTGCTGCTCAACGGGCTGATCCTACACTACAGAAGTGCTTCTCAAGGGTGAGTGCAGACAAAGCAAGTGGTGAGAATGTGGTTTATCTGCGTGATAACAATGTTTTGGTGCGTAAGTGGTCGACCCTCCCCCACCCCCCCAAGCCGAAAATTTTTGTTTTGGCCAGTCCCTCGTTGGACAAGTTGGGCTGCTGCCGCAAAGATGATCTGGCTCAAATTGCGAGTTACTTCAGTCTCTCGTTCCCCAAACAAATTCTTAAAAATGAGCTTAAAGCTCTCGTTCTTGATAAGCTGGTAGAGTTAGAGATCCTCCTGGTGCCGGCACAACCAGGGCCAGTGATGCTGGAGGGTGATCCTCCCGGTGCTCTAACAGTCTCAGTAGCAGAGACTGGAACGGCTGAGCGGCCGCAAACTCCGTTGACGCTGCCTCGGTATGAACCGCTGTCTATTAGTACTGACTCCAGAGTGGAGGCGAAGCTGAACGTACAGCTTGCACGTCGCCTGATGGAAGCTCAGGAAAAGGCACAGGAGAGGCAGTTCCAGCTGGAGACAAAACGGCTGGAAATCGAGGCTGACAAAGCCGTGCGGCTACGCCAGCTAGAGCCCGAGGCTCACCCCTAGCGAGCTGGGTCGTAACAAAAAGTGGTGTCTCGTCCGGGATATCTGTTCAAAGATTCCCGGACAAGTTGGACTGCTGCCGCAAAGATGATCTGGCTCAAATTGCGGGTGGAGTTAGAGATCCTCTTGGTGCTGGCTCAACCAGGGCCAGCAATGCTGGAGAGTGATCCTACCGGTGCTAAAACAGTCTCAGTAGCAGAGACTAGAACGGCTGAGCGGCCGCAAACGCTGTTCACGCTGCCTCGGTACGAACCGCTATTAGTACTGACTCCAGAGTGGAGGCGAAGCTGAACGTACAGCTTGCACGTCGCCAGATGGAAGCTCAGGAAAAGGCACAGGAGAGGCAGCTCCAGCTGGAGACAAAACGGCTGGAAATCGAGGCTGACAAAGCCGTGCGGCTACGCCAGCTAGAGCCCGAGGCTCACCCTTAGCGAGCTGGGTCATAACAAAAAGTGGTGGCTCGTCCGCTGTCTATTAGTACTGACTCCAGAGTGGAGGCGAAGCTGAACGTACGGCTTGCACGTCGCCAGATGGAAGCTCAGGAAAAGGCACAGAAGAGGCAGTTCCAGCTGGAGATAAAACAGCTGCAAATTCGCTGATGCCCCGGGTATGTCTCCTTCCTCTACCACTTCTCAAAAACCTTTTGACATTAGCAAACATATTGCTGTAGTTCCTGTGTTCCGAGAAACTGAAGTAGACTCGTACTTTGCAGCCTTTGAACGCATCGCTACGGCATTGCAGTGGCCGCCAGATGTGCGGTGTCTCCTGTTGCAGTGTAAGGTGCATGGGAAAGCTCAGGAAACTGTAGCTGCGCTCCCAGTGGAGGACAGCCTCCACTACGATTCGGTTAAAGCTGCAATTTTACGTGCTTATGAGCTGGTCCCTGCAGCACAGACAGAAATTTGGAAAGCATAAAAAAGTATGGCAAGCCGTTCCTGCCAGAAATACGCCACATTCAGTTGCGTTTCAACTGCATTATGGCGTAAAAAACGCTGTTTTTTTCAGACTTCACGCCGTTTTTATGGCGTAATGCGCAATAAGAACGCGTAATGAAGTCCTCCGAGAACGCGCGTAAAAAACGCGGTTTTGTGCATCACAACGCGCGTAAAAAGGCGTTTCCCTCGTATGATAATAATCTCCATCCTTCTTTTCTCTCAGCCACTCAACTTGAAGTGTCTGCGCCCAATTGCTGATCAAGACAAGCAGACCAAATCAGTGGAGCGCAGATCTCCTTTGTGGCAAAGTGTGTCCTAACCCACCTTGTAGTTTCTCATAGGTTAATTTTGGGTGATAGGCAGGAAAATATCCCATAAATGAACTTTGTCGTTATTTTAAATTCCTCTTCCATGCATCGTTTATTTTGTTTTTCTTGGTCGATGCTTTTAGGTCATTGTTGGTTTTCACTGGTTTCTCTGTGGAGAAATAAGTGTGGAAGTTGTGCGGTGCTTAGGGTTCTGGACTTTGAAGCAGGAATCATTTTAGCTTGCAGGTACGAATCCCCTGAGTGTTTACTTGAACCCTTCGCGGGGTTTTTTGGTCGTTTCTTGTTTGTTTCTTTTCCTCCGTCATGCACCACGCTGCTATATTGTGATGTATTTGTTTGGATTAACCCACTGACTTTGCAGCCCTGTCTGAGTAAACAAGATGGCAGAAACCTGTGTGCACTCCTCTCAGTCTCACTCCCCTTCCATGCATTGTTCCAATATATAGACATTTTGGCTACACACACACACACACACGCACGCGAGCACACACACACGCACGCACATGTGTGTGTATGCGCGTGTGCCTTTGTGTGTGAGTGTGTAGCCAAAATATATGTCAAAAATTCTAACAATGCATGGAGGGGGAGTTTAGACAGAAATGAGAGGAGTGCACACAGGTTTCTGCCATCTTGTTCACTAACACAGGGCTGCAAAGTCAGGTTTATATCCAAACAAATACATCACAAAATAGCAGCATGGTGCATGACAGAGTAAAGGAAACAAACAAGAAACGACCAAAAATCCCTGCGAAGGGTTCAAGTGACCAATTCCACTCACGGGGTTCGTACCTGCAAGCTAAGATGATTGTTGCTTCAAAGTCCAGAGCTCTGACCACTGTACACCTTCTTCACTTCACACTCCATGGAGGAACCAGTGAAAATCAACAATGACCTAAAAGCATTGACCAGAATACATAAAATGAACGATGCATGGAAGAGGAATTTAAAATAAGGACGAAGTTCATTTATGGGATATTTTTCCTGCCTATCACCCAAAATTAACCTACGAGAAACTACAAGGTGGGTTAGGACACACTTTGCCACAAAGGAGATCTGCGCTTCACTGATTTGGTCTGCTTGTCTTGATCAGCGATTGGATGCAGATACTTCAAGTTGAGTGGCTGAGAGAAAAGAAGGATGGAGATTATTTTCATACTAGGGAAACATCGTTTTTACGCGCGTTCTGGGAGGATTTCATTACGCGTAAAAAGCGGCGTCCTTTTTGCGCATTACGGCGTAAAAAAACGGCGTGAAACAACGCGACTGAATGTGGTGTATTTCTGGCAGGAACGGCTTGCTCGCTGCTCCTGATCTTTCTCGCCTTTTCGGGTTGGGGGTGGATGCCAGTGCTGCGGGTGCAGGTGCTGTGTTGTTGCGAGAGGATGTGGATGGGGTCGACCACCAGGTGGGTTGCTTTTCCCGAGCGTTCCAAGCTAGATATTCCCCCGTGGAAAAAGAAACCCTTGCTTTGTTGTTGGCACTTCACTTCACTTTGACGTGTACGTCTAGCCCGTTGCAGTCTTCACCTACCACAACCCGACCATCTCTCTGACACGGAAAACCGATGCAAAGACAGAGGAGAAGATCGAGTCTTTCAACGGCTGCGTCGGTGAGAAGAAGAGTGATGGTGACAATATCAACATACAACATACAATTGTGATTTTGAAAATGAAAAAAATAAATAAATAAGAAATCTATCATTTTGAAAAAGGTATGTGTCTGTGAATGAAGCCGTACAATATAAGAAGAACTGTAAGATATTATGATGGTTATAAAGAAGACGAGCTGGTGTGTCATCAAATATGGTTTTTTGAGTGGCTCTAGATTTCAACAAGACAAAAGTCCTGTTTGGACAGGATTAACTTTACCTAATATGTCCTCCCAAATGGTAAATAACAGGAGCTGCTTCTGTACTGCTCAGTGGTGTAATGTACAGAAGAACATTTACTCAAGTTTGAGGTACTTGTACTTAACTTTAGTTAAGTTATGAATGCTGGGATATTTGTACCAGCTGACACAGCCCTCTGCAATGGGCATGTCCAGAACATCACTAGGAATGGTAACTTCTTCTTAGATAGCAGCTGCAACATGATAACGATGAGCACATGAATGCATCAATAATAATAATCCAATATATAACAGAAATGATTGTGAAATGGTCCACTCTGCATAATGAGCACTTTTAATGTTGGTACTGTAAATCAGGTTTTGGACGCAGGCTTTTTACACTGTGGGATTTGTACCTTTGAGGAAGTAAAAGATATCAGTACTTCACTGAATGCTTCGTCGTCAGAGATATGAAGTTCAGGGGAAGTTTTCTACTTTTGTTTCACTGTCTAAGCAGAAAAACTCATCTGGGGGCTCATTTTATGTTCACCCTCCATGCGGTGATGGTCCGTGTATTTACTTCCCAAGCCCATAAAAACGCAAGCACGAAGAAGAAGAGGAGGAAGAAGAAGCTGTTCTTTAGACGAGCCGCCGGTGCTGTGGCTTCACCCTTCACCGACCAACGTGACCGTCCAGACAGTCCTGGAGGACCGCGGCTCCCCTGCAGCTTTGATTGCATCAGAATGGGGAACGTGCTGCTCTCCACAGGGTAATACAGAGATTTGCCGCTGTGATGTTGCTTGTATGTGACCTTTTGCGGAACTTTATGAGCAGCAGATGAGAGTCCAAATTGTTCCGTGTCGCTTGGCGCAAAGTGGAGCATGATGGTATCATATTAGATGTGCAACATATAATCATGACACAAAAATCCTGCCACAACTGGGATATTACTGTGCATGCACACAGCCTCCTTGAATTCTAGCAAAGCCAAAAATATTCTTATATTCCATACTTACTGTACTCATACTGAAGGTCAAACATGAAACAGAAGTACTGGAACATATAAGGCAGTTTGTGTGCGTTGCTGGGAGAAGGTGCATATGACTGCAGAAAATAGATCCAGGGAAGAAAAGGAGGAAAAAAGAGAAAGTGGTCGAGGATGTGATGACCTAAAACTGCCTCTGCTGCCCATGTGTGAAAAAATGCACAGACCCGATCACCACTGTGACAGCCATGTTACACTCACCGGCACATAACACTCTCATGACAGCTCACATTTACAGCAAGCGACGCCGAGATGAGCTGCCGGTGATGTCAGAAAAGACGTTTTCATGGTTTTAAAGCCACAGGAGAAAACGTAGACTTAATGCAAGTAACACAGATGAGATTTAAGATTAGAATTAATATGAAACCACTCAGCCACCAGTTGGAAACATTTGTGCAGTGCAGCCAAGCTTTATTCAAACCTAAATAACTGTTTTGAATGGGACAGTTTATGATAATACCAACTTCAGGGGAATTCAGAGTGGAAGGCTGAAGGTTACCGGGCTGAAGGAAACATCAGGTACAGAATAAAATGTCTTGAAACAGATTGATGTACTTGTACTTTCCTAGAGCATTTACTTTATACTTGTAGTCCCCTACATTTTAGAGGAAAATATGTTTTTTTTTTCTGACAGCTGTAGTTTCGAGTTGCTTTGCAGATGAAGGTTCAAAACCTGCAATGAGCTGAAAGAATCCAAAATAAGCCACCTCAGAAAAAAAAAAAAAAAAAAAAAAAAAAAAAAACTCATCTATGGGCTCATTTTATGTTCACCCTCCATACCAGTTGGTGGCGGTGATGGTCCGTGTATTTATTTTCCAAGCCCATAAAAACGCAAGCACGAAGAAGAGGAGGAAGCAGAAGCTGTTCTTTAGACGAGCCGCCGGTGCTGTGGCTTCACCGACCAACGCGACCGTCCAGACAGTCCAGAAGGACCGCGGCTCCCCCGCAGCTTTGAGCGCATCAGAATGGGAAACATGCTGCTCTCCACAGGGTAATACAGAGATTTGCCGCTGTGATATTGCTTGTGTGTGACCTTCTTTTGCGGAACTGGCTTGATGGAGAAAAAAAAAGGTACTCTGATGCTGAGCATTTTTATTAGCAGCAGATTAGAGTCCAAATTGTTCCATGTCGCTTGGCGCAAAGTGGAGCATGATGCGGTGCTTGACAGCCCAGCTCCACTCCTGAGAGCTGCGTCCCTCTTTTACAGATAGCAAGGCAACCCGTGAATGCACTGCGGATTTATGGGATGTCTTCCCCAGTCACTGAACGGGAACCATCAAAAAGACCGTTCAGTTTATTATTTGAGGCCTTTAAGCTTCATATTTGTGTGGAACAGCTGGAGACACAGTGAGCTGAATACACAGCGCTGCTTCAGGTGCCACATTCTGACATGGAGTTTCATATATTTAATATTAACATAGATTCTTTTATGCACAGTCAACAAATAGTGGTTTTACAGTATTTTCTGTCTTTGTCAGGTTTAAAGGCTTGATTGAGCGAAATGGTAACATTTTTCAATAAACGAGTCGTTTTCAGGATTTCTTTATTCTGTTTTTGTTTTTTTTAATTTTCACTTCAGACCCTTGATGGAAGAAGGCTGAGAGGAGAGACAGAAAACTGAAAGAAATTCATTGTGACATTTTATTTCTATTCAAAACTAACAAAAAATAACTGCAGCAATACCAAACCTTTAGGTTTGGCTCTCAGGAGGACGAATACAGTCATGGAAACCATTCAGTTGTGTGCGAGTGAATCATTTTTCATCTTGATTTTGTCTTTTTTTTTTTTTTTGTCTTGTTTTTCAGGTTCTTCGGGACTGATGTCATACCTAAACAAGTCAGTGGAGCTAAGTTCATAATCAGGAGGATCAGCAGCGGCATAACTTACTATTACACTCCGTTCTCATTCAGTGACTCTCAAATGACCCCTCCCCCTCGGTCAGTCTCAGCCCCGTCACCCTCCCCCCCTTCTGCCAGCGACTCCTCCTCTCCCCTGCTCTCTGATTCACCGTCACACACACCTGTCTCCTCCCAAAACCAATCAGATTCCGCCTCACCTTCCCGTCCCCTTCTGCTTCTCTTCTCCTGGCTCGGGGCCCAGCCGGCGGCGGTGGCCAAGTACAGGAACCTTTACTTGGACCGTGGCATGGATGTCCTCGTGGTTAGGAGCAGCGTGATGCACTTCCTGTGGCCTCGGTGGGGGCTCGACTACGGACTGGAGGTTTTGACGGTTCTGGAGGAGCCTCAGTTCTCAGGGAGGGTGGTGCTGGTCCACGCCTCCTCCATTGGTGGCTTCACTTTCTCCCAGATCCTCGTCCACATTGCTCGTGGACCAAAGGAACATGCTGGCCTGGCCAAGAGGGTGATGGGCCAGATCTATGACAGCTTAGTGGTTGGCACTCTGGAGCACATGGCGATAGGTGAGTCAGTGATCCAGCTCAGGTTACTCTTGTGTTGGACATGTGTGTCAACTCTTTAAATAATTCATTTGCCAGCCGACCTACAGCTCTTCTCCAGTTGTCAGGAGTCCAAGAATTATTTTTGGCATCTTGTTTTTTAAGCTCCCCTTGTGACCGTGTCTGCAGACAGTTCACACTTCCATCAGTTCACATACATATGAGTAAAGAGTACAGATTGCGAGCCATTGGTCGAATTGAATCCATGGCAACGTTATACTTCCTGCCAACATCCCCCAAAGCAATATGGGACGTGTAGTTACAAAGCTTAGCTCATGAGAGTCATTCAAATAGAATCAAGATATATGTGATATGTAACTCTTAATTATGAACTATAACCCTCTGTCTTGTTATTTAGGCCTTGGCAAGACTCTGGTGCCACGTTTCGAGGGTTTTGTCAAAAACACCGCCATGCTTTACTTCTGGCTCTTCAAAACTCACACAGCAGACTTCTACGACAACAGCATCCACGTTTTCCACAACAGCCCCATTACTGCACCGGCCCTCTTCTTCTTCAGCGAAAACGATCCCCTGTGCGACCCAGTGGTCATGGAAAAGTGTATTAACTACTGGAGGAAGAGGGGCGTGACCGTGGTGGACAGGAAGTGGAAGGAGTCGATACATGCAGCCCACATGCGATGCCACCCAGAAGACTACCTATCTACCCTGGAGAAATTCTTGAACTCGCTGCCAATTTCTTGCATTTCAGTGCAAACAGTTGGGGGAGTGAATGCCTAGTTTGACTGAATTTTAAAACCGTAAACTGCTCTTTGATTTCAGAGAAGTTGCTTTGGTTATTTTGTCATGCAGCTTTTGGTATCGTTAGCAGAGTAAATTAACAAAGATACAACATTTATTCTCCTCTTAGCACAATCAGTTGTTTGACTTTGTTGTCAAGGATGCATCTTGAGAGATATTTAATTTATTGTTGTGAAGGTTATATTATGTGATGCTTGTTTTGCACAGAATGTATTCATGAATTGGACTTGGACTTGATACCAGAGAGGTTTCTGCACATTATGTCAAGTAAAATTGTTGCTGACAGCACCTCTGTTCTTGTCGTTGCTCTATTTGTTTCAGCCGCAAAGCACCAAGATACACAAATTTCACACATCAGATCTACATTTACAATGCATTGTGGGATTTTGTTTGTTTGTGAAGGTGATCAGTCAGACAGCAAGCAATTTTGAACAGGCATGATGTAGGGCAGCTAAATAGAGTAGATTTAGCTAATTTTTGGACTGATCCAAGACCTGATCTCATGTAGTGGTGAGAAAGACAGCATGTTGTGTGTTTTGTGGCACACACAGTCCTATGGGAGTGCACAGCAGAAATGACCCATGAGAGGAAAACTCATGAGTGTGCAAAATTGGCAGCAGTTAACTGCAGTGGGTATAAAAAAGGCCCCAAAGCAGGAAGTGGAAAAACATGGCCGACATTGCACCCAGTTCCAGTGAATGGCTGTGGATTGTAAAACAGATGAGTGACTGGGGAAAACATGGGTAAGTACTCAATCCCAAACCGATGATGGGGGACACAAAGCTCTGTGAAGCACTCTATGAAGCAATTTTGCTGAAATGCTTAACAGTTTTGAAGCATTTTATGCAGTCAAAATGGCGACATCTGGTGATTAAACGTAGGCATTGCTTTTGTATGGATGAATTTAAACAGACCACGATGAAACAAAATACGAGTGGGTTCACTGCTTTAAAGTTTTTGATAAAGCTTGTACAATTATAACGGATCACTTTAAAACCACTAGTCTTTAAGAAACTGAGGCAGATTAACAGAAACACCCCGTATTCAAATCCCACGCAACAGTTCCGTGATACGTATTGTGACGTAGCTACGTCGTCCGAGCAGTTGAACGTGTCGTTTTGAGTGGTCACGTGATTTTTGAGCTGCGCGTCGGTATCTTTTTGCTGTGTTTCTGTAATGACATGTCGTTTCTGTGTCGAATAGTCAGCTTCTAGAGTACCATAACTAATATAAACTGGTGACGATGTAGACAGAAATGGTGACACACTGTTTGCTAGCATGAGGTAGCTGAAAAAGCTCTGTTGGTATGTTTGGTGGACTGAGCTGCATGAAAATGGCAGCACTGTTGATAGCCGCGATATGATGCTAGCTGCTGGTAGCTAGCATGTTGTTGGGTAATGGTGTCAGAGACAGGCATATGCTTTGATATTTGCCAGTGTGAAGGATCTGAAAGAGTATTTGCTTACAGCTGTTTGGGTGCTAGTTAGGTTACGGTGGTGGTTTGGATCATTTGGTTGCTCAGGCAGCACCTTAATTAGCTTAGCATGGTAACTGTGGATGACTGAGAGTGGCTTAGTGGGTTGATTTGGTACCACCGACAGCAGCATGCATGTTAGCTAGCATGCTATTAGCTGATGGTAACTGATGATGTGGACATGGAAATTGTCTGCTCCAGAAAAATGTGTGGGTGCAGGTTAAGAGGGGGGTATTCTGGGACCCTTGAGGACCTTGTTGACCCCTCTCGATGTTGTCGGTCCAACAGCTGGGTGCCCACCTGATGATCTAGACTTGTCTGCACAATCACACTCAAATACATACTGAGAACATGAATACACTGGCACAAGTCGTTCCTTCACACTCACAAGTAACATGATATTCCCTCATCCCACAGTCCGACCCACATGCTCTTGTTGGTTCATACGTACTTACATACAGTATGTATGCAGGCTAGTTCTCTCATGTTGTCCCCACTGGAATCCCTGCTTGCACATGTTTGCCACAACTCTTAACTGTTTCATAAATGCCTCATGAATCATAAATGTTCTCACAGATATCATTAGATTGCTTTAATAGTTTCACACATTGCCCTTTCTATGATCTTTCCATGTCTGGGGGGTACATCTCACATTTCTTGGCAGAGTTTTGAATTCTATTTCCAGCTTTGACAAATACATAGTTTATGTTAGAATGATTTTTATTCTAATTTTTTTTTTTGTAATAGTATTTGTTGAATCTCCTATCTTTTGTTCAAAACCAGAGAGAATGAGTAAGTGTCATGTGAGTTACACAACACATGTTAGATATGATGTTTAGACCTACATTCTCATGTTGCTCTTTGGAAGATATGAGCACTTAGCAAACAGCTGTGGGATCTTTCTTTCCAGTCATCACAACCAAAATACGAATGAACAGTCTTTATGCCTCAAGTGAAATACTTTTACCTCGTTTCTTTTCCCCGTCTTTAACAGTTTCAATCGGTAATCCTGGTTCTGGATTGCGTTGTACAGTACGTCAAAGTTTTTAGTGTATTTTGTGCCTAAAAAAATCCTGATTTTTCATTGCAATTTGACTGATGACTATGACTGATTTTTTTTTTTTTTTTTTTTTAATTAAATGTATTTATTTTGCCACAAAATGCACTGTTACATTTCAGCTTTTACTTTCAATTGTGAATTATTGATTTTGAGCTCATCCTGTAACCTTAGGTTGTCGGGAACAACACAGCACATCACAGTACTCGCCTCTGTGTCCTAAGGGTGAGGTGTTCAGGGCACTGTAACACTTTCCAGCTGTGTGTGTGTGTGTGTGTGTGTGTGTGTGTGTGTGTGTGTGTGTGTGTGTGTGTGTGTGTGTGTGTGTGTGTGTGTGTGTGTGTGTGTGTGTGTGTGTGAGACAGACAGACAGACAGACAGACAAGGCCGCGCTGCGCAATTTTGATATGTCTTCATGTGGGTCTGAGTTCAGCCTTTATTGGCACATTCATGTGCTGTAAGAGATGTTTTCTGTACTGAGAAATTTCCGTCCTCTTGTGATTTATTTCATGTTTTATTTTTTCCCATCATGAATCCTATTTTGTATAACTCCTGTAGTTTTTAATCCATCACATACTGAAGAAATAAAGAGCATTAATTGATAAAGATGACCTACTTCAGCATTTTTCAATTTCAGAATGACTAATAAAACAATGTAAGCAATAATGAGTTCAGTCGATAAAATAATAGTACAGTAATTTCCTTTCTGGTGGGCAGAAACTAGAAGTCCTATATGGTCAGCTACAAAATATTAAACAAATATTGTGACATAATTTTGTTTCTAGTCTCATTCTAAGTGGCTACCTTTCTAATTATTATTATTATTATTATAACAAACATTTTGGTGTTATGTTGCCGTAATAGAAACCTTATTTTATATACATTAAATCTGGTATTTAGTGTGGTATCTTGTTTTTCTGTAACATACACGTTATACTAATATAGTGTCTATTTTACAAAAAGACATTTTCAGATTTTATTTCTCAACATCGAAATGTTGAGTTTATCATTCTTATCAATTGATACTTTTACACTTATTTAAAATAAATGTGTAAATATCGGCATTTTAAAAACATCATTTCTTATTTTCATGTCCTCGAGGGGAGTGATTTTTGTGTGGATGAAGGTTAAAACTTAAAAAAAATCACTTTGTTTTCAAAGTAACACACAAATAATGAGATCATTTAAGAATATGCCTTGACCTCAGGAGAAATTGTACAGGCAGGTCTTTATTGAAAAGTTAAGTATAACATGAAATTTCAGCTAAAACGTCTGACATCCTATTGACCATAAGCTTCATTTTTCTCCTTAATAAAATATTACAATAAACGGTGCACTTCAAATCAAATCAACTTTCTGCTACATAATACAATACCCATAGCAACATACAAAACATGATTTAAATTGTAAACCATACTGGAAGAGACGTCTGTTGCTCGATCAAGACATTATATTTAAACACTTCAAATATCATTCAACTTCTATAAATAATAAGTTCACATACGTTTCAAATATTTTTCTTCTACAAAATCATTTCAAAGTCAGAGAATTCAGAGGAAGAGCATTATTGCTGAGAATTAAGTTGAATACATGCAGCACATCACTGTGACAGAAGTCCAGTAACAGAAGTATTCTGAAAAATAGTGCATGCAAAAACACATTACATGGACTACGCTGTGCAAATGAGCCGTTTTATGTGTGCTTTATAGCAGAGCCTGGCACATATGGGTAGTTAAGAGTGGATTTCTCAGCAGACCTTGAGTTTGTCCTTGTTGAGAAGAAGCTTATCCAGGTAGCCTTGCACCTTGGCCAGAATCAGGTGAAGGTGACTGTCGGGGAACATATTGTCTCCGGTCTCTCCTCTGGGTCTGGCTTGGACGGGACAGTCCACTGTCAGGGCGAGGGAGCGCACCCTTCCCTCCAAGCTGGAGACATCAGCCTGGATCTGACTGAGGAGCTCTGTGAAAGGGCTCTGCAGCTCGTTATCCAAAAGTCCAAGATCGTGACTGATACTAGTTAGACCCTCAATGGACGGAGTGCTGAGCTCTATCTGTGGAGCCACCAGCAGCTAAGGAGAAGAAGAACGTGGGCTGCATGTCAGTATGTTGCTCGGTTAACTCGAATAAAAGAAATCAGCCTTTTTTTAATTATGCAGTTTCATATTATTTCATGACCATGTTCTGAGATGCACATCCTTTCTTAAAACACGCTGATTAGAATCTGCTGGAAAACTATGTGCACATCAAGCACTCTACATACCTTTGTCCTTAGTTTCTTAATGTGGACCAGGGTTATCTGAGCTATGTTTATTATGCTGTTTATGGTATTTCTGATGGAGTCTCCCTTTGTGGGAAGACTTGAGCACCCAGGAGCTGCCACAAGAGAGACATAGAGAAGGGCCAGAGGGATTTGCATCCTTAAAAAAAAAAAGAAAAAAAAAAAGAAAACAAATCACAATCTGCATTTGTACAAATACTTAGTATATTTGTTCCTTCAAACATGTTAAGTTGGATAGAAAAAGGGTACCTCCAGTATGATTATTCTTCTATATTTTACAGTAGATAGAATAATAAGAGTCTTACCTGTGTTTTTGGACTTGTGGCTGTGCTGCTGTAACACTGAATGACAGAGATGACACATGCCTCTTTGCAGGTTTCCCCTCATTTAAATAGTCTGCTCTGAACTTGAGTCTTGCCTGGGTCCATTCCCCTCCTCTCTCCTCCCCCGACTCAAACCTGAGCCTGACCCTTACAGGTCAACTTATCAACATGCCCTCATTATGCTGGAAATTCACACCAAAAGCCATAAAAAAAAGATAGATCGCATCGTTCTGACTCAGTCGCCTGGAACTCACACACATCTCGTGTTCTTAGTTTTGTTTTCCTGTAAGAGGATTTTGATTGATGCAGCCAGTTTTTGATGTTACAGCACTGGAAAAATGCGTAGGTCGGTTGTAGCTTGAACTGGCATGATGCAGTGCAAACCCGCTGACACCATGTGCTCAACCAAACAAAACGTAATGAAATGTATGTAAATGCCATTTTATAGAGACAAAAGCAGCAAGAAGAAGTTAAAAATGGAAACATAATGATGCCACGTAAGCAGCTCCTAAAACTACGGTGGTTTCCAGAGGTGTTTTTCAAGGTCTGTCTGAAGGCCTCGTGCTCATGCCGCCAAGCTTTTGACTGTGTTTGTAATCGCTGTGTGTAAAAGAGTACATTCTCTATTTTACCGCATGCTGTAGGAATATCTTTATTCAGTGTTGTCCCAATGGAAGTTCCCTTGTTGTGACCAAAAGCAGAATTTCCAGTGCACCAGTACTGCACCTAGGCTATACTCATCCTCCTCTACTCATGGTGTTTTGTTTTGTTTTTTATAATTTTATTCTTTGCTTGATTGCAAAATTTAGCCTCGGCAGCATGCCGTGCTTAGCTTGTCCCTCCATCAGCGGTGGAGACATCAGGGTGTTAAGAATAACACTGAATGCGCTGACCTATTTCTGAAGTTGGCAAATTTAGTGAGGAGCGGGAACCACCAGCCAACTTTTTAAGCTCCAAGATGGCACTGTGTTAGGTGGCCGCTTGTTGCCTGTCGCTGATGAGCAAACTATGTAGAATAACCATTGTTCCTCAGCAGACAGGGCTGTGAATTAATTATATTCATGTCACTGAGCCATGATCTATTCCAGTAACCTGTTTCTTCTTTGTTCTTCTCACATGCTCGTCTTTCTTGTCCCTGCTGTTGTGTGCACCATCTCCCCTTTAAACTCAGCCCTAATTGTGACGCTGGTCCATATTTGCAAACCCAGTGGCACAAGATTCCCAGACGTTTGATCAATGTCAATGCTTTTGTTGAGAGCGAGAATCATATGATGTAGTTTGCCAAAACAAGCTGTTTCGCTCATCCAGCCTGGCTTGTTGCACTCAAACACATTGGCCCTTTATGATGGGGGAATAACGTGACGCAGATGGAAACGCTTTGCTTCTGAAGCAGATAATATTAGGGAGGCAAAGAAAATAGGGACTGGGGAGGGGCAATTTCTTGGAATACAGGCTTTGGTCAATTCCAGTAAGCTGACATGGCACAGGGCCGACACAGTTCAACCCCATTTTTTCAGCACCGACGGACCCCCCTTTCGATGAAAACATTTTTCAGTGTACCACTGGAACAAATGGTGTGGGCGATGACTCGTCTGCACAGGAAATAGCTGTGGTTTAATACACATGACTGAGGAATGAGAACGATCGAACGGTAGACTTCAAACCTCCAAAGGATCAGGTATCACAGACAGTTCAGTTATAGCTGCGTATTTTTTTTGGAATCTTGGAAACTCAAAATCAATTAAAACAAAATGCGTTGCAGCCGTAGCATCACTTCCTTTATAATCAACCAAATTTCCATCTATGCAGAAAAGCTTTATCAAATCATAGACCTCATTATCAAAATACTTTTACTCGCCTTTTATTAGCGGCTTTATGGATGACATCAGTTAACAGTCAGTAGGTCCAGACTGAAATATCTCAACTGGATGGATTCCCATCAACATTTAACGGGATGAATCCCAATGACTTTGGTGATCCCTAAACTTTCTTGCACCACCACCAGGTTGGCATTTTTATATTTTAGTGAAATGTCTGGCCAGCTGTTGGATGGATTGCCATGAAGTTCAGACATTGTTGTCCTCTTTATAATGTCTCATAATTTGACCCCTTAACTTTCCTCTTGGTCCTTTCATCTGGCCAAAATCTTCATTTGCCCATTAATTTTGTTTAAACATGATATTCCCTTCAGCCTTAGCTGTACTCTGTGTTTAGCGCCGGTTAGCAACTGTTAGCATGCTAACAGTCTAATCTAAGATGGTGAACCTGATCACAACATGCCGAAGTTAGCATTTTGCTCCAAGCATGGCTGTGGAGTCGTAGTCTTGTTAATTGCTGTTTGAATGTAAAGAAACTCTTTGCCTAAGTTAGCATTAGCTTGTTTCTCCGTTTATTTTATATACAGGAGTTGCATCAAGTCTTTATAGGAGCAGTGACGTCAGGCAAATGCAACCACAGTGATCTGATGACTGCACCGCTTCTGATGATGTTTTAACCATGATTATGATACGAACAAGTGTCCCCTCTTAGAAGCAATGAAACACATCTACCAGAACTACTAAACGAGCCTGATTCCTCTTCCTTGCGTCATCTCCACTGACCTGAATGAAAGCACAGTATTTTTGCCAGTCCTGCCATCAGCGCAAAATGACTGGAACAAGATTTATTTTCTGCTGAGTCCACTCTTGTCACTTCAAATCTATTTTATGAGCCGGCTTTTGGCAATTAAATTTAATCACATCATTGAGTTGAAACAAAATGCTTGGCAAAAACACCAAGACTGAGAACCAAAACACAGTCCAGATTTCTGAAAGGCCCAAAGCCAGGAACAGCAAAGTTGCCCTCAGATAGCATATTTTGTTACACCAAACGAAGCTTTGACTTATTCACAGTTAACACTTTTTACCGTAACTTTGGTGTGAATACGTCATCGGGAGGAGACTTTCCAGTATGAATTTCAGACTCTCACTGAGTGGACCTGCTGGAAAGCCTTTACGCTTCCAGCTGGGATTTGTGAAAACTTTACTGGAAGACGTTTTGAGCTCAGTTCAGCTTTTCTTTTTATTTAACCGTCTTTTGTTTGCCTTTGTGACGGAGCTGCTGTGTGTTCTTGGTTGCAGTTCTCAAAACATCCTCTGGAGAGCTACACTCACCCAGAGATTTAATGACGGAGCACTTCGTCTGTTTGTGTTGAGTGTGCCTCAACCCTGCATGACATTCTTCCTTTCTGATTCATTTCCTTTAAGGCGAGCCATAAATAATCTCCTTAATGCAACACCTCAGAAATAATGCATTTAAGGGCATTTTAACTTGCAGGTTTGCTTTATTTCATCCTCCTTTACCCTCTCTAAACAATCCTCTTTAAATATGTGTTCATCTTGTTGCAGCTGACAAGTTCTCTGCTACTTTTAACTGCGATTATTTTCCTCTTATTTCACCATTGTGCAAACCATTGTGAAATCTCTCTCCACTGTCTTTTGCCTGTGGTTACAAATTTAATTTACTTCATTACAAGTGAGAGAGGAGCAAACGTGCATCCACCAACCCACGTCCCTATCTGATGACATGGATGAGGCACTGCCCTATTTCCCAGGGCGATGTGTGACACACAAATCGTAGGCCACGGCCGTGATTTCACTGGGAATCTCGAGCTCCAATCTGAAGGTCAGCCAGAGATTTGTTAGCTCAATTAATGGATGCAGAGGCCCACTCTACCGGAAAACATGTCACTCGTATTAGTCTGTGCGATACTGTAGCCACCCACGAGGCAGGAAGAGTCAGGGGTTTAAGCCGGGATTGGCTGGCGCTGTTGTTGGTAAAATCACTTTTACTTGAAGACATATGGAAATAATGAATGCATTTTTCAGCAGCTGGTCTGAGTAAATACTGAATGTTTAAGGAGGTTTTTGATAAACGTCACAGATAATTGCTTGTGAAGCTATTTTTACAAAGAGAATTAGAAATCTTAATTTGTGCATTTTTTCACTGACAATTTGTAATTTGTTTGGATTAGAGTGATTTATTAGCAATGTTTAGTACAGTAGACACACACAAAGCACTAAAGCAGGAAGGGTTCTGTTGATATATTAGACAGACAAGAAGACAGAGCAATATTTTATCTTGATTTTATTTCATCTTTATTTAACAGGTCATGACACTTAATGAAGAAATGTGCAGCTCACAATAATGAAGATGTAAATTGCAGCAGCAGGGTGAGTTTAGTAAAACAAAACTGAACATGGATGACCACTAAAGCACAGACACCGTCAGGACAGCAGGTTAGAACATGGTGCCGAATGAAAGGAGGCTGAGCTGGAGCGAGATGGAATCAGGGACGCTTCGCATCTGCATAATGTCGCTTAGCGTGTGCGTCTGACTGTGCTGGCCCACTGCACTGCAAGGAACGTCACATGTACACTTGTGTGCTGTATGTGCTGTAGTCATGCGATTAGTTTAGATGAAGTGTCCTCGTCAGTGCACAAAACCCGCCTCGGGTTTTGACGTACAAAGACCACATTAAGAAGGCTCCTGGGTTTGGATAAGTAATGACGTTTACATAACACACAGTGCGTCAAAGGCTGGGAGCTACACGTTCATTCTCCCTCCGCTCATTTGTTCAGTGTGCATCCTATTTATGTTGCTTCTGGGGGTAATTCTGTCATTGTCTGGCCTTACTTTCCATTGATAAAGATGCCATTTTTTAAAGAAACACATCATGGCACCTAATGGATTTTTGAAAGTATATTATGTATAAATACGACACTGTCCCTTTGCTTTACAATCTTGACTATTTCTGCAAGGATTGATGAACTTAGAGCAGTGAATCATTTGGCTTATTGGTGTGAACAGCATCAGGCAGCGGCAAGTTCTTTACATCTTCAGTTCACAAATCAGAGATGATGTGAAATCACTGCAAATGCTCACAACGTATTTATTTTTTATAACTGTTTACAGGTGAGAAAAAAGAGATGACATGACAGATCTCCATTTACTGCCAGTACAAAGCAAGGAGTCTTGGCCAAAATAAGACAAAGTATTTAAATTATATAACAGATTAACAGTGGAATTTGAGTTACAGGTACAATATGATATCCAAAATCCACATCTGGATCGTCTCAAACCTTCACTAACTCATCTCCATTTCATTGTCTGCGCCTGTGTTATTAGTGCAGATTAATATGTAATATGGGAGATGAATAATGTTTTTGTTTGTTTTTTGCTGTGAAAAGAGATTTCTTTTGTGCGTATTTATTGTAGATTTTGTTGCAGCCTCATCACACTTCCCTTGCTATTTATCAATACAGCCTGCTATGTTTAAATTGGCAAAGATCTAAATGTTTTCCTGACTGTTAATTTCGATACTGGGGAGCTTTAGGAAGTGTAGCTTTACATGCTTAGACCTGAGGTCAGGCCGAGTAAAGCTGCTGTCTATTTTTTACTGTAACAAGACTCTTTGCTATTGGATTTTTCTCCGGTTGCCTTCTCTGATTGAGACATCTGTTCCGCCACATCCTGCACTACGCCTCTCACAGGCGTCTTATTTCAAAATCAGATTCTTGGATTTCACAACCGACGAAAAGCCACACCTAAGTTTGGCCAAGCCTTTGACGATCTCAGATTCTGAATGATATTCTCGTGTCGTGTATGTATGCCACAAATGAGTAGTGGCCTCACTCTGAAACACCCACAGAGATGAAACATACTCACAGATCCATCAGGGAGAAAGAAAAGCGGTGTCTGCTTCAGATGCCAGAATCCAGTGCAGATACTTTTTGGGGTAAGGGCTTCCTGGCTACTGCCTTAGGAACAGCAAGCCCAGACCGCAAAAAGACCCACACTGGACAGAAATTTGGGGTGATCTCCTCAGCATCTGCAGAAAAAAAAGAGCCATCAGTGTGTCTGATGCGTGTAAGCAATTTGTAAAGCAGGCAGAGTTCAGTATGGGTGGAAACAGCTCACTTTGTTCAGCGTTATCAGTCAGAACACACACCATCTCTACGCAATGCAAGTTGACCACAGAATAAGCCAATCAAGTCTGGATAAGCAGGACGTTATTGGTCATCGTGTCAAGGTCAGGATCTACAATCTTTCATAGCAGCTGGAACCTATTGCTCCTAATCTCCCTAAAAAAAGCTCCAGGTCACACAATCAGGTGCCTCACTTTTGTCTGAATCCCCTTTTCTTGACACATGAGTTCCCTTCTGTCCCGAAAAGCTTGAACTGTTCCTCCTGTTAAACGCGACTCATCCATCATCCACAGAGGGCCTCTTCCACAAAACATCTCACAGTTTCCTGAGGAAATGCACAAAAACCCAAAGCAGGATTTCTGAAATACTCCTTTACAGCTCTAATTGAACGTGATTAATTTGTAAAATGGATGCCCGTCAATGCTGAGTGGCCGAGGCAGACGGCCCCTGGCTGAATGAGAGGTGGAGAGCGACAGACAAAACGTATGGATGCAAAAAGCAATGAAGAACTGCAGCATCATTTTCATTCTTAATTAGCTCTGAGCGGAGTTGGACACTAATTAAATTTGTGCATCATCTTTGTGAGATGGTAAACTGGATGATATCATAATTTTGACTGTTGGTCTTGACAGGAGCTTCCTGCCGGCAGCGTCTGAATACGTCCAGCTGCACACATGCAGTATGGTGTGAGCGATTGTACCATACTGTAATTAAGTGAATTCTTCTCAAGGCTCTTAAAGCTGATCAGGGGTCTGATTAGCCACGAGATCTTGGTCATGACTTCACCTCTCATCTGTTTTTGTCTGTAAAATGTAGATTTCTATGTGACACTTGTTCAGTTTCATGAACATGAACAGGACTTCCACACATTTATACATCAAGATCAGCTTTGATCATGTTCACTGTTACTGAATGAGAGCCGTCATCTCCAGGAATCAAGGTGTATTTTTTAGTGCACTTTCGTCATTCCTATACGCAAGCATTCCTTCACCCTCCTTTTGCAAACTTTTGCCATACAAGTATGAAAGTTTGTCTCCATGTGCAGCCAGAAAAATGAGGAAACCGGAAGCTGGACAACGCCTTAAGAATCGCCTCTGATGAAGCACACACGCTCTCATGAACTGAAATATGAAGCTGCCGTTCCTATTCTTAAAAATATGATGAGTGCAGCTGGTTCGATACCTTGAGGGCTCTTTCACTTCCACAACTTGTACCTTTGACCTACAGCCATTCAAAATGTGTCCAATGCTTGCATTTGAGAACCCTGTGAGATATGCAGACATCTTGTGCACCTGGGCATCCTCACCTCGTCCTCTCCCCCGCTCAGACTCCTCGTCAGTGCTGGTCAGGAGTAGCTCATTCTCCTTCTTGACTTATTCTTCTCTAGGCTCCTTAAAGGACTAAGGCGTTGTCTTTTCCTTGGCTGGTCGACCCCACCATCTGATCCATACTGCCCTCCACCTCACCGCATTCAACATCTCCAGCTTTCATTAACTCTGCACGGGCCATGGCAGGAAGTGACCTCACTCAGAACAGCAGTGGTATGAACAGTCAGTTTTCTTTGGATTCAGAGCAAAACTGCTCCACAAACCTCCATCTCCTTTAAATTTGGTTTCTCAAGAGTAAAGCCAGCGCTTATTTGGCCACCCACTAACATGATGCCTGAGCTGAATATTGTAATATAGCTTGAATATTGTCTTTTCCTGATTTTTTTATGCTACATTCCAGTTATGTGAAATAGTTTCCTTGACTTATCTGACTTCTGCAGCGGAGTGCAAATAAATGCTTCTACCTGCATGACCACTTGAAACACACTACGAATGATTTTAGTTCATCCACCTCTAATTCTGATCGGAAATCATACCAAAAACATTGTCTCAGTTTGAAATGGAGGTGCCAAAATCTGCAATCACTGAGTTTTACTTAGAAACACTGGCAACTGCTACAAGAACAAGAGGAATGATTTTTACAATTCCAGATGTTCATTCAGACAAAAAAGCCTTAAACTGCTGCTTCCACCTTTCATTCTCTATAACTCAAGAAAATTCAGAAAACCATAGCAGCAATAAATCTCTGATGTTCAGCCCACATGTTTCAGAGCTCAAATTCATCGCCTTCTATCATGTCAGAGCGATATTAAAGCTTTAAAAGCTTGCATAAGGCAGTTAAACCACAAATATAGAATTAGGACGTCCCCAGTCACACCCTGCACAGTGCTGAAATAGCCGATACAGCTACAGAATGAACACATGATGGATTCAATGAGCTAACATCTCTGAATCTGTTGAGAAATCAACAACAAAAAAAGAGTCCACTCCAAATGTCCTGAAGGAAAATCTGGATGTATTAAACCTTCAATTACCACAAACCACACCATCACCAGCCACCAGTGCGCCGTACTGTGTGAAGACGACAGCAGAAAGCACAAAATACTGAGCTCCATCTTTCATACTGCATGATTCCAGTCATATAGATAGTTGCTCTAAACGCCTCCCCATGCCACACCCTCATCATAACCAAATCACTGCCTGCAAAACCACCATCTCTAAAGACCCAGGCCTAAATCATCTTTCTAGGAGGCTCCAAATAAGACGGTGCAGGTGAATATTTCATGTAAACTTCCTGTCTCATCAGCCAAGGTGTATTTTATCACATCAGTAGCAGCATGTAATGAAACACAATGTAATAAAATGCTCTTTTACAGCACTGTCTGGCTCGTACAGTCAGCGCAGTTTTACCTAGTGCAAAAGTTCATGTTTAAATTCTTGAGCATTGCAGGTTTATTGAGGGTGTTTTCAGTCTCTTGTGTGTCTTTCATGAGGTTTATATTGTCATCATAACTTGTATTTATCTTCTTTTTTTTTTTACAACTCTTGATTCAGGGACATTTATTGTAAAGGAATATCATAAATTTTAAGTTGCCTTTATAGTGAAAGGAGTGTGAGGATGGGGGGAATATTCCAGACTTTACACGTGAAATCTTGAAATGTTACAACCTGCAACAATCAGCAGTGCAGCGCATATCTTGACAGATATGTTTGCAGCTCTAGCTTTTTTTTTTTTTTTTTTTTTTTTGGTGTGAATCCATTCAAAGTGCAGGCCTACATCATGAAATTTCATGCTCCAGTAAAGAACAAGTTCACAAAAGGGGGTTTTGAAATAGGGCTTTTGTGGCGTGTATGGAGGAGGCGTGCTCAGCACACGACCACATCTGGACGGGGCCTATGCCTGTATATGGGTGTTACGTCAAGCCCAGGGCGGATAGGGACCAGCAGACTGGACCATCTGCACACGTAGGCATCTGCCACACTTACCTCACCACATGCGTCATATGGGGGGAAAAAAGTGTCACATCCCCTCCTGCTCTTTCTCTAAATGTGTCCTACATTGTCCCATATTCGGCTCACTTTGTTATACACTAACTGAAGCCTGCGCGTTTTGATAATTTCCTCACTCGATGAATAACGTGTGGTGTAACTGTGCTGGCTCGCCAATTATCTCATTTTCGCGGTGTCAGTTCCACAGGCCCTTAACCAGCGTCCCGTCTCCTAGAAGTTGCCGAGGTAAGGTCCACCTCTATAGCGGAGGATGATCGCTGTTCAAAGCCGACTGCCTGGCACCTGCTTATCGGCCTTAAAAGGCTGGATGTAGCGCTCTCCATGGTCCTGAAAGACACAGTGAGCTGTCCACGGTGCTGGAACCAGCTCTCGCTGCGTGGTGAACGCCCTGCACTGGAGCCCAGGTTGTGGAAAGAGGGGAAAGTGGAGTTGGTAAAAAATAATTTAATGGAGGGAGACAGAAACACCAAAAATCAAACTCTAAAAGGCTGGATGTAGCCTTTAGAGTAGAGAATATATACACACACAACAAAAGCAACAAAAACAGCAACACAACCGTATAAAGCTCTTTTTTTGGACATCACGATGGGATGTGCAGCCTGAAGATGAATTGATCGTGCATGAATTGGCACTTGTTGCCATAACGCATTGAAAGCCTGCCGAGTGGGCAATATGTGTTTGTGCGTGCGCGCGTGCACCCGTAAAACGGTCTAATCTTCGCTGTTCCACTAAAAAAGAAGTAGCGTTACTTCTTCTAGGCTCCACGCGCACGACTGCCCCCCCATCTCCCTCTCTCTCTCTCTCTCTCTCACACACACACACACACACACACACACACACACACACACACACACACACACACACACACACACACACGCACGCACGCACGCACCGCCCGGGTATGAAAAGTAGCCTCTTGGCAAATGATGATCAACCAGCTCCGTTTCTATAGATAGCTCGATCTTAACGGAACTCACCGGAATCGTTTACATTTTACTCTCCCGAATGATGTGAGATGTTGAGTGATTGGCATTGCAATTAGACGACACTGCTTGCAAGTACTGCCTCGAGCCTCTCGTGGTGTTTCTAATATTTCAAAGATCACGGCCAGTCCTCCAAATTGTGATCATCGCGCTGAAATGTATTTCCCCTCAGTGCCCGCTCTCTCTCAGCGGTGAATATACACACATGCACACATTATATCGATGGATGCAGAATTTGTATTGCATCGGTGTAACAGGGCTGTAGACGGAGCACGTCCACCGCTGCGGTTAATGATAAAGAATTGCAATCAACTCAGTGGAAGTCTACACGAAGACACTTTGAGCTGAATGTGTTTTCCTATCATCACACATCAACACGTCTCTCCGGAGAAAACACTGGCCACTCACGCTTCGCCGTCAAACTCGGGGATGAATTTCTCAATGGCTCTCTATATGGCAACACTGTCTATAAGCACGAAAACAGAATGGCAGCTCGTTGTTTTACTCACTTCAACAATAAGCAAAGAGGAAATAATAAAAATAGAATGGGCTCACCCAGTCATCACCGATCCGAGGAAGCGTGCATCATTTTTCTCTTCCCCCCCTTTTTCCCTCCAATAATCCCTGGGAATTTGAACGGCACCCATTGATATGCAGCAGTAGGGTCCCCCCCCCAACACCCCCCCCACCCCCACCCCTCCACCTCCACCCTCTCACCCTCCCTCCATCCTCTCTCTTCCCAGACGTCAGTCGCATTGCCTCCCATTCATTTCGGTCTATATTTATTTTATTTCTGTGCATTTCTTAATTCTTAATCCATTTTGTCCTCCTCCCTCCTCTCTGGAAAATGCTGCAAAACCTCTAATGGAAGCCACTCAATTCCTCCAGTCTGCTTCTTGCTGGTGACCTGCATTGACGTCATTGCGTCATTAGGTTTCCCCTGGAAACACGGGAGAGCCAAAAATAGAAACACATTAATTCAAACCCCAGGCTGGGGGGAGGGGGTTGGGGAAGGGGCTAGTTGGGGGCTGTTTTTGGCGACTATTTCTTTCTATCAATCCATAATCTTCTGACCCCCCCACTTCAACCCCCCCAGGACACACACACACACACACACACACACACACACACACACACACACACACACACACACACACACACACACACACACACACACACACACACACACACCTTCTCTTTGGTTTCCCTTCACTGCTTACTGAGCTCCATCTCAACACACACACACACACATTGCAACCATTAGGAAATATCCCTTTGTCATATTTGTATAGATTTTTAAAATACACCTGATAGTAAATTATATTTTAGCATCAGTATGCTGTTTTTGGTAGACATTTTTCTTGTGTTTCTGTGTGGTTTTAGGGGCATTACTGTACCTGAATGTTATCTTGCTCCATCTTGTCATATAATCTTGCTAATGTAATGTTCTCCTGAGGAGGAGTGGGTTTGGGAAGCTGCAGCAAAAAGCCCCAAGAGCACAAGGGGTCCATACTGCATGTTATCATCATATTGTACATAAGGACAGTTGCGACGTGCTATTTCAGCACTATAATATAACATTTCTGTAGTTTGTTGTTTGGAGCTTCAGTGATGAATCCACAGTAACTTGCTAGTTATTAAAATTTCTGAAAGTATCATTGTATATAACTTGAAACTTAAATTGTGTCCGTGGCAACAATTTATAGTTAGAGTTTATTATACTTTGCAATCGTTTTATTGCCTTCTTCATTACCATGTCACTGTAATCTGAAAATGACATTATCATAGTTTTTATTGGTAGCATTTAGCTGACATTTATCAACCTTTATCGTTTATAGTAGAGATGCTTCTGTAGTATCACATTATTTTATATCGATATGAACCTTCTGGTGGATTCATGGCTGGATCAGCCTGCTAGAGGGGCTTGGGGGCAAAAATGAGCTTGTGGACCCCCTTAACCCCTCTCACTCCCAGTCACTGTGCAACATGTACGTGGTTTTCTGTGTCGTGATTTGATCGAGAAGTGCAAAATGAAAACAATAAATGTCTTGAAACGGGAATTTGACAGAGAGTCAGGATGAGAACCTACCTCAAGGTTCTTTTTCTGTTGGTTTGACATAAAGAATAATATAAATACTGAGAGGTATGAGTACCACCCCTGTGTCATGCTCTCAATAAGAACCAAACAAATACTTATCAGTCTATTAACTACAGTTACTCTTAGAAAAATGTAATATTCTCAGTTAAAAATGTAAAAAATTTAAAATATTGGGAGAGTAGAAAAGCTCCTGGTAGTAATATCATACTATTGCTTAATATTATGCTCAAAGTTCTTTATACAAACTGTAACATGATCAAGGGTGAGAGACAGAGACAGTGATGATTAGTTTTTATATATGAGTTAAAAAACTTGCTGTCCTCTGTTAACTTAATTATCATCCACAGTGAGAAATATCTAGTTGCACCTCCCCATCATCCAGGATAGGACCTGCTTACTTTCCCAAAAACCAGAGATGGATTTTGATGCAGTATTTTGGCTCTACAGCATCTTTGATTTGTCATCCAGCCAATTATGCTGGGTGAGTAAATAATGATGATAATGCAAATATCCCAAATATAAGTCAACATTATTTTTTCAGAAAAACATTCATTTTTCATATTTTCTTTGAAGAATGTAGGCTACACCACGCTTTCAGAGTAAGAAAACTAGGACACGAGATCTCAAATTGATGATTAGGATTATGAAGAGATTTAATAGCATGAATTTATGCTTTTCTCTTGAAAGCATCCTCATATAATTTACATCAGTTTGAGACTCTCTGCAATGCATTCAATAACTTTTTCTCAAACTGCGGGCGCATCACATGTACGAAATAGTTGTATAGCATTCATTCATTGTTCTTTCATTCATGTACTTCTCCTCTTAATCCATTCACATATCCAGGGCAGCCACCTTTCCAGTGACGCAAAGCCCTCCTCCCATTTAATCGCTTTAGCATCATCTATCTGCTCTGATGTTCGAGATCAAGTGACATACGGCGCCGCGTGCACGCCCCTCCCCTTCCCCGGTGCGCTCGAGCCGTGCCACGCCGCTCACATAAAGGCACGTGCTCCCGTGCACACGCTCCAGCCTCGTGACACCCGGCCGGAGGCACGCGCACTGGCACATGAGTGGTGATGCTGCATTCACGCTGTGGCCTTAAAGAAAGAAAGAAAGAGAGAAAGAAGGAAAACTCTTCCAGCATCAGCATCGCGAGATGATAGCGGACCGCAATGGCAAACAGCCAGTCGTTGCCAAGGTGATTTCCCTAAACAAGTCATTCTGCCAACCACAAACAGTAGAGTGTGTGTGTGTGTGTGTGTGTGTGTGTGTGTGACTCTTAACTTTTCATTTTTTGATTATTATTTGCTTAGATTATTCTTCTGGCTTCTTGAGGTCCAGATCCACAGTGCAACAGTTATTGTCCAGCTAAGCTTAGTCTGAATTCACGTCTGGAAAGTTGTTGTAGTCCATCTTTGTCACACATTTCACCAGTTACTATTATCACCAAAAGACTCAGAAAGAAAGGCTCACCATACCTCCTGAACAGTTGATGGCCTTCTGGGTGCTCACACCCAAAACTCTGCTGCAGCTTGCACCGCCAAGCAGCTGCTTTAGATCTTAAAGTCAGCTCCATGTTCAAGTGTCCTCAGAGCAGCTTATCTGCTGTATACTTTCTTTTTTTTATGAATTTACCTCGATGGGGAGGCACCAACATGACTAAAACAAGCGATGGCTCCAAAGGGATGTTGTACCACACCAGTCTAATGGAGACTGATGCAATGATGCGTGTCCCACAATGCTAGAAGTCACTTCTGGGCAGTAAGGACGTGTTGTTGTGGATGATGACCAGATTGTGGTAACCTGCAACAGCAGGTATGGGGGACTTCCTGTTAATAAAAGCTGTGTGGAGAACCTGTACTCTCTCATGGCCCTCCACATCTCTGCTGATGAAATCACAGAGGATGCCCTGATCATTGTCCTTCACATCTGGCCAGTCAGGGTTGCTTTTGGATCTGCTTCTCTAACTCCAAAGTGACTGTAGGGATCACCTTGAGCTTGCACAAGGACCTGACAATGACATGGACACTTTCTCATTCATGTCATGGCCAAGAAAGGGACGTTCTATTCATCCTCCTTCACAGCTGAAAGTTTCCATCAAACAAGATTATCAGCCACTTAGGTGGTGCTTCTAGATCATACAATGGTGGTGTGGTCTGCAGACACACTCGGCCAGCTTTCCAGTGGATTCTGGTTTGGTGGATATAACAATAAGGATAATGCTGATAATGATACTAATACTAATATCCTTGTCACTGTATCCACCCTTACCAATCACCTTCATTAACACAAACTTTTGGAATTTGGAGTAACATTACATATAAAATCACACAACAGTATAATACAGTATAAAATCTGCTTACATTGTGGACTGCTACTGGTCACGTCACGTACAAAACTATATTCAAAATAAAATTTAATAAATATTGATTTTGACTACCTACTGTATTAATAGCCTTTTGAGTGTCCGTCCTAAAATATCAATTAGCTGTAAGTGTAAGAGTGTAAATGATGATTAATCATCTTTATATAGAGCATAATAGGATGCTAATTGCTTAATGCAGCGCACCTGTATGAGAATCTGCGTTTCTTTGGTTTCTCTGATTCGTTCAGGCTTGTTACCTGTCTGTGTCTGTATGCTTTTATAAGTTACTGTAGCACCAGAAGTGAGACTTTTTATTTCTTTTATTTTTTTCTTTCATTCTGGTGATAAGATGAGCATCCATGTCCATCATAGATGCGTCGCAGTAAAACGTTAGCTTAACGACGTCAACATGTTTAGCATTACCATAACGTATGCTACATGACATGTAAGTGCTATGCTCTTCAATAACGTTAGCATGTACCCTCGACAGTTTAGCTAACTTTAGCTAATGCTAAAATTAGACTGGTAAATTATGGCTGGATTTGGTCACGTTAACCGAGCTAGCGTTACTTTAAAACGTCGTTTTAAAGTTATGTACAAGCTACTATGACCCTGCTCAAAACCAAACAAAAGCTTATTGTTAGCTAAAGAGTGAATTGTAGCCACCAGCTAACAGCTAGCTAAATGTGCTATGTGATGCTGATACTGTGAGGGTAAGTTACTAAACTTGTTGCGAATTAGCTAGAAAATAAAGGTGTCACATTTTAGCAACGCAAAAACAGGCAGGATATTATGCTAGCTAATGGCTAACTAAAATGGGGTTGTTTTGTGTATTTTGTTTATTTTAGCTGATCCCGTATGTTATATCATACTTCCACAAGACAATACGCAACTGCCAAACTTTCATGGAGGACCTGCCATGCCGACATGCGGAAATTTCAGGTATTTCGATATTGTATATATATTTTGACTTTATAATTTTGTTATTACCGTGGCAGCAATATAAATTTAGGGAAAAGGACTAGCCATTTTACCTTTGTGATACTTAAGACTCAACAGACTTGGTATGAAAATGACATTTTCATTACATGAGGTGAAATATTATCTAACAGCGGCTAACGGCTAAGTAACGGCTTTCAAGTTTAGTGTACTATGCCTATGTGGCAACCAGCTTCTATGGCACAGTATTATGATAGTGCAGTTACATGGTAGTTTGGGCACTACTGTGATGATACATTTTAGTATTTCCATGGTATCGTCAAGTTTTATGTGGTATTACCATTGTAGTGTGTATTTTTCAACTCATGCAAGCCATACAAGCATGGTTCATCCTATGTGGATTGTAATCATCTGTGGCACAGTAAAATCAGCATAGAGTCAGTGTGGTTTCCATGCGTTTATTCCAATAAGGAATCAAAAAGTACATTATGATGTGTTGAAATAAGAGATTCAAAATTATGTAAAATTTTATGCTGTCTCTTTAGAGTGCCTTCAACACATAATCATCAGCTCAATGCATATTTTTATCACCATGTTTTTTCAGAGGTAATCATACTTCAAGATGAAGTGAATTGCCTTTTGTTTTATCTCTTGTGCTGATTCCTGGCCGATTGGAGAGTTTGAGTGTTGTGCTTGTGACAGTGATGATAATGGTGAAGACTGTCAACGGGATGACTAGATGATAAACTTAATTGTGTGTGAGTTCCTGTGACTTCTCTTTGTTTGGGAGTCCTAGATGCCAGGATCGGCCTGCAAACAGAGAGGCTCTAAGGACAAAATATGATTTTTGGTAATTTTTCAGTACTTTAGGAGTTTAGTGTTTTGGTGTGACTTTCTACTGACCTTGGGTCAGCAGACATTTGTTACGGTCAGCCCAGCCTAGAGGAGATGGTATGAACACGTTGTGCTTGAATGAAGGAGTTCATGTGGGGCAGTAAAAAAAACAATATAACTATAACTTTGCCATGTAATGTGTTACTGGATATAAACTCAAGCCTTAGTTGTGTGCGAAACCAATTTAGTCGACAGTGAAAAGTTTGTGGCCCGTTATAACTGATGAATTGTGCCTTTTTAAAAATTAATGGTGGCAGTGTTAAACTTCTAAATCCATCTCATGTGGCCATCATGCTATTTTACCAGTATTTATACTCTTAGTTCTCATGATGATACTGTCTGTATGTTTTACAGTTCAGAGAAACAAATGCACCCTTTTCATCATCCATTTAGACTGGCCACATTAATACTGCTAGATGAAAACACCAGGAAGCTAAATGCAATTTTTTCTCACCTCACCCCATTACCTCGGTCAATATCTAATCTACCTCTTCCTCCTTCTGATGTTTCTATTGATTCTCCAGACAAGTTTTACCATGCTCCTTAGCATGTGTATTAATGATCTCTCACTTTCTCTGTCTTTCTGTCGCACACACACGCAGAAGCAACTGGTGTGCTGCTAGGTCGAAGACACTTTGACAGGGATGCGTGTGTGTGTGTGTGTGTGTGTGTGTGTGTGTGTGTGTGTGTGTGTGTGCGTGTGTGTGTGCGTGTGCGTGTGTGTGTGTGTGTGTGTGTGTGTGTGTGTGTGTGTGTGTGTGTAAGTGTGTGGGAGGGTTAGCAGTTGAGGGATTTGAAATATCACGCAGAGACTGATGGAGGCTGAGTGAAATGGATCCAAATGTGCTTGGATTTGTAATGTTTTCCTTAAAGCTGGATTTAAGTTGATTGGTCAGATTGAGAAAATGTGGTCTTTGGTCCCCAAGCAGATTGAGCAAATGTTCTTGTCTCAATGTCTACTGACCTAGGTGGTTAGGCAACATCGGGGTGGTAGCACTGCACCACAGTACACTGCACTAACTGCTGATGCCATCTGCTGGCCAAAAGTATAAACTGCAGTCACAGTGTTAAACCAGATCCACCGGATTAAATACCTTTCCACAGGCTTTTGAAGCATTTCTAATACTGTGATCATCCATCCTTGCCTCCTTTGCTTCATCTTGCTCTTACACTTGCACATCAGTTTTGCTGCACAGAATTTCTGTGCTTGACAAAAGTGTGCAGTGTTTTGGAAAAGATGAAACAAACAGATGTGTCCAACAAGATAGGATAAGAGGGAACATCTAACATGCTTCTTCTAGGACAGGTCCATCTACATGCTTCAAATTTGTGCTAAATTACCTCTGCCAGTGGCAAATAAAACATCTCTGTGAAGGCAGTATTCAAAGTCTGACATCAAGCATTTGAAATATCAAGCAAGAGAAACACAATTAGCTTGAAGAGTATTATGAAATGATGTCTGCTCTCTCTGTAATTCAAGATCTAAATCCTAGTCGCTGCATTTATGAATGAATGAGCTTTACCACCCGTCGGTATTTTTTGCCTCTTTGGAATTTAAATGTATGCAAAGATCAAAGCCACCCTTCAGGAGGAAGAGGTGGTGCAATAAGCAGAAACCCCCAGACTATTCACACAGCAGTCCCTCTCCTCCTGTAACCCAGTCGCAGCCTTCCTCACACTCTCAGAGGTGCTGCTGCAAACAGCCACCAGGGGGCAGGAGTGCTCAGGAGTGTTTTTTTTTCTCCCTCCCACCCTCCCTCATCTCCCCTCATGCCTTCTCTTCAGCTGTTTGTCTGCTCAAAGTGAATGTAGAAACACACATGCACGCATACACACAAAAAATACACTGAACTACATGTGAATGTGAATATTAATTTCCTTGGGGAAAATCTAGATGTTTACTCACAGTTGTACATATTCAAAATAAAAAATGCCTGTGCAGACATCTCATCGCAGTAGCTCCCGAGCTTGGGATGACATTGCAGTTTCTCTCTGAGACCATATTATGCTTGTATGTGGCCCCGAAGTGACTTCACAAGGTCACAACCTCCCCATTCCCCCACCACTCATAGCTCTACCGCTCCACCGCTGCACCGGATGATCAAGGTTTAGCTGCATCAAACATCCCTTCACAGCGACACATCTACTGACTCCCTATTTATACCAGATTGTTAATGGCTACTGTTATTAATTTCACAGGGAGGCAATCAAACAAAGCCTTACACTGGGGGTTGCAGCAGATGTCTGATGTAACCTTCAAAGTCTTTTTCAGACGGACCCTTCGCAGGCGGGCCGCAACCTTGGTGTTGGGAAGATGAAATCAGTCGGGGGAGATGAGAGTAAGACAGGAAAACAGGACAATAAAATCGAAAGCATGTATAAGATGTAGGTGGAGAGAGTGAAAGCGAGTGACGGAGGGCGGGCTGATTTCAAAGAGGCCTTTGTTCAAGCCTCCTCCAGTAGCTGTATGAGGATCAGAGCCAGAGAGCAGTGGACCTTGAGGACCTTGAGAGGGGGAATTGAATGCTTACGCTGCAGAACTCTATCTTCAAGGCTCTCTGCCCTCAACTTTTTCATTTTTTATCATTAATTATTTCTCGCTAATTGCCGGGATTAGAAAAAGAGGGAGAGAGAAAGGGCGCTCTGGGTCTCTGGAGTCTTAGACCAGTGTGTGTGTGTGTGTGTGTGTGTGTGTGTGTGTGTGTGTGTGTGTGTGTGTGTGTGTGTGTGTGTGTGTGTGTGTGTGTGTGTGTGTGTGTGTGTGTGTGTGTGTGTGTGTGTGTGTGTGTGTGTGTGTGTGTGTGTGTGTGGTGTGTGTGCGTATGCAGTATGCCTACATATACACTTCTTCCCCGTATATAAAGAAAAGAACAAGGGGGAGAAGCACAAATTAAACTTTCTTGGTCAGCAAGGTTGTTAGCACTCTGTAGTTGATTGTGCTTGTTGAACCATAGAACTATTTCCATTAAGTTTAAGAAGATGGTCATAGCCCAGCAATGTCCTTGTACAGTGGTTAACACTGGAGGTGATTGGGTTTAATTTTTTTTCCTCTAGCCTTTTCTGCTAGAGTATTTTCACTTGCTGAAGCCATAGAGTGTTTGATAGACGCATTCATTCAGACATATGGCACTTATTTCAGTTGTGAGTATTGCTTTTACATTCTCCAAAGGATGCTGTAGATTGCTGTGTTTTTAATACCTTTGAGACAGCCATTTTTCTGTTCGTTTCAGTATGGTGGGAAGACTAACTTAGAGAGACTTTAAACTTGCTGAGGCTCGGTTATCCATTACAGTGATGTCTCGTTTTGTTTTTGTCAACAGCGCTTTATTGATGATATATTTAACACTGCAGACTTATTTGAAAAGTCTGCTGCTGACTCCTGCTTTTAGGCGCTGGAAAAAAGCTCTGAAATCAGAGACACACGAGTTTCTTGATGAACAGCACTTGCAAGATACATTTGAGCCATATTCAAACACAGAAAGCACACAATAAACAAACAATATCAGCAATTTAGCAACTCCACAGAGTGACAATTGTTCAGTCTATTCTGGAGTTATACTGTTTGTGTTATGCATGGGATACAAGGGGTGCAATTGCAGATGGTATTATTTAACTGAATCATCCTCGGCCTATTGAGTCCTTAATGTTCGTGGGCATATTTTGCCAGAAATGACGGGTGGGGAGGAGTGATGGTTGGATCTGACTGAGCACCTTAAGGACACTATGTCCGCTAAGTTATCTGTGAACACTAGTGCTACTTAGGTAGCTTGTTCATCAAGGTGCATCCGTAATTCAAAGTTTACTGTGAAAAACAGGCTTAAATAGACTTCTATACATTCAGACCTTTTTTGCAACAAGTGAAGTCACTCCCTGCTGGCCATTAGAAAGAATGCAGGTTTAAGTCACTTCCACACTGGCTTCACTTGTCAGACCTGGAGCCGACATCCACTTCTATCATACAGTCTGTGACCAAAACATGTCAAAACACAACACGACTACTGACACATACTTTTATATGACATACTTTTTATTCTGTCTCAGGGTGTCAGTACTCTGTGATTGAAGATGAAACTAGTCAGCAGTGTAATGGATCAGCAGCTCCTTTCCCAAACCAGTGATGGAAACCCGGTGTGAAATCGTTTGCCCTCGTGCATCTTTGGTAATCTGCGCCACATTCACTGACAATCCCAGACCCATCACTCTGTCCCTCTTAGGAGCCAAACATTGAGAGGCTGGTCCAGACTGGGCATTGTGCCTACAGCTGCACTTGCCAGCGACAGTGCTCACCAATATTGAGGAAGCTTCCTGGGCTGGGCTGCAAATACATTAATCATTTCTCTGAACCACAGTGCTGTCATGGGATATTACTCTTGCCAGCTGTGAAGTAATAAGATGGAGGACAGGAAGAGTTTACATCATTGCTATAGCCACATAGTGTGCAACTGTGCCACCCACAATGGAATTCTGTCTCCAAAGTACATCTTGCCTTTTTAATGTTCAGATCAGAATAAACAAGAAACAATCTTTACACATTTTTTTGGCACAGATTATACACATGAGATGTAACCTGTTAAGTAGTGAACTTTAAAAGTCCTGGCAGGTGTATTTCGTTACTTTTGGGCAGGTTAGCTGCCCCCCCCCCTTGTGCTAGGCTAAGCTTCATATTTACGCTACACACATGAGAGAGGCATTCTCATCTCACACCTGACAAGACAGTGAACAAGCTTACTTCCCTAAACCTAAAAGTATCCCTTTAACAAAGAGGTTGTTCACGGTCTTGTAGCCACATCTTCTTCCAGGTGACACTAGTGCATGTCATTAAAAAGCATCTTGCTGCACTGTTGAACAGCCTTAACAGTAGCTGTCCGTTTGGCTTAAGCTGTATTTCTAAATGTAGCACCTGCTGGTGTAATCTTCATTCAGCAAAACATAACTTGGTTACTCGAATCACATCGTCTGCAGAGAGGGAGAACCCTACACCTCCCATACTGAGCAGGTGAAAGGGCCCCAGAGTCCCATAAGGATGAATGGTCTCACCCTGATGGGTTGTGCACATGCTTGCAATTTCTCAGAGTACCAAGGCAGCCAGACAAGTTGCCTCAGTACACTGCCTGTAAAGTCCCATAAGGGAGCCACGCCTGTATGAAATCAAACCCTCTTTTTTTATTAACGTATCGCTCGTTCCGATGGTGCCCCCATTCATCATGTTTGTGATCAATTCACTCTGCACGTTATCTGCCTTCCAATGAGCTAAGCTTTATTTATCATCAGCTGATAATAAAAGTTCTTGTTGAGAGCACAGCACACGTGTGTAGCGGATGAATGAACCTGCTGTGCTGCTTCCTGTCGTGTTTTACAGTTCACCTGATGCCTGTATAAAATATATAGTATGTATGTTCAAGTTCAGTGCAATCGTTAGAAGTGCAGCTCGAGCAGCAGAAATGCTAATGTGCTTTGACTGGCACCCACTGACTGACACTAATGCCACAGTTTCCAGCTCTAATGTCACCACAGCTAATTGATCAGATTGACTTTGGACGTTGACATACAGTACCTTGAAACCTTCTTCAGATAACTTGCCACCTGTAGCACAAAATAGTATCTTTTCATGAAGTACACTGAGGTGAATCTGGGAAAATATTATATTCCCTTCTTGACTTATGAAGCAAAATACTGGATGTACCAGTATTTTAAGACAAACGTTTTTCAGTCAGTATTCATTTCTGACATTTTTGGGTTGCAGGCTATGTGTGCAGTTTGCTTGCCGCTGCTGTTGGCAGGGCACTGGACCACAGCTGCAACATTAACCCCAACTTGTGCTCAGAGGAGTTGGGACTTTTGGTTAGCGCGTTACTCCTGCTCTTTCTTTGCCCTCTCTCTCTCCAGTTTCTTTTTTGGCCTGCTGCCCCAACAGTGTGCTGACATTTTAGCATTAGTAGTTCTGTCAGAGTGTGAAAGAATCAGCCCGTACTGTCCCCCCCCTTAGCGCCCGAGGACAGCAGTCTGATTGGTATGTGTGTTTTGTGTATTCTCCACACCGAGTGATGTTTTTCAGTCAATACAGCAGCCTGCTGTGTGTCATCGGGAATGAAGGCACCTCATAGCCTTTCAGCCCCTCTAAATCCACCCAAGATGATTCTATAACAGAGTGTCAAAGTTCAAAACAAACAATATTCTCACTCAATCCATTCATAAAACCACTGTCCTGTCCAAAATTCATGTGCCAGACCATGGGCTGAGACCTTGTGGGTCATTTGTGCAACACAGGGAGCTGGCTGTGCTTATAGCATGAAGCCATCGTTGTGTGGTGCCAATATGGAACAACCTGAGTTCAAACTCTTGAGTACCCAGATGGACTACTGGAGGGCAGAAAGGGGGACACATTTGTTTAATCTCGCAGTGCAGCAGATGATGGTGTGTGTCTGTGTGTGCACGCACATTTTCATTTTAGATTATCAGAGGGCATTGTGCTTATGTCAGGTATGATAAAATTAATGTGTTTTTGTTTGAGTGTTAGATAGGGAAGAGTATAATGTGTTTGGGCACGTGGCCTGGCCTGCCTGTTGTGCTTAGTGTCAGGATACAGTGTAACTGTGTAGGGAAGGCTGGCATGGCTGGGCATGCCCCTTGCACCCCCACAGGGGTTTTGAAAAGTGCACATCTCACCAAAATGTCACTTTAACTACAGTGAACCACCCTAAACACCACCAAGTGCTCTTTCCCGTTCTCTCTCCTCCCTCTCTTGTCCTCTTTCACTCTTTCCCTCTTACTTTTTGATGAACACACCTGAAAAATCCCCTTGAGAAAGGAGAATGGAAATGCCAAGAAAACTCTCGTACATTGTAATGAACCGCTTGCTTGGCTGTACATGCAGACTCTGTGTGTGTGTGTGTGTGTGTGTGTGTGTGTGTGTGTGTGTGTGTGTGTGTGTGTGTGTGTGTGTGTGTGTGTGTGTGTGTGTATGCAGACATATTAGTCACAACTGTTATGGAAAATATGTCCACTTGAGGATGATTTTTGTGCACGAGTGAAGTTCAGTAATCTCTTTGTATGTTAATGATGAGAGGAGGCATATATTGCCTCAATTCAACATCTCAAATGCTACATGTGTAGTTATGCAATTATGATAATAAGCATTTTACAAGCTGCAAAAGAGGCGCCAGGGGCCAAATGGGGAGATGAGGGAAAAGTTACTTAGGCCTTGAAAATAATTTGACGGTAGTTATTACAGGCTTATTGCTGTGGATGACATCTATTTCTCTGGTTTCTGACAGCACATCATCCTGACTTTCCTATAATAGCTCTGGTTGGCAGATCAGGACTGGTGAGAATAAATTAGAAATGATTCCTAGAGCGCAGTATTAGGAGCTTTTTTTAAATAGTGCCACTTTTATGAAAAAAGGGCCATGTAATCACTCAGGCTAGACTTTGATTAAGCGGTAAAGTGAGCTGGTGAAAGTGTGGATTTCATGGTGACAGAGCTTATTTGGTTTTGACAGTTCATCCTCCATGTCTTTCTCTAATTCCAACCTTTCCTCATCCTTCCTGTTACGCCGGACCCCTTTCATGTTACATCCTATTCTTCATCTCTGTGCTTGTGTCATTTCTTCCTGTCCTCATGCTGTTATCGCATGTAGTCATTTGTACGATCCTTTATCCTGTCTCTTTTACTTTAACATTACAATAGCTTTTACAAAAGGTCCTGGTTTATTCCTGTGATGCCTTCATTCCTTTGCACAGTAGTGATTGCCATTGCCTTTGCCATCATAGGTTTACAGCAGTACATCCCTGCACCATGACAATGGCATTCAGAGACATGCTGTACTTACTAAGTTCAGTGCAACACTATGGAATACAGCTCTCCGCTGTCTTTACATTGCTCTTATATTTCAGACTAGTTTAATGCATTCATACAGCAAGTGATTGGAGGTCATTTATTATATGCATATATATGCATTTTAATGAACACCACCTGGGGTTATGATTTGGCAGTGAGCAAGATTGAAACTTGGTTAGAAACTTTTAATAAACACATGAATTGATAGCCATGGTGTACTGCCTTTGCTAGCCCTGCTGAAAACACCAGTATAAATTAAAAGAAAAATTCAGGGTCACATGGGATCAGGGTGCTCTGACGCAGCTGGGGGTGGGGAGATATTGACTCAGTGAAGACCAAAGTTCCTCTTTTCTTTATTGAAGCACTGGAATGTGTGATGGTGATGTGGCGCTTGCTGTATAGCTTGCTGTAAGTGTTCCCAGTAGATTTGCTGAACTGTGGCATAGTGTGAAGTGTGTTCAAGGGCATATTGGCTGCTGTCAGAGTGCTTAACATTTTCTACCAGCCTTGGCTCAAAGCACGTGTGTGAAATGATAATCTTCGCTTAAAGTGATTGATCTTTTGTTTTTAAATTCAAATTGCCCCCCAGTGATGTCTTTGAGTGTGTGCATCTGTGCATCTTTTCCATGTGTGCACCTGTGTGTACATTTTATATGGCCTTACCCTGTATATGTGTATGTATGTGTCAGTCAATCTTTGGGTGGGTGTGAGTTTTGTGAGTCTTTACATGAGCAGTTTGTGTTTGGAAGAGGTCTAACTTAAAGAGTGTGTGCTCACTGGAGTAGGTATATATGTGTGTGCGTGCGTCTGACCTCTTAGCACAAATCCCCGTACTTGACTGTGTTTGATCTTTTATCTCCAAAACACAAAGATTGAATAGCACTGTACGTGCGGACTATAAAGCGATTAGCTCGGAGCTCAGAACATATTGATCAAGATTATATTTGAGTGCAGGTCTGCGCAAACTGGCAAAGCACATTCATCAGTTATGGCGGACACATTTAAATTGTAATTACTCAACAATGTCAGCTCCTTTTCCACCACTCAACTCTGCTCCCTCCCTTCTGCACCTGCTTTTACACCCCGTTATCCATATTCATGATTTAAGAGTTGCACTAGTTCTTCCTGGAGAAAAAAAATATACAGATGTTTTCGGCCAATGAAAGAGACAAACATGAAATTAGACATGCTTTTGAACCCGACAGCAGATCCAAGAGCACACGCTTAAAATAAAAGACACACCCACATGTGGACAAACACACACAGTACTCGCATTAGCATTTCAAACAGCAGCATGCAGTCTAAATGGCTCCTACATAATATGGGACATACATTAAAACACTTACAGTTACTACCACTGTGGCTCCAAACATTTGCTGCCCCATGGATTAAATCCCATTTATGCATATTTAACTGCTGTAGGATTAGAATTATCACTCTTGTCCAATTACTCTCTTCCCAGACACATTTGCATTCTTGCTCTCTCCCCCTCTCTCCGTCCTCTTTTTATCTTTTTTTTAGATTTCTCTTTTTTCTCTCCTTCCGTCTTTTGCATTTGCAAGGTTATAGAGTGGTAATTAAATAAATTGGTGGATAGAGAGTAATCACATCTTTCTCAGAGCTGTGTGATCAATGCTTTGTCCTGATGACACCACAGCCAAAATCAAAGGAAAAATTTCCACTACATCTGTCTCCTCTGTTTGTCCTTCCCTCCCCCGCCCCCACTAATGATCAATATGTCCTAATGTTTCAGACTTGCCTCAGTCTCACTTATCTCTTTTCTATTAATATGCAAACACAGTTACACACAGAAGTCGGGCCGTAGTAAGGGAGGAGACGGTTAATTTTACTGTAGCTGCAGGCAAGCATCTGGAAACAGAGTAGAGAAACATGTAGTGAGAAAAGAAAAGAGAACGAGAGGAAGTTCGAAGGGGTAGAGATGGTGAGAGAAAACAGCTGGTGAGGTCTAGCAGTGCTGTGTTTGCAGAAAACGTAGGCAGCTGGTGACCCAGAAACATCCTCTCCTCTTCCCAACACCCAAGCATTGCTGCAATCACTGCAGCGAGAGAGGGAGAGAGTCACTACTACGTATTCAGCCTCAGCACCTAATACAGTGGTTAATTAACATAATGAAACACAGATAACAAACCGAAAAAGCGGCCACGAATGCAGAGTTAAACTGACACTGTGCTTATGCAACATCTTACTTCTGCTCCAGCGTCCACAGAACATTGTGGATGCTGTGCAGATCAGGCATGTGTCGGGCGTAGCCCCCTGAGTTGTTTGTCTGTTGTAGTACTTTATTTATGTATATGTTTTTAAATATATTTTTTCTTTTAAATAAGCTGCTTAATTGCAAAATCAGAGGTAAACAGAAGGATAAATTGTACATCTGAGCCTGCGAGGGATTTGTGCTGTGCCATGTCTGCATTATACAATTATACGCCAGGATTGTTTACTTTGCTACTTCTGCTTTATCTCACTTCAATTCAACCTAAATGCAACTGATCTGATTTGTGAAGAGTCATACTTTTAATGTGGTATTGTGCACGCCTGGATTTATTTTATTTTTTTGCTCTGCTTCACTTTTTAGCCTGTGTGCTCTGCAGTCGTGTGTGCACTGATTATGTTATTAGCACACATTTGGATGGTAATATTGGCCAGACTACAGCGAACAATTACTTGCCTGATTGACTGGCCCAAAACAACATTAGCTGAAGCTTTTGATTTCTCGAATAATCAACACAAATGAAGAGGATAAGTGGTTAATTTCCAGCTTTATTGCATGATTTAATAAGGTTTTCATAGATCCCCTATGGATTTGCTTACAGTTTAGCTGAATAATGAATAATGCTTTGCAATCTTTCCCCGTTCAGTCACAGTCAGATATCATAGCAATTGAGTTTGACGCGTTTATTATCTGCAGAGTGGTATTCCATTTCTTATTAATGAATCCTACCCAAATATTCTGTAAAGCTTTATGAATCTTAAGAGAAACTTTGGCTTAATTCGTTTTCTATGAAAGCGCACATTCCATTTAGCAATTAGATCGCCCTGATGGGATGCCGGCAGGGATGCTCGCATGCATAAAGAGCTTCATGAATGTGGCTGTGAAGTGACAACCATGATGACGGACCCTGACTTTAAAAGCTTTAGGTGCAATAAATGAGGACATTCAATTTAGATGTTTATTTGTAATGAACTGCAGAATTTCACATTCACATCAATTTATATGCACACAGCCGGTGTATCCATTACCATGGCAACACACTGTTACTCTGTGCGCTCTCCAGAAGTGATTTGCAAATGTCCTCTCTCTTTTCCCCTCCCTTCTCTTCGTCTCTTCATCCATGTCTTCCTCTGACACTGTTATTCTTTTGCATTCCCCTCCTCGGTCAGTCCACATCTTTAGCCAGCAGTGCAGCTGCAGTAGGAATACTGTGACCCGCTGGTTAATAATAAAAAGGCTGATAGGTGGGATTAAATTATTATGCACGTAGAAGAAGAAGAAGCAGAAGAAGAAGAAGAAGAAGAAGAAGAAGGTGCATATACCTCATATACCTGTCTGTGCCTTTGAGTGCTCTATTCAGTCCTTTCCTGTACTTTTCTGGCTAATTTTTCTATTCCTTTGTGCCCTTTGTCTCCTTCTCCTCTCTGCTCTGTCACTTCCTCTTAGAAGCCTTCATCTTGATGTCTTCCTCTGCATTGACCCTGCTTCTTTGCTTCTCTGCAAAACTTTTTTTCCATTTTTTTTTTTAATCTCCCTTTACATTTTTTGCTCTCCCAGCAACTTTTGTCTATGGGCAATATCGCTCCTATACATAGAGGAGTATCTTTCTCTGTTATTCTGCTTTTTTGTATGCTCTTCTATCCTCTGTGTAGGAGGAGCACACCCTTTTTTTGTCGGCTGAAGTCCTTATCAAGCGTGACTCACAATTCAACTATTTCTACAGTGGAGCTTGTCCTCTGGAGTCTTGCTCTTTTCGTGTCTTCTTACACATTTTATCTCTTTTCAGCATTTCCTTCAATTTTTCTTGCCCTGTTTTTTATATTCTACATAATCTTACCTCTCTTATTATCTCCCCATACCGCATAGTGCCTCTCTCTCTGATGTCTCCCTCGCTCTTTCTCACATCACCGTCCCTTTCTGCTCTCCTTCTTGAGCTCTGTAAACATAAACATTTTAGGTGTCTGCCATCACAGATATCCAGGGTGAGTCTGTCACCAGAATCATTTCAATGCTAATTTCTCTGGCATCTGTGATAAACAAATTCACTCTGACAAACACACAGTCGTCAGCTTCAGAGGATTGGACCCGTTCGTTTCTATTCTTGCCTCCCTGACTGCCTCTCCCTCATTTCCTGGTGCGGGCCATCAGGATCTGTGGCCAGCCGCATCCAATAAACACACACAGACATGTGTACACACAAACACAGGCGCGCACACGCATATTTACTCTCAGCAGAGTAAGCATGCACATAGTGTATGCATACACAACACAGCATATACTGTACACAAAACAAAATTGCACAACAATACTGTAGCATGCACACGTACTGCACACACTAATACACACAAATGCAAACACGGAGTAATGCACACAAACAAACATTGCCGCAGATGTACAGGACAAACACACGCGCACATGCATCCAGACTGTGCAGGCAGCTGCACACATTCACACATATTTTCACATTCAGTTTGAGTTGTTTTATTACATCTATGCGGATACTGTCTCTGTTTATGTACAATGTAATTCCTAACCCACATTCTTCAGTTCAAAACATGTTTTCATGAGAGCAAGGCCGTACATTCTGTTGGAAAGATTCATTCACAGTTCTCTCTGTGCACACCTGAATGTCCATGTGTCTGTGCTCACAGGACACATGCAAAGGGAGGGAGAGGGAGCATGTGAAGACCAGAGACAGGATGTTGGACGGAGAACAGTTACATCTTTAATGTCTTTGTGCTCGTACAGTGTAGAGGGATTCCAGGGGAATCCTCCGCAATGCAGTGCCGTCGTGGGGAGTGAGCCCCCATATCCCTCAGGTGCAAGCTCATATAGATATTTAAATATTACAGTTATTCCTGCAGCCGCATGCACATTAAAATGATTCATTCAGATTGTGATTAGACACTGCCAGCCTTAAAAAAAAAAATGTTTTGAGATGCTCACTCTGAAGTATGTGCGCTGTGTTATTGTACGCTCTGTTGTTTTACATATTAATAGATATTCTCCAGTATCAGTATGTAAAATCTGAATTTGCATGCATGCACATGTAGAGTCAAACTGAAAACCTTTTTTATGTACAAATTCTATAACATATGCTTGATCATGGCTGTTTATGCATCTGCCAGCTCTGATCAGTACTCACCGACTTGTGAAATCTGGGAATAATACGAACGGCAAAGCGAGGAAAAACACCAAAGAAGAGCCCTTTGATGAACAAAGCTGGGCTTGATGACTGTTTGCAGTCTGGTTTATATAGTTTAATGCCTGTATATGATGTTTGGACATACTTATGTGTTGTTGTGGACTGAAATGGTACAGTAGCACTGCTTGTCCTTTGCTGCTTCTTTTGTAAGCTCTGTATTAATGAATGCTGTGACATCTTATATTGTATCTTGTCATTCCAAAAACATCAATTGAAAATGAAGTGGAATTGACACCTGAAGGAACGATCAGAGTGGGAACACACACGTGCGCACACACACATGAACACAAACAATATGATGTCTAGGAACATGGTACAACTGCCCTTCAGGCTTGCACATGCACTTGGCATACACATATGTGCATGGACACACACGCACTCTCTCTCTTTTTTTAAACTTTCATTTTCTTTCAGCTTCAGCATGTACACATACACACACACGGAAACACACACACATGCTCATAGTTTCTCTCACACTCCCTCATACAGTGGTGTTTATCTACCTTTCCTTCTCAGCTGTCTCTCTGTCGTCCCCTCCTCTGCCCCTTACACTATGCCTCTAAGACCTTTGTCTTCCCTGTCTTATTCTTTTCCCATCATCTTTTCCCTCTGTATACTTTTTGCTATTACTTTTTTCAAGCTCTCTTGTCTGTCCATCTCCTCACTTCCATTTTCACTCCTCTCCCCTGAGGGTCTGTCTCCACCACTGGGATCGGGGGTCAGGCACTCAATATCTCCCACCTTGTCATACTGTGAGGAGGCCGCCACGCTAGCTTTGTTATGTCGACACATTGATCCTCTTAACTATGCCACATAGAATTGGGAGTGTGTGAATAGCAGACGTGCGTGTGGCAGCATGTGTGCATGTGTACACTCTTAGTCTTGTTTAGTCAATATATTGCCCTTGCTGGTATGGTCGAGAAAATGGCTCAGATTATGATATTGTCACTTCATAATAACAACACCAAAGTGAAATAACTGTAGTTTGAATATCTAGTTACAAAATTCCTCTTTAAATTTGATTTAACATTAGATTGAGGATCTTGTTTAGCCCTTATATCAGGGTCAGGAATCTCATGGTGTCTTAAAGTTTGGATTGTGTTTCAGGTAATATGTGAAGTGAAGTCAGTATCAGTAATGTCGGGCTGCTTCTTGCACAGCATTTACAAGCGTGCTGCCCCGGTGCCGGCAACAGCAGGACTCATGTAGCAACAGTTAATCATCGCACACTGGGAGGCTTGTGTCAGTGTTCTTTATGAGCTTTTATTGTATTTATTCAATCACAAGTGCAACTGTGCAAACAGCGTGCTTGCTCAGGTTCGCTTGCCAGCAGAAGTGTGCTTACAAGTACAGTTAAATTACAGTGTTTGCTGATGTGCTCTTTTCCGTGGCTTTGAACAGCCTGTCTGTTTTTTCTTTGCTGCCACTGTCTGCTGCCCCAGACTGTTAATTTAGGATACTGGCTGTGTAAGAGTGAGGGGAGCTCTGCTGGGGAGTGTGAGCTGCTAGCAAAAGAGGAGAGTGTGTCTGGACTCACATAACAGGGCAGCTACTCCCTCACCTTGTCTAACCCCACCATCCACTCCCCAAACCACCCCCTGCCCCTCTGAGAAATCAAGACTTGTGTGTGGTCAGTTCCCTGTGTGCCACTCTGGGATCAGACCTCAAGCGTAGACCACCTACAGGAGTCAGGGTTCAGAATGGATAGTTGCCCATGTCTTCCTCACCTAGTGTCCCTTTTCACAGAGTTTGAATGAGAGCATAAATAAGCAAAGCATTTTAATAAGAAGGGTGAAGGCACGAATGTGACTTTGACAAAGAGGAAGGAAAAATGGGCAGGCTGCAGAAGAAATAATCAATGTCTCTGAATGCATCTGTGGGTGAGATGAGCCAGAAAAGTGTGTGCACAATGGACATGAAGGCCACAGAGTCAATACACACTGGCTGTGGTAAAGCCGGTTGTGTGAACACCGACGGAACAGACTGTGTTGTCCCTGCATGCTGAAAGCACACAAGGGTGTACAGCGTGGAGTCTGTGAACTTTATCGCTCGTCACAGGTTTGCAGTTAGCTGTGCAGCACTTGAAAAAGGTACATTTTGTTCCACTTTTCAAACATGCCATTTAATGGAAAGAGAGAAGAGCACACCGATTCAGCTGATGTTAATGTTACAAATACTGAAAACGATCAACTGGAAGAAGCAACGGACAAAGAAAATGTGATTTCTAACAAAATGTGTTCATGAGTCCATGCTTACATGTACACATAGATTATGCCCTTCTCCATATTTAGAATACACACATTTCTTCCCTCCAGTGCCTCCAGTAAAGTAGGCGGTGGCGGTATACAATCTCAAAAGTAATGGTTGTAAACTGCGGCCTCAAGATTTCGCCTTTGTTGGGTAAAGTCTGTGATAGCTGTTTTAATCCATCATGACTACAATGTGTTTCACTCTTGTTTTCAGCCACCTTCAGTAACACATTTGAGATGAACATCATTTCTAAAACCCCCAGACTTCACTTCACCGATGCCACCGATGTTTCCTTGCATATCAAATGACTTTCTGTATTGAATTAAATAGCACCCACAAATAATGAAAATGACAAGGTGGGAAGAAGATATAAGACAGTATTTTTAATTTTGCATATATAATGCAGCATATCTCTGCCTTTCTAAGTAGATATCAGGGTAGATTTATGTTAAATTCAGGGACACACATGCACACACAATTAAACCAACCACCAGGCACCTGCCCTGACCTTATCCAAGGTCATTTCAAATCAGCTCCCACCCCCCACCCCCCACCTTTCCCTTTTTCTCGCCTTAATTTCTTAATCAACCGAAATTAATTACACATCGCTTTGCATTACTTCTCTCAGCATGGAAAGCACTGAAGGTGGTCTGATGTTTTAGGCAGGGTTTTTTTTTTTTTTGTTGACGTCATTTTTTCCTGGCGTGGTTGCCTTTAAAATGAACTTTAGAGGCACGGCCTTAAGGTTGAAGTTGATGTTTAAACTTTCTTCTGGTTTTGCTACCTGATTTACTTGCCATTAGCTGTCCATTTAGTTTCCTTCCTGTTTCTGTCTCCCTCACTCTGACTGTGGCCGTAGTGTTAGGTGTGCCCTTCGACGCTTTTAGCTCTCTCTCCTCTCCCCAGCTGAGTGTGCATCTGTCCTCTACACTTTCAGCACAACTTCCTGTGACAGTGTTTGTACATTGTGTGTGTGTTGGGGGGTGGATGTGTGTGTGTGTGTGTGTGTGTGGCTGTGTCCTCTAACTATGCTCTCCATGTGGAAAGCAGAGTGATGCAGGATGCTGCTCCAGCAGGAACAGGGCTGCAGGCTTTCAGTGCCATGCATTGTCATTGTTAAGACGTCTGAGTGGGTGTGTGCACAAGCAAACTGCTGCGACACACGCACACTAAGTGTAATGTGCAGTCCACAAGGCCGACTTTTCTCCTTACTCGTGCAGCACAGAACTTTGAGCATTTCACCTCTTTTGCTGTCTCGCTTGCCTTTGTGCAGTACGAGTACCCGTGACAGGATGTGAGTGAGAGAGTGGACCAATATCTGACAAGACACATCTGAAGGATTAACAAGGACTCTCTCTGGAGAATCTTCATTCCATTAGTACGTTCCGTCGCACACCTCCTCCTGCAGACTGTGGTCATTGAACCTAAGGACACAGACTCTAAGACAATTTTTCATTATAAAAATCTGTGCAGCTCTGTGTCCCTAAGTCTCAGAAAACCTATTTGTGATGTGAGTTGAATAAATTCGCATGCTTATGTTCAGTGATGGCATAAATTGTGGCAGCTTTGGGGAACCTACCCTTGAAATAATGCATAGTCTGATACCTGACACGGCATATTTGAGTATAGTAATAAGATGCCTCTGATGATAGAGTAGGGATGCACCAATCTGACTTTCCTCCTCTATGATACTGATTCTGATGCTGAAACTGACTGTGTTACTTTTACAAAAAGAAATTGCAACTTGTCTTAAAGTTGTGCCCTTTAGACTCCTGGCTTTTTCTGGCAGGAAGCCAGCCCGCCCATCAAAGAAACTTGTGTTGAGTTTGCCTTTTCTCTTGCTGCAGTTGTCCCAGCAATTGCCTGAAACAGCCACCATCCAACCAGTGTTGGATCACTGAAGCGACTTCCACTACTCTATATGCAATGTGGCTGCAAAAAAAGTTGCTTCGACCAAGCTTCCCTCACCTGGAGGACCTTAATTGCCTGTCTAGAACCCAAAGGCTCAGTGGTGTGTGGCCCACTGAGATTTCCAACAGACTGTCAGCTCTATGCTGTTTGAAAATCCAGCTGATGTGCCCTAATTGACCCTTGAGTGCTTTGGCAGAGTGCCGGCACACCACACTGCCGCTCTACCATCAGTCTTCAATGCACACTGCCTTGGGAATCAGCTATTCATCATATATTAGTATGCAAATGGCATGTTCCAAGGTCTTCTTAGCATAAGTAACTTAATTCTCACATCTTTAGATGGTAGAATCCCTGAAATGTCATAGTATATGTACACACACACACACACACACACACACACACACACACACACACACACACACACACACACACACACACACACACACACACACACACACACATGTGATTATCCTCCTCATATACTTAAGTTGGTTGATCACTCATTTGTTTACCTGTTTTTATATCAGGCATCAGTCTTTAAGAGTGTTTGGAGCATTAAAATCCAACTGTATCAGTATCATATTTTAATCCTATACTTACAATATCGACAGTTATTCTTGTCATAATCCAATTTGACAGTGCCTTTCTATGTATTTATGTGTCTAAGGTGTGTCAGCTTCGTAAATAAACCCCCATTTTAGAAGTAGAATAGTGCCAGTTTATTGTCTGGAAATACATTTCCGTGAAATATAATTTCACCATATATTCGCTACATTGCAGTAACTTGAACAGATTTATTTGACATGATTTATAGTTTCATTTATATTTCATCAGAAGACGCTTTTAGAGGTCACCTCATCTCAACGTACTGTGCTGAATCACAGCGGCATCCTGTTTTCTCATCCTTTCCAACTTTCCTCATCTCCTTTTTAACTTTCTTCATCCACTGTCACGGTCTTCCAGCGCGAGGGCTGAAATAAAGAGCAATAAAAGTTGACTTGCACCCCTGCTTTGATAGAGAGGAAACCCTTAAAAGGACAGGTGAAGGGGTGGGGGGCATCGGGGGAGGGTGGAGGAGTTCTTTTATTTCAACTTCAGTGCTCAAAAGATCAATATGGTCCCACGAGGATAGGAGATAAGAAGAGTAATATACAGCAGTAATGTGTCAGCATCACTTACCATCTGATTACCGCCTCTGTTGCTACCAATAAACATCATTGCTTTTTCAATTATTTATGACACCGGCAGATTGTATTCCTGAAAGCTAGAGGAAAGTGATTTTTCTTTGCAACCAGGGCTAGTGAAGCCTTTAGTTAGTTGGGTATTCTGAATTGCGTGGGTAATGTAGGCACCTTCTCTTCTTGATGGTAGAAGAAATTATGGCGACAAAGCTCGATGTATGATTCAAATGTTGAAAAAAGACATTAATTGTATACAGGAGTCAACAGCTAACTGCCACCAACTTGCATGTACTGCACATTCTGAGACTCCAAGAGGAAGTAGCTAGATAGTCTGTACATGTATGCATGCAAAAGAGCAGTGGTGAGACACTAGCCAACAGTTTTTGCTCTAAATCTGATTAAGCAGCATCTTCAAAATAAATGGAAAAAGGAAAAACTGCCTTAATGAGCAAAAATCACTGATTGTTGTCTGATTCAGACAGGTAGTGCAGTCCAACAGCAGCTGATGGCCAGCTGTTGGCTCAGGGGTTTAGGGCTGTTAGCAAGCCAGAATTGTAAACACTAATTGGGTCGTCCAAGTTTGAATTGACCCATTGCTCACTCTTTTCTACTGCTGCGCGACACGACAAGCTAATCAAAGATTCTTGTTTATTATGTTCCACTGTGAATAGTTTCCCTCTGTATTGTTGTATTTATTTATTAGGTTTTTAATCTGTTTATTTTCTTCATAACTGAGATTCATTCCTGGCCTTTATGCTCTTTGCTCTTGTTGAGATTAATGCAGTGTAAGTTTTCGCTGAGACTGGCTTTCAAGAATCCCTTTCTTTCTCAAAAAGAAGTTTTCGTTTTATTCTCTCTAGAGTTTGGTTTTTATCTGTTAGATGTAAGGCATTGCTCGTATTATATTATTTACTACTATTCATAACAATTTTCTCAGCTGAGTAAAGAACAAATGGAAAACGTCTTTTTACTTATTATAACTGTTTGATTTATGAAGACAGGGATTATGATGTCACTGTTAGTGTTTCAGGCCATTCACTTAAGCGTGAGGTTTATTTCAGTTTGCTGAAATGGTTTCCAGAACTATATAAACACTGGCGCTGGTGTTGTATTTACACTTATAGATACTTATACAACACTTGCTTTAGAGCCACGCAGCACATTTTCTACCATGAGTGTTTACCATCAGTTAGCATTGTTCATTCACATTTTATTCAAGTTTTTATCCAACACTGTGCTGCTGTAAACACTCGCAGAATTAAATCAACACAGATTTTCTGTCATTGACTTTCTCAAGCACACACAAGCCCTAAACCCTCTCTCCACTCCTTTCTCATCCTTTTTCAGTGTGTGCCCTGCTTCAACACTTCATTTTAATTTAGTTTACACACTCATGTGTCAGCCTCAATGCTTCCTGACCTTGGTGTGTCCCTCTCTGCTGTGTGACAGCCTACAATGTCTTTAGGCCCTCAAGGATAGCAAACAGTCAAAACCTTGCCCATCATTACATTATACAGCTAATGCAATAACAGTTAGGTGCAGGAAGTGTGCCAGCAAGCCCACTGCAGGCGACAAGGGTCCCTGCTCTGCATGTACGTATTTGTGCTTGTGTATGCATTTGTACTGTATGTGTGTTTGTGCACCTGCACATTTACGGGGGCTATTTGTCTGTATATGTGTGTGAGGGTTTAATGAAGCACTCTTAACTCAGCACATTTCCCCCCCTGGCATGGGCGACTCAGGGGCTAGGCTGTCAGACTTTGCATGAGTACACTGCCAAAAGATTGCCTTAGTTCCACGCTGTAATGATAAAGCAAAGAGAGCAGACATCACTTTGCTTGCCAATCTTATTCCCATAATCCTAGTTTTATTGCATGGCCTGATACTGTGTGTGGTGGTCAGGGGTTGAGCAACTTACTGCCCACATACCTGGACGTGTGCACGCACACACATGCACGTTGTGGCTTGCTGAAGTTCGATTGGTGGGCTCAGCCGAGTGTGGCCAGATGTGTAGATGATATTTCACGAGGCCAGATCAATGACCTCCCTGTCTAACTTCAGAATTGCCTTTTTATTGTTATAGATTAAAGGGAAGGAACCCACAGTTGAACACATATTGATGAAGAGCACTCAGCAATGTCAAATCTATATGTATGCATGTCTGCAACACATGACAGCCCCGTAAGAGCACACAAGTTATATAATGACCTTTATTGTTTGGTGAGGCTGAGAGGGATACTGCTGTTGAGAAAATAATGATCAGATTACAGTAATTAATCATTAGTTGCAGACCTACATAATACCAAACCAGCAGCTTTGTGGGCAGTTTTCTTGTGATTCCCGTGCTGAACATTGTGATGGGAAGGCTACATTTCGCTGCGCTATCTATCTGCAGCACTGACTCCAAAGAAAATGCATGGACTGATTTGTTCTCATTGAAATATATCCATTCTGTTATACTTTACTTATGCTAGCAGACTACAAAATCCACCGTCAGATCTTGATATGAAAGCATTTGGGAGTGCTAATTACAAAACCATAAAGTTGTAAAGACAAGAACCACTTCAATCTCTTAAACCTTCATCACACAATGCCTTCACTCTGTGTGAACTCACAGTGCCCAACAAACACCAGATTTACATGATTTTGATTGTTTGTCACCCACTCTGTCTTTTATGGATTTTCGCTGGCTGCTTCCAGTTTTCATTTGTATGATCAAGTTGTCAAACAGTCCCTCTTCCACCTTGACTTAGAGGACAGCTTTACCAAGGCTGTCATGCAAATCAGACTAAAATATGGACGAACTGTCTTTGAGGTAAACAGAGCGATCGGAGGCAGCAAAGGGAGGGAGAACTGGGAGAACACGAGTGGGACAAAGATCAAAGCACAACCACGCTATGTGTTGAATACCAATGGTGGACATTATGCCAACTACAGTATGTGTGTTAGCTCTTGATTATGTTATATTGTGAGGACCCAAACCTGGTATTGCACTCATGTTTTGGGAGCCAACCAATCTGGTGGGGTTCAAACAGCGATCTCCATGCCGCATTTTTTAGAAATGCATTAAAAATATACTGATAATCAGAATCACTTTTCCCTCATACTTGAAAGCCAGTGCTAGACTGGTGCAAGTGCTTGTGAAGCTATTTTTAAAGGACAATGTATTGACTGTACCTGTAGTTTGACGTATCTGAAGTGAATGTGACATAACCAACTCTTAGAGATTGGAAAAGGTTACTTTTTTGTTGTCATACAATAGCTAACATTTGGCGTATGCTTTACTGTACATTAAACAAACAGACCTGTATAATGCAGTTGTATTTGTGTACTGGTACGTTCTGAATAGCCATGGAAATTTTAATATGGGTCCTTGAAAGGTCATGTAAAAGTTAAGCAAGAAGAAAGTAATGTAGTCAGTGGAGAGTCCCCATATGGATAGACAACCTCCTGTGTGTTTGTGTCTCTATGTGCTTGAATTTCTGCCTGTATGCCAGTGCCTGTATCCACTCATTATGCAGAAATCCTAATCAAACACTGCTGAGCTCTGACCACCTGCACCCAGTTGTCAGCCAGCCGGCGTCAATTGTGTGTCTGCCAGCGTCTCTTAAAAAGAAATAATTTCATCACAAGTGCAATTCTGGTTTGTGCTTAATCTATAATTTAACAGCCACTTTTATCCAAAGTGATTAACAAAACAGAGTGCACTGAAAAGTGGCCTTACAAGCATGGCAAGCTTGGCGACGGACCTAATCAAATCTTTTTTACCAGCACAGTCACACAGTGCCAGTGCTCAAAGTAGTCTTATTAATCTCTTTATTTTTCTGTCATCTTGGGAGGTGAACTGGCAAAGTGAAAATCCTCATTAAAATAAAATCAGACAAATCAAACTTTTGCACTATTTGCTGCAATATGTCACAAATGTCTTGAAGAATTTAGCTCATTGACCGGCTCCAAGGAGAGACATTGGAGTTATTTTAAAAGGACATTGTCACTGCTCCACTTGCTTGACAGTGACATTTTTGTCACCATTTTGGCTCAATGCGGCGTGTTTACTTTGCCACTGGCAGATAGAACCCCACTTTAGCTTTTTGTACTCTTGGTTCAGCCAAGTGAGTGACAGCGATGTTGTAACCAGCAGCACAGTCCTGGCGAAGGATAGATAGCTTGGTAAACATCAATGGCATAGAAGCTCTTCTGTCAGATATAATTGCACTCTTCAGGGGTAGAGAATGATTCATCAAAGTCAAAGAGAAGGAAAAGGATCCATTCTGGGATGAGTGAGAGAACAGGGAAGAGTGTGAAAAATAATGGCAAGACAAGGGGTTTGGGATGTGGAGCGAAGGGGAGGGAGAGAACAGAGACCAGGGAAAATGGCACAAAATGAGAAAACTGTGAATGATAAATGGAGAGAGGGCGAGTTCTGGAAAGCAAGGGATATGGGGTAGGTGTTGTGTAACATTTATTCATGCATGCGTGTGTGTGGGAATGTGGGTGCATCCACATACCAACCAGGAAATGTCTGGGGGCCCCTGTGTGTGTGTGTGTGCGTGCGTGTGTGTCCTAATCGATTCTCTCTGTGCCATCTTCAAGCCGTCCCCCCACCCCCAGCCTGAGGAATATTTGTGTTTGCCTGCAGTCTGCTACTTAAAAGAAGCTCTGAAAAAACACAAATTTGCAGGAGACGTGCACACACAGGCGGCGTACCTCACACAGAATAGAGAATCAGTAGCATTTCTCACATCTCTCACTCTCCCTCTCTGTCTCCCTCTTCAAGGGATGTTCTTTCAGCAAGCCAAAGCACAGTGAGTACCCACCGACTTAGGAGGAGCCGCAGTGCCAGTTTGGCAGTATCTGTGCCCCCGAGGCAACGCTGTATCACTCCATTGTCCACTTTTCAACTCACTCTGAGAGAGCCAGTTAAAATCAGAGGCCTCCACTTCTGACAGCGGGGAATGGATCAAATGTTTGACTTTGATTGGCTGTGACAGCTGTGAGCATTTCAACGTGCTGACTTCACCTGTAACCTGGAGCAGCGGTTCCAAAGCTGGTGGTCAGGAAAAAGAATTGGTAGGGGTCAGCAGATGATTAAAAGGTTTGATTTTTTTTTATGTGTAAAACTTTTGCCTCTTCAGGCATTTAAACATCTCTCAAAGGAAGAAAAAAACACTGGTTGAAATAGTCCACATCATGTTCACGCTAAGGCTCTGGTAAGGAGTCACAAGGAGAACAGCAGTTCCTTAATTTCAAGAGGTCACAGACCAAACTCCTAGCAACTAATCTGTTATCATAATTAATCTGTTAGTCAATCAACAAAGAAATAATTTGCAAGGATAATGTTTTAAGTTTGTTTAAGTGATGTTTATGTAAAAAAGCCCCCCCTGAAAAGGCTGAAGGTTACAGCTTCTTGAACGTTCGTCTTCTGTGATCATGAAGTAAATATCAAAAATAAGTTTAAATATGCCAATTTGGACTCTGGGAACTTGAAACTTTTCTCTGTTTTCTCACGCCATATAGACCAAACAATCAAATAATCAGGAAAATATTTGGCAGATCAATTGATAACGTAATAATTTGTTAGCTGTAGCCCTGCTAAAATGTATGCTATCCATGCTATACAACAGCTGCACATAGAAGTGACTTGTGGGGGCACCTTGATAGCTCCTCTTTCCCGTCTCTCTCCAGCTGCACTGTCAAATGGGAAAAAAAAAGCCCCAAAAATCTTAAAGAAAAAAAGGACTTCTGAAGTCAAGGAACTGACTCTAATGTCGACTACGCAGCAATATTCAGCTGAAACTGATCAATTCCTAACAAGTCAGACTGTAGTGGCAACGTATTGAATTGAGAAAGAGTACATTTTATTCCTTATGAATTCAGTTTTTTATTGGTGTGATGAATGTATTTTCATTCAAAAGTTACACAGGCTTTCCTCAGATTTGGCTGTTAGGGGGAAATATATGAGTTACAAGGTACAAGTTAAACTTTATTGTTATTCAAGACATGAGCGTGCACAGCAAATTGTGTTTACTTTGCTAAATACATCATCTCAGTGTGCAAAATAGCAGATTTTGCAGTTGAACAATGAACTTCAACATCAGACATGACAATAACATTGTATTTGTAATAGTTACAAATATAGCAGTTCTAAGTATAAAGAGCAAATATGATCAAATATTAAATATTAAACTTACAATTATGGGAAAAAAGTGGGTCAGCAACACATTACAAAAAGGCAGCCCATACACATTTTATGCAAAGCAATATCAGTTTGCATACTTGCCAACATATACACGACTATATCCATATATCTGCAATAAGCCTATATGAGCTGATATTACCCGCCTGATGACATATCGTTCACGCTCTAGTAGGGACTCAATGAATAAGCAAATGAGTTTGTGCCCTGCTAGCATGTTTCATTTCCCCCTGTTTTTTAGTTGTTGTTTACGTCTCCTCAGGCGCACCTCAGTGTGTACGTGGAGATGTCAGATTCACCATCAGCCCAGAGCACTTGCTCTCTGTGTTAAGCACTGCTGTGGGATGTTTCTGTGGTTTTGAGGTGAAACCGTGTCACTGCACTGCCCCAAGGCATGTGGGGGGCTCGTCAAAGTTAAGCCTGTTATCTGTCTGTGACGTCACCGCTGCACGCAGAACAGACACTCAGGCTCACACAGACACACACACACACACATACAGAATGAGACAAACAAAACAGACATTATATAACCAGAAACCATGACATGGCACTTGTCCCGCAGAAATCCCCCTCTGGAGAGAGAAAGAAGGAACAGAGATGGGAGCGGTGGCAAAAAGAAGAAATGAAGGCAGATACTGTGGGAAATGGGTTGAAAGTAATAGAGAGAGGAAAGTAGAATTAGGATGTAACAGCAGTGTTTGCTTGTGTGCATCTACCTGGCAAAAGGGCGTGAGAAGGAGCAGCAGAGGAAGAGAGCTGATGTAAAGTAGGAGAACTGCGAGCTGCCAGAGCCGGAGGTATTGACTGAATGATGAATGCTCTAAAGCCTTATAGACTCACTGCACCAAACAAATGCATATGGTGGCCTCATGGCCTCCCTCTTCCTCTCTCCCACATACATATATTCACATTCTGCACATCCACCCTGTGCTGACTCCACATCTTAGACCTTAAAAAAAATACACCTTCAGAGTCCTCAACTGTTCCCACTTCCTTCAGCTTCATTTACCCAACTCTTCCTCCAGACCCAACTCTGTCTTGTCAACACTTGAGGAGGAGGGGGCCCCAGATTGCTGTAGCAGCTGCTGCTGCTGTTGCTGGTGGCGAGGGTATTGGAGATGTACAGTCTATCCTCACCTCTCTGTCCCTGTCTCACTCTCTCTCACTCTCACTCTCTGTGCTCTGCCCAGCGGATGTTTATCCAGGCCCTGAGCTCGCAGCTCTCGGTGGACTGGGCCTTCCACCAATCACACTCAGCTTGAAGCCAAGCAGCTTGTGAAAAACCATGCAGGGGAGAGAGACCGAAAGAGTGTGGGCGTGCGTGTTTGTGTTTTTTGGGGTCAGGTTGGATCAAAAAAAGACAAAAACAGAGTGAAAACTGTACTCCTGTACCTGTGTTTGACTATCACCACATCAACTTTTTGTCAGTTTCCCACATCGTCACTCATCCTCCTCATTATGATGCCTGTATGCCTCTTAACGCCGTCCCACGCCGTGGCCAAGAAACGATAGCTGCTATAGCTTAATTTAAATAGCTCATAACTGCCTCGGAGATATTTTGGCTGCTGATTCAACTCCTGTTGCGGCGTTTCATTTTATGTACATGGCAGCTTTACAGCCAAATCAAAAAGGGTTTGTTGACTGCACTAACCACTGCACAAGTTGTTCTCACTGCAGAGTGTGAATAAGGAATAGAAGCAAGTTGGCCTGCGTTGTATATTGTCTTGACACTTTGTCTGATCCTCACAGGGTGCTGAAGTTCAGACATTTAGATTGACAGCTTCCACTGTCGTGCAGTTTCCGGGTGCGTTTGATGTTTTTGACGCGTTACATCTGTGTTATCTGACGCGTCTTCCCCGACATTGTTCGGGCTCTGTGATGCAAGGTTGCTGTTTTTCTAATCTGTGTTCAGTACACAGGGAGATTGGTATTTGCATGTGAATTGCTTTTCTGTTGCCTCTGATGTGGAGTACGATAGCATGCTGTACGAGCACCCGATGGGAGAAAAGCATTTCTTCTTTTTTTTTCTCCTTCTTCTTCGTCTTCTTCTTTCATGTCTGTCTCCTTTGAGGCAAAAAAACAATAGGTGGAACAGAGGCACTCCTGCTGCATTGCTGCAGTAAAAATTGATTAAATGTGGAAAAAAGGCTAAAAAGGTCTGCATGATTGAGGCGTGTGAATAGTGAAAAGCGAGAGACTTGGGATAGACCTGCTGGAGGTCCCATAGCTCCTGGCAACCATCCCCTTTTCCCCCATCTTCTATCTTCAGCCATCTCTCCACCTCATCCCTGCTGACGCCTTTGCTCCACTCCCAACTTCCCTAGCCACACTTTCCTTCCTCTTTTCCTTTCCTCCCTCTATTTTATCTCTCCATCTCCCTTGCTCCTCCCTCTATTTCAGAGCCAGCTGTGTAACTCTGCTAATGACGCTGAGAAAGCATGCTGTCAGCACATCCTCCAAGCCGCCAGGGCACGGTTACATAAGCTGGTTAACAGAGCAGGCCCACTGCCATGTCAACCCCTCATCATTATTAGGAGGAAAAAATGAGAGAAGAAGAAGAAGAAGCAGGGGGCGAAAAGGAAAAGGAGAGGGCCAAATGTGAAGTGAACATATGCTCACTCCTTTTCTGTCTCTGTCTCACACACACACATGCACTTCAGTCATCCCATCATCTGTAATACCAACACATTTTTCAACCCGTCCACATGCTTGGCAACAAATTCCCACATATCAACAAATTCTTTTTCATCTCCCCTCTTCTCCTTCGCCCATCGTATACACACAAACAAACACGCAGATACATATGGTGCACCCACATTTGTGAGATGGCTTCAGCAAGCCAGGGGTCTTTTTATGACTCGACCAAGAGGGTTGCTCCTCGCATGCTATCAAGGGCCCTAATTAGAGCCATCAGGTAATTAAGCACAATTAGGGGATTAACAGCTATGTTGGAATAGAAACGAAAGACCTCCCACCACTTTTAGCCAAAGGCATATAAAGGGAAAGCACACGCGCGCACACACCAAACCCTTCCCGCTTCCTTTTTTCTCATCTCCCAATACAACTGTGGCTCAGCTTTAATGTATCTTTTAAGACCTTTCTTCTCTCTTTGGCATCCCTGCTTAAAATCGTAGATTCCCTTTAACAATCTAAATCCCCCCACTTGTATTCTCCCCCATCTAATCTCTAATCTCCAACTCAGCCGCGGAAAGCAAGGTCATTCGAGACAGCCCGAAAGCGAAAGAATATGAGGATGGAGAGTTACAGCCCTCATACGGCTCTCCGGCCTAGCAAAACAAAGTCCTCTGACTTATAACGTTGTTAGCCCGCTAACAAAGAGAAACGAGCTGCTTACGTGCAACAAATTGGGGCACCACCTAAAACAAATGAAGCCTCACAAAAACACAACCCCCACCAGCCAAGGTCTAACAAACATGGTAATCCATCTTTCATGTGTATAGTAATGTATTCACTCTGTGCAGGTTTCCTCTGCCTTAAATCTACATCTATGGACAGCAGGAAGTGTTTCAGGGTTAATGAGTGTTATTGTATGTTTGTGAGAGTTCTGAATATGCATAGAATTATAAATGCATCCATTTATATTGCTTTACAACAAATGCATATCTTCATTTCTTTAGTGTTTTGGCCCTCAAGCTCAGTTTGAGTAATGGCAACTTTGGCAGAATGAAGTTAGGGCCTCTTGTGCGTGTATGTGTGTGCGGGTGGGGGGAGGGGGGGTTATTTTGCCATCAATTATGAATGCACAAGCTTTAGCCGCACCCTGGAGCTTGGTATGTAAACTTCGCTTTGATGTTAATCGCATACTGCACTGATTTAAATGAGTGTGTGTGAAACAAGACAAGAATTTGGATTTGCTTGAGTTATAGTTACGGGTGTTTGTGTGTGTCTGCGTGCATTTTAGTGTGCATCTGTGCATGAATAATAGCTTATTTGCTCTGTGTATGTGTATTTATTTGTGTGTGTGTTTGGGATGATGACGGAGTAAAGTGAGAGAAGAAATATAAAAGAAGAAGGGGAGAGGGAGACATAAAGAGAGCATGGACGCACATGCACCAGCCTCTCTGTACTTTTTGTCCGCAATATTATGTAATAAAAAGAACTGGCACAGAGGGGTATAAGCAAAAAGCTAAAAGGAGGGAGGGAAAAGCTAAAGAGAGGAAATAAAGCTGAGGGAGCCAGACCTAAATATTCAGAGATGTATTGCATTAATGGAATATGCTTCACTACAATATAGTGCACAGCCATTTAGGGATCTGCCTTTGTCATTAGGCAAATTAAATCTTCTTAATGTTCCCTCTGTTTAGTAATGGAGGCTCCTCTGTCATCGCCCTCCTTCCCTCCTCTCCTGCTCCCTCTGTCTTGCTCCCTCTCGTGTCTCCCTTTGGCATCCCTGTGGTGCTCAGCACTCCGCAGTCAGCTTTTGCTGTCTAGCATACGCCACTAAAGCTCTAAGTACATCTTCCCAAGACTCTGTACTTAGCTTGTGGTGCTGTCACTGCATTGCTGTAAAGCTCCCTCTACCCAAGCACAGCATAGCACCGGTGCAGACATTTCCAGGACCTTGTGCCTTCATCACAAATGGTTTGGGACTAAAGAGTGAGCTTTGTCACCTGATTGCAGTGAATATGCCACATGGATTGCAGCAATTTGCAGAATGACTGAAAGCAGTACTTTTGGTTGCATATGCATCACACTTGTGGAACTGAGTATCTCTACCTAGTAAAAGCTATGAATATGCCTGTGACCTCCATGTTGGTTTTCAGCACTGTAGACTGCTCCAGGCTCAGCCAGTCAGCATGCAGTGTGGTTCAGGACCAAGGACAGCACCACTGCACCCAGTCTCCTTGCAGCTGCACAGCATTTTGAATTTTCCTTTTAAAAGTTGATATTAAAGTGTATTAAAATCCTCACTTAATGGCTTATGGCAGCTGTGCTTTTTCAGAAAATGACAGCATCAGTCATTGGTTTCAATTCTCAAATCTAAACTTTTTGTGTTTGTGAAATTAATGACTGTCCTCTCAAAAGACCCCCTTTACATACTTGTTAACATTGGGATTTAAAAAGCCCCAAAAGGGATATATAAATTCAGGACTATTTATTTATGTGTTATTTGACATGTACTGTACACAACACTTACACAGACATTATCATTATTATTACTATTGTCATTAAATTTAAGAGTTAAAAATACAGGAGATCTACAGGAAAATATTTGAATGGGAGGACAGCGGGAGAGGAGGTAGAATACAGGAAAAATGGGAGGCGTGACAGGTCTGCCTTTCACACATGCTGTCTATCCCATGAAAACAGCTTCTCGCCTGCCATGCTCCTGAAAATTAAGAGACATCATCTGCTGTGTTTGCGTACATCCAGCCTGCTTCTTCTTCTTCTGTTGAGTTTTATGGCAGTTGGCACCCCTAAGTGTTGTGTTACCGCCATCTGCTGCTCTGTCCCTTGCCCCATCTATTCCAGCTTTGCCATTACATGTGTGTGGATACAATGAAAATATTCCTGAATAGCAAAGACAGACGTAGTGTGACATTGTTATGCTGCCATAAATAGTCTTAGAGAGTAGGTCAGGTTGGATTGTTTGGGACAAAAGGTTTGGTTGAAGGCCAGCATCCTTCACAACCTAACAAGTACGATAAAGATGTAGCTTCTCCCACCCAAACAGGGGCAACAATGATAAAATCAGGGTCAGAGATAATATAATATATTTCCTCATGGTCCTGAGAAGGAGTTAAAATAGGCAAAGTAACAGAAAACATCTCCATGGAAGACCTTTGGGGTGTAGGGCATTTTAATTACAGGGGTCGTAGATGCAAAGGGCTTGTTTCAGTACTGTGTGGTTTAGGACTTATTGGTCTAACGGTAGTCTTAAACCTAATCACTAGAAATGTAATCATGGATTTGAGGAGATACTGCAGTTTATTAATTTGATGCTAGGCTACAGTGAAAACATGCCTATTCTCCAATGGCTTTCTGCGTCTAATTAATTTTGTCATTACCAGTGCTACTTGTTATTGGTCTCCAGTGGACTTCCATGGCTTAGCCCAGTAATGTGATGCCACTTCAATTATCTGGAGTTGTGGGAAAAATATTATGACAGGGGCTAAATTAATTTACTGTTTGTAGATTACCATTCAACACATGTACTGTGTATGTGGATAACTGCCTTGTCTGTTATGTATTTTTTAATCTCTCTTTCCCCAATTTCATGTCACCTACTAACTTATCTGTGCTGACAGATTAAATGAGCTCACTGTACACAGGAGGTATGTATGACCCATGGGCATCCATTACACAGTACTGCAGCAGAAAGAGAGGGAGGGGAAGGGAGCGGTGGCGGACGGGGAGAGATCGAGAGAGTGACAAAGCTATGAAAGAGACAACATGAAAATTGGAAAGCAAAGGAGAAAATCACAAAATGATGGAGGAAAGGAATCAAGAAAGAGCTCTTGGGAGGAGGGATAAGGAGAGGCAGGAAGATTGGAGAGTGTCTGTGAAACACCCTTTCGAACTCCCAGCAGAGAGAGCGCAGTTACATCCTATTACCTGAGAGGGGCAGCAGAGATGCAGCTTTCCTGTGGCTACTTTCTAAGCTCCTATTTACACAGACCAACAAAGACTCTTCTCTTTCTCTCTTTCAAACACACACTTTCACAAACACATGAATGTTTCTCCCCCTCCCCTCCCTTTCTCACCTTAAATTTGGCAAACAAAAAGAAGAAAGGCTGAGGAGATGTAGAGACTTTGAAATTGGTGCAGATGTATCTCTCTTCTCGAGTCAGAGAGCTGGCATCCTTGACCACCTCCATGTTCAGTCATCTCAGCCTTTAATAGGCAGTGTTGAACTAGCAGGTGATCTGCACTGACAGTGTGAAGGCACAGCTTGTAGCAAAGGCTAATTGGTGTGGACTGACTTCAGAGAGAGTGTAGCCACTCAGTGGTTGAGTGGTTGGGGGAGGTGGCAAGGCCAGAGAGCATGGTAGGACATGCAGTGTAAGGATCATACAGTGTGGAAGAGGGGAGCTTCTTTCTCTTCCTCACGGGCCTTTTTAATCATTATCATGGGCATCCTGATGGTTCAGTGCACGTACTGAGACTTGTACTTGTCATATTGAACATTTGAACTTGGCTCAAGGCCTTTCTTGCATGTGATCTTCATTCAGAGAGGTAACACAATGACCAAAGTTTAAATCATCTTAAATAACCTTCTTCTAAAGCACTCCGTGTGTAGAGAAGTTTGGCAAGATTAAAATTGGGGCAGATTCAAACAAAAATAAGTTATTCCCAAGCAGACCTGTGAGATGAAATTACAGATGACCTGCTGTGCAGTATTATGCATACTTAAACTGCAGTACATCAGCCATGAACACACTATAAACAGCCACACGCATGCAGCTGTGCAATGAAATATAAATACAGATGTGTAGTAGTGGTAGTATGCTTGACATTTGGCTGAAATGTCTCTGATGCTGACACAGCCAATGCCAGAGAGGAGTGATGTCCCAGAGGCAGGACTCAGCGTTCACTATGACTCATCAGCACGTGTACACACACACACACACACACACACACACACACACACACACACACGCATATCCGTGGATGTTAGCTTCTGTATGTTGGCATGAGGGGGTCTTCCCCATCTCTCATCTCTGTAGAGCTTAGTACAGCTCATCCAGCGGAGTGTGTATCCATTGCTCCAGGACACACTGTTAGAGGAACTGTATGTGTGAGTCATGGCTGCAGGGGAGGGATTTTTGATGCCAAACTGTACACAGTGTTTGTGTGTGTGTGTGTGTGTGTGTGTGTGTGTGTGTGTGTGTGTGTGTGTGTGTGTGTGTGATGTATGCTATACAGTAAACGTATGCGAGATATGAGTGTGTACGTATGTGTACATGTTATGCCTCTTCACCCACTTCCTTCCCTGTTTCTTCTCCATGTATATTTTTGTCACAAACTGCGTGCTGCACAGTATCAAAGTCAGACTGAAATCACCTGCCATTCTGATGCTTTAACACATCTGCACAATGTCACTTCTTTGAATTAAGAAAAAGAGTGGGAGAGTGTGGGAGGAGCGAGACAGAAAGAGGAAGAGCAATGCGCAAGCATGTTGTGAAACGCGCATGACCTAGGCGAGAGTTCACGCAAACACAGTCTTCCGTACCATTTTGTGTACCGTTTTGGGGACCATTTAACGTGAAATATGATAATAGCAGCACACAACACTGCCAAAGCAACTGCCATTGCTTTGTTGGCTGACGACTGGAAGCAGCTTGGTGATCATACATATTCCATTAACAGGGCGTGTGTGATTGAGGAAATTACTTGACAGCTACCTGATATTTTTAAAAGCAACACCTCACCTTGATTTGGACAGGCAAAATAAGGATTTTAAAAGTGTTTGGACAAAGTACAGGCTTTACTTCATCCAAAAGTTCAGTTTTCCTCTGGGTCTCAGTTTTCCTTTACCTTAAGGGCAATTAATCTATCCTGGAGCGAGTTACTGCCAAATGAATGAGCAAATAGTGAGCTTACTTGCTTTCTTGCTCACTTAATTAGACCTCCTCCTGCCAAATAGCCTCCAGAAGTCTCCCTGTCACCTCCTGTACAAGGCCACACTGGGTTTCCTCCATTGAAGCCTCTGTGGGGGCCCAATTCAGAATGAGCTGTCCCTCCAAGGAACAAAGCTTCTGTCTGTCTGAGCTCTTTAGTCTGGTGTTAAGAACTACCACAGCCGTCCATTGCCAAGCTTGTCATCATAACAAGCTTACACTGTAAATGCCCAAGATTAAGCTAGATATTGGCAGTATACTGCAGTGCCCTTATTTGTTAGATTCACTCTAATCTGATATGCAGGATGATGGACACCAACGGTTTGAGCTAGGGCAGTTGGATAACAGCTTGTCAATATTTGGTCAGCATTGGTCAGTGTGTAACGCCGGACTTACACTGATATAATCCAAAGAAACAGCAGATTGTAGCAACAGTAGATGCTGGTATTTATGTTTGTGGCTGGGTAGCAGCCAGTGTTGGATTCAGTATCTGTTGAATCCACAAGTAAGCACAGACCAGAGAGAGATTCTCAGCTCAGTATGCAACATAACCTTCCTACTCACCACTTTTTAGGTACCTATAGGTGCTTTTATCCTCCCCGTTGTTAGATAAGACCCAAGCGAGTTCTCCCTCTATCCTGTAGAGAGAGCAATGTGAGACTGTGAATCCTCGAAACTCACAACCTACAAAGCCTTGTCAGCTTTGCTAAAAGGCACTATTGTCTTTACTCCAATTACTTATTAGCTTTTCCCTTTGGTACTTTGCTTCTCATGTGAATTTTCTAGTGATTATATTTACATACTTTCTCGCATGCTAACCGGCTAACCACTTTAACACTTTAAGGACAGTTACATAGCTTTATCTTTGTAGATGCAACAGGTGCAAGATTTTCCTACCAAGACAGGCACAAACAATTGCTAATTTGCTGTATAGTGATAAGAAATTTGTCAAGCAATTACTAGTTTATGTATTTTTCTCAAAATTTGCCTCAAAGACAAATCCAAAATGGTGACACAACTTAAATACTTGACTCAAACATCTTAGTCACTTTATACTGCTCATCAGCTGGGTTGTTGAAGAACGTTTAATGGTGCAGAGTGGAGTTTGGCAAAGCTATCATTTCATCATGAGGTTCAGAAGACAAACAGATTTTCGCTGCAAAGCTTTAAGTAGCACATTCCTCCCATTTTAATGCATTCCTCTCTCAGCAATGCCTGTAGCTGCTCCTCAAGACGCTGGTGTGTGTAATAGGGCTGCTTTGGAAGAGCTCTCCCCCAGCTGCCGTGCTAATTGAGGTGCAGAGACGAGCCCCAGCCAGATGGAAGGAAGATGCCGCAAATTGATTCCTCGCATTCGTCTTCATTAAGGTCTCGGCTCTGGGGCTCTGCGAAGAGAAAGTCTGAGAGGGGAAGAGAAAGCGAAGGAGGGGAAGAGAGAGGGAAAGCAGGCCAGAAGAGACCCCCCTCCGGCCCTGAGGACTCTGCTCTGATGAGGTAAATTCTGACTCTCCTAAACAGTGTGTTTACGCGTTGATGTGTGTGCGGCAATCAGGGGGTAGGAGAAGAAGCTCCTTTCACTCTCTGGCAAAAAAAAACACCTCCCCATGTGCTGAAACTTCAGGGAGGCGGACATCCACCCTGCCCCTCTTGCTTCCCTCCTTTTGTGACCCCAAGCTCCGGATCAAACCCCACCTTCTCTCAGCCTCCAGCGGGGCTCAGCCAGTTCTCTGCCACTTTCAATTATGTGTTAGCAGCTTCTACTAACTAGAGCCCAGAAGGTGCAAAGCACCATAGTAGCTTGTGAGAATAAGTTTCATACCATCATGACAGAATGGGTATACGCACAAAAAAATGCACACAACAGCACGCACACATCTACCCCCTGTTGACCACACGCACTTTTAAGCACTCCTCCAGTATTTGTCTCACTCACAACCCCAATGATGCAGCGTCTGCAATTACCCGACAACACAGAAAGAATGATCTGTCACATCCACAAATTACATTCCCCATACTTAATGGGACCCACGTTTATGTAACGATCGTCTCAAATTCTCACCGTGGGAGCACTAACACTCTGTCTTCCTGCCACGCGATGGGACTCCATACATCTTTCACCGCATGTTAGCCACCGCCGCCCTGCACCCAAAGAAATAAATGTACAACAACCTCGTGCTCAACAAATAAATAATGAACATATCAGCATTTTTTTTTTTTTTTTTTTAACTGTGCGTCACAAATATGTATGCAATAAAAAATTCTTCTGTTCTATTTTTCCCAGCATATTGGAAAAAAGAGGATTTGTCAACAGTGATAAGCTTTTGGAGCGTGCTGCACAGCGGTAACATGAAAGGGGATTTTGGATGGGACGGGCTGGCTGGCAGGCAGGGGTGCGAACGCTATAGTTGGTTAGCTGAAGGTGGGAGGTTGGCAGGGCGAAGGGAGGGGGAGGGGGGTTGCTGTTTGATGTTTCATCTATTATTCGTGCCACGCTACCTGGATTATGTGCCGACTGACTTGGGGGGGTTACTTAGGCCTGTCACCCAGCTGTCTGGAAGGGCTTTTTCATTTCACTGTCTGTCTACTTCGCCCCCCCCCCCCCCCCCCCCCCTCTCTCTCTCTCTCTCTCTCTCTCTCTCTCTCTCTAACACACACCCGTCCTTTTCTTTCCCTGTCATCCTCACCCTTCTCACCCATCCTGTGACATCCTATCACAGGCCTAAATCCCTGTTTTCTCTTTCACTCCATCCATCCATCCATCCAGCCGTACTCCTCCCTTCCCCTATCCCGCTCTCTTTCCTCAGCTCTGCTTTCCTCTGTTCTGTACTGACATTAAGCAGCTTACTGCATGTCTTGTTGCAGGCTTACAGTGTGCTGGACGCAGAGTTTTACTGTCACTCTGTATATACAGGTACTTTGTGAGTCAGAGCCTCTGTGACGACTTCCACTATGCGGGCTTCTGTGATTTTCGTATCTGACTCAAACCTGGTAACATCATGCAGGGAGTTTCACATCCATCTCCTCAGCCTCGGCGCTGATGCTATGAATTCTCTTTTGTTTTGGGTGTATATATAGGCACCGTATTTCATCTCTTTCTCTGCACTAGTTTACTGAATTTATGTCTGCGCTTCCTCTTCCAATTTTCACTAGTAAACTGGTTAGTCGTCAGCAGCGCTTCTTTGGTTACTAACAGTATTTACCCCTGTTGTAATATTCATTATGGGCAATAAATATATAGAATATAATGCCTCTGCCGAAAGAAAGATTAATCACCTCACAAGACTCAGAAGCCAAACTTCAGGTTTCTTTCTAACAATATTGTTCTGTTCTGTTGTACTCTCTAGTGGGCAGATTGAATCAAAGCATCTGTGGAAAGTTTCATGCAGTTGGCAGGTGTCAGAAACTGACTGACAGCTATCTTTGGAGCTGTCTTCATACATACAGACTTAAGGTGGAAGGCTCTCTCTTGTCTCTCATGAGCCCGAAGCTTACAGGCATGCTCAGCATTCGGTATGTAATTTACATACTTAGCTCTGATTGGGCAGTTATTTTCTCCTGATACCACTCCGCTAGCACACGATGAAAAAGTTTATTTCCAGAGCAATGTAGTTTTCATGCTTTGGGGTTTTTTTTTTATTTAAGTCCCAGTGGCTCATTAAAGTTATATCATAGGATCTGGAAGCCACTAAGCACAACTGTCAGCTTTTCCTCCATTTTGTCTGAAGTACATTTACTTGAGTTGGAATGGAAAACAGCTGTGCCTCTGTTTTCCAAGGGAATTATAACGAGTGTGATTGGTTGTCTCTAGTTTGTTGCTCTGGCGCTTCAGAGGGAATTTGGATAAAATTAAACCTTTCTCAGTTCCTCCAGCTCATATTCAGATTGTATCTTGGTATGATTTTACCTGATTAGTATTTACACCACATCGTCCACATTGACATCTGATTGAGATCCGATCGCTCTGCCCGGCTTCTTCTCCCTTCTTCCAACCCCTCTTATTTGATGGGACAAAGAAAATTAGTGAAGCAGTGCTATTGTATGGAGTTTTGATGTGGGGAAAGGAGCCGTCTTTGACAGATGGAAAGCCAAAGATGAAAGCAGAGCAGAATGCAGTTTTATGCAGCTGCTTTTATTTCAGCTGTGCTTTCATTTCAGTCCCTACTGTCAGAGGATGATCTGGATGCGGGAATGCAGTCAACAGTTAAGACTGGTGGGAGAAGATAGTGATGGAACTTCTAGATTGGGTGTCAAACCTACATATGTGCTGCCAGACTTTATTTGCAGAAGACTGCAACCGATGTCATCCAGTTTTTGATGTTATTTCCACCCACGTTGTTGCTGTATGCGGATTGGAAACGCAGCTGCATTTACAGTTGTGCTCTGGAGGTGGTTTTTGGCCGTGGTCAAGCACTACTCGACTGCAGTCCCATCACCCAAAATGCTTTTAAATGCAAGGTGTAAAAAGGGTCAGTGAATTGCAGCCTCTTGTATTTGAACTTCTATTTGTGAATGCGAGGTAAGGTTTAGTCTCTGACGGCGGTTTTTGCCTGTTTTTGCCAAATTTCTCACTTCAGCATTGAACAAAATACAGAATATATTGTTTTAATTAGAACTTAAATACATTGGAGACCCAGTGATGAGTACTTTACCACGTCAAAAATCAAATGTTGAATGATAAATCAGACGTGATTTTTTAAAATGTGCTGTTTTAAACATTTCTTCATTTCAGTAGTTTGGCTCAGTGGGTTCTGTAAAGGAAATTAATATTGGCGAGTATATTATTATTTGATTTTTTAAACTCTTAAATATCAATATCTGTATTGGCTTCAAAAAACCTGTACCAGGCTCAAAAAACCCACACAAACACTTACTCAGTCTTCTTTATTTCAGGAATCTTCATTTCTTTTCTTCTTTTTGGCAAAAGGTGTACACAGAAACACATTTTTTCCGCTTTGGTGGGATCGATATGTGATCACAGTGCAGTTATTGGTGGTTTTATTTTGCCTCCTCGAATCTGATCTAATCTCACAAACAGAACAGACAGGATAAGGATTTGTGCATGGATATGCATGTGCATTATTCCATTTGGCCCATCAAATTTTTGCTCAATCTATTAATTAATTTATGTTCTCTGGTCTCCTGAAAGAACACGTGGATCATTAAGAAAATAGCAAACTCTCACAGCTATCAGAGGAGCTATTATAAAAAGTTAAAGCTGAAAAATAAACGTTTATAATCAGTGTCTCACCTCATCTCTTTATGAGTAGTTAATTGTGCATCTTTGTCAATGATGCCTGAGGTGATAATGTTTGATAATGTATCTTTTTATAGTCTCACTCATCATCAGCATCCCAGAACCATCTTAGAAATAAGTGACAGGATAGTAAACGTTTGCATTTTCATTAAACAACATACTTTTTGCTCATTTTGAAATATTACTTTACATTAAAAAAGAGTGTTATATCTCAGCATATTACGGCTTATTTCCCCTCCGAAACCTCCCCTCCATCTTTTATCACCTTCTCTTGGTCTCTTTTCCTCATTTTGTTTCCTTTTCTAGTCCAGTCTTCCTTCATTCCTTCCTCTGTCTTCCTCCAACTGTTCAATGTATGCTAAAGCTGAGCCTTGGGGGTAGATGTATAGTCCCTGCTTGTGCATTTTTAATTTCATCTGATACAGGGCCCGGGGATTTGGCAGCCCCTTTCAATGCAAAAGCCCCATGCCTGCGCCTTTGGCGCTGACCTCAGAACAGCTTTGCATCCCTTGTGTGCCTTTGGTGCTGCTACATGAACGCCTCCTTACATACTCAACAGGGGCAGCTGGGTCACCTTACCATATAGCTTACTATGGAATTACCAACCACATTCTCTTCTGATCATGTTAAGTTTGGCATTTCTGTCCCCCACCCCCCACTGCTTCTCTCACTTTCCCTTTTATTGGAATTCCCTCCCTCGCTTGCCTCCTTTCATCCAATATTTGTATTCATTTCATCTTACTGTATTCCAACGTATTCATTTTGTTTGTAGCTACTAGCGCTCATGCCTGGCAGTTATGAAGTGCTGTTTGAACGTGAGATTAGCATCTCTGTCCATCATTCTGGCTCTTCCTGCTTCAGTTTTTTTTCTCCATCCAGGGAAGGTTTGAATCTGTGAACCAGTGCATTTCATTAAATCTGCTCCTTCATTTTCCCAGCTTGCCTGCTGACCTCTTGACTTCGTCCTTGTTTCTTGTGCTTTTTTACTTCCCTTCACACAACTTTGTTGCATTTCCACCTTTGCCACTTTCACATGGAGCAATCAGATATTTCAAAACCACCTTTTTGTGGTTGTGGGAGCGGTGACAGGTGACCCAGACCCTTGCCCTCTTGCCTTGGGGAAACCTCTCCCACAATAATTACACAAACACTCGCACACAGACGAAAGAAGAAAAACAAGAACGGGACAGATCCAAATGGCTGTACTGTGGATTCCTCAATGGGTGCAAAGTGTTGCCCTCTGAACTAGGCACCCATGCGCTCGAGCTTGAGAGAGGAAATGAAACAGCTCATGAAAGAAAGCGCTGCAGGGAAGACAGGGATTACTTGTCAGAAAAATGATAAAAAAGACAGGGGTCACAGGAAGCTTCCCGAAGTCATTATTTCTCCACCAAGGTTGCTAGTTAAGAATGCAGACAGACGAGCAGAGCTGACACGGCTGGGATGCAAGCCGACACCCAGAGCACGCTCACTAATGCGTGGATGATCATGCACTGCAATTACAAACACCAACGCAACTCTTTCTGAGTGGATAAGTGCGTTCTCAATGGCACATATTCTAAAGGTTGTTTACGTAGCTGTGGATAAAGGAGGAATCAAGACAGACGCGCACACACTACTTCAAAAACAAACATGGACATTGAAAAGTGACATAATTAGTGGGGTAATCTATTTGCAATTAACTGTGCCGCCTCTGTTGGAGAAACAGCAGACAGATGTTTCATTAGTGTTGATGAAGAAAACTACAAACAGACGCTGAGGGTCAATAGTCTGGGGAGAAGTACTTTATGATGATATAATACACCGTGCAGTGCACACTTCTTGTTTGTGTAAGAGGGTATATCTGTACATATAGTACGACTTGTCTTGTCTGAATGTGTACTTGTGGAATTTAGCATTTCTCTAATGTGTGGAACGCACATGTGGAGTCACAATCAGGGCTGGTTGTCTCATTAATAAAAACAAATCTGTTTATTATTATTCTTCACTGATTTCATTACTCGCTGACAATAGTAATTCATTACAGCATCTGCCTCTGACCTTTAGAACTCAAATTAACTTGGTTGCCACTCCTCAGGGAGAGTTGTCAGTCAGAGCAACAGATTTACATGATGCTAAGATTTGTATTCTTTTTTTCACCCGTTCTCTCGCTCTCAAAAAAACCCCACAGCATTACAAATTATTTATTTCTTTGTTTTTGCTTGTTTAGGCTGGCATACAAGAAGAATGCAAGAAGATATGATAATTGAGGTTGGGGCATGTTTTTATATTGTGTGTAAAATACCCTCTGACAATCAGAGTGCCTGTGGTGCCTGCATCAGCCCCACATTCCAAGTAGATGATATCATACAAAAAATGCTAATAATCAAATAAAGCAGGGTCATGTATGGATCTGGTTTGCCAGTCTGTACGAGCAATGCAGAGCTTAACACAAACCGAGCAACCTTGAACCGATTCGTTATCCACAATAATCTCTAAATCAATTCATGACCCAACATGAGCGATGAGGCTCAAAGTTGATGTTTTTTTTGGTCACTGAAAACTATACAGTCTGTATAATGTTTGTTTACTGGGAAGAGCAGTAACATGCTACCAGCTACCAGTGCAAAATACAAATGCATGAATGCATGCATACACACATGAATTCATAGTAGCACACAAACACTCACACTCACTTGACAGACCCTCAACATTTCAGCCTTAAATGAAATCAAGTGTTCCCACTCTGTAGACCTACAGCAACCCACACACCTCATTCAGTATGGCGTGCAGCAGAGGGCAAGGCAACTTTGTAAATATCCCCACTACTGTGAGTCACTGACATTATTAAAAAAAAAAAAGGAAAAAAAAAGATTTTAGGACTGAGATGAAATGACTCCTCTTTACAGTTCCCAAAAATACTGTAAAATGTTTACTGTGCTCACTAAGCCCTTCAGAAGTCTGAGCATTATGGGAGTGAGGAGGTGTAAAAGGAAAGGGAAGAGTTAGGGAGAGGAGTGGATGATAAAATACCTCAAAGGAAAGGCAGAGCTAAGAGATGGAGGAGAGGAAAGTTGATAACAAAGGCCAACTGGAGAGAGGAGCCAACAGACAAAAAGTGTGAACTTAATGAGATAATGAAACATCAAAAATAGTGAGCTTGGCATCAGACAAACAAGACACACAAAGGATCTTAATTCTTCATCATTACAGTATCTCCATTCCTTGTCTTGGTTTTTAATTTACTTACTCACATTCTGTCAGATTTGTTGCCGTCGTGGTGCTAAAATATATTTGTGCTCAAGTAATGTGGCATGCTGGTATCACTCGTAAGTGACTGTGTTCTTTCTCAGACTTGGTTTTCTTTTATGAGACAATGAGCCAACGTAGCATAAAGAAACCCCATTTAGGAATGACATCTGATACAAAGCCATAAAGAGAGCAGATTAGGAGAGAATGAAAGATGGATCAAAGGAGATGAAGCAACAGTAAAACACATCGCAATAAGTTTCTTTAAACATTTAACTTGTCTGTAGTTGCATTAGATTTAACTGCAGACCGACAAAAATATTGCTCTGATCCTATTTAATTTAGAGCTGAGTGAAGAAGATGAACTGCTCTCCATCTGGCTTCTTTGTCCTATTCTATATTGAGTATCTGGAGGCCTAATGTTGTGGATTGGAAAGCCGTTTCCCAGTTTACCCTGGCATATGTGGAAACCACGCCCGGCCGAGCACATCATCCAACCTGCCCCTGGATTGAGATCCCACAGGATCGGTGGCTGTTACGCCATGTATCTCCAAGCTGCTAGGTCTGGCTGACTGCCACTGTCTGGAGCCTGTTGATGAACTCTAATCGACCTTTCCTCCGTGCAATCATTTGGTGTACCTCCCACATCACCAATTTTATGGTCCTTTGGGAGAACTTCTGTCATGCCAGCCCCCAACAGTTCAAAACTTTCTCTTCACAGGCACCGTGGCAGGAATTTCTTCCTCCTCATTTGTAGAATCCTGTATCTGAGGCCTTTGTTGTCAGTTACTGCATATGTACTTTCACAGGTGGGAAATTAACTGTCTTGAAGGTTCTAACCAATTATTCTGAGACTGTTTGCAATTGCAAAAACCCAGCTGGTATGTACAAACTCAAAAAGTGCCAGATGAATTTCCAGCTCAATGTCCCACGGTGGTTAGTGGATGAAAGTTTACTTCCTCTCTTAAAGTGGATGTAACATAACGCTCCTGTGATCGCTGCATATTTGCTCAGGTCATATGGATTCCCACAAATGAACACACAAGCTCAATTACACTTTGGCAAACATAACAGATGTTCTTTTAAGCCTGTCTTGATTCTGTTCTTTCTCTTGCTTGCCGGATGCACCCCTCATCGCTTTTCCATGTAATTAAGACTGAAGGAAGGGGGCTGGGTGAAAGGAACATGGGCAGATGCACACATGCTCGTGGATGTTGTGGACTTCGCCATCTCCCCTCAATGCTGTGCATGCTGTTAGCTGTTTCTGGAAATCCTCTACTACAATGCAGGCTCAAATGGCAGCCCACTTCTTCTAATTTAGCGGCCACAGGCACACAGTGGGGCGGAGAAGAGAGCAACATGGCGTTCGCCACTTCTCGCTCGTTGCAGTGGGTGCGTGAACACTAAGCTAACGAGCAGCTTGCTCATTAGCAGACATTATGGAAATAAGCAACCTGCTCTTTCTCCCACAATTGATGTGTCTTTGTGCCGTTTTTTGTTTTTGTGTGTAATCCTGGAGAAGAGTGGCTCCTCCACAGGCACCGCAGGTAAACACTAAACTTCCCGACCCACCACTAAGTTGCTTTTTCTTTGTCGCTATGGAGTTTTCAGGCTTTTCCCACGTTTCCTCGGATACAGTGTCTTGCAAAGTTTTCCCTTATGCCCCCCCTAAAATGCATTGGGTAGCCTTGTGCTGCCTTCAGTGGTCTTTGCTGTCATGCAGATGGAAACAGTGGGGCTGAGATTGCTCCTCTTCCATTTAGAGCTGTTTTGTGATCTGTCTTTGTTTAGATACCGAGCACCTGAAAGGATGACATGTTTTTTAATGCATGTTGTAGCCTCTTAACAACAAGTCATGTATGGTTTGCATCATCTGTTTTTCATCTGCTATTCAAAGAACATGATACATTTTTCAGACCTCTAAATGCATTCATCTTGGCACAGACAGTCCTTGGTTTCCACTTATACCGTATGAAATGAAAATCAACTTGCAGACACTTGAAACTCACTTTAGAAAATTGAATTTCTTAGAGTGAACATTTAGTCTGTACTTATTGGGAGTGCAAGATCTCCTCATGGCAAATGGTTTGAAGCAGAGTGATTTAAAATGTCTTCAGCATTCACAAACTATATATATTGTTAATAATCAAAATGCAAACACAAAGAATAAGCAAACATTAACTTTATGAAAAGGGCACTGTCTCAGTTGGTAGCTCCCTGTATTAAACTGTTGCTGTCAGATCCATCTGGTGCAGTAGCGGCACGATATTGCTTTAATTAAATTGTCTTGGAAACCAATAAATATAATATGCGTGACATATTATCACATTTAACAACACTTCTGTGTAGGATATCACAGCCACGCGTCGCACTTTTCTCACAGTCCAGTCAGCCTCCTAGACAGGATTTAGGATACCTCCTCCAATCTGAAAGCTCGGCTGAGGCATTAAAAGACCTCAGAACATGACACATCACGCTCCGTGTCTGAACAGGTGGGCAGTGAAAGCACAAAAGCCTCATTCTTGACACCAAAACAGTGGCGTACACCCCAAATGCCAAATTGATCAAGAAATGACTCCATCATCCACAATGCATTGTCAGAAAAATGGAGCCATATGTCTTTCTTTGTGCCTTTTTACGTTTGCCTTTCTCTTTCTCTCGCAGACTCACGGCTTTGATGATTTGGAGATTGAGTTTTACTTTTCCTCCCACCTCTATTCATCTGCTCTTTGTACCTTTTACTTATTTCTTCACAATTTTTCAACATGCTCTCTACTCCCTTGTTCTCTGTCCTACTCAGATGTTCAATCCAATTTCCTCATCTTTCTATCTCTCTTGTGCTGTGTCACATGGAGAGGCGGAGAGAATTTGAAAGTCCTCCTTGTCTTTGTCCAGTCCTCATTCAGTCTTTTCCCATCATAGGCTGTGGGTAGCATCAAACACATGACATTTTGGGGAAATACCACGGTGTCTTTGTCTCTGATCTGTCTGAGCTCTTTGAGCTCTTCAAGCCTCTTTGAACTTCTTCAAACCTTTAGTAGCAGGCTACACTTCTCATGTAGCCTTAACTGTACTTTTAAATTGCTTGTACATCCCAGATTTCCAGAAAGTTGGGAAGAGTTCTTGAGTCCATGTCGTAATATCTTTTATGCAATCATGTGCTCACAAGGTGGTGAACCTCGCTCCACCCTCGCTTGTGAACGACTGATTCTTTCCAGGATGCCCCTTCATACCCAATCATGAGCCTCTCACCTGTTACCAGTGAGCCTGATTACCTGTGGAACATTCCAAACAGGTGTTTTTGGAGAACTTTCCCAGTCTTTTGTTGCTCCTGTCCCAACTTGTTTGAAAGGAGTTGCTCCATTAAATTCAGAATGAGTACACAATAAGCACAAATATGTCTTGGGTATATGCCAAAAAGAATTGGCAAATTGTTACATTCAGTTTTATTTACGTTTTACACAACATTCCAACATTTTTGGAACGATGACTGTTTTGCTCTAGTGAAGATAATAAGAAAATAATGATCTTTTTAGAGATTCTGGCCAGTGGTCAGACCCCTCTGATGAATGCTCATAATCACAAGGTGAGAAACTCAGACCAAAGTGCAACTGGAAGCTTTGCACTCTAATGGCTGTCATTTGTCCCTGCCACGTTGGGTGGCAATTGAATAACTCCACTGGGCAGATGAGGAAGAGCCATTTTTGGAGCATTTAAAGCGATACCTCTGCCAGTCATAAATCACCAGGGGGAAAGGGAGGAAATGAGAAGAGCTGTACAAATAACAAAAAAAGCACAAAAAAAAAAAAAATCTAGCACGGACCAGTGATGCTTTCTATTGGGTGTGAATGAAGATTGAATTCCTTTCAAAAAATCTGCAAACTGTGAGTGTGCGTACATGTTTGTACATGTACCTACAGTATGTGTATCTAGTATGTTTTTAGCCAGTGGTGTGGCTCTAGGGGTGTCACTTAGCCGGTCAGCTCATTTGTCAGTCAACATGTCGGTCTTGACTGACTCTCTTAAAAAAGACTGGATTAAAATTTTGTACAGACACCCATGATCCTCAGAGGATGAAGCCTACTGACTGCTTATGCTCTGGCTTTTCCTCCGTCGCCACCATGAGGTTCAATTTTCATTTTTTAGTGAAATATCACTCATGGTGTCCAGAGGATGAATCCTCAGACTTTAGTGATCACATTTCAGCATTTCAGCTAACACACTAAACCAAGATGAGAGCATGGTTTAGCATTGTGAGCATTTTAGCTTGCTGATGTTAGCTTTTAGCTCAAAAGCACAGCTGTGCCTAAAAAAAAGCCTCACAAAGCAGCTAGCGTGGCCGTAGACTCTTTCCATAATTTGTGGATAATGGTGTCCACATACACTGTGTTTTCTTGGCATGGAAGGTCAGGAACATTCGTGAGGGCGTGCGCACACACGCACACACACACACACACACACTGTAGCCCCTTCAGATCAATATTCACACGTACTGAGCTCATGGTGTAGAAAACATCATGTGCTGAAGGGGTGACAAATGCAAACAGATAATCATGGCCTCATTGGCTGGGGTGGAAGTCTTAGATTTTATGTCAATGACATGCGAACTGGAGCTGTCTGTTCTAAACGCTGCCAGTCAATATTCCTGGCAGCTTCAGTTACGGCCGCTGTTGAATAACAGTCAGCTGACCCCACCTATCTGCTTGACCTTCACCAGTTTTGACACCCACACACCAGACTGGCGAGCGTAAACAGATACACACACATTTGCTGCTCCCACTGAGGTGTTGCACACATGCACGCCCAGTTGTGCTCTGCGTGAATGCAGAACCACTGTTGAGAATGATGGCTTGTGTGCTTCGGGCAGTAATGAATTTATATCCTCCGTCAGCATCACTGAAGGACAGCCACAATGGCTCTGCCAGTGGACAACGCGCACACACATACCGACACCACTGTCGGTTATCCTTGCTCTGCGCAAACATATTGTGTGCCTTTTTAGAAATACACATGAGAAACATAACATCAAGAGAACCTGTTATGTTGTCAGAATGCTAATCTGTGAGAGATTGAATGTGGCTTGAAAAGTGTGTGTGAGATAAATAAATGTAATAGAAGGAAGAGATGGTGAAATCAGCAAGAAGTCCTTTACAAATAAATGATATTTCTTGAAAGAGCGCCAAACACAGTCCGTTTTTGATGTTTGACCATTTTTTATTTACAGTTCTTTTGGCTCTTTGACTCTTTCCGCACATCTTCAAAATGGACCATAAAAACTCAAGTGTGTTTTACTTGTTTATACCAGCATGCGAATGTGTAGCGTCAAAATGAAAGCACACATTTTTAGTCAGTACTTGCAGCAGCGAAGCAGTCAATCACTTTGAGAGCGCAAAATTGTATTGATTCAAAACACAAAAATCTTTAGTGGGATGATAGCAGTTCAACACAGAATGATAAGTATACTTACAGCAATCCAGGTTGTGTGGCAATAATTCACTTTTAAAGCCTGGGGAAGGGCTGCGGAGGGAGACTGCCCTTCAACCATCATCACAGGAGTTCCTGCATGATGGTATGATGGAAATGATTTCATCGGTTTTCTGAATGTATGGTTTCCTTGTAGCAGAGAGAAAGTCATGCATCTCACACCTCCAGCATACCAAGCACCGCTGCTGCTGTACTGACCGAACTGTGAAGGTAGCATCTCTTGCTTTTCTCTCTTCAGCCAGTTTTTGAATACATTGTTTTTCCAGTTTTCAATTAAAAAGCCTCAAAAATAGCCTTAATGTCAGGGACATCGCACTTTGGCGGAGTAGGTAATGCAACACAGAGTCACTCGGGAGGTAAAGTGACATCCCAGCAAGTTTAATGTCATATTATGCAACCAAACTAATTTCAGCGTTGCTCTATGCATCAGAGCATCTTTTGTACTGTTTAATTTTAGATTCGACATAAGAACAGAGGCAAACTCAGTAAACCTACACTTGGCAACAGTTGCTATAAGAATAATTAGTGTTGAGAGAAAATCACGTTTTTCTTCAGCTACCTTTGCTAAGAGGGCGCCTGTTATGTCATCATTGCATGAGTCATGTTTTGTTATACCCCCATGTTTTTAAAGCAGACAGCAGAGGTGTTAAATGAAAAAGTGAAAGAAGTGAGATGCCAACTGACTAAAGCTGCCATTTTTCAGAAGTTCACGTTTATGCAGCAGTCACGGCCACGGTGTTAATGCAGCGGTTCAAATCAGCCTGCTTCTTACTTTCAAACTTAACTTTATTGCTCTTAAGCTGGTTTGTATGAAATGTTGTTGGTTTATCTGTCACGCTGTCAATTTTCTCCAGTTGGATTCAGTTTACCAAATAGTTTTTCAATGCAAGCTTCAGTGTTTGTTCACAAATTATGATAAGCCTGGCCAGTTTGTTGTCACTGATGAAGCCTGTGTTGTTTCGATTGACTGGTTCATTTCATTTATAGGTTATTAGGCAGAAAAAAAGCAAAAATCAAAAGCTGACTTCAGGAAGCCCCTCTCGTATTTCAGACTTGATGTATAGCAGAAGGCTGTGCCACAACATGGATGTTATCATAAATTCTATTCTTTTTGTAAATTTCAGAGTTGGGGCTACTATTCTGAGGCAGGTCTGTATTCTCTTAAGTCATGGTAATCTTCCACTGCAGCGTCGCGAGATGCCATATCAACACAACTGCAGCGTTGTGACACCACGCCACTGCAGGCGCCGAGGTAGCGTGCTAAACCTTAGGCGGCATACCCTGAGTGGGGAATTACATGCTTGATCACACTGCGCATACTGCACACACACACACCCACCGGCACACTGAGGGGTCTGCTTGTGTGTTTGAATATTCATACAGTACTTGGGACACCTACATCGCGTCCCGCCGTACCATTTAAGACAGCAACTTAGAACAAAAGGTAATTCAATCTCTGGCCCGTGGATCTGAAAAGCCTCCTGGATTCTTACAGAGGAAACAGCAGGTCTACACCACTGTAATCCAATTGTATTGCTTACAAAAGATGCTTTGGCTTTATACAACTGTACACACACAGACATCTGCATACACGCATAGGCACTGAATTTGTGCAAATGAAACACACTGTTGTGCAATCTCCAGCACATAAAGCCACATTTTCTGGCCCAAACCATCTATTTTCTCAGCTTGTGGTGGAAAGGAGGGACAAATAATCATACAGAAGGAAGGAGGGATAGAGGGAGAGAGGGGGGTGGCAGCAGCACAGTGAGGAAATGAAAGTTGTTTTGTTGGTATTACATGGTGTTTTGATGCCGATTGAAAGACGAATGAGAAGGATTTGTATGTATTTGTGTACAGGTTCGTCCAGTACACCAGTGAAAGTGTGTTGGTTCAGCTGTGCCTGTGCTTTTTAGGGACTTTTTGAACTTAAGCCCTTATTAGCTGATCATCACCGCTCTCTGAGCTCTTGCATACGACAGCCAACCAGTTTCTCTTTGCTTTTTCTATGTGATTGTCTCTTTTTTCTCTCTCATTCAATCATCTCAGTGAGAGTCAACCTTTATCCTCCCAGCTCATCTATAATAGCTACAGGTATAAAGCCTCCAATGCCAAATTATCTGCACTGGGGAATCAATAGAGCTTTTCTTTCAGGGACAAACAGAGATTTCTGTCTGTACGTTCTTATTTGTCTTTATCGACACTTATTTTTGTCATACCTTTTAGCTGTGGACTTATTCTGTTGTCTGTCCATTATTCCCTCTTTTTTCTGATTCCATTCAAATCACGTCACAGCAGGTTTTTTTTTTTTTTCATTCTGCATCAACGTCACTGGCAGTACGCACAATAAAAAACATATGAATTCTTATTTTATGTCACCCCCATTGCAAACTTTCTTCAAATCTCAGACAAGAAATAATAAGTCTTATGATGACAGTATGACCAATGAAAATAAAGCATGAAGGTCATTCTGATATTGACTTTCAGCACTTTAAGTGCCTCAACCCTGAGAAATCCTTGAACTCTTCTGCTTTACTTTATCAACATCTTTTGTGATTCATATAGAGTTGATAATGGAAAAGGAAAAAATACGTAATAGCTTTTACCTGCATTCAACACTAGAAGCTACTCTTCTCTCTGTGTGCGCCTCAATGTGTGGTCACACTGAAGGAATGCACAAAACGGGACAGTTCACATATCAGGAAACGCAGACCAACAGTACTGACACAGCAAAGCCCAAAAACAAGAGACACACACAGGCACGCCTGCCCCAGAGGGGATGCTCAGGGGTGGATGGTCAGCATGGATGGAGGCTGTAATTACACTGGAGCTCTGTGTGAGAAGTGTGTCTCAGAGATGAGATCAAGTCTATGCCCTTATCTAGTAAGTCTGCTCTCTCAACCAAGGAGGACTATTGTCGCAGCAAGAAAGACACTGTGTGTGTGTGTGTGTGTGTGTGTGTGTGTGTGTGTGTGTGTGCACGTACGCACGTGCATGTGATTTGAAACTGCGATAACACAAAGGAGCTCAAATACAGAGAAAAGGCTTGAGATACACGCACCTGGAGCCTCAGATAAAGGAAATTGAAGGAGAGCAAGTATGTGCAAAAGACTGGGGGAGATGCAGAGGGATAGACTGTCCATTTACAAAAGGGAATGCACAAGTAATTTTGCCGTTTCCCCCGGCTTTCTCTGCAAGAGCTGTACACACTCAAGCACAATGTCTCGCGTTTGTGCAAACAGATTTCATTTCACAGAGCTTGTTTGCTCAACCAAATCCAGCTTAGAGCACCCTGCCCGGTTTCCTTGTGTGACTATAGACAGATTTGCAGCCTTATATTTACCTGCTGTTATGAGCACGTACAGCTTTAATATCCACCCTGAAAAAGTTAATAAGTGCACAACTAATTACTACCGCTGCCTATGTGTGAGGTGAGAGTGAAGTGACTTGTAAGGGTCCCTGTGGAGTTTGGAGTGGTCTACTGGCAGTGCATGGGGCTAGAGGTTGAACCAAGGTGATATCCGAGCTATAATGAGGTGTCATTTTTGCCAAGCACAGGGTAGAGGAGACAATGGCACACACTCTCTCTCTCACACACACACACACACACACACACACACACACACACACACACACACACACACACACACACACACACATATAATATTCCTCCCAGTTTCTTGGTTTCATGACATTGGCAGATGATGGTACAGGCACTGGGACAGAAGGGTGTTCATTCTGACAGAAGTTTGCAAATCTTGCATATTTGAGTATCCTGCACTCAGCGTCTCATCAATAATAAAGCCAAACACTGTGAGAAGTTTAAGTAAAGAGCAGGGACAGCCTGCTGAATCATTTAATGGCTGGTCTGAAGCAGTGACACGGTTAACTGAAGGACACTGAGTATATGGGCTAGCTGAATGTACAGTAGCTGTAACTGTGACATGAAGCTGAGTGCTGCTGTTGCTCTGAAGCTGAGCTGTTGAAATGGAAATGTTGGATATACTGTGGACCCTTGATTGTTTGATCCTCGCTTTTTAATAATTTAAAGTTTTCTTAGAGGTTATTCATGTGGCAGTGAAGCTGGGGGAAGTTGTGTCCATCTCTGACCTTCAAAACTTGCCCTGTTATCTACTGTACATATTTCACACTGGCTGCCGCCCTGATAGTATGACACTACATTTTGTCATTTGCGAAAATGTTCTGCTCGGTAGTTTCTCAAGTTTTAAACAGAGTTTATCTTATCCACAGGTTTCCACTAGAGATAGCTTCACCAAACTTATTCCCCCATATGCCTCTCCCTGGATCAGGTTTTTGATGAGTTGGCCCTGGTGAGGTGCTGTGCAATCAAATGCATCACTGCGTAAGCCAGCGTAAAATGTCCTAGGAGGGAGAGAGGGGAAGCAGTGAGAGGCAGGGAGAGAGGTGTGTGTGTGTGTGTGTGTGTGTGTGTGTGTGTGTGTGTGTGTGTGTGTGTGTGTGTGTGTGTGTGTGTGTGTGTGTGTGTGTGTGTGTGTGTGTGTGTGTGTGTGTGTGTGTGTGTGTGTGTGTGGATCGATCACACCACAGTGTTTGGAGAGGCCAGAGTGACCAGCCATGAAATGGCTACTGTCCCCGGAGTGGGTGCCACCATCACCCACGGTTCCCTTGACTCAGGTCAGTTGAGATTACCACGGACATGGATATGCATACAATACGTAATGACAATCAATGAGTCATGATCATGAGGGATACGAAGGTAAAGCGGCGCTCAAAAGTTAAGCGGGTAAAAGGTGACCTGATTTCCAAACAGCATAAAGTTAAAGCTGACTTAGGTCAGAGACCTTGGTAAAGGTTATTGGAGATCTCTTGGGCCAAACTTTGGCAAGGTGCTCCTTTCCTTTCCTTTTTTTTTTTAATGCTTGAGTTAAGGTTAGGGTTAAGGGTAAGGCACGTAGTGGTTATGGTTGTGGAAAGTCTCCTGGAGATGAATGTAAGTCTATGAAATGTCCCCGAAAGTGATGAAAACCTAAGGTGTGTGTGTGTGTGTGTGTGTGTGTGTGTGTGTGTGTGTGTGTGTGTGTGTGTGTGTGTGTGTGTGTGTGTGTGTGTGTGTGTGTGTGTCTGTGTGTGTGTGTGTGTCTGTGTGTGTGTGTGTGTGTGTCTGTGTCTGTGTCTGTGTGTGTGTGTGTGTGTCTGTGTCTGTGTGTGTGTGTGTGTCCTAACACAAGTGTCCGTGTGACACTTGTCCTGCCTGGGGACATGCAGCCCCGCTGGTTTTAATTCCAGCAGGATGAAATCTAATCAGGATTTGTCTTATACCTGGGGTTCCAGGTGAATGCAATTAAGTGTAATTAACTGTGTCACCTCATAGTTTTCACGTGGATGATGCTGCATAGTTGTCTCCTCAGTTGTTCCTCCAAATGTAATCAATTCAGAAGGCCAAAAAAGCCAAAAACATATAGGTTCAGTCAGTGGCGAGGGCACAAGCTGCCATTTGAAACGTATACCTGAGCTACACTAATGCCTCTGTCTTCATGTCTAAGTCTGTGTAAATTCTTTTGTGTACTTGCAAAAGTGTTTGTTAAGATCTTACATGTCCTGATCTGACAGTGAGTAGGCATTGTGCAACGGGTCTGAATCCCATGTTCTCCACACCGATCAGTCTCAGCCTGTAGTCTTGTTTGTGTGTGTATGTTGAGCTTTTGTAGTTATCCCACCAATGGATCTCACAGAAACATTTGCATAAGCACTAGGATCATCACGTCTGCACATACTGACATTGGATGTGTAAAAGCTGATCATGACTTAGAAGTGTTTAGACTGAAAGCCTGGAGTATATATGACAACATTTCTCCCTCTTTGCATTTCATTCCCATTGCACATTTCCACGAGGGATGGCCAAACAAAAAGATGCTGTCGGCATTGCAGGAAATGAAGGAACCAGCATTTAGGGGACATCTAGAGGACTCTAGGGCTGGCACAGTTGTTCTGTCAGACTGTTGGTCAGTCACTGCTTTGGTCCAAGCTAAAATATCTAAAGTATTGGAAGGACTGCCATGAAATTTTGCACATAGTGATGGAATTGTTATCACTTTCCATATATTTTAACAAATGTTAGCATGCTAAACTAAGACGATTAACATAACAAACATTATACCTGCTTAACATCAGCATGTTAGCATCATTATTGCAAACATATTAGCATGCTGGGAGCGTTTAGCTCAAAGCGTGGCTGACTTCTAGTCTTTAAACTCTGTTTCTTGTGAAGTATCAAACTTCATGGAGTTGCAATGATAAATTTGTATCCCTTTAACACTCCTTTCACAGTTTTCTTATCTTTGTTCAGCTATGTCATCCCATTCTGTACCCTACTTACACATCATGCAGAATCATCTTTTAACAAATCTCAGTGCCTTCTGAGAATCTTTTTCTGCAATACTTCTCTCTTGTTTGAGTGAACAGGAGCTTTAAGCAGCCCATAACATGCTATAACACAGATTAACATTTCTCTGGAATGCCCTTGGTAGGAGGCTGGGCCCCATGGATAGATAATCTTCCCCTGGTACGCACACTATGCCATGAATAAGTCATCTCTCACCAGGACACAACCCTCAAGTTCAAATGATTGAGATTTCACTCACCTGCTGTAGCACAGGAATGACTTCCTCGTAGCAATCCTGATGCATATTATAGCAGCAAGGTTTAATGGAACGAAGGAAAGGCGGTGCAGCCGAAGCAGTGGTGGTTGGACTATTTTTAATACCATCCCCCCGTTCACAATCACACACTCGCTATCAATAATCTTCGCCCGGCGGAGGTGTATTAGAAGATATTCACCCTGATGGGAACATTTGTGTTCCCTTCTGTTCGCTCCTCTTTTAAATGCAGTCATTTTGCCTCGCGCTCTCATGCTTTTCTCTCACTGTCTGAGGTCACTGTCATGAACATTTCATTTTTGAATCATTTTATATGACTTATTGTTACCGGCTCTCAGGGGCAAAGTGGGGTGGCATGAAGAGGGATTCTGCCCTTTATTCTCCCGTGTTTCGTTAATGTAGTTATTGTGGGCTCTGTCGGTGTCTTTTGGACCATCAACTCATAGTTATTCGCGTCATCGTGTTGTGGAAATTACAAGCTCCGCTGAATCCCTGAGCGATTCACCACCAAACTTTTCATTAAAATAAGCCCACAGGAAAGAATGAGGGCCACAAAAGAGATGCGGAGATGGGAAGAGGTGGAGGTGGGGAGGAGGGGAGGACAGTGAAATAGTCTTTCCATCAGCACGAGTTCTCATAAATATTGTAATTGTGCGGTTATAGAAAAGGAGCGGTGGTGAGCCTCTGTGCTGTGATTGACTTTGAGTGAATGCTGTCTCACCTTTTTGAATGAATTGAACATGAACACTGGTGACAAAAAGAAAAAAATAATGGCCTTTGTGAATACGACATGGAAGTCATCTGATTCCTGCAGGCTGCATGGGACGAAACCAATAAAAGAAACTCATCTTTTTCTTTCTTTTCCAGTGCAAAAGTCCCAGCACCATTACTTGCTGATCTCTGCTGACTCGTTACATTTTTTTCCTCTGACTTAACAACATGAACTGTGCAAACCCCATGAGATAGCTGCTCATGTAATGGAACGCAGTAACGCAGCATTCCTAAGGCAAATTAATCAGACCAAGCCAGCTGGTTTGCCAAGGAGAAGCCAGAGAGTCCGGTTGCTGTTCCCTGGCCGTCTCTTAATGTGCCTTAAATTTGTACAGAGAGCCCCTCCAGTGTCAGGGAGCCTCAGGCGTGAGCGATTGCCTGAATGAAGCACCAATCACCCAGTTTCTCCTCTCTCCTGCAGGGCTCTGATTTCACAGTACTCTGCCATGTTATTGGCCCATTCACGATCCAAGCCCTGGTGAGTTACACAGAACAAGAGACAGAGAAAATTCTTGACTGGTAACTTTCTTCAAATTGCCATTGCTCTTCTATGTCACACTGTCAGGGAGTTGTTTTTGTACATCTCTTCACTTTTGCCCCGAGAGTTTAAGAGTGTAATGACTGTCTGGAGGGCAGGAAAAACACATAAAAAATTTAAACACTACAGCTGTGGACAGTGTTCAGCAGCAGTGCGATTCATATTACAGTAAAACATGTTTTACGCAGCTTAGTGGCCTCGCATCTCTGCTGCTGGAAGAGTTTCAGAAGCAATGTTTCCTTAAGCAGCGCTGATTAATGAAACGCATTGATAAGCCAATTAAGAGCAAAACGGTCACACAACCTGTCTCTTGCAAACTTCTAAACCAACTTAACTGCTGTGTAAAGCGCCTATATAACGAAAAGTAACAGCTTAGATCATGTTCAAAGTAGGACTGGGCAATGTGACGTAAAAGGGGTAGGATTCGGCATCTCAGCAGCATTTATTGATGTCGGTATCGATCCATTCTTGAGCTTCAGTTTTAAAACCTGCTTGAAACCATGTAAACTAAGAGTTTTCCAGTTGTTGTTGTGGAGACATTTCCGTCATTTACTCCACTGGGTCTTCACTTCCTCAGATGGTGGGAGTAGATGAAGACTTTTGTGTTTGTTCTCTAAGCCAGCAACAGAGAAACTGGTGTGTGCTGTAATGTTACCTTCCACGGCTTCATGTCACCGGAGCAGCATCATATTACAAAATTCACGATGTGACACCAGTGACTGTGACAAAAGGGGTATACCGCCCACCCCTTAGTTCAAAGTGCACAACAAAGGAAGAGAGGGAGGAAAAAAAGAAGACGCAGAAATCCTCTCAAACCTAAAAAAAAATGACTGTTGACTGAAGACAGTGATGTCATTGATGTCTTTGCTTTTTGGATGGGGGCTTGGCAGGCTTTCACAGCAGTAATGACAAGAAAAGCAGCAGCAGCAACAACAACAACAACAGTAAAATGAGTAGTAATAATAAAAATGATAACAGTAATTATTGATTGGTCCAGAAGGACACTTGTCAAAGAGGACAAAGAGGAAGGGCTGGAGTCACTGTACTCAGCTGTAATTCAACATCTGATGAATGTATTTCATTTCTAATTGTTATCCATTTGTATTTCTAGGTGTATTGAGCATGTAATGGCGTGGCCTCACGGAAAACAAACATGAAAAGATTCAAGAGATGAACCCGGGGCATACCAAGACAACCTTATGTCTCGAAAAGAATGAATTACAAGAGCAGAAGAGAGCGCAAACAAACTAAAGGAGAGGCACATGGATGCTCATCATTGTGGTGGGTCTTAGAAGTCTTAGCTAACACAGGCTGCAAATTGCTTGAGAAGCCTCTCATACAAAATTGATTAAATTTCTTTCTGACTAATGCAGAGTGTGATTGCTTATGCTCTTTGATATATTTTCATCCATATTTAAATCTCTCCATTCTTAAATTATTCTCTGATATCATGACAGGAACCGATTAAGAACTCAAATTCCAAAAGCTTTCGAAATCTTAAGGTTTCAGCCACGTTACTTCATCTAATAAATCGTACAACAACCTACGTGCAGTTAGCTCCCCTCCTGAAAGAGCATCACAAACCATCAATTTGTGTGATTTTAGCCAATTTAGCATCAGATGAATTTGATTCCCAGCCCATAAATATTGCAAGCATATGTTGGGAACCACATGAAATCGTGTTTAGTTGCAGCACACGCTTATTAATTCAAACATCCGTGTCGGCGTCTCAGAGGTCTTGAGGCGATGTGATGCACAGCCTGACATTCTTTCTTTCTTCTTCTTCATTCCTCTGATGTACAACTTTGGACTCAAAAGAATGCAGGCAAGGACACACGTAGGTGCGAACACATGCAAATCCACTCACACACACACTCATAAGAACAGACACATTAAGACAGACACTGAAAAGTACATAGGCGCATATCCAAGATTAACTAAACGCACATATATACATAAACATGAGCATATCTGTGAGAGCAGAAAGCATTTTGATGTTTACATGCTCTCCCTTGCATCTGTGGATGCGTTCTTCTTAATTATTTTAATATCCACCGCTGTGGGCTCGGAGAAGGCTTCATGTCTGTGCTTAGTGTCTGCACCCTGCGCACTGCATGACAATTAGTGCCTTACATAACCGCTAGCCAGCCACACACCCACATATGTGCACCACACACAAGCAAAAAGATGCACATGCACTCGCAGACATTCACATGCAGCGACACAAGCGCACCAAACGCAGATAAAAGTGTACAAACTACAAACCAACTCTGTGCCTTCTCCTGTCCTGTGGGGACATTTCAGTTAAATTACCTCATACTGCTGCTCTTTGGAACTGTGTATTCCATTCCTGTAATCGCTTTTGTGTGTGAATATTGGGTGCCCTATCTTGGTAAATGGCCACCAGGGACCCGACATTACAATATATGTATATGTGTGTTGATATATCCCTCTTTTAAACACCTTCCCTTAGTAGTCCTGCCTTTCTGTCCTTGACGCTTGCTGCAGTAATGGCTGAGGTGATGAGATGCTCGCCTTTCCAAACACAAACAGCGTCGCCCATCTCAAATACCAATAAAAACAAGAGAGTTGTAAATCCGCCGACCAGTCTCACCCTTGCCCCAGGCCAGCCATCAGCATATTAGCACAAGTGCCCGTGCGTACAGTATATACGCGTCTATGTGTGTATGTGTGGGCGCACGTAGGAATGTGTGTGTTTTCAGAGCCTCTCAGCGTCTGCTTGCATCCTGCTTGTGATTGCCGTAAAAGTTCAGTTTCCCATTCTGAGAGCATCCCAATCGGCTTACTTAGATGAGGAGAGCTTGATGGCGTGAGACGGAGGGAAACGTGTTGGGGGGGCTACAGATGGACTCAAAGGCAGGTGGACGTAATGAAAAGAGGGAAAATGCAGGCAAGGACAGGATGAATTTGTGAGACAGACCCACGAAGAAAACAGCCAGAGACACATAGAGACAGACCGGATGCGAGTGGGAAAAAAAGAGAAATGCATGAAGAAGATCTGCTCTGTTCCCTTGGTGATCTGAGTCATTTTTATTGGCTGGATATGCTGCTATGTTAGTAATGATTAGTCTCGCTGTGAGACTATGAGGTGTGTGTGTGTTTGATATAGCAGGAAACCAATATTAGATATATAATCACCTCCCAAACTGCCTCAGGAACTCTTGCATACATTCTCCCTTGACGTGTGTGTGCGCGCGTGCGTGTTCATAGCGTGTGCATCTTGGGTTATAACCCTATCGAAGCCGCTGTTACCTTTTAACCAGGAGATCTGCAGTCCAAAGCTCCATTGCTATTTTGGTTCACCAATAAGTTTTCTGAAAATTGGATCCAGGGCTAAAGAATTGAATGTGATGAGCACCACAGCTGAAGCAATCCACTGGCCTTGAATGAGCGTATTTACGGGAAAATGACAGATCAAATCCAATTGCCTCTTCTCTGACTTTAGACAGTCCCTTATTCACGTCAAAGAGGTAGGAGTTTAATGAGGTTTTGACTGCCGGATGATTTTTTTCGCGGATGAATGCGTTACAGAATGTAGAGGCACTGCGGTATGCGACTCAAGTGTGGAGCCGCTGATTCTTTTATGTATACATGAACACGCTCATGCAGTTTCACTGGTAGGTGTGTGAAGTCTGACCTGTCCTCAGAGAGGAGATGTGTTTTATGCAGTGCATATAACATAAGGCCAGTATACGTTTCAGCCTTTCATTTTCAGCAGTAGCCGTCTTGGTAAACAACGTGACGGTCTTCCCTCCACATATTTGTCCCTCTAGAAGCTTACTGTCAACCAGCTCTGCCTAAATAGGATGGTCTTAATCTGAAAACAGCAGTGAAAAGTTGCATGATGAAGCCAGACACACAGAAGAACAACAAAGGATAAAGGAAACAAAGTTGAAATAGCTTGACGCCCACCCTCTTCTCTTCTCTTCTCTTCTCTTCTCTTCTCTTCTCTTCTCTTCTCTTCTCTTCTCTTCTCTTCTCTTCTCTTCTCTTCTCTTCTCTTCTCTTCTCTTCTCTTCTCTTCTTTCAAGTTGAACATAAAGTAGGTCTAATAGGAGATCCGCTCAGCCCCTTCATTCTTTCAGAATTATTTTTTGCAGACTGAATTATTATTACTTTTTGCCTACTGCTGCACTCTTTGACCAGGAGCAGAGGGAAATGAAAAAAACTTTATCTCATACATCTACATCCCCAGCTTGTCTTTTTAAACTGTTTTTTAAGGGCTCCAGAAAGTTTAATCTACATCAGCGGCAAAGCAGGAATATTTTAATCTTTGTCATTTAATAGGTCTTGCCATTTGAATGATTTTACATACATTGTAGAGCTGACTGTTGTGTCTCGGTCTTGGCGAAAACATTTGAAATGCAAATCAATGTTTCCAAATGAAGCAGACCCTTTCATATTTGGCGCACACATTATCTAATCACTATTTGATTTCACATGCAGGGGCATATCTAAGTGAAATCAAATAATCTTTTTAAACTCCCCCACCACCCCAAACATTAGCCATTGGATTCGAAGGCGGGGGGCTGAGTAGACTGCTAATGTGTTGGCAATTGAGATCTTAAGTGTCCTTTCACACTCTAATCAAATTGATAAGGTGGTCGTACTGCAAGGGCAATCTTCGCTGTCCTCTGCTTTGAAAATTCCCCTGCCTGTGATTCCTCTTCTCTTTTCTCTGTATCTGTAAATCTCTGTGTGTCTATTCAAGTCTGTTTCAGTCAGATTCAATTCAATTATGTTTTAATTACACCAATGTTAAACTACTAACACTCTAATAATGACATAATATTGCAACATTGAGTTAAGTACACACTATGGAGCTTTAAAGAGGTGTTATGAAAGAGCTATGCTCTAAAGATTTTTTCTTTATATGCTGGCTTCAGTTTGAACAAATACGCTATATATCTGAAGTGTGTTTATATTTTGATCAGATGAAAAAGCATAAACTTTCATGTTTGCATCTTGAGTAACAGTGTTTCTCTGGTAACGGCCTCCGTGTGCAGCAGCTATAGTCAATATTCATCTATTATACAATAGATGGGGTTGAAGGGATAGAAGTGGTTGCTGGTATTGATGAACCCACAGAGAATTATCACCCAATTCTGCAGTTCCCTTCATGTCTATGGAGAGTCTTTCAGCTCATTATTTTGGTTTTCTGGCCTGAAACCTTACTGTTTTGGTTCACCATCACAGCCGCAGCAGGCAGCTGGTTTAATTGAAAAGTTAACAACTAGCAACTGGAGTGCCTAAGAGCCAGATATTTCCCAGATATATAGGTGAAAAACCTAAAACAGAGCTAAAAAAAGAGTGAATATAGACTTATTGTGTACTCCCTGAAATACAACTTTAAATGAATGCTAATGTGGCTTCATATTTACTGGATGTTTCAATAGGCAACTGTGTGCTAACAAGTTCACCATATCAACTTAAAAAGTGATATTTCAGTCTTCGCACCTTATTTCTGCTGCCTGAAAATGGCCTAAACATCAGTTACTGCAATTTTCAATGGATGTGCTTGTCGGCTCATCTTACAGCGCCTGAATCGTCCCTTCTGATCTCAGAGTCAGGGTGTCGGCATCTGACAGCTCTGATACATTTCCAAAACAGACAAACTGACAATCAAGCCCACTTTATTAGCCAAATGTGTGGAGGTGTGAACGTCAGGCAGGTTTTGAGCTCTTTGTCACTTTTTAAAGACTTGAATTCTTTTGAATTTCTGTCCAAAATTGTGCGCTGTAATGCCCATTTGTATGATTCATCACATCAAGGCTGCAGAGACCTCCAGAATATTTTCAAGTATTGCATTGGTAAAAGTTAATGGAAAGGGTAAAATAAAATAAAAAAGAGTACTCTCTTTACACTCACTTGTTTTTTTGCATTTTCTGAAAAACGCACATAATGTGAGATGTAAAAATCCAAATAAGTTCTGAAATCATGAACATTTAATTCACATGATTGATAGCTGTTTCAGCTCAGAGAGAAGAAGACACGTTGTTCAATTTAACTCATTTCATGCACACTAAGGCCATAAGACTGTGACCCTACAGTGGATGCATGATTAAGATCTTTAATATAAGTCTACACTAATAAGATTCTTTTCGAACTGAACATTTATGTGAAGGATTATATTGCAGTGTTCTTAATTATGAATTCATTTTTCCAAGTAGTCCAAGAAGGGTTGAATTAAGGGCAGCTCGAAACCCGAAGACGTTTCACCTCTCATCCAAGGCTTCTTCGTCCTGACGGGCTGGTGGGGAATCCCAGTGTGTGACCTCTGCGGGGTCGTTACCGCGGCCATTGAAAGCGCTTGCGCGTGGCTGGCTGTGTGGACGACAGTCATTAAGGTTGTCACATGAGGCCAACATCGAAGCGTTAAATCTCCTGGGAAAGCGAAGAAAGGACAGCACTGCAGGTGGAGGATAAGTGGTGTTGTAGGCCTCCTCCTCTGTTCAGAGATGGTTTCTTCTATTTGTTCGTAAACAGCCTCCTTCACTGCTCTTTCAATCCGACTGTTCCAAAATTTGTTCATTGTCATCCTCGAATGAGTTCTCCTTATCTAGTAGTCTTCAGACACTATTGTAGAGATGTAATATTCTTGGTGGAAAAGCTCAGAAAAGATGGCGTTAGGAGCCTGGTGTATATCATACTCTGTGCTTTCCCTCCTTCAAGAGCTGACTTTTTTTTTTTTGGTTACTGTACCCCCCTCCCACCCCCCACCCTCCTTGCCTCTATCTCTCTTTTCTCATTCGGATTTCTCTGAGGTCTACTAAGTCTCTGATCGTCTGTCTCTCTGTTGTTCTAAGATAAAGCCACCTTTCACTGTTTGAGATCAAAGAGTGAGTTTGCATAATGGACAGGGAAAACGGTGAGAGTGGTGGAATAAAGCAGAGGAGGAGGGGACTGTGGATTCAGATGAATAATCTAAAATGGAATCCTGACACTTTGTCTGAACCCTCTTTTTTAAGACTCTTTTTATACGCCATCCCAACCATGACCAAGTAAATCTTACAGGCGGTTACGATTTTACACTCATTCATTGCTTCCAGTGTATAGCATTCGAGAAAAAGACTACTGCATTTGATATAATAGACTTTACCATTTTTGGCATTGCTTAAAGGCTGCCATCTTTGTCGTTTATGGAGATCATCCGTCTGTTTTGACAGTAGGCAACGCATGCAGGCACGAGTTGAACGACGAACTTCAAACTGCATATATTTGTCAGTGATTCTTTCTGATCATCTAACATCGACTGATTTGGTCTGTTTTTGTGCTTCCCTTCTGTCCCATGAGATGTGTTTGAAATTCCAGCTGTTAGTAAATATCATTTGGATCGATGGCGACAGCAGATTCGGATTTTCAATAACGGATGTCACGGGGAGCTGAAAAATGTCTCTCGCAGCGATATCTTAATAGGGTACATAGCTTTGGCGAGACGTTGTTGTTCTACACGAAATGGTAATTAGAGTTGAGTCATGTAGGGAGTCAAAGAATAAATTAGTAAATCACTGCTGGTCACTGCTGTAGTGTTAGTGTGGGAGTACAGGTGCATCTGAATCTTTGCAACTGTCTTGTTTTACTTGTTCCTTTATCATGATAGAATTCAAACGTATTGTCAAATCTGTGTTCTGAATGTGACACTTCTTGAAGGATTCAGTATGCTTCAAACTAATTAGTTAACATGACACGTTACCCGATCCATCTGTGGAAAGTGAGGTGAAAAGCCAACCATCACAGCCTCTTCCTGCACCTTCCTCTCAAAGATTTCTCTGTCTTTCGCATTTCTTTGTAGTCTTCATATGATAGATTGTACAGTTGGGCATAAAGGTGCACGTCTCTCCTCTGGTGCGTTCATTAGGGGTGAAGATAATGAAGCTGTAATGCAATGAATAATTCACTGGTCAATGCCAATGCCAGGTCATTCTTATAGTATGTGCACACCTTGGTGATGTTATATTGAAATCTCTTTTTATTCTGCAGCTAAAGCTAATAAAGTGATTGAGACTTTAATATTTTCTGGCAAGCGTAATCATGGCATAATGAATTACAAAGGTGCTGAAGGCAGTCAGGTATCGCCAATAAACATATTGGACAGGAAAGGACGCAGCTCACACTGCCATGAGCAATAATTCAAGGTAGATTTCAATCTCAACTAAGCTTTATGGGATTCAGGTTGTTAAAAATGTACTTATTTCATTTCACTTACATGCAGATATATTTTCTGTGTTTCATTGGCCAATAAAAACTATAAAGCTTCAAATACTTAAAGCAGTGGTAGGCCATTTATTTTTGGCGTCACTGGGCACAAATTCCATAATAACATTTCAGCATATTGTAATTCAAGTGGTCCGACAGAGGACCGCACTCATGCACCTCCTCTCGACTGTTTTAGGTGTTAGAAAATCAAGCCCGTGAGAGGAGACTTTGGCCAATCACACGTCATCTCAAAGACAGGGAGCTCCCATGGGCTGTTCTACAAATGCAGATGTGCTTGCACGTCCTCTCAGATGGTGAAATCCACACTTCATATTAGCAGCGTGCCAGCGCTGGAGGAAGGGAAAGTGGAAGCCTGATTGAATGGTGGAAAAATCCTGCATAAAATCCAGCAACTTATGAAATTTCCAATACCTCCTTTGGCTATGGCTGCATATATTACGACACACATGTGCGAATACGTCCCAGCTCCATATGGAACTTCGGGGCATTATGTTTGATGCCGTGGAGCTCGTATCAACGAGTGGGAAAGAGTATGGAGTAACTGTTAGCTGTTAGATGATGTAACAGTTTGGTGTACTTCAGTACTTACATGACAGTGTAAACATGTTGCTGTGTATGACTGACAGCACTGATAGGCTGGTTTATAAATCCATTTCCAAATTTCAGCCTGTTCAGTGTTGGATCACAAAACTGGTATCCATGGGTTAATTCTAACATAAATGTAGGTTTAAAATGTGAGTTCACCTGCAGTATATGATGAGGTTTGTCTTTTCTCTGCCATTGGAAGTGCCGTGAACCGTATTTCTTAATTGTTAATGGGCCACTGTCAGACATTTTGGAAAGGGGAAAGTCATAAGCCTCTCAGGGCAATGAGCAGCAGGATGATTAAGAACGCGATGTGCCGAGAAACATTTTTGTCCTTGGTTAAGGCCTGTAGCTTTCATTATGGGGGTCAAAAAGGAAAACATTTGAATCCAGAGTTAGTGTTAATACCCACAGAAGACAAGCACAGCTGTCACCATCCTTGATTCTAACTCCCCCTTTTTAACCCATTTAAATTAGTGTCCAAGTTTTAACAAAAAAACAGCATATTTAACTAATTTCATTTTGCCTTGAAGGATCTTCACCGTCTTGGTAAAAGCTGTGCCTGGCACGTGCCAGCAATAGATGACGAACTGTGTTACAACTCAGCAGAGTGGTTTATTTTCCATTCTTTGGTACTGAAGCAAGAGTGATGTGCAAAGTAATACCTGTTATAGGATACGACTGTTTTCCCCTAGTCCAACACTAAAGTGACTCCTCAGCTGAATGTCAGCCACCCGTGAGACTCATAGTGGCACAGACAGCAGCGGTAAAAGAGAGAGAAGAGACTGCTGCTGCTGTGAATGAAGCTTGACAGAATTAAAACAACCAACATCCAGATGCCTCATCCAAATGAGCATGAACGGGTAAAATTTCATGTTTTGTACTCAGTGGTATTCTGAAATCAAGACAGGTTTACGTGATGGCAGTATCTGTACTGTAACTCTCTTTCCACATTTCAAAACATCCCCCAATTCCCTTCCTCCCCTATTCTCATCCTCCCTCGCTTATCTCCTTTTCTTCCTCAGTCTCCGCTCTCATCTATTTTTCTCTTTCTTTTCCCACTCTCTCTCGTGATCATCCTTTTTGCTTTTTATTTGCTATTCCCTCAACCATGGCATCTTAATGAGCTTCTCCCTCACTTTGTCCATTTGTCAGCTTGTCTCTCTCAGCCCCCACCTTTCATCCCCATCTCTACAAGCTTTTCTTTTAAAGCACTAATAACTACGTCTGCTACAACATTAACAACCCGCCCAATAACATTAGCCCCAACAAATCTCATCTCTTGCTTCACTAGTGAGGATTTTGTACTAAACATCAGGTGTATTAAGTGTTCATTTATTCCAGTTTGGGGCAATGCATGTATGCACTCAGATATGTGTTAGCATGTTTGACTGTGTGTGAACAACGCATCTGTGTGCATGTGTGTCCAAGTCCACATGTGTCAGTTTCATTGCTCTTGGCGGATGCTACTGGAGCGATTTACGACTCCGGTGGGACAAGGCATTGGAGGGCTACGAGGTGGGTGGGGAAAAAGAGGGGAGGGGGCGAACCCTGCTAGTAGAGACCATCCCCAGGCCTGCTATCGGGGAGGCAGAGTTATGGGCTGTGTGTGTAGATGCCTGAGACACTTATAGCTGGAGCCCTGGGGGCTGCACAGCGCTGCAGCGGGTGTCTCTGAATGTCGTCATCCTCTGCAGTGGTGCGAACGTGTTGTAGCTCGGTGCATGTGTGTGCATTTGACAGCCACTTGACAGCATTTTCTGAAGCTCCTTCATCAGCCTCAAACACAACATTAGTGCGTCTGTGTGCATAATTGTACACCCTGGAGTGCCCATCTGCAGCGAATCCCTGCGCCTGTAATCAAAATGTCGCAGAGTGAAGTTTCAGATACTGCAGCGGAGATGGTTGAACTTGCTTACTTTGGCTGTACTTTGTTCTGCTTTGAGGTTATTTTTATTTTATTTCTTTAACGGTGACGACGGCTCTAACACACAGAACAGTCATGATTAATAACCACATAAACATCACTTCCATCTTGACAGCTTAATGGGAAGACTTTTATGTTACAGGCAATCAATTGGTGCAAGTGGCAATTCTCATTTCAAGTGAATGCAACATAATCAATGTTCGACCCTTGTATATTCCAAACAACTGTCGCTGCAACGGACCGTACATCACTTTCATTCAACAATTTGGTGAATATCCCACAGCTTGACAAAAAATATAGAAATTAAATAGCTAAAATTGACAAAAGAGAAAGCAAGCCACCCAGCCACCCTAACATAAGCCAACATCAGAACTAAAGCTAAAGATAAAGCAGGAAACAGGATGACTGGACCCATCAGAAAACAATGAACCAACAAAAGCAGACATCTAAATCAAGACAAAAACAAAAAGGGTTTCTGTGGAGGCCGGAAGGTGCAAAGAGAGACAGCCAATGATTCCTGCCCCCAAATTTATTAGATATCCATCAATCACACCAGACCAGATACAGCTGAAGGCAAAAAACCATGTGAGCCAAACTCCTGTCACACGATAACCAGCAGGGGGAGCATTTAACAACAATTCAGCTCCTTTTTGCTAACTCTCACATTACTTTTGAAACTCCATGCATAGCTGGTGCAACACGCTGCTGGGCTCCGTCTAATTTACAGCCTTGACGACTGGCAACAAGAAACGGCGACATCGACTGGGTCGCAGGGTAATCTCTCAGAGCATGAAGCTTATCTAAATGGCTGAAATGTAAAACGTCAGCACTTGCCAATTACTAAGAACTATTGTCTTGGTGTGATTGGTGATACACGCACAGCGGTTGGCGTTTCCTCTTTAAGACAAAGCCACCCGCCTCCGTTGCACCGGGGAGGCTCCATCAGTTGCCGAGAAGTATATGAGAGGAATCAGTGCCAGATCTGATTAGAGAACCTTTTAACTGTTCACCTTTCAGATTTGATAAGCTCGCTTTTATGTTTATCCAGTCCCCCCACCTATAGATAAAAAGATCTATTATTTACTTGACACCAGTTTTAACGAGGGTGCCCATTTGGGTTTAACAGCCTCTTACAGGGGATCAGATGGATGGGGTGGAGTGTCATCGATGGTAATCAGAGCTCTCCAGCCGCTTCCTGTGGCTTGAAAAGGAGGTGTGAGATTTGATGACAGGGTTTAATCACCTCCCTCTCTGACTCTGAGAGGCTTTTGGGTTTTAGTTTCCCATCGAAGCCTGCGGTTAAATGATCTTGAATGTTCTGTCTCAGTCCCTCTTGTCCCTCCTTCACAATCAAATTTGAGCTGATTGCGTTATGGTCTTTTAAGCCAAATGTCTAGTAGCTGAAGCGAGCCGAAGGTCACGGAGATCATGCAGCGGTCTGGGATGCAAATGTCTCAAGATGCACAGATTGTGATTGGATCTGCAGTGTGTGGGAGCGTAGACGCAGCAACAAGCTCATGCGCACACCAAACAGTGAGGCGGCAATGACACAATCAGACGAAGGTGGAGACAAATAGTGTTTTTTGGGGGGGACAGGGGGCTAAAAGTGTCTGACAGGAAAATCAAAGACTCCAGTTCTTCTGAGTTCACACTGCTTGTCTGTCTCACTCAGGATTCCAGTGGGACAAGCTTGCTGCTGAGTGTCAGAATGCAGTCTGAGGAGGAAAAAAAGGCACTCTCTTTCAACACATGAGTGGGCGGCTAGTACGAGTGTGTGTGTCTGTATTGTATATGTGATGTGCGTGTGGCTTTTGTATTGGCACTGCAGTGTGATTTTTGACAGTAATGATGTGGGGCCTTCACAAATTGACAGACAGGGAAGGAGAGAATGAGAACAAGAATGGGAGACAAGAAAAGAGGAAAATGAGAGCAACAGAGCCTGAGAGGGAAAAATTGTCACAGTGAGGCAACAGTGGACAATAGCAGACCGTGGTTCTGCAGACTACTTCTCCTGCTCTGTCTTTTCTTTTTCCTTTTTGCCTTTTCTCTCTCTGGCTGTCCCTTCCTCTCCTCTATCTCCATCCATCACCATCTTTCAATCCAGGGTCACAGGCTGATGTCATTTACCACAACAGTGCAGACAGGTTCACTCTCGCTGAGGAAATGGGGTTAGTTACCTTTGACCTGCACCTGGAGACAATCCACCGTCCAAATAAAAACCATTCATATGATTACAGATGAGACACACAGCCGTCTTTTGTTTCCCTCACAGTCTACCTGCTTAGAAATACACCCATTAATCTGTGTAATACGTTCGGAAAACATTCCATTTTCTGTCCTTCCTGGGAAGACTCTGGAAGGTGCAGCGCTGACACCTCCATTGTAGTCAAGGTGGTACAGTTTAATGGCGAATTTTGCACAATGGCACCATTGACTTGACTGAGATTAATAGGGGACCCAGGAAAGGCAATAGAGTGACTTTACCATAACAATGGCCACTATCCATCAGTTACGCAGCCCAATTGCATGTTTGTATGAAATAATCCATTACAAGCAACAAAGGCAGAGCCACGGGCCGCTCTCATCCCTAAGTGCATCCCTGGGGATGAAAATATTTCTCCGCCTGTGCTAAGACAGGAACGTCGCGGACAAGGACGATTGTGTACCCCCGACGTGCTCCGTCGCCTTGTCTCGCGCAGCAGATTACAGCACTGCATCAGTTGTGACGTCCATAGGTGTAATGGATTAGCTTGTCGTAGCACATTATCAGGCTTGTCTATGCACATGAGATGTGCACATACGACCTCTTATGATCATACTTTAGCACAAGGATGAAAAATAGCAAGCCCTCCTCCAGTGAAACGAAGCTAAATTGCTCTTTTCCTGACGCCTTTTCTTTTTGACATCCGCCATCAGCCAGACGCAGCAGCCAGGCTGAAGTGTGTGACAAAATGAATGGGGATTTTAAGGTACACAGATATTCCCCAGAGGATTATGATGTAGGATTATCTACCCGTGGACCGGTTTGGGCAGTAATGGTTTATACGGTCTGTAACAGGATTAGAAGAATCTGATCAACAAAATAGTGGCAATATGCAGACACAAAACTGCAAAAATAAATGATGAAAAGGTGATCAATGAATGATGGAAATGGAATATATGGTCTTTTTGAAGGAATGTGTGGTATGCTGGAAGGGAGACTGGAATACAAATTGTATTTAAATTAAAAGTAACACTTTATATTAAGGTACATATATTCAACATGAGCTAGCTGCTCATTAGCATGCATTTTAGTACCAAACTGGTGTTTTATTAGTCTTTATAAAGTATTATTAATGTCTCATTCTGTAAGACCCTAATTTACAACGAGTCAGCCATTAACCAAGAGATTTTCCTTCATAACCTCCTAGTTACTGGTTATTGATGATAAGTAAGGAAACTGTTGTACATGAACTATACTGTATTAATAAGTGATTTTTAATGACTGATAGAGGCAATAAGCCACTAATATGCGTGCTAATAAGCAGCTGCTTCATGGTGAATATGTGTACCTTAAGTGTTCCCAAATCACAAGCTATACTGTGCATTTTTAGTCTAATATATGTTGAGGAGAAAATAAAACTTCAATAAATTACTCTTTCATTACTTTTTTAAGCACGCAGGGAGAGCCACGTGATGTATTTTTTGGATTACATTTTATATAAATAACATTGCCAGTGCTTCAAGTGGATGCCAGTTTGTTTACACTGGAGAAGAGGCTTACAGGCAGGAAGCCGTGTGTGTTTACTGGGTTCGGGGGTTGTCTTTTGGAGAGGGTTTCTGTCTGTGAGGTGCCTGGGCTCTGGAGAGCTCTTAATGAGTGCTGATCGCGTTAGGCATGGCATCAGGAGAAAAAGACGCTTTCGTTGCTATATTCTCACACCCAGACCTACATGCGCAAACAAACGCACCAAAATACGCATGCAGATATAGATCTGCATTTAAGTATGATGGAAACGTTGACACTCACATCTCTTGGAGCTGCCAGACAAAGCAGAGCAAAGCAAAACTCTCGCATCCTCCAAATAATTACTTTTTGCCTCTTTTTTTTTAGGTGTGTGTGTATATCTTAAAGGGGAATACTGAAGCCTTTATATCCCTACAAATCCCCCCCAATCCTTTTTCCCATGGTCCCTTCTCCTCATATCTCTTACCAAACTCCTTCTTCAAACAGCGTGTATCTCCCACACTGTCGATCTCTATCTGTGTTCACTTTGCTTCATCTCCCTTCTCATTTGTCTTTCTTGTACCCTTGCTTTTTCCTCACCAACCTCTTCTCCTTCTCCTCCCCATCTCTGTCTAGCGCTCTCGTTATCAGTCTGCTTCTGCGAACCCTCTGTTTTTCCGATTGTGGCAGTAATTTCACAAATACGTGAGAGGGGAGAAAGGTTGAAAAAAGAACAAAAAAAAAAGAACTCAAACGCCAGGATCTCTGGGGGTTTCTCCCGGTTGTTGGTGGAGCTCCAGAATGCATCAGTTTCACTAAACGCCAGCGCCCAAAGTAATTAAAATGTTGCCGGAACAAGTGAAGTCCTTGAACCTCCGCCTCTTTCAATCCTCCTCTTTCCCTGTTGCCATGGTGCTTCAGGCAACCAGTACAACGTGTGGTAAGCCACCCGCCACAGCCTTCCATTACAGAATGAGAGCTTTTGCGCTCTCTCAATTTCTCCCTCACTCCCTCCCTCTATTGCTCTTGAGAAAATGTGTCATGATTTTCTCTCAGTAGCCCCCCCACCTCCTTGACTTCAAACCTGGCAGCAGAACTCGTGCTTATTTAAGACCTCATTCTGAAGACCAACATTGTCTTAACCTTATCACAGCTAAAAGGTTACCCCTGTACGTATGCTTGGAATTGCAATCCAATTAACAAGTGTGAAAATGGAGAAATAAACCAGACCGTCTCCTGCCCTTCTGCTCTCATACAGCCAGCCAGGTCAGCTCATGTCTGTTTAGATTTATGTGGTTTTGCAATGTTGTGCAAAACCAGATAAGAAAAAGAAAAGAAAAGTTCTCAAATAGTTACGGAAGTCTTGAAATAGTTGCAGCAGTCAACCTTCCTTATATGATAATCTACCATAATAGTGAAATCAATCCTGAGATTTTAATCTTAGTAAGGAGTATGGCCACCACGAGCTGCCAAAACAGGTTCAGTTGTTCTCATCATCGATTCCGCAAGTCTGTGTAACCCTCCTGGAGCGAAGAAATACAGTTATTTTCTAAAGAATTTCCTTCATTTGGTGTTTTGATGGTTCTCAAAGTGGAGTTTTTTCTAACATGTCGGCAGAAAATCTCTCAAAGCTGTTCAGTTTGATTGATCTGTTGGCTGAAAAGGCCTAAGCAGATGATTCTCAAAACATTGACAGAAGCACTTGTAGCCAATAAGACAGCAATGGCTGATTTGGAAAGAAATTATATGACTTTTACTTAACTTGGATAATTGTGATATTTCCTGCTGCAGTATGCATGCAGTGCAACTATGAACTTGTAGGTAAACTTTAGCGCTTAATCCCTGTATTATCATATGGCCCTCTTCCGTTCAGCCCCCTGTAAAACCAATGATTCACCACTGCACCGACATGGACTGATGACTTTGCGAAGGTAGCGCCACTAATGAGCTGACATCAGCACCCTTTGTGCATATAGCTACATAAGGGATCCACTCCTAATACCCATAAGATAAAATACACAGTCATTTACCCCATGACCTACTTTGACCTAAGAACATCCCTCTTCAAACACCCGCAAAGCACATGACTCATCATCCCCGCCAAATCAGCATCTGATTAACTCCAATACCGCAGCCATGCATGTGTATGGATGCTGGCAATGAGAAAGGCCTGTAACTCTTACAGCCTTGGGCAGGCTTTCCACTTCCTAGAGTTAGATTTGGGAGCTCCAGCCAAGCCTGCTTCTGCGGTATTTTATGGCAGAGCTTGGCCTCTTGATCATGGGCTGGGTGCAGCTGAGCAGCCTGCCAATGGCCTGCATACAGCGCCCAGAGCTTGGAATCTGCATATGAAGCTCCACTTGGCAGTATTTAATTGAAAGCAGAAAGCATATTCTCCTGTGAGCCCTCCCGGGTGTCCACAGGGGGTCCATTACCTCAGGACCATTTCCGTTTCTCTCTGCAGACTAAATCTTAAATGAACCTGCAGAGTAAAAATTGAGACATTTTTAGGGTAAAATAATAGAGGCCAGTTTGCTGTCACTTATTTACTCCTAAATTCAGCGATTGTCATTCCGTAGGTGTTCCATGCTCCCTGTCGGCCTGGGGAGAGTTTAGCCAACCAAGTGCCTGTCTCATATGTTTTGTATCACCAGTTGCCTGGCCAGACTGGAAGCACCAGTCCTCAAATGAGATTCTGTGCCTCCGTGGGCAAGTGCTTTTGTCTGTATTCTACCTCAATACCCATTCATTCAGGACATTTTAATCTGTCATTGGAGACACTTACATGTAGCATTTTAAGATCGATAAATCATTACCACATTAATTTGGAGAAATTAGTATAATTAGTGCGAACAAATGAGAACATCACCGAGAAGACTGGCTGCTGATCATTGGACTATATTCGACTTCCATAAGACATCAGCTGGATTGCTTAACAGCACGAGACAGAAGCCGCTTATAGTTTGCAAATAAAACCAGCTGAGTAAGTTTTTGAACTCTGTCTGTCTCCTTATTCATCATTGCAAGTCATTGCACACATGCCTACTTCACAGAGAGAGGACAAGCAGCTACATCCTCTTTGCATCAACAATAGAAAGGAAATGTGGCATTTATTTCGAGAAATCAAGTGCCAGCAGCAATGTAAAATGGGAGCCCATCTAATCACAAGCCTCACTACACTCGCATGCTGCAGCCAGGTGTGTGTGGAGTGTGTGATGTCAACCAATTTGACGACGAGGTCAAGGGTTGATGCGGAACAAAGACATAGCTGTCTCATTTTGGTCGGCGCGGCCCTGTCGGTCTCCTCATGTTTTATTCACCACGCTGTTGGTTCACCTCTCACTTTCCTCCATTCAAGTGCCAGTCATTCCAACCACCTTATCTACAGTCCAATTTTGCTGTACGCCTGGTTTCAATACAAGTGCTCTCTTCTTGTTGAACCAGTAATTGAGGCAGGAATATTCAGATCATCAAAGTGGAATTGACAGATAGTTTTGTATCGGCGAGCTCCTTCTCTAAAGGTGGTTAAACTGTACATTTAAGCGGTCAAATGCAGCCAGATTGTCACATCTGTGTGGATTCTGTAATTGCTGTTCATCGCAGTAACATGAGCAGATTTTGGATAATATCACTGCAATTTCCTGTACATAAAACCTTCAGCATCAGTTATCAAGCTCCTGACAGAAAAGGCGGTTTATGGCAGAAAAGAGTTTACCCCCGTACAAAAACACTTTATGGCAGGCCCGGTGTCCGTATGTGCTGCCCAGATATGAGTCCCAGCTCACTGCCATCGTGCTGCCTCTTCCCCTGGCCCTCTACCACCCAATCCACTACGGTCGTAAAACCTCAGTCTCCCAATTTACTTTCCCTTTATGAGCCATTACCATGTCACGTTATCTGAAAAGAAAAAAAAAAGTTTTAGTGGCTCACTCCCTTTATCTTTTGTGTGCTCCCCCCAGTATCTGGCACAAATCAAATATCTGGCTTTCTGCATGCCTGCCCACTCGCCCAGCATCTCTCCTGCTCCTCTCTTGGATATGTAAAGAGAGGTACATATCGCAGCGGTGCTCTCTATCTACCCATATAACACTGAGTACACAGTGGTTTCTTGAGCAAAGCCAATGCGCTGTACAATTTTATTCCCGACAGTCACAGAGAGTCGCAACGTGAGAAGGAAAATACAGAGAAAGAACTACACAAACTGAGGTTTCCAGCCGGCTGTAGAACTCACACAGGGGAGTATTTGCTTAAGTGTGTCTGGTCTGCCTTTTTCATAGCTTAGCTCGTGAAAGGAGTTTTTGTTGTTGTTGTTGTTGTTGTTGTTTGGGCCTCCAGCTTCCTTTTCCATCAGGTCTCCATTCTTTTGTGAGATGTTTTCTGCTGCACTGCGAGACTGTGAATGGCTGAGTTATACAAGCTGAACTGCACTGAATAGAACCTTTCCACGTGGACCCGTCTTGTCGATGTAGCAGAGGTTATCTTGAAAGTACACAACAACAAAAGGCGCCTCTCACCTCTGTCTCCAATCTACGAGCCTTAACTCAGATCCAATTCTGCCCACGCCTTAACTTCTCCATCACTTATTTCTCTCTTTTTTGTGTTTTCTAGCTTTCTGTTGTTTTTCTTTGTTTTTCAGACCACCTTTTGTTGTGTGCGTAACCGCCTCCGCTGTAGTTGGGGTCCACGCCTGCAATGACACATACATCGATTTAATTATAATAAACAGGTAGGGGAGCTTGCCAGTGACTAATCTTAGTCAGCTTGATTAATGATGTTTGTGTAGCCAGAGTCTGAAATTAGCCAGAGATATAGAAGAGTGGTTCTCTCTCTTCCTCTCTGCATGTGTGTGTATACATACGTGTTTGGATTACTGTGAGTGTTGTGTTCCAAAATGGGTGCACTCTCGTTGAGTGCGCGGGGGGCAACTCCCCTCCCCAATCACAATACAATCTTTATGCCTCACTGATCTCTGAAAAACAATCCATGAATCATCATTAGTTATTATGATAATTATGCACATTCCCTACAAAAAGCAGTAGTAGCTCTCCCGATGCTGCATAAATCCTGACGCAGTGTAACAAAAGCGTCGATTTAAGAGTCATTTTTATTTCATGTCACGCAGCATTCTCGCGCTGCATCCCCTGATAGGTCATGTTTTTGAAAACATTTGTATATGTATGCAAATGAAAAGCCCTTCATTTTATAATTCATCTACTTATGTAAATGAAACATAATTGCAGCGCAAATGTATTGTTCATTCCATTCATTTCTCTGTAGCTTTCAGTGCCATCTTTAACCCTCACTGTTAGTATTCAATTTGGGGTTTTAAATTACCTTTAAATAGCGTGGAAGCAGAGCAACTGAAACTGGAAGAGGATAAAAAGAATAACAGTTGCATATTGGAAATTACTACTGTGAAACTTTCCCGAAGGGATTTGCTTTTTGTGAGCAAAATATGGATTTGAACTTAAATCAGTGGTGTTATTTCTAATTTGAGTGTGCGTTTGAGGACAGTTCTGTTGAGCAGCATGTAATTCATTCTGTGGCTAACGACTAATAAGGCAGCCTACGTGTTATCTTACTGCTCCTGTTGATATTGACAAGCTGATTTCAACGCATTAACACTCAATTTGGAAATGAGGCGCTCAATGGAAACTGCTAGTTGAATTCGATTCATTAATATCACAATTCAACTAGTTTTCATGTTCTCACAAAGTGGTGGTGTGATTCTAGACTGTTCTGGTTGTGCATTATTTATGCACAATATGCATATGTTTGTAAATGTGTGTGCATTAGGGCTTAATGTTATTCCAGATCAGAAGCACACTATCCCGGCAAATCCTGGGAACTGCATTTATTTTTAAGGTATAACTTCAGCTACAGTCCAGACACATTGGTTATATTTCAAGCAAAACTAAATGCAACAAGGAGAAATATGCATAAACCCATTTGTTTTCAACAGGACTGTTTTAGTTTATTATTTAGTGGTATTATTAATTATTAAAACAAAACAGGGGCATTTATGCTAATCAGCATTAATATGAACATAATGTAAACCTTTGCATGCAGCTTGAACTTTGCAGTAGCTGCGAGGAATATGAAATGTCAGCCTCATTGCCTGTGATCTGTCTGCTGACAACAGCCTCATGGAAGTAATATTTGACAATTCTTCACTGTATAAACAAACGTCATTTGTTAAAGCACGTAATTTGTCATTTTCAGAGTCATTCTATTAAACTGAGTCAGCTTCCATATTCTGCTGAGAGGCTGCTGGCACGAGCCTTCTGCAATAGTCAAGCAATGTTAGATATAGTAATAAAGTCATTGATCACTCAAAGTTAAAAAGCAAAGCTCTCAAAATACTCACTTGTGAGATTTCAGATGAATTCCTCAGATGATAATGCCGTCTTTCTTCAGTGCTGCTCTGAGAAAGGCGCGTTTCTCCATGCTGTTGAGTGTGTTTATTAATCACAAAAAGCTTTGAATGTGTTCCACGAGCGCACGCACACAGCTGTTGCATGTGTTTTAGAAAGTAAACTGTAGATCTTCACATTAGTAGATATATTCCATTATCTTTCTGAGGAAACAGGAACTTGACAAGCAGTTTTCATCTTCAGTATTAAACCAAATGTGCGTGCATGTATTTGTGTGTACGTGGATGCAGTCGAGGTGGACAATATGACTCTTTTCACCCTGTTAGCAATGTAAGAGAACATATCTTAAGAAAGACAAAAATATTAAAAATACAGATGTGTCATTGGCTCCAAATAAGAATGAAAATGAGGTACAGGCCTACACCCGCATGGAAGGAGTAACCTGCACCATGACGTAGGTTAATTAGTAAACCTAATGTGATTCATTAGAATTAGATACAGGCATTATATTACATAAGCACAACAGTTAGTGCACCACGGGGCATGTCTATCAAGTACATTTACATATGGCAGCAACACACACACATACCGACGCAGCACGCCGCAGAGGAGGCTTTCCTGTGACAACAGAACCAGCTGAGCTTGTGTTGCAGTATGAAGTGTGGCGATAACCTTAGGTCTGGCTATGAGAGACGACGCATGAAAAAACTGTTTCCAACATCAAAGCTGCTACTCTGGTTATTTAATGGCTTCAGATGAGGCTTCACGTTCACACAGTTTCTCTTGACTGTCCGATTGAGCTTCAGTTTTGAAGTGAATCCTGCTTTGCTTCTGCTCTGAAAGCAGGGGGTCACTGCCTGGGTCTTCACTTCTTCGTAAGGTGGGAGTAGATGAAGACTTTTGTGTTGGTTCTTGCAGCCAACAACAGAGAAATTAGCATGCTTTGCTCATAATGTTACCTCCTACATCTTCGTGTTACTGGAGTTGGCGTTATAAGAAGAAGATAGTGATTACTGGATGCAACTCTACCTGCATGTTATCACTGCCACAGATAAGCACTTAATTTTCAATCTGCTAAAACTGTTATCACATAAATGATGGTATTGCAAAATACTCATTGTGGCAAAACGTGACACCGGTGATGAAACCGGTATAACGCCCACCCCTAGGATGGAGTCACCCACATGTGGTATTTGCATTAATGTTAATGGCAGCACATATAACCACGTGTACTGTGTGCACTCAGGTACTCAGTAGGTACATTGTTGCATAGTTAAATGCCTGCACATGTGCTCCTGCTCAGCAGTGTTCATACATCTGTGCTGTTTCTGTGCATTTTAGTAGCTCTCAAATTATCCTCCCAGGGCAGTTAATGGAGGAAGAAAGTCAAAGAGAGGACAACGCATCCCGTCTCTCTCCCTCTCTGGCCCTACACACAGATAAGGAGATGCTGTACGCCAGGCTAATGTAAGCCCTCAAGATATACTCACCATTTCCCCCTAATGTTCCACCTATTAGTTATTAATGGAGGAGCTACACACACTGAAAGTGAGCTAGTGAGCCCTGGGATTGGCTGCTGTGTCCTGTCCCTGGCTGTGTTTTCACTTTGTAAAGTAGACAGAACAGATTTTATCCCTGATCCTAATCCCTCACATTAGTACAGCCCTTTAAAAAGACATTTTGAGCCCATGTTCATGTTCGCTGTTCTCTAAAATGCAACATGATGAATACTTTATTCTGTATGCTACATGTACAGCCTCTCATTCAACCAGCACTGCCACCGCTCATGCTCGGTCTCTCTTTGTCTGTTTCTGTGTCTCTCTCATTCTCTGTGTCCATTAAAAAAAAGCAGCCTTGCTGAGTGGGGAAGATTACGGCTTTATGGTTTAGATATGTGGAGCTGTTCTTTTTGTTTTCTCATCCCAGAAGCTCTCCATCTGTGTACAATGTTGTGAATAAGGTCAGTCTCGAGCCACGACGGACCTCCATATCTCTTCGCCACCCTTTGCCCCGCCCCTCACCCGTTGCCTCCTCTCCTAGCCTTCCTTCGCTTATCGGCAGCGCTCACACCTGTGGCGAGCCGGCTGCTCTCTCTAACTCTCGCCAGAGGCCCCAGACAGGATGGCTGCAGATAACCTTTAAATCCAAGGAAAAAATATGGTAGGGATAGAGTGGGAGGGACAAACTCTCCATCCATTGCTCAGGATTGTGGGGCCTGCTGGCAGGCGGCCGGGCTGGGGATATGCCCAGGCTTAGCTTCATCCCTGAGACTTGGGCCATGGGCCAGCCCTGTGGTTTGACATAGCAGTATAAGAAGGGCCAGAAAATAAAGGGGCTGGACTCTGTCTTCTGGCTTTTAGAGTTTAATGTTAGCAACGGTAAGCTCATGCATCATGCGCATTAGGGTTGAGTTGTGGAGATGGGACTGTGTGTGTTCGTCCCTGCTGGCCTTTGTCTGGGACAGGGCGCCCTGTGGTTCTGAGAGCAGCACGTAGCAATCTGTTTCAATTGACAGCAAGCACTTAGTCCATACCTGGGCAGGCAGGAGGGGGAAACAAAGGCAAGACAAATAGTGCGAGGAGAGGAAAATAGAAGTTAAAGAATGCAAAGGGCACTTTCTGTGTTTAGAATTACTTGGCTTTTGGAGTAGGACGTACAGGCAGTACCATCATAAATTTTAGGAGAAGAGGTTGCTGTGACGAGAGCCCCAGGGTGAAATGTCCAATAGAAACAACAGCCCAGCGTGTTTACTTCCTCCGCCTCTCAATTCGGCGTCATTACTCATCCTTCTCAGCGGGTGCCTGCCAGCCTCACCACCTCCAAACACACACAAAAAAATGCAGATGCTCATGAAATTTCAACCAGCGATTTATCAGGCCCTCCAGAAACATCTATATACTGCTGTTATTAAACTTGACTGAGACAAATTGAGCTGGATGTGCGAAGGACATAATCATATGTTACTGCAGATATGGTAGATGCAAACATTACTTTTCTGTGAAGGAGTAATGTTTTATCTGGTCCTGAAATGTCTCTATTAGCACCAGAGCTGACCCTAGACTGTGAACATCAGGGATACAGCCTGCGGAGTGCCACAAGGCTCAGCATACATTAATGTGGGCAGTGGCTGCATGCCAAAAGAATGCTTCCAAATATTGATTCATTGCAAATAAATCAAGTCAGTGACAGCTCATCGTGTCTTTCATCATTACGGTGCTTTTTAATCATACTTTCAATTTAACGCCATCCCAGATTAGCTCCAGAAAATAATTAATGCATGTGTGTACATGAACTAGCGCGTACATCAGAGTCTATTCACATCCATCATATACTCACCGTGATTATGTAGGTTTTCGTTGACATGTGTCCCTCTGATGTGCAGCGTATTTGAGTGTGCACTTTCCTGCACGTTGGTCATGCCATGCCAGACGCACTGAGGCTCAGAGTGCCGCCTCTCGCTGCTGTGGGAGGGTAGAAAGAATCTGCAGGGGGAGCAAAGATGGCAGCACAGTCTTTGTATACAAGTCCTAATGAATACAAAGGAGAGATAAGAGCACCCAAGACATGTGCACGACAGAGTACATGTGTGCAGATGTAACAACCGAAGAAGTATTTATTTATTTTTTCAGAATACAACAGTTGTTGTGAAAATGTATTCGTTATGATAGGGATCTGGTACAGCATTCTTCCATGCATCATACCTATATGTAGCTTTCTAACCTTAACCAGCAGAAGTCAGATTTGACCTCAGGCTTATAGATACTGTTTACTGTATTCACAAGAAAATGTCTTTACTTTTTACTTTTCATTTTGTGCTTTTTCTCACTGTACCTGAACCCAGCAGCAACTTGACGAGTGGCAGGGTGGCAAATTCAGAAAGTGTTGATTGTGTTCTCATTGAACTGGGGTTAAAGTGTGTAGTCATTTATCCACTCAGGCCTCACCCTGTAACAGGCTCTACAGGCTCACAGGGGCAAAGTCTTATATGTGCACTCCTTGCTGTAACACCAAAATGTCAAGAGAGTGGATTTGATACTGGGGGTTGTTGACTGTAAATTTTGAAATAAACATTGACAGCCCAATTGGTGAGACTTTAAAGCATCCTCCACCCACAGCAACCTACCATTACAGATGGGAGAGAGTGATAACGTGCAGCTTTTCTCTGAACTGCTACTCTGTGCTGGAATGGCACCTGGACGAGCCGAGCCTGCTGATCCAGAGGGGCATGAAATGCCTCAAAACAACCAATGACAGTGTAGTTTTTGCTTTGAGCCCATAGTCATACACCTGCTGTGAGCATCTCAAAAAGATATTGCAATCCAGACACAGACAATCCAGACCCCTTACCACATCCCCTACACGAGGCAACAATTAAAAATAATAATAACTGGGCTGCAACGTCCTTGAACTAAAATTCAAGTTTATTTGTTTTGCCCAGCGTTACAAGGTCACTTTGGGCTTTACGGGCCCGATTAACAACAATTCTCAACCCCGGCCAAGCTGTCTGAAGAAGAGAACAAACATCTCAGCGACCTTGACACACAAGGAAGAAAGAAAATGGGATGTTCTTATGAACTGTACAAACAAGGGGGCTTAGCTGAAGTATATCGCCACTTTGGTTCTAAAACCAACAGACAGCCCAAGTAGGCCAACAGGGCACCTAAATCACTCACTCGCTGAACTGAAGTCAGTGGCTGCAACAATGCTATCTTCAAACACAGCAGATTAAGGGAAATCCCCTCAATGGACTCAAACAGCTCATGGGAGAGAGTCCTGAGCACCACAGGAGGCTTCTGTAGAGGCACAGATAGACAGCTGGTGTGGATCATCATGGTGATTCAGGAAAATCTGCAGGCAAGTGGATATTCTGCCCCGAGGAGAATGGAACCGCTTCTGCTCATCTGATTCATGGCCAGATCTAGTTCAGACGCTGCTCATCTAGGGGTGTTCTGCTTCTGACCTGAGAACCTGAACCCCACCCTGAATGTAATCTCTCCGAGCTAAAATGCACTACAGGAAACTGCAGTATTGGAAGCTTTAACCTACGAGGCACCCAGCTTGTCTGTGAGTAGCCTAAAGGAGCCTGCAATCATGGGGTTTGGCCTCTGTGGCGAACTGGGCAGCAGCATAGGGAGGCATTGTGTCAAACTGGAACATGTGATACTAGGATTATTTAAACACAAGGAAGAGACTGCATTTGTAGAACTGGGTTGATGTTGGATAAGGTTAGATGCTTAGAAAAGCGAATTCATTGATGGAAAACTGGCCAGCCACCAAATCATTTAGTTCATATCCAGCCTTGTTTATCCTTTGCTGTTTTGTCTCTGATGCTCCTGTTTTTCACACGACTACTCAATTTCCTGGCAATACCAGCGCATTGAGGAGGAAAAAAGTGTGTGCCAAAACAATATGAATCCTCCCAGGATTAATTTGCAGCTGATCATGTCTCTAGCTTGGCAAGTGGTCACATCATCTTCCAACTTCTAAACCAACAACAAACATAATTGACTTTGCTGACTTTGGCAGGAGAAAACATGTATTTGCATTTACAGGCTACGTCATTTGAAAGAGAGCAGAGAGAGTAGCAAAACAGTCAGCAACAGCCACAAATAAAACCACAAACAGACGGATGTTGTCAAGCTGTAGTGACCGCTGTTAATGGACACTCCTGTGCACCATTGAAGCTGTTGGTTAATATTAATGAAAGGTGCATCCTATGCAAAAGGCCATATTTATTCTCATACTTGCTCAGTGAACCGGGCAACTATAGACGAGCCTCCATCAATATCACTTTGCCCCACCCGCAGGGCTCCGCTCTCTTCTTATTGGATGTTAACGATGTCTACACCTGCGCCTGTGGCGGCAGACCCCCGCTTTGGACCACTGCCATCGCTCATGATGGTGCTGGCCCACAGGCCGGGACGCAACTGGCAGGCCAAACCAGCCGGCATCTGCTGGGGGTCGCCTGGGCCGCGGCACTGAAGAGCCCGGCTGCCTGCAGCAATTTATTACTGGACACAAGTCGCCTCTTCCCCCCCCCCCGCACCTCTCCCCCCACCCAGGAGCTCTATTCTACAGGCTGAGTGCAGGCTTAATCAGAGCTGACATGCTGAGTGTCCTTGGGTGGACTGACATAGCTATTGCAGGTGTGTGTGTAGGTTGCTGTGGCGTCTGGAGGCAGTGAGAGACGCCTTCTGTATTATAAGCAGCAACGTGAAAGGATGCAGCAACAAATGTCTTTATGCAATCCTCACAAAGTCCCTTGACTGAGCCGAGAGTGCCGCATGTTGAGCCATGCCAGGAAGATAACATAATGCAAATGAGACAGCTTTTTGTGTCAGTATTTGTGTGGATAACCCATGTTTGAGCCCATATATGTAAACATATATGCAAATGTGTTTACATCTGCAAGCCACATTAACATAAATACGTGCACTTCATTGATATCTCAGCTCTGCCTCCATCTGAGTATTTCTTCTCCACTCTCTTCTTATTATTGTGTTTTCTCTCTCCCTCTCTGCTTGCTGCGAGAGACTCACACACTGCAGCAAAGAGAATACTGCTGGGACATCTTCTAACATCTGCCTGCATTTCTCTGACCTTCCCCTCAGTGCTCTAGGACTTTCCTTCTTCCTCCATGTTTCACTTTCCGTCCCCCATTTCACTCCCTTGGTGGCCATAATTGAATGTTCCATCAGTTATCCCTTCAAAATCATTCTAAAAATTCATTTTCCATCCTATTGCGCCATTCTTTCCATCCAGTTGAATCTTCAGATCATGTTTTTATTCTCAAACAAGTGGAAAAATGTTCAGGGAAACTTTTCGGCAAAGTTGTTTTTTTCCTCACCTCCACATGAGATTTCACAAGAAATGAATCCACATGAGTTTTGTGTCTTATGGCCGTGGTTTCTGAGGAGGAACTCTGATTCTGCATGAGTACGAGGTGCAGAGCTTGCTGTTGTGTGCCATTCATTTGCTGTACACCCTGAGCAAGAGCTGCATCTGGCATAAGCATATTGAATGCGGGCACTGCATTTCGACAAGGGTGCGCTCCTTGTCACCTTTTATGTTTGGGATATTTATGCACAGGATATCAAAATGTTGCAGAGGTCTGGATAGTGTCCAGTTGGATGACATTAAGGTGGCATCTGTGTTGTTTGCTGATGATGTCGCCCTTCTGGCTTTGTCAAGATCGTCACCTCCAATATGCACTGGAGTGGTTTACAGCTTGAGTGCAATGCGGTCAGCATGAGAAATAGCCCCTGCGAGTCTGAGACCATGGTTCCCCCGTCTGAAAAAGACGGATTACTCAGCACAGGTCAGAGGGATGCAGCTTCGCCATTGGAGATGTTCAGTTTTCTTGGATTTAGGTTAATCTGGTTGTTGCTTGTGTTTTCTGTGCTTGTGTGTTTTTTCTGAAATGTTCAGCACTGTTGGGGAGGAGTTCTTTGCTTCAGCTCTCAAATTAATTAGTTTTGACTTAACTTTACATGATAGGCAGAAAGCCACTGCATGTTTGGACATTTCTTTTTCAGTGACTGTGTCCTCTCATAGCTAGTTCACTCTAGACACAGCTATGACCACCCTTTTCTGTACTGCACTCCAGTATTCTGTCAATCAAAGCCTTTTTGTAGCTCTAATGGCAGTCTCATAATATTCAAACATTGCTTATTATATTCCAGGCAACTAGCTTATGGACTCCAAATGGTACTACGCTGTTCTACTTTTTTGCAAGACAGTGATTTGAAAGACTTCAAAATGGGCAGAGTAGAAAATGATCTCAGTGCAGATTGCACCTTTCTTCCCTTTATTCCGCCTTATTTGAACTCTGAACTCTTCTTTATGCCTTATACCTTATCCTCTGAGTCCTAGATTTACATCCTTTTGCTAACTTTTTTAATCTTTTCCTTTGACTTCATCCCTTCAGGATATCTGCTTTTCTTCCTGTTCTTCCTGCCAACCTCCACATATGTTCTTGTCTGTTTTTACAATTTGTTTTATTAAGGTCTGTCATTGTTGCTTCTGCTTCCCCAACATATTTTCTCCCCAGTGCCCTTCTGCTCTCTCTCTCTACTCTTGCAGTATTTTGCTGATGTTGCTGTGCTTCCTGCCAATATAGGGCATCAGCACAGCTTTATCGCACTCATCTGTTGTTTTCTTACTAAGATCTCTAAGATGTGGCAGTTTAACGGAATATATCCAGTGCTTTGTCAGATATTATAGATAAACACTTCCTAGCTGTTGCTTTGAATTGTCAAGTCTCTTATATGATAGCTCCCAGATGACCTGGAGGCAGCATTTGTTTTCTGAGTGGTGGCCTCCTCACTTCTATCATTAAGATCGATCAGCTTCCACTGGAAGGTCATTCCTTAGAGGCGTTGCCCACTGGGCAGGAGGGAGGGAAGGAAGGAGAAAGACAGAGAGAGAAGGAGTGACTGCAAGATAGTGACAGAGGGGTGGGTGGCTCTGAGAGTTTGCCACAACAGCCCCCGGTTGTTAGTTGCATGTTCTTGCTATAATGAGGCAGCTGAAACCTCCTTGGCCATTGAAAGACCACAATTAACATGTATGAGCATGCTGGTCCTGACGAGACGGGTGTCAAACTGAGAGACGCTAATTGGCTCTCTGGCGTAATAGAACAGCATCCTGCAATCAAATGGAAAAGCACACGGAGAGACACTGATAATATCCACATTTCCATCTAATTGTCAAGCAATTTTGAAGCAAACTTTTGAAATGTCGCAAAAAAAGAAACCCCATATCCGAATGAGGCATGTTTCCATCAACTCTAAAGTGTTGTTTCATCAGAACTTGGCAGTGTAAGTAGAATAAGTAGAGGTAAAAAAACAGAAACTACACTAACTAGTTGTTTGCCAAACCCCAATAAGAAGACATACTTTATTATCACAACACAACATGCAAATGCCATGCTTCAATGAAATTGTTCCTGCGGATTTGACCCATCCTGGTAAGTCCTTCCTCCGCAGCAGACCAGGAGTGGTGGGCTTCCAGCCGACAGCGGCGCCCGGGGACCCAGTTCCTTCTTGTCACCATTGGTCAGGTGGTGATCATGTTTTTAGTGGGGGTTTTCTATGGAGGATACCCCAGGTGAACACGGGAAGAACATGCAAACTCCACACAGAAAGGCCCCTTTCCTCTAGATAAAGGGCAGCAGCAGCACTGAAGGCATGGTGGAGGACACGCCCCCAGTGCCCACAGTGCCCAAGGCGGGAATCGAACCCACGACCTTCTAGCTGTGAGGCGACAGTGTTATCACCGTGCCACCTCGAAGGAGAAGAAGATGGTGGTGGTGGCGGCGGCAGCAGCCTTAGCTGTGTGTGAAAGAAGAAGAGGTTTTCGGGAAATTTTCAACAGTGGAAACAGTGAAAAGTGTTCTTATTTGTTGCCATCTTCTTCATTTTCTTCTGTTTGGTCTTCTTCTCTCCGAGCTGAAACAGCTGATCAGTCATTTGAGTTCACGTTTGCTGCATCAGAACTTATTTAGAAATCTATCTTTTTCTATTATTTTATCTATCTATTTTCTATCTCCCATTAAGCTCATTAACTCCTTTTTTGAAAAAGGCACAACTTTTTCTAATGCATTACGGAATTCATATAATGCACAGATACACATCTCATCTCATTTTCAGGCCGGTGTTTGAACCCTGGAACCAAACGGTCTCTCCTATCAGTCTGTATTGGAGTAGTAATCTCATTATTCTGTATTCATGTATGTAGCTTTTTGCATATCTGCAGTGTATTACAATTTTGGCTGCGTGTGTTTCCATTGTCAGTATTTGTGTATGTGCATTTGTGTGCACCAGTTCAGGGAGTCTCCCACACCCACCTCCACTCATATTTATGGCATCGGGCAATCCTCCATTAATTAGCAAGAGTGTATCACCAAGATTAATGCCGCTGATAAAGAAGTTAAGCTGATGACTCTGTGCACCAGGGAGGCAACGTGGGTTTACACGGGGCTTGAACTACACCCCTGAGATAAATGACTATTACCAGGACCAAGATCTAAAGATGCCAGCAGTAACAAATCAAGGCAATCCTTATTTAGCTTATTTTGGGAAGCTACTGAATTTGGGAAAATGTAGAAACAGCTTCAGCTGTGAGGGAAAAGCTTTGGTGTGACATGAAACCAGCTGCTGCAGGTTAATGTGACATTCCTTTAAGCTCATGACGAAAGACGGTGCGCCTATCGCGGGTGTTTGCGCTTAATTCTCTGTCACACAGTCAGCTGTTAAAAAGCACACTGAAGTTGAGTTGTTTTTTTTTTTAGCAAAGAAAAATATTCAGTTCATGTTTTCACAGGTTTTTGGAAAGTTTCCAGCTTGAGTTTAAGAGCAGGGCAGTGCACGGAGAAGTCATGGAGTCTGGTGTAAACAGACCTGACTCTTTCTGACTTTTTCTCCCATATGTGTTTTCATTTGAATTTTAATGCTTTTCCATTTGTCAAATGTATTTTTATCCTCAGCTGTATCATAAGGCCAGACTGTCAGATTGCTAGTTCATACTGCAAAGATTTTATGGACAAGGCACACAGATTGGGCTTGCTGTGTATGTGTGCACGTTCATTCATGTTTACGGACGTGAGGCAAAGGCAGAGCTGCAGTAAATACAGTATCTGGGTATGCTGTGCATGTGTGTGCTTGTACATCTATAAAAGAGACAGATGGCATGGTAAAGAGCGCTGGGGAACTGAAAAGTGGCCCATCAGATGTCTCAGTCATCCATTTCCAAAATGTTGCATGCTTTGATGCCTTATCCCAGAAAAAGACGAAAGGCACTTTCCACAAAAATCCAACGTTTACTTTTATTGAACCCATTTCAAGTCGACGTTTTTGTGACTTAGCAAGGCAATAACTTAAGATGTGCTGCCATGTGATGTATTGTTTTATTTCCTATTGTACTTCTCTCTTGCTTTTGTGTTCTCAGCTGCCCGACGAGTTTGCACTTATCTGATTCTTCCTCTCCTTCACATTTATCTCATCTCTTCCTCTCCCCCTGTTCCCTCGTGAGGCTGGGTGACCTCTCTCCTACTTCTATGTCTCTGTGGAGTTTTGAACAGATAGCTAAGGAAAAGTTTAGCGTGCCTTTAAGGGATAATTATGAAACAGTAAAACTCCCACACAGCTCTCGCTGGGTAATTACATTTCCCCCATCTCTCCTCTTTTTTTTCCTCAAATGAAACCATCAGTTTTTAAAGCTTTGACAATCGACAATTCCCCGGCGTTGTAGCCCCTCAGACTTCTGAATGAAAACTGCGAGGAATAAGTGTTGCCCTTTATGCTTCCACTTAGAGGTTTTCCTTTATTCCCGCATTTTGTTTCTCTCGCTCTCTCTCTTGCACTCTTCTCTCACTTGGTCTCACATTCACACAAACAACAGCCCAGCCCATTTGCATTCTGGGAATTACATTCAATTTGTAAACCAGCGCTGAACTTTAGTAGAATTAGATTTTGCTAACAGGCCTAATGACATTTAATGGAGCATGATTTATTCATTTCTCTTTCATCAGGTCAAGATATGCCACAACTGGGAATTGAATAATAGCAGATGTTTTTGTTTGTAGTGTTTTTTTTTCTGCTGTCAAATGCTCGGTCTGTTGGTCGTGCACCAGCAAACTTGAAGTTAGCGAGACTTTGCGCCCTAATAACCTTCCATTGTTTGCTGATTTGACAATCCAATATGCAATAATTAATCCACTGCAGAATGAATCTCATTCTGAGGCGTCAAATGAGGAATTCGAAGCCTTGAGGGAAAGACTTCAAAACTTCTGCCAGTCAAGCCCGCAGATTATTTCGCACTTCCATTACGAGGCTTTTGTTTGTTACGCTGCATGTGTTATGAGCAGCTTTCAGATCTTTTCGAGTAGTCGCAGTTATGCACTGGTTTCCCTGTTGTCCTTACGTCCGGTATCATTTGGCCCATTCAGCACAGCCTTGTGAAGAAAACAGTTATTTGAATGTCTCACTGTGTCATTATTCATACGCATCGTGATCTATCATTCTCTTTAAAGATGTTTTCCCTTTCACTTCCTGTTATATTCTTCATCCTCACAGAACTGTTCTATTACTCTTGCAAAGAGCTAGACTCAGCTGACTACACATATATTAATCACTACATCCCAATACTGCTTCTTTAAGCACATTTTACCTCAGGGCCGAGGAAGCTAATAGACAAACAAAAACAAAGCGTTGTTTTTAAAAAGGAAATACAATAAAACAAAAGAGACGTAACCGATTGACAAGCGGGATGAAGCAGCGTGATGGTGAGGAGGGGGACTCTGCGCTTGGCTGGCGACAAGCGCAAGCCTGCTCGCCTGCCAGGCCAGTCAGCGCCCTCATGCATTCAAATGATATGCTAGCATCTGTCTTTGAGATTTTCCACCACAAATCAAGTATGTTAAAGACAGATAGGCCTCCTTCTCTTCCTCGTTTTCTCCTTGCAGATCTCCACACGCACACACACACATATTCTCCCTCTCTGGTGTTTTGTGTACACGTCTCAATTTGGTGAAGCAGCTTTCTCTCTGAAACAATAGACTCTTTCAGACATGTTTCTTTCCTCCAAGCAGCATCCCTGCTCCCCCAGCACCCTCCTTCATTTTCCAAGGTGTTCTTATTTAGGGAGACGATAGCGCCTTGGGACATAGTCAGACAGGCTGGGAGACAGACAGAACAGGTGTTTTTCTTTCCACTCTCTCTCTCTTTCTTTCTCTCTCTGACTTTCTACTAAAACGAGTGAAGTTCCTCCCCACACATCATCACAGCACCTGTCACTGTCGTCTGGATGATGAAGAGGCGTCAGGTTGCGTCTGCAGTTTGCTATCTCTATTGTGTTTTCTGACTGTTTGTGGAACTTTGCTTATCAGATCTGAGAACAGTACCTGGCCGACATCTCAGAAGGCAGTCCAAATACTGCAAATTGATAGCCATCATAACAGTGAGCGCAACCTGGAAGAGTGGAAAATGATACACTTGCTTTAAGGGGACATATGTTATCTATATGCTGTCTTCTAGCGTGTCACTTGTACTGATTGAAATTGCTTTTCTTTTTATTCATGGATCTTCACACAGATACCTTGGAGATTCATACTTTCTGTACGAGTCTATATCCATTCCCTCGTGCCGCGTGCGTGCGCGTGCGCACACACACACACACACACACACACACACACACACACACACACAGTCTTGACTTCTTCACTTGAATTCTTTTTCCATATTCTTTGCCTCTCTCTTTACACCCACACATGCACTCACATGCACAGCCTTAATGCACATACATTAATTCACTTCAGACTTTATCCCTGTAGCCTCTCATGCAGCAGTGCAGAACATTCATCTACATTGATCAAGGCAGTCTATCTGCACCGCTGTTCGTCCTTCCCCTCTCATGCTGCTTAATGAACTTGCTGGGGCTTAATGCAGCTGAACAGACCCCTATGCTCATACCAATGAGCCACCTGCCGGCCCCTCCGCCATCAGCTTCTGATGTAGTTACCCCCAGATATGCAGGTAGAGTCTTTCTTGCCTAGGATTCGGGGTCTTAAGGCGGCGTGATTGGCAGATGAATTTAAAGCCGCTCATTAAGTCCACATCAGCGTGATTGGGACAGTTTAGCTTCGCTCCATTCTGTGGGATTCAGCAGACCTCCGTGGTTAGAATGCTTGATCGTGACTGAACTATTTTATCTCCGCCTTTCTTTATGTGATTGTCTTGTCTGAAATAAAGATGCCATCTCAAACAAATTGTGGGTTTTAGGTTTGAGTAACACCTGGCTCCTGTGTTCCCATCACAGGCAAACATGTGCACCTGTGCACTTGCATGAGTATTCATGCATACGTGAAGACTGGAGGGACTGGCCAATATGACAACGTGCTGTATATCGTGTGAGCTGAGACAACTAGAGGTTCATATTGAGGGGGCTTTTACAACTTTTGGACACCTTGCCTGAATCAAATGCCAATGACCTTCACCTGCAACAGTCCAAGCCAGCAGGGGGCGATTTGTCTAATTGAGGAATGTGGGTAGGAAGGTGAATGAGACCAAAGGCAACTCATCACTAAACCAGTGACATAATTACAACACATCTCCATCGCTCCCAAGGCAGCGGCACTGTCCATTCACTCTGGTTACACAGTTGTCAGACCGCTTTGTGCGTGGCCTTTCCTAAGCATTTGTTATCGCTGACATATTGCAATTAGCCGTGTCCACCGCAGTGATATTGATGACGCATGCAGATGGAGAAGGCTGAGCTTTTTCATCCACCTGCACTCACAAGCAAATTGCACACATGCACACACGTGCACCAGGACACAAATAGCACATACAAACTGTGCTGTCATTCTGTGGGCAGTAACTGCAGTGGATGATGGGTCTTTCTTTCTCCCGCTGTCTGCCTTTCCATTTATATCTCCCTCCAACACCACCTCATCCATCCATCTTTGATTTCCCTCCACTCCGTCTTCTACGCTGTCACTTTCCTTTCTCAGTCAACATGCAGTAAGTCCAGCACCTATGTGTTGGTGAAATGGAAAAGCACTACATAACTTTGGCGAATTAAATTTTGTACGTGTGTGTGTGTGTGTATCTGTGTGCATGTGTCTGATTTAGTGGCGTGTGTGAGCAAATGGTGGATGGTGGGGGGGAGTTAAAAGAGAGGGAGATTCGCCCTGTTCCTTTTTCCATTATAGCCTCATTACAAGACTGTGGGGTTCTCTGAGTGTACGGATGAACTGCAGCGAGTCTTCCATTTGAAAATGGAACTAATGCCCTGACTCAGACTGCAAATTACTGCAGATTCTCATCGCTGCTGCCTAGCAGACAGATTTGAACCAGTGAACTCTGGCCCGCTGGACGACGTCACATTCCTGTAATGTTTCAAGAAAGTCTGACATTTGATACTTGAAGGGATGAGTGGACAACCTGCCAACAATGTCTCAGTCCAGTTAAGATACCACTCTGCACGCAGGGCTTCGCAGATTGACCTCTGCTGCTCATAGTCTTCAGTTTCTGTCTGTTATGAGCCAAAAAGTCAGCAAAGAAAATGTCTTTTTCTAATTCGAATTTTATATTTATAGTTTATTTCATGATTTATGTGCATCATTTGTGTTCAACCTTCTTTTAAAGATGTTATTATGAATGCTATGTTCCAGTAGTTGCACTTTTCAGACAGATATTTAATGCTGTCTATTAGCTCTGTGCATATTTATTTCCACACTGTATCTATTCTTTTCTGCGGTAAGGACCAAATTTTCCCCACAGGGATCATTAGAGTTTAATCTAATCTCATCAAATACAGCCATTTAACCAAGGTATTTAGTCCCAAAACTTTTTGGCTCATCACATGGTTTTCAATTGTAATAGGCAGTGTGGAATAAACACAGTGAAGTAATTGCCATCCAAAACATGCTCAACCAGTTTACTGTGTGCTAAATGATCATGGAGTGAAAAATAAACTGCACATTTTCTCCTTAAACTTAGAACCATCTCAGGTGCTCTTGTTCACACCCAGACTGCCGTCTTTGTTCTTTCACACGCTCCACTGGAAGCAGCAGGAAGACCAGAACGTGGGAGGCAGAGTGGGAGAAAGACGAGGACTAACGCCGAAGACAGCGAGTTAAAGTGCACGACTGCAAGTGAGAGCTAGAGGAAGAGATAGAGACAACTGAAAAGGGTGCTAGAGACAGACAGAACAACAAAGTGATGCCAAAGTGTATAGCCAGTGGAGGGGAGCGAAGACAAGGAAGGAGACAAGACGGTGAGGTGGTGAGGAAGGGGGAGAAAAGGCAGGCAGGTATGGAGGCAGGCAGGAAACAAATGGGAGGAAAATGGGGAAGGAGAAAGGGAGGGGCGAGAGGGAACAACAGCAAAATTCTGATTGGGTCAGAGGCTTTTGACACTGCGGGTAGGTGGGATGGCTGTGGGGAGTTAGCAGGTGATTTATAGGTAGGTGGCCGGGTGCTCGCAGTCAAGAAACCTTATTCATTCCTCCTCTAATCTAGCTCACACCAGCCAGACGTGCTTAAGGTAATGGGCGCAGCTAGATGTCTGCAAGGCCACCGGCCCCGACTCAACCAGGCGAGACCACTGCACGCCGAGGCAAGGGGAGGAGGAATGAGACCCATGTGGAAAAAAGACGACGATAAAACCACATAAAAATACATGCTTGAAAACCAAAAGTGGCCAAAAAATGTAGCAAATGTCATTCATGCGTACATCTCCGGTCACAGATCATTATATATAAAACATGTTTAGTGCCACAGGGAGGTAACAGCTGGAAAGGAGACCAGAGCGGTGATCAAGGAGAATAGCTCAGGAGAGAGGGAAGCAATTTGAAGAAAGGAGGATTCGATGGAGGAAGAAGAGGGCGCGGGAGTGAGAGATAAATCGAAGGCAGATAGATAATCAGAGCTGGAGGAGGACTTGTGGTAGGAGAGGTTGCTCGGAGATGAATGCAGCGAGGGAGGGATTTGCTGTCTGAGGTGCATGCAGATTGTAGAAAGGACGTCAGAGGCCTGTCTCTGCAGCTGCTCACAACTGAAGATCCTGTTTTATTGGAGCCTTTCGCTTTAGTTCGGTGTGTATCTGTTCACCTGATTAAAGAGGATGGCAAAAGAAGTCGCACTGCTTTTCCTCTTTGTTCTCCTTTCCTCCTTTTTTCCTGCTTGCTCTCCATTTGTCCTCTTGTTTGTTTGATTTGCTTCCTGCCAGAAGGAGAGACAATATTCTGGATGAGCCCAGTGCTGATAAATTGATGCCAGCGGCTGCCCTGTAGCGCATACTCTTGTTCAGAGTGGCAGATCATTTTGTGCCACGGAGAGAGTGTGTGAGAGTAAGAGAGCGAGGGGGGTGGTGGAGAGATATGTTGGCTGACTGTCTGTCCTTGCTTGTGGCATCTGTGATTGCAACAGCGAGCCATTTGCATCGATCCACTTCAGAGAAAGTCTGGCATCTGGGTCGCTACGTTATCCAAATACTGCTGGAGAGGCGAGCCGTACATGTGCGGAAGGCCGCAAGCACACATGCTGCACAGTCATAGTGTACATACAGTACACACATTTTGCAGTCTTTTTATGACAAAAACTTTCCTAAAACTATTTTTTTAATATTCCTACAAACCCAGCAGTTTTTGCTTCTTGTTGTTGTCTTTAACAGGCTGTGGGAGACAATAATAGATATGCAATTTTGGGCTCGCAGTCAGAGATGAAGCTTGGTATTTCGATTACTTTGATTTCAGAGGGCAAGAACAATACCACTGCCTGAATATTATTTATTGCACAGCAGTGCTCATTATACAGATTCTCAAGTGAAAAATACCAGTCTTTTCACAACAATGGAGCCGACACTAAATGTGTGCCTCCATTGTCTTCTTAATTATGATTTAACACAATTAACAACTACAGATTGCATTAACATGTTGCCGCTGTGTAGAGAAATTATTGAGCTTAATCATTTGTAGCTGTGCGTGATTCATATTTTACAATCTGTGATTTACACATTTTATAAATAATGGGCGGTAACACATTTCTTGTAAATTGCCTTACAGAGCGTTGTGTGAGGCCAGTAAACGAGGGAGTTTGTGCATGATTTAGTCCCAAATTATTTTCTAATGTCGGTGACTGATAGGTGAGTACTATGATAATACTTCACCATAATATAATGTGTGCTGGAGCCAATCTAAGTGATCATAACGTAACTGCTTGTTACTCAAATGCAGCTATGTCTTAGCTTTGCTCTCTCTTGACTGAGTGTGGTTAGGAAGACTGCGAAAAGAGACTTTTTCATTGTGTCTGCCAAAAACCTGGCTGTACTCTGAAGGGTTTTCTGCCTCTGTGTCATGCATTATTAAAAGCACAGCTCATTGAGTGTTATCCCTTAGAAAAGCTTCATGTCTTAAAGTATTACTGAAGAAGCAAATTACAAAATTCTAAAAAAAATAAAAAAATAAAAAAAGGGTAGAGTTAAGGTTTTATCTCACATGCTATTTTTTAAAAGACACAGCTCTATCACACACACTAACCCATAAAAAAAAGGACTGTTTAGGAACTCACACAGCAATAAAACACATGGAAAGACACTTCACAACTTTTACATTATGATCCAGTTAAAGTGGGGCTACCAAGATTGAGAAAGTTGTAAAAACCCCCTCAATAAAAACCTCACCACCAGTCTACTACCCAAGCTTGATCAGTCAACCCTTCATTCTGCTTAAAGAAACAGCCATAAGAGGCTATGGGATACATGGGTATACACAAAGGGCAGCATTTTGGGGAAGGAAAGGGTAAAGTTTTTCTTATGTGCCCTCTCTGTATTCTGTATAATTTCAGTACAGCACGAAGGCTTTCTGACTGATTGTACTCTCCAGCTCCTCTCCACCTTCTTCACATGGATTTGGTTTGCTAGAATGAGTTTAATAGGTTGCTGAGAGAGCCAGAGACAGAACCATAGATGAGGGCCAAAGGTAATAATAAGCTGAACAGAAGGTTGAAGTTCGAAAAATGTTAAAATTAGAGATATTTCTAAACGCGTTTAATATGATTTAGTATTTTTGTCCAGCAGAGACTATTTTACAGCTACCCTACCCATCTCCAACAAGTCAGCAATTAAATAACCACATATGCTCATGTCTTCCAGAATGACACCATGTGTTTTCTGATCTAATGCCCCTATAGCAGGATGCCATCAACCTTACATATCTGTCACAAGCTTGTTAATTGGAAAAGGGAAGTGGACACAACAGCGCTCTGTAACGATGTTACTTACGTTCTCCTTTGCTTCTATTATAATTAGGACGCTTGCTAGAGGGCTTCGCCACTTGATTGTAAACATATGTCATTTTTGGACGCTTGCTGAAACAACCAATGCTGTTGTTCTTCTTGGGAGGACAGTGTCAGCATCCTTACAGCCACTTGCTTCAGACTTTGTATTGACCGTGGTTTGGTGCTTGAATTGAACCGCTAGTGTATCTGCCTTCCTCAGCTGCAAACTGGTGCACAATGAAACGCCTGGCACTGCAGGACCCGAGGCAGTGTTCATCAAGTCGATCACTTCAAAGTGATGAAAAAGTGGGATTGAAGCGTCTGCTCAAGCATCACGCCATGTTGCAAGTGCTTGGGGTTGGAGCTGAAGTTATTGTTTTTGTCGGCCTGTTGCAGTGCTTTTGACAGTTTCAAATCCCAGGCACAAAGTCTTGAGTGCCTGGAGTGATATATCGACAGGTCTTTCTCTTGATACGCTGAAGAAAACCAAAAAAATGCAATGCATTTTTTTCAGTCAAGTTGTGAATTCAGAAGCACTAATTCAAAAGTAACTGACCTTTCTGTTTGGCTTTGAATGCATCGTGCAAACCCAAGAGGCTTCATCTTCTGTGCTGATGATACTATACTGACTTCCAGCCATTTTGTTTGAGGTCACATGTGAGTTGTTGATGTCACATTCCAGTTCACATGAGAGTCATCCGAGTTGCACGAATTAAGGTGTGAATTGGTGTGAAACCACCTGGGACGAGGTAACAAGACAGCAATCTAAGTTGGTGATAAGTGGTGTTGCAGCCTCCTTCATTCCTTCAAACCAGTTTTTTCTTTATTGCTTTTACTACCTTGCGCTACTTATTGATGGAGAATGGTCTTTGGGGTGGATGGGTTTCTATCTTAGAGGGCGGTCACAGCTCTGCTTTTGAAAAGACGAATGGTTGAGTTGTGGGGGATGCGTTGTTTCAGGTACTGGTGCGGCAGTGAAGTTTGATTGAGGACTAACAAGGCAAAAGTTTACAAATCTGGAAAGTTTTCACAAAAATTTCGATAAGGGGTGAATGACCCCTAGTGGTTGAAATGCCTGGGACTCCCAACCAGTTTGTGGAACTGATGCGGAACCACATTACGTGGATCTTTGCCTCTGCGTCATCCATTATAATGGTCCAATGTACAACTTGTGGAGTATTATCCCCTACATACAAAAATAGCCTATTCTCAGTGGCCGGGGTTCAGCTTTTTCAATGTTTATCAAGCACTATTCATCAACTTTCTGAAGTCAGACTTCCTAGGTTGATTAAGACCATCCATCCTACAACACACAAACTAATTTCTAGAATCTCTTTCTTTCCGCTAAGATGCCATACAGTAACATTTGTGCCATTCCGCTTTATTGTCATGCCACTATTCCTCCGATTGGATATCCCTGTCATTTCATGTCTGTCTGTCATTTAATGTGTGTTGAAGGCTGGTGTATTAGCCTTTAATGGGAAAGCGGTATGCTCACTGTATGTACACTTAAAGTGACAAGCGTTTAGTATTACTGACATGATAGAAGGAACACTAAAAACCTTTTGTGTAGCCTATATTTAATGCATATATGATAGGTGCCCATGCCCATCAAATGTAAGCCTAGCTCATATCTCATCTGGAGAGGGATCACTGTTGACATTTGCCCGAGGCTATGAATAATCCTTTTTAAGCATCGCCCATTTCCCACTTTAACAGTCATCCGTACTTCTTAGAAATCATCTTCATTCAAATAAATGTTTGTAATTTCTGGAATGATTTTGAACTTTTTCCTTCCGAAGTCGCCATTGTTCACTTAATGCTGCCAAACAATTGCTCTGTCATCCAAGTGTCAGACTACTCCTTTTCCCATTAGCTTCACATGTCAATATCTCTCAGCATGGCTTTTACCAATTGTTTCAAAATTAGCTTTTTAAATCTTCTTCCGCTGATTTATTATTTGAAGAAAAGCTTGGTTATGAGGGGGAAAAACCTGTTGTACTAGCCTCGCAATGAAGGTAATGAATCCGAGATGTGTTTTTGTTAATAACAAATTTTAGAGGATTTGATGAGTAGCGAGCACCCCGCAGAGCAAAAGCTGACAAACTAGACAAAGGCAAAGATGCAGTAGGTTTATATCCAGACAAGTCGACTGGGAAGCTTTTGTACCTTTTTTTTTTTCATTTTTCTGCTTCATTATGAGAGACTGATTTTCCGTACTCGCTGTGAGAGACAGGGAATGAATGCAGATTGGGCCTCGTTTGATAGTGAGCCATGACGCTCAAAGAAGTCATTTCAAAACTTTGTTCCATGGCATCCTTATCATCGGGAGACAAGGGAAGAAAGTGAAGTCACTGTTTCCCTCTAAAAAACAACATATGTGCTACAGAATGCACTTTAAAAATCACTGTTGTTGATAGATACCTATTATAATAAATGTGCTACAGAAAGAGCATCTTTAAAAGTAAAATAACAGCATCCAAGCAGCATCTGTTTGAACGTTAAAGGTGTGTTTCAGCGTTTTTCTGACAGGTCAACCTTCTCAGTTTTAACCAGAATACAATTCAGCAATCAGAATTTACATAATCATGTGATTCACATCCTGGCTTGCAGACACTGTCTTATTTTTAGCCAAAGCATCGCCTTTCATCCTCTTCTGCACAATTAGATGAGCAAGTAAAATGTATTTACCATTTAAGTATCTCTTTCTGGGTCATAGATAAAAAGTGATGGCGGCCAATTAAACAAGACGTGATTTTAGGATTACTGCTTCTTCGACATAAAACTGTTGAATATGACCGTAAAAAAGATTTCACCAGCGAAATGGAGTGATAGAGACTGTTTCAGGTCTGGCTGAGCCGACGTCCCACATTGAGAAGTTATGCAATTTAATTAATTTGATTAATCTCATTAATTTTTACCTTTAGGCTGTCTATCTGCGGGCTGCAAAACTGAGTGTGACATCAGACTTATCAGGTGTGTCATTAAGGAGATCATTTTGGAGGAAACGATTCATCATGGAAATTACAGGAAATGGGTACAGATGAGGATGTTGTGTACTTAGCACCACTGATTGGCTGATTTATTTCTTAAATAATCCTGAACATGCCCAAGCAAACCACTGCTTGTAGTTGCATGGTGCAGCGTTGCACCATGTCCTATTTTCAGACACATAGTGAGTATTATTATTATCACAGGCATGGCATCCTTCACAACCCAAGGGGCTCCCATTTTGTCACAGGTACACAGCACATTCCATTACCTCCCTCAACGCTGGCACAAACACACCATCCGTGTTTCCCCATAGAGCACGCTTGCGGGGCGTTAGCCTGCCTGAGTGTAACCTAGCCGGCCCACTATCGCTCGTCTCATCCGTTACACTCTGCTCCCATTCAATCAGAGCCCCGCGCCTCAGAGGAGCTGCAGATAAAATTCTCATTATCTTAGCTCACGGAATTAAAGGGACCAGGACCGGGAGAGGGGGGCACACACACATGCATATACATACAAACACGCACACTCACTCTCTAAAGAATTCAAATCTCACACAAATAGGTACAGTAGACTGTTATCTCTCTCATGCACACACATGCACACATGCTCCAAACAGGGACATCTAGCTCGTGTTGACTCTCTTATCCTAATTTGTGCACCAAGGGAGGCTTTATTGCAGGAACAGTTTGTTTCCATCTCACTGCTCTCTTAAGGAAAGTCTGCTTCAAATAGATTGTAACAAAGATCTCTGCAGTGGTGTACTTTCAGGCTGTTTGTGTCTGTGTGTGTGTGTGTCTGAGCGCATGTGTGTGGCTGTGCGTAAGACCATTATCCAAATTTGTGTTCACAGCAGTTTTCACTGTGACACTATACTCTGCTGTGAGCAAGTAATATTGCGCTCCCCATCACCACCCATAAAACCATGCCGCTACCAAAGTCTGTGAGACAGCGTGTGTTTGTGTGTTTGAAATCCATATTTTTTTCATCTTACTTTATATGTGTCACATTATCTCTCTTAGAAAAGCTTAGCATTTTGAGATATTGTGTGTGTCGTGTGTGTGTGTGTGGGCACATATCTCAGGTCAGTGTTTATGGGACCACATATCTGTCGATATTCGTCCCACAAAGCGCATGTGTGTGTCCCACAGAGCGAACGCCACTTCCACACGTGTATCGTATCGGCTATAGTGTGTGTGAGTGAACGCTGCCAGGGGAAATTTCTGCAGCACATGGAAACCCCATTGTTTATTCATGCTTTCTAAATTGAAGTGTGCATCCCTGTATTCTCCAGGCTGCGCTCTCTTGTGTATAACAGACAGTGAAAGAGGGAGCGAGAGGAAGGCAAAGGAGGGGAGAGATTGAGAGCCCTCTTGAATCAGATTTCCTTTCTTAAAGGCCCACTCCAGTAACTGGTATTCAATAGAGAAGAAGATAATGAGAGTCATTTGTCCATATTAAAGGTGGTTCAGAGAAGTTCTCTCCACTCCATATAAGAATCCAATCCAAGCTGCAATTCCAAGCTGCTGCTCCTCACTTTCTTAAAAGCCCTTTGTAGCTGCAGGTATTGGATTGGCACATACCTCAATAGTTAGAGTTAGAGTGTGTATCGGAGTGCTTTCTCTCATGACCCCTCTTTCCAGAGTGTCACGCCGTATAGATTGTTTCCATTTACAATCGTATCGATGCCTCGCCGTGCATTGTCTCTATCTCACGTCATCTCTGATTTGTCAATATTCACGCTGCGCCAAACCCTTGATTTCAAGCCGGGCCTTTTTCCACTTGAATGTTTAATCAATCGGTGACGGCTGCACTCATCAGCGGTTCAGCGATGGCGCTTTCAGGAGGTGTTAGGTGATGAAAATGTTCATCGGAATACCATAATATGATTAGGGTTATAAACACCGTTTGGTGTGACAGGGAAGCAAACTTATCTGGCTCTCTGTCTGGAATGCAAATCAGGTGCTCCTGATGAATGCCTTTGTTAGCGTAGCTGACGTGTGAATTGAATAAATCAGCCTCAGTGTAATTTAAAAGCATTGCTTTCACCTGGGGACACCAAGGGCTCCGTAATATTTGTACCACACTATCTACTGAAGGCACAGCAAGGACAAATGGCTCTCTTTGGCAAGGCACCCTTAAACCCTCCTCACATCCTCCCATTCTTCTATTCATTAAAACAGAAGTAGGTCACCTACAAAATGGCCGCCACTTGGCCACCTTCTCTGTCCCGCATCCTGTCAGCATATGTTTCTCTCAGGCCGCAGCCAACAAGAGGCTCCTGAATAATACACTCAAACAAAGCACCCTAAAGACAGACAGGCAGGAGATTTATTGCCCATATTTGAGGCTCTTTTCAATACGCATTCCTCAGCCAATTTTCCTTTGCGCCGCCTTTAATTACCTGTCTTAATAGGATCCTTGTAAGAGTGGCGGGATGTCTTCACTAATGTCTACTTTAGAGCGGAGGGATAATTACACAGCCCTGAAATTCGCAGAGATGCCTTTCAAAAGCAAGAGGAGAGGAGTGCAGCGGAGGGGAGGGGTGCAGGACGGCGAAAGCGTCCTCGCCATTTGCGTTGTCCAATTTGCTGAGCGTAGCTTTTAATTAGGTAAGTCGTATTACCGTTGCTCTGTTCGGTGGTGCGAGTGCTTTTGGGTTTGAGCAGTCTGTCTTTGCGCATGTGTTGCTTTGTTTGTCTTTGTCTTTGTTTGTGTCCATATGCATGTGTGTGTGCCTGTGTGCTATCGAGGATCTCTTGTGACTCTCTTAGTTCCCCTCAAGCACTAACCTAAATTCAGACTCCAGCTAGCAGAAACATGGCACACAGGCCCTCATGCTCATGTTTGTTTGTTTATCAATTTTTATTTAATCAATCTTCACCTTTTTTGACCCAGTTTGCATGCACTTAAACGCCACTATCGTACACCCCGTCCACACGCAGGGAACTACAAAGGTGTGCTCACATTTCATGTGACTGTATGGGCTTTTTTTCTATCAATATGAGCTCATGCGCTACGGATTCAAACAAATAAGAGTCAAACCTGGTCAGTGAAGTCAGACACCCCCAAAGGGAAGTCTGCGGCACAGCGGCAGGGCTCTGGCACACAGGAAGACAGAGGCAGCCTGCTGCCCTCATCCTGACACATTTTGGTTATGTCATGGCGGTGACAAGCCCCAAATCCCCTCGCCGGTGTGATCAGACCATGACAGGTCTGACCTCTGTCTGACTGATCTTCCTGCTGGCAGGCTGACTGACTGACTGACTGCCAGCCCACCCTCTAAAACTTACTTTACCTTTGTTTATTTACACCAGTACACAGCAACACAGTGTGCAGCGACGCTAGCCGTATGCCTGCACTGCTGTATGTGTCTTTCTTTTTCCACAGTGAGTATTTAAATATATGAAAAAACCTCCTGGATATATTTACACATACAGTACAGTAATTCAGAATCAGACATATGAATGTTGTGTACTTTCATTGCAAGTCATTTCTCTTCAAGTCTCACCTTTGGAAAAAGTATCTCATCTGCTCATGCATAATTACCCTGTCCTCCCTGCATATGCTCTACATTAACACAGAGATTTAACGTAACCAGCGGGCCTGCAGACAGGTGCCATGTTCCTCCTGCACCATGAATATGTATAAGACACTGTTGCGGCACTCAGACAATTTGCATAAAAGATGATGGCCGCATAACGTAAGCATGATTTGCAATGCATAGGGAGCATATGAAGGTTGCGTGCTTCATCTCTCCTCAGCACGCTCAACCGCACTCTTTCATTATCTTGTGCCCCCCCCCCCCATCGCTCCCTCTTCCTCACTTCCTCTCTAACTTGCTAATAATGACACAGCAGATGGACAGGAGATTTAGACTTGAAATGGTTTATTTTGTTACATTTTTGGTTTGTTGCACCTTCCACACAGTGTCATGACTCTCTCTTGGCTAGCTGTGGCAGGAGGGAGTGTTTTTTTTTTTTTTCACTCAGCAATTCTGGAAGGAAGTAGTTTATAAATGAATAGCAGTAGAGAGGATCACTTGTGGTGTTTACTGGGGCCACTGGTGGGACAGCTGGTAATTCACAAATAAATTGGAGGTTGAAGAAAACCAGCTGCCCTGAAGGGAAGTGTGTGAGTGAAGGGGAAAGCACGCGCACACCTGTGTTTATATGTATATATGTGTGTCTGTGGAGCTGATCAAAAGTTCCCACTGGTCCTCTGGGACGGCGCCTGATCCGAGCTGCGCCGCATCAGGAGTGGAAGCACACTGAGGTGGAAGTGTGTGAGTGTCTCAGTTTGCTGGGGTTTGATTTCTACTTTAGATGTATTGATTCTGTCAGTGCTCCAGAGGCACGCAGAGTCTTGCTCAGATCACACCTCAGCTTTACAAAATAATCACCTGTATCTGGAGCTTTTGCTCAGTGGTGCCAGAAACTGTGAGGCTCCCCGTTGAATGTATACACACAGATAGCGGTTCACATGTCAGCCGCCCAGCGGTACGACCTGCTTGTTGTCCACAGCTATTTAATAAATATGATTACAAGAGACGAGTAACCTTTTATTTCTAATTTTCCTACCCTGCTGGTCATGTTTTTTATGTCTCATAATATAAGCTCACCAATGGCTTCAGAATTGCCATTATACCTAATTTGGAGTCATAAAGAGGTCAGACATCCCAGAGTTATCTCCACAATTGCACAGTGTAGCTGCAATTATACAACAATTAGTTGTGAGCACTCGTTGGTTGAGAGACATTTCATTAGTGCTTATGATCACAGTCCTGCTACCTGATGGCTTGAATGGTATCAGTCCCCTTTGTTTCTGTTTAATTAATAAAATTCCTCGGCTTGTCACCTATTTTCTGTCAGAGAGAAACAACCAAGATAACTTATTCAACATTACCAGCTGGGCACAACAGGGATTTATGTCATTTATATCACGTCCCTTCCAGTTCTTATAATTGTCATTTCCTTCCTATACTGACGATTGTACGTTGTGAGCGCCAGCTGACATGCTGACAGCTGAATGATGTCTAAATCTAACAGAAGAGAATAAGCCAAAGGCAGAGGAAGAAATGAGGCTTTTAAAAGCTACTTCTAAAGTTAGCCTGTTAGCTGACATGCAGCACTATCAGAGTTGGACTTGGATGAACCTGAACATATTCAAATAAATGTCAACAGTATGCCGCAGGGCTGCAGGAACACAAAGGGATGTTGCTAAGCATCAGGGAGCTTTTTTTCTTAGCAGAGGATCTAAATAAATGTGTCAAAGGAAATCCTCGCTTCTTGTCTTAATTGAGTAAATGCACAATTTTCAAGATGGAAGATGGAAGTATCGTACAGTCTTTAGATAGCATACATTCTATGCTACTTTATGCTTCTTTTCGACTACATTGCAGGCGGAAATATAATAGTGTGTGCTGTCCGAAGATGTAGAATTATCTCTTATTTCACAAATAAAGCAAAGATCAGAGAAAAGTACAAAAACGAATACAAACGTTTGTCATCTTTATTCTTTCTTCCACCATTAATCATCAGATTTATCCCAAGACCCTCAGCAGGGGGCCCGATCTCTAGATTTAGAACCACTGCACTAAACCACCAAGCGCTGTATGAGGTGGTTGAAACCAGTTCCACCTTAACCATCAATCCAACTGTATAATACATTATAATAATAGGGTCATTTTGCAGCATAATGAATTACTTATTGAAGTAGGATTTTGGATTCAGGTCTTTTACATTTAAATGGATTATTTTGGCATTAATGTATTGTTACTTTTACTTAAGTAAAGGGTCTGAACACATATGTCTTCCACAACTGAAGAATTTCATTTGAGATACTGAAACTGCTGTAATATGGCTGTAAGTCATTACAGTGGTAGATCTCATGCCTGTCCTCTTTTTCTTATTAACATTCAAAGATGCTGCTTCAGTGAATACTAATATTGTAAAGCAGGACTCCGTGTATTAGCAATAGCTACAAATATTTGAGCTATTTTTCCATTAGCAGCCAGGGGTTCCTTCCATCCTGACACAGCAAATCATTTGTAAATAAGAAAATATGTCAAATCGTTGTCTCCAGTTGGATTGCGGCCAGAAGGTTTTCTGCAGCAGATGAGCTCCCCATGGGAAACCAATTTAGTGCTCACGCCGTACATAGACGGCCTCCAACCAGGCTGTCTATATTATTGGGCGTATTTTCTCTCCTTCACTCACTCTCTTTTCTCTCACATGCTTCAGTAGTCTCCAATCTGTCTCTTTCATTCCTCCCTTGCTTTTTGTCTTCCTTTGCAACTCTTCTCGTCATGGCATGTTGCCTTCTCTTCATCTTGCTTAGAATAAGTATTTTCAAAGCTATACTTATCAACACTCTTTTCCTCCCTTTGTCAAGCTACGGCATTTATGTCTTACTTCACTCGTCTCGTCTCTTCTTTGTGTCTCTCTTCATCTCCCTGCATCTTCGTTTTTCTGTCCTGCCGTTGCCCCACCCACCATCTCTCGCCCCGTTCCTCTCACTTACTCAGTAAGCAGCTTGGGTTTTTAAACTCTAGGCTATGGCAATAGCACACTGCCCATCTGTCACGGCAGAGAGTTGCCATGAAATGGCCAACTTCTCAGCATCGCCATGTGATCTTCTTATATACTGCGAGCATGGCACTCGCCCATCTCCCTCTGGGAGGAGAGAAAAAAAATATTTCCCCTCCTCACCCTGTAAGGCGAAGAGAGACTGTCAGATTTAGACTGAGCAGTGAGGAGATGGGCTTTCTCATCCTCTCAGGCTCATACTAGAGGGCACAGCTTAAGGGGAGCAGGCAGCCCACGGTTATGGAATTATAAGAAAGACACCCAGCACATCAGGTTAAGTCTATGGCAGAGGATTATGGGTAAACAGGAAGTGTCCCTTCGCCACAGCAACCAGTGCATAGTTTCATTTCCTGGCTGGCAGGCAAACTGAACTCTAACCCATAAAGAATTGCATCCATAAATGAATAAACTCAATGTACTCCAATGCACAAACAGCCATTCAAATCCAAGATGTGGCAAATCTCACTGCAGATAAACAGCCGGGGTGTCCCCATGTGAGTAAATGTGACTGTTTACATCTGCACCCGCACTGACGATTTATGGCATATGACTTTAAAGTTTACTCTCTGCTCACATCGCTAACAAAACACGATTACCCACTCATGTGTGGCTCGACCGGAATAAATTGAAGCAGTTTTATATGCGTGTGGAGAAAATGACTCGGAGTCAAATTTGTTCCCTGATTTTTCTCCCTCTGATACAGTACAAACACGATTCCCAGCTGGAATTCTGCACCACTTAGGTGCAATGATTGCTCGGCTCCTACTTGTCCTACTTCTTTTTGTTCAATTTTCGTGGCCACCTAGGAGAGAATGGAAACAGGCTTGTGTGACAGGAGAGAGAAATGGAAATGTAGGTGAGATCAGAATGATCGGCCATGAGTCAGTCAGTAAATACGACAAAAGATAATTTGAGGAACAGAGAGTTCAGGGTTGGTACGTTTGCAAGGCCCCACTTTCCATTTTCCATCTCTGCAAGCATATCCAGCGGCTTATTCAGGAGTCTAATAGAGTGTAAATTGTTTGTCCAGAGAAAATGGATATACACATTAGCTCTGAATCATGCTCCAATAGCATAATATGCAGTATTTTGGGGAGCTGGGTACCACGGAGCACTGGCATGTGACTTCAGCAAAATTATCACTTTGCTTTAGCTCACAAACATCCACAGTTTGAATAATTTAATTCAAGCTGATATTTACACAAGGTCAATAGTGTCCCAGCTCCATGCTTTGGATGCCATTGACCTTTAAATCAGTTTAAACTGTACATTGAATTCTGCCATTAGGTACATTGCAAGCCTGCCCAAGAGATGCAGTCTTAATCTGTTGGCTGCTCCATAATTTATAACACTTGTCTTGCTGTGAACTGCGGCTGCATCTGATGTGTAATCTAGGGAGGATCGATGCCTGACAGCTGAAGTTGGGACAGAATACCTGTCCCGTCTAACCTCAAATGTCCGGTGGGAAATACGGAGGAGACATTTTGAAACGGCAAATGAAATTTGTTGGCACCTTAATCAAAATGTCAGCTCGTCCCTCTCTGTCTGTCTCTCCGGCCTTCTATCCCTCCCTCTAATTCTTTGCAGTACAATTGGGCATAGTGGAAATGATGCTTCGCACGTACACCTGAGAGTCAGACACAGGTATTAGTAGAAGTACCTATATTGTATGTCACATGCAAGCTTTAAGGGACATAAAAGGGCCACGTGGGTGGATGTGTGCTTACAGTACGGTGCAGTATGATAGTTCTACGTCAGATATACTGTACAAACCTTGAACAAATGATGTGCCCAGAGAACACACTTCACTTGTTTATTCACAGTTGAAAAGGAAAGAAACTATAACTAGGGCATTGGAATTTCTTACCATATCCCTTCTGTGGCATTTTCCCCTGTGACACAATTTGGCTCTGGTGAAATACACAGGGCTTGTGTGCCTCCACCCTTTGTTAACATTGTTCAAAAGCAAAGTTTATCATGTGGACCAGCAAGTTTGGGGAATTGGAGCGCTGCTTCTGCAGCTCCCAAACTCACGAAGAAAGCAGTACCTTGAAGCTAGAACCCATACGCTCAGCCTCCTCGCTTTGTTGACACATTCATATGTTAATCCATATTTGCCTTTGTTTTTTTCTGTATGTGCAAATGCGTGCTGATGCCCGGTTTGAGCGATTTCCAAGGGAGAACTCTGGGAAATGTCCAAGGAAGTTTTTACTGTTTTCCCCACTGAAAGCCTGACCTGTGTGTTCAAATGTCCTGTGATGAGGTACAGTTAGTGTTCTGTCGTGCTTCCAAGCTTGGCAAGGTGATTTGAGCTGCACTGGAATAATGCAGGATGCACAATTGCAGAGATACTGTAATACTGAAAGAATCCGAATTATGCCTCGGATCATTTTTCCCCTTTTTTCTGACAATTATGTGATCTAATTAAGTGATATTACTGGCCACATTATGTACTGGCATAGTAATTTGTAAAGACTAACCAAAGTTCTGGTGCTCTTACTGTTCGCCTGGCAGATTTTTCTGGCTTCATCAATTGGAAAAAAGAAAAACGAAAACACTATCCAACATAATCCATACTTACACTCTGCTTAGTCAAGAGTAAGCTGCGCCTTTGCCATAAATGCCATCTTTCGACACAATAACAGATGAGAGCGCTTTTTCGTTTGTAGCAGGATTTTCTGAACAAGATTTTCTATCTCAAAAGCCCCTTAATGCTTCACACCATGGCTCTGTCTCAGTCCTCGTTGGCAAAGGCCTCGCACTCTTAGCTGCCGGCCACACCACAGTGAAGCCATAATCTCCACAGTCCCACCACGCTTTAAGACGCCACATGCTCATTGCCAATTGTCTGTCCTGGACGCAGAGTTTCTGATGGAAATGAGTGGAGCGCTCCCTGTAGGATGCTGAACATGTCTCCTGATACATCCTGGGCCTGCCCACATTTATTTTGTTTACATGATTTGTATTTATTCTATTGGCTTGAACTGGTCAAAGTTATATACCCCGAACAAAAAATAATTTGTGTCCTTTTGGTATTTAGCCATTTTTCTTCCCACACAAGCTGAAGAATCATTGAACACGATACACTATACGGCCAAATGTCAGTGGACATCCCATTCTGAAGCCATGAGCATTAATACAATCCCAGTTCCAAAGAAGTTGAGAAGCTGTCTAAAATATAGATTAAACAGAATGCGATAACTCATCCTTTTTGACATATACTCAGTTGAAAACAGTACAAAGATAAATAATGTAACATAATGATTCCAGGGTCTGATGTCTGGAATCAGGGTTATATGGAGTCAGACCCCTCTTCACGGCTACAACAGCTTCCACTCTTCTGGGGAAGGATTTCCACAAGATCATGGAGTGTGTCTGCGGGACTTTGTGGCCATCCAGCCAAAAGAGCATTTGTGAGGTCGGGCCAAAGCTGTCCAGTGGTGTTGAGGTCAGGGCACTCTGCAGGCCAGTTCCTCTTCACAAGACACGCCTAACCATGTCTATGTGGACCTGGCTTTGTGCACTGGGGCACAGACATGCTGGATTATTAAAGGCTCTTCTCCAAATTGTTGGAAGAACCCAATTGGCTAAAATGTGCCCCAAATTGTTTTATTCAGCAGAGAGTGAGCCCTCCATCCTTTTTTGTTGCTCATCCCTTTGTCCTTTGGTGTCAACAGTCAAAGGTTGAGTGGCATCACTGTAACAGCTGTACATTTACATACATGCATGACTGAATACATCTAAAAATAGCATCAAGTTTTATTGTGACAATATCAACAGACTGGAAATGTTACGTGGATTGGCTGCTGGCCAGACCTGACTGATTCACAATAAGCTCAACATCGCGGCCAATCCTGATCCATCCCTTGACTTTGTCGATCAGCTTCTTGATTCATTAAAGCTGCCGTAGGTAAGCTGGAGATGGAGCAGACTTAGCCTGAAAATTTGAACCTACACAAGTTCCACGTCACTCCCCCTCCCTCTCCACTGCACTCATGCCCTGCCTCCAAGCCCCTCCTCCCTGCAGCGTCTGCGCGGCTGACGTGACAACCAGTAACGTTAGCCTTAGCATCGGAAACAAGCTACCTCTGCCCAGCCGCTACATCACAGTCCTTAACATACCGTACACACTGCAGAGTGCTACTGTAACAAACACCATATTAGCTTTCTGGTTATTTGTTGTCTTAGCCGTATATGCTGTTGTTGACAGCGGCGGTATGGGCAGTTCCTCTTTTGTGATTGGCTGTTGCTCCACCATAGCTTTCACTAGCCTCCTGACGTGGCTCACAGAGCTGTTTGACTGAGCGGCAGCCGGCAGCATGAGCAGAGGGAGGGGGCGGTTCGCAGCCTGCGAGTAGTGATTGACAGACGTCTGACACTCCCTCAGACGCTCCTCTGGCTCTGATTGGTTGTTTTGTGTCAGGCGCGGTGGATTCTTGTAAATCGCAGTAGGAGCAGTAGGTGGGACAAATGGAGCCATTTTTTTTCACAGGTTACATGTTTCATGTACTCCTGTCTGGGCATAGGGACAGTTTACACAAATATGACAAAAAAATACTTTTATACAAGTTACCCACTGCAGCTTTAATGTCTTTATTCGTAGTATTTTTGGAAGTTTATTTTAGGTGCATATTTTTTGTAGTCAAGAGGCAGGCAGTAAATATGGGAGGAGAAATACTGCTACATTCAAAACCCATACACTACGGTGTATGTCCCGGGCCCTAGGCCACCGTGACTCCCCCCATTTCTTATGTAATTTAGTTTCTTTGTGATTCACTAACAGCCATACTCTTCAAGCCATACTGCCTCTTAACCTTATCTTTTACCTTCCACCTTCCGGTGTTACTGTGCCGTAGAGGGGTAACTGACCATGCCCCCGTCTAGCATGTGTGCCTCCTCTTCCTCTTCTGGTTCCTCTGCTCTCCAGTCCTCCTTCCTCTTTTGCCAAACTAGACTTCCACACCTCCTTACTCTCCCCCTCTCTGTCTCTCTACTGTCTGCCATGCTTGGATAGCTGCTTGCGTCCCCGCGGGGTGGTCCATCAGCCTGCATTGCTGAGCCCTGACTGGGCATCAGTGCCTTGATTCCGTACTAGTAGAGTTCAGGTATCATCTGTTAGCACATCAGAGCCAGCCCCCCCCCCCCCCCCCCCCCAACCCACGTCCCAGTCCCTCAGCTGCCGGCCCAGTGAATCAATAAGGAGACTGTGTCCTGGATCTGCTTTATAGAGACTAGGAGCTCATGCCAATACCAAACCAAGACAAATGAAGTCTGATGTAATAGTTGTTTGGGGGTGCATTCAGGTAAGCCTATCGATAGCAGTTACATTTATCTTGTATGTATGTTATAAGTGTGACGGCACAGAGCAAACAATGAAGAGGTGAAATTATGTGACTTTGTAGGTCTTTCAGATAACATGGATAGACGCTGATGATGAGGTTTGCATCGCAAAAATAGTGTGCTAGTGTGGTGTTCTTTCTTTTTTTTAACAAATAAAGTATTCAAAAGGGAAACGGCATGGGCTTTGTGCTCTTGAATACTTTATAGTTGCACTCTTACTCCTGTTGAGAAAGCTTGCTAACATGATGCAAGAGATCCCACTAGGACATCCAAACTTCAACATTGTTTATCATTTCTTGAATGTGATGTGTTCTTCCTCTTTCCTTTGATGACTTTGACCCAATTTCCCAACAAATCATGCCACCCTTCCCACACAAACACACACACGCACACAACTTGTCATCCAGGTGAAATGCACTCCGCAAATATGCTAACAAACTGATCCAGCTAAGCCTCGCTTTTAATGGAAACTAGCAAAAGAATGTGTTGCAATTCATCTGCCACAGCACCCTGCTCTTGACCCAGAGCTAAGACCTAACAGGGTTGCCAATACTTATAACCTTGCTGTATTGAGGCAGCAGTGCAGCTGGAAATTTCGAATAAGCACTGTAGTAGAAAGGTCTTAATCAAAAGCTGCCCTTCCTCTGACCTTGTCTGGTACCTTGCACTTTTCCCAGAGTGCTCATACCATCCTGCTGTGCCCAGCTCCCCTTGACCCACTAAATCCACAGAGGCAGCACTAACACAGATCTGAAGGACTCTTGGATGTCTTTCACACTGTTTGGCAGGGCTAAGTTGACCTGAATTGCATCAAATTTGTAATTTTAGTTGAGGAGAAAATGAAATGCTTCTCCTTGCTTTTCTCTCCAAAGCGCTTGTGCATTTTAAAATCTAATTATTTTATTTGGACATCTCAAAATGTGTAGACAGAAAATTCCCTCATGTCTATCATATTTTGAAATAGTTCCTTATCTGAGATGATCAAGAATATCCCAGACTTGTCTCTGTGTGGTCATTCATGTTGTCCCCTGATTGATTCCTACATGACTGTGTTCTGGTAAAACATTCAACACGGTCCATAAACTTCGTTCACATTTGCCTGTTTTCAGCTAACATATCTGTCATTTTGGTTCAACCACCACATGCCATTACTCTCTGCCTATTAAAGGAATGCAACAACAAAACAAATTACTCAAACAAAATCGGAAATGATCCAAAGAAATGCATTCTTTGCTCTTTTCTCTCCTCCCGCCATCCTGAAAAATTATATTTCATGCATGAGCAAAAATCCAGCAAATGATATTATGTTTGTATATCATCTGTTTCTGGCGTGTGCTCAGATCATAATGACGGATAGCTCCTTAGGAATGCCAAGGCACTCTCTGCTCGCCTGCTCTCCGGGCTAAGGGATTTTTCTAACAGATTCATCTGCGGGTGTCAGTTTGCTGGCATTGATTGGGCCTAACGGGCTTTACGTTGAGATAGAAGTTTGCTTGGTAAAATTGCAAACACGGGCTGACAGTTTATATTTACTGCCTGCTGAGGAAGAGTGCGAAGAAGGTTCCTTGGGGAAATGAAAACAAGAAGAAATCAAAGTCTCAAAAATTTTTCAGAGATTCTGCCCGAAAATGAACTCAACACCATTCAGGAACCTTGTAATAATGCATTTAGCTATGCACATTCCAATCTCCAGCCTCCCGAGATGAAAACACTTCTTCCTTTTAAGTTATCGGTGCGCATCATCTCACCTGACTTTAATGTGCAGAGCTCAGCTCAATTAAGGGTGCATCCCATTTACCACATTAACCACATAGTATACCTCCCTGCTTATGAGGGGTCATTAAAACACTCACCTTCACAGGTCAATAAAGATTTTAAAGCCCTGTAAGAACGCTGAAGGCTGGTCTCCACAGGCCCACCGCTCACTCACCCTGGGCTCCACACACATTCACACCCAAACAACACACTCAGATGCGCTAAGACAATTATACTGGTCTTGCTTGGGATCAAATTCAACCATTCCAGTTCCCAATGGGAGGCTGCCCATTAGGCGAACAGGTTGATCTCATTAACACTGCTGGGATCAATGAAGTGTACGATTGGTGGCTGTAATGACTTGACTTCTCATCTGCAATGCAGTAAATGATGGCATATCTGATTTAAAGGCACAGGCTGCAGAAAATTTAGATTGACTCCCTCGCACTGACACAGTGTGAAAAATGTTACAGAGCTCCCTTCCCTTCAAACATCTCTTCCATAATTCACTCAAACACCGTGTTGCGATGTATTTTTTATTTTTATTGCATTTTTTAATAATCACTAACACTGATGAATGGCCTCCCATAAACATATTTAAGATTACGAGAAAATCATTGGCTGTATTACAGTTTTTTTTAATCACTTACAGTGCTGGGTTATCTCCTCGACAGTAATGCAGGCGTGCATTTTTCATCTCCCACCATAATGCCAAATAATAACCATCACAGGATAATAAGCAGCTTTACAAGTCTTCTGTCTAGTGTGATATTAAAATTCTCAATATTGGCAGGATGCAAGACTGCAGGTGCACATGTGTTTATTCACATTCATACCTCCTGTGACCATTTTTGCGTACTGATATGATATTAGAACATTTATTTATTTATATCCTTTCTGTCTGTCTTTCTATCTGCATACTGGATACGCCAAGCTGGCTTGCATAAATCTGTGTGAGAACATTAATGTTTCAGTCCCACCTGGTTGTGACACCGGGGAATCTATCACGCTTCTTTGTTTGTTTTGCGTGGCTGGGCACCGACTAATCAATCACCCCTAGGTTTGTCGCCTAACCTTGGTGCAATCGCCACACTTCCCCTGGGAGTATTTAATTGATCCATGGATATCAAACAGAGATTGTGAAAGCACTCCCAAAAGGTCAAAGGCCATGAGCTTTGATCTGCAGACGAAAATGCAGCGGGTGTTGAATTGGGTCCATGACTCTCCAGCTCACACATGTTAATTACCATTAATTTCTCATTTTCCATCAATATCTGCACATGGCTGTCAAGTCCTTTAAGTCCATCCATCACCCCAAACACCTTCACACCTTTGCTTTTCCCCTTCATAAAGGGGGCACACTACTTAGCATTGACGTTGGACATTGGATTTAATACCTAGATACTTGGCAAGAAGAATCATCTGTCACAAAGCGTGACCTATGTTTCAACAAAGTTTTTTTCCAATTCATCGAGCATCTTATTTTTTTAATCAGCCAGTAACCATGACATGTGACACATTTTCAAGATGAAGGATAGAACAATCTTTGAAATGAGACATTATTCGTCGTGGCTCCTCCTACTCTTCTTAGAGCTCTCTTTCACGGTTTCGACTCCTGTCCAATGGGCCTGACAAGCCCTGAAAAGAGACCCCACTAATCTCTCCTCGAGTGTCAGCTCCCTCCTCTGTTCTCCTTCTGAAAAGATGCTGTTTATCTGACCAAAGCCCTTCGCAGTGCCATTTGCGCTGTGGGGTGCTTATCGACCATGAGATAATTCAAAAAGCCCCTCAGCCAGCTTCTTGTTCATTAAAAGTTTCCTCAGACTCCTCTTCAAAAGTGCATCCATCTGTCTGGTAGGAGAGACGATAGAGGGGAATGTGAAGAGGGATGTGTGTGTGTTGGGGGAGGGGAAGTGGACATTATCTCTCTATCTGAGTCCTTGTGTTGTTCCCTTTGATTTAATTTCCTTTTACGCTCCTTTTCTCGTCCTGTTCGAATTCCTGATGGATTGGGTCTAGGCCCTTGGTTTAAGATTTGTTTCCCTCCTGCTTGAGTTGGCTCGTTATTTGATCAGCTTTGTTAACTCTGATCAAATAACGATGGTGGATGTTAAAAGGGTGTCTGTGACCTACATAGGCAGTTCTGCCACTAATTTGCTGCGGTAGACCTGACCAGTTTTTACACCCAAAACTTTGACTTTAAGGACGTTCTTTTGCATTAATTTCACTTAGATCCACTGGGTTACATTTGATTCCAGTGAACCAAGACATCAAAGTGAACTAAACATTGGCTCTGAATTTAACAAGAAGTTCCAGTCCAGTGACTCAGTGAACTTTGAAAGACTTGTTTTTTACGATCTTGAATTTCAGCCGAATTCTAATCCCAGACCGATATTTGTAGCCACCAGTAAAACAAACAGAGTTAGTAACTTCCAAGCTGACAGTACTTCAAACCAGCACTTCAGATTAGCTCTGAGGAATGCTCAAGGATGAAAAAAAGCCAGGAGAGGAGCTGATTTATGCTTTTCATGTGGCCATCTGTTTAATTTATCAATAAACCTGTCAGGCCTCCACTAACCTGGGCGGGTGTGCCCTGGCATTAATCAACACACCAACATCAATCTGTGGGTCCAGAGCTGCCGGCTGGCACTCCATTACATTGACCGTAGCAAGGTTGTCCTGAAGCCAAAGTTTGATGACTGATGCCTATCTTGCTGAACAAGACACAATGTGGGAAACATTCAGGGGCTACCCACAACTGTATCCACAGCAAGAGGAGGTCATAACAGAGACTGAAAAGCATGTTCGAGTGGAGGGACTTCCTCCCTTGGTCCACTGTGTTCCCTCTCCTGTTAACAAGCAGGTAATTATGGATAGTGGTTTGGGCCATCCGTCAGGGCCAGGCAGCAGGCAGATTGATACCAGCAGAGCCCCATCCTGTTTTCATCCCCCTTGCTTTTAAGATCCTCAGGACGTGATTTGGGAAATGGCAAGCTCCAGCCCACTCATCCATCAATTTCCTGCTTGTTTCCCCAGTGGAGAGAACCAACAGAACCATCCCTGGGTGGAAGACTGTGTGCCAAGAGGCTCTGGGACAAGTAGAAGGAAATAAAAATGTGAAAAGTGGGAAAGAAGGAGGTGATGTATTGTGATAGAATGTGCAGCACATTCTCTCTGAAGGATTTAGGGCACGAAATGGGACAGTTACAGTGTAGAGAGAGGAGGAAAGGATGCTGCCGATGGCGATGATGATGATGCTGATGATGATGATGCAAGAGGAGAGGGGGAGGTGAATACTGACTTAGACTTAATTAGAAGATAATAACCAACTGCAATTTGCTTTACTTAATTACTAGCAGTACAGTAGCATGATAATGACTTCCTCTATCTTTCATAAGTAGATTTGGCCCAAGCTGACAGCCTTCCAGTTAGTTGTAATTGAAATAATGTCCAAGACGCTGCTTTTAAACAATAAACGGGCTGTCTCACGGCTGTGGACAGTGAGATGTAAAGCAGTGGCCGGTGTCAAGTTAATGTTTGCATGACAGGATAAGCTTCTTACCTGCCAAAGCGTTCATGTGAAAAACAATTAGGTCTCAGTGAGTCAGGAAACAAACACAGCTTTGGCACAGTTTTCAATTAACAGAAAGCAAATGAAACCTCGTCCATCTGCTTATTACTGCCTTAACACTACAGTTTTGGAGCTAGGCAGTCTCCAAGGCAACAGGTTGCAGTGGAGCTTCACCGTGGAGGCTGGAGGGACACAAGGGAGTGAGGGTTGATGGATAAACTGCACTTGAAAGCCATCATGGTGGTGAATTACCAGCCACAATAACTTGCAGGATTTAAGTTATTTTTCGAATCCAAATGTTTTTCGTTCTTGATGTGGTACTTGTTTACCTAATTTATTCATTCCGGTGTATTAATTTCCTCATCAAATAATGCAGATACTGGGGCACCATTGTTTACTGGCACGGCTTGTTAGCTCAGTGTGAGTCCTGGCATTCTCTCACATTCCACGCCTTTGTTGTACGTCCTTTTTGTCCTTGTCAGTGTTGCTCGATTGATGACCAAGACAATTATAAGCCAGTCAATCACCAGCTCGCACATGAAACCCATCCGAGAAGCTCCTGAGATCTATCTCATGAATATTGTATGTGCATTTCTGTCACCATGTTAAAGCTCCTTTGCACAAATATTACCGCGGGTGAATTGTTTTGACACCGGCCTGTCATTTTTCTGACTGTTTTTTCTTCCTTTTCTTTTTGACATCTCTTTCATTCTGGAGTCTTTCCTCAAGCAAGAAAGCTGGGGGTGGAGGATGAGCGAATAAGAGACAGTAAGGAAGATGGACTCTGCTTTTCCACCCCATGAATCACCAGTGGGGGAAAGGAGGTGAAAGACTGACGGCATGACGAAAATTTAATTAATCGCAATATCTGGAGCTCCATAAACGAGTATTGGATTTTCAATTTAGGGCAGAAGTCCATGGTTGACAGACAGGAATGCATTCCAGTCCAAGCCGAGGCCCAGTCTCTCTGCAAGTGCTGGCAGGTATCGATCAGTTATCATTTACATATGCCCTTAACTTTGCCAGCCATCAAAACAAGTCAACAACACAGCACTGACACTGGAGAGTGAAAAGAAGCCAAGAATCTGGGGATGTCATGACAGCCCCCGCATGTCTCGTTAACATCACACTCATTTTCACAGTTTTCTCTGTCTGTGTGGGGCCCTCCTCTGCCAAGTGGATTTGAAGCACGAGCTCCATAAACTTAACTAAGCCCAGACAGAAGCGTTGGCCTGCACCCAGGGGAGTCATGTCCAATTTTGCACTTCATAGCCAATAAGCTTCACAGATAAGGCTGTATTCAGAATATCTAATCGTCTGTCAAGAAATAACTTTGTACTTTATGAGAACAACACACTGTAATAGGAAAAGCATGAAAAATCAAGACAAATACAACATGGTGTAATCCAAAGAAATATGCCGATAGTTTGAGAAACAATTGACAGTTTTTTTATGGAGGCGCAATCTGTTTGCTTTAATGGAACTGTTTTACTGTAGTTCTTTTTTTAGTCATTTTATTTATGGTGTTTATGAAATGCACCATAAAACCAGGAGAAAATCACTTTGATTTAGCAAAGTAAATGCTGATTTTCTCTGTCTTCTCTCCCAAAAGTCTACCATGGATTTTAATGTAGTTTTCACCAGAGATGCACCTCTGATACCGATATCTAAGGTTTAGTAATCAGCCGATACCAATCCAGAAAAAACAGCACTGAATTACCTAACAAATGGTATGTTTCATTGTGTGGAAAAGACTGGGATTATTCTTTTGTGCATCAGACTTGACTTAAACATTTCTTTCCTGTTTTTTTAGGAAACAAACAGATATAAATGTACTGAGTAATTTATTTAATAACTATGCACCAGTACAACAATCTTAAACCAACAGCATCTCTAGCTTGGTTAAAAAACATGTAAAAAAATATATATATATAACAAGTGTAACTGGTTCAGTTAGTGCAATTAGGAATATAAAAGGAATATAAAGTGTGCAACAATCTGTCTCCCACTTGCAACGGCATCACTCACAGCGCTGTGATAGAAGTCCCTCGTTGACAACCAGCTGCATTGTACGTGCAACGAGCCTAAACTACGCACTCTTCACTCTGTTGCTGGCGTTGTCCCTCAGAATCACGTGGACTTTACTCAACATACGTCAAACACTTCCTTCAGGGTAGCTGCGATCGCGTCGCTGGTGTGTGACCCATGGAAGTTTGTAGCATTGAGCATTGCACTGTGTGGCACGTAACTCTCATCCAGCCAGCAAGCAGTTAAACTTAAAAGTGACACGGGACATCCTCTCCGTGATTTTTGTTGCCTGCACACTATTAGGTTTAAAATTTTCACCTCTTTCCTTCATCTCCTTCAAAGTTAGCTGCGTCATACCGCCTCCTTTTTGTTTATTCAGTTCAGTGAAGTCAGCGTGCTCCCTGCCGTGAAATCTTTGTAGGTGCTTGATTAAGTTGGTCGTGTTATAACTTGACCACCACCCCTCCGAACATTTACTGTGCAGGTATTGCAAGCAGCCATCGAGTTTGTAGGCTGAGGTAGTTTAAAAAGTTTCAGATAGCCGATCGTGTTGCTCGCTCTATTTTGAAAACAATGCGGTCCACATTATGTGCACTTCAGCACTGCGTGTTACTTGCGCATGACGCCACTCACAGCGCCTATAGCATAGCGTAGATCAGCCCCTGTGTATCGGGTCCATTGTCACCGATATCCGATCTAGAATTTTCTTCAATATCGGGACCGATACTGATACCGATATTGGATCGGTGCATCCCTAGTTTTCACAGCAGTGGCCAGCCCACCTGTCAGAGAGCTAAGTAGAGCTGAAGGCCTGTTGTGTTTTTATTTGATTATAGTTGAGGTTATTTCCCAATGGCCAGTCTCCTTGCACTTGTCAAACGCTTCGTGAAATCTGCATTTAGAGTGGATCTCAGAGGTACCTTCGCTGATGACAACAATCCTCATTCCAAGAACACAGCATTGCTCCTAATGGCCACCAAATAATTCACACACCGTGGGGTATAGGACGTGCTTGGTGTACGAGTGCTTTCGCAGTGATGATGAGGCATGACAGGAAAGTTCAGAGCGGGAATCGTGTCAGAGGGTCCAGTGTTCAGAGGCTGCGGTGTGCGGTGACGTTGCACTGATTTTATTTTTACTCCTCATGGTGGGTGACTGAAACAGAGATATTTCTGGAAATGTGACCACAGCATTAGTGCGCGGAGTCATTCTCCTACGGGCAAGTGATGATGAGTCTTGGATTGGTACAAATGACTGGACAGTAAATGCAACATTTCCCCCCAAAATCAGAACAAATTGCTGCTGCATCGCTGTCAATTCTCTCCTGGGCTTCTTTTGTGGGGATGCCACTCAGAGCGGGTGACTCACTTTTCAGACGTCAGTGGCTAGACGAAATGCCATCATGAATTTGGGTAGAGAGACCATTTACTCTTTAGGAGTGTCACCCCTCAAGCTGCGGAGTGCTTCCCTGCAAACTTTTGCCCCAGTTTGTTCCTTTTATAGCGTGCGACTGGCGTTATGCAAGAGTGCTGCAGAGTTGGTCGACAACATGGAGGAGCTGATTGGCATGTTCTGTGGCTTTCATAACCTCACACGTTGAGTGGAAAATAATGATGCACTGCATTATACAGCACTTACCATACTGTGTGGGTATCAGCTCCGCTTGCCTGATTAATGGAAACCACGTGCACACATGGGGGATATATGTATAGCAGATATTTTGTAGCATAGCACTTAGTGCATGATTATGCAAATTCATCATGATCCTTACAATGAAATTACAACTTCATGTTCTTTAAGGTCTCCTAATCAATAAAGGAAACATCATTTTCATTCACGATGCAGGCGAACCCACCCATGCGAAACTGACTCTCAGCCACGCATTTTCAGCGCTCCCACTGTAAAATGGCTGTCATTCATTTTCATTAACTGCTATAAATGAGGCTGACATCTGCTGTATTAAAAATGTAATTATCAGAATACATAAATATGTAATTGCTGCCACCTGCATAATTGATGTGCACTAATGCACAATGTTGAAGGTATAAACCGCCACTTAGCAGTCGCATGCCACCTGAACAATAGGTGGGCTCCTGAGTGATAATTGAACCCACAGACGATTCCCAGGCCTGGGAAAATGTTAATCACAGAAGATGGATCCTTCATTAGCCGGCTCATCCATAAAAGCACCATTCATATCTGCGAAGTACAGAGAAATGGAGGTTGAGAGCGAGAGAGAGAGACGTTCCCAATATAAGAAGAGGTGAGGGATAGCCCCTAACACTTCCCTTAGCACACATTCCGGCTGGGGGATCGGTAGAGAGAGATGACCTCGAATTCACACTGAGGAAGTGAAACACCAAATCAGGCATGCACTGGGGGGGAAATCTAATTATATTTGAGTCATCTTTATGGTGATTAATATGTTAGCTAATGCATGATACATGACATTGCAACCAAAGGACAGCCAGTTCATACTGAAGAGATGTCTCTCAGTATCCAAATGCAACTAAGACGGGGCCACAGCCTTTCTGGTTCTCAATTAATCATGCCTTGCATTAAGCTAATATCACTCCATGTGCTTGATGGTTGTGCTGGTAAGCATTTTTTTGAGGCTTCTGCAGAAATGCGCAAGGAGCCCGAGGTTATGAATGCATGCATGCTTGCAAGATATTATCATTGAGTAAGGAGAAGGTCATGTACAGGAAAAGAGACCAGTGTAAATGTGTATCTACAGCATGTTTTTGATAATAATAAGTACATTTTTCTGGCAATGGATGTCTTAGAACGAGCTTCCTGGACCTTAGTCCTCAGCTGACTATCCCTGAAAACATGGACATATATAACTACCATCACACATACAAAACAAACACACACTGCCAAGGTTACTCAGGCATTTTTATTGAAGAGATAAGAGGATGTGTGAATGCGTGCCTTCACGTAATGATGTGACACAGTGAAGGTGTTTCGTAGAATTTTCCATGGAGATTATTGTATGCATTCATTCCCATAAGGACTCTGTTGCGCATGTGCCTGTTGACTTAACGCTCACATCCTCAGATAATATAATGACCTAATGTGAAATGGCAAGATAAGTTTGTCTGCGCAAAAACTGAAGACAAGATCTTGTTCAATTTTAGCGTGGGAATGAAACCATGCCATCGCCTGCTGTTGATAAATGCTGCGTATCTTAGTTTCAGCTGCTTATCGACCTTAGTCTGAGGACAAGCCTACACAGGCTGCGATCTCACGGGCTGCTTTCAGAAACACCGCAGCCAATGAGGAACCTCCGTCATGACCCATCCCCCCGTGAGCTTGTCGGCCCAATCACAGCAGCCAGTCAGGGGGCCACTGAGCTGTAGCATGTCGGACCGCATTACCCAAAATTCCCTGTGTATCCCCAAGGCGCTGCTGCGTTGGGAGTGTGTGGTGTCGTCTGAGGCCTGTCTGCAAGGAAGCCTCATTTTTCATCTGGTGCCACCCCCCACCCCCCCCCCCCACCCCCCCATTGCGACCTCTCAGCCTGCATCTCTCCTGCTAACTTTGGCATATATCCCTTTTGTGAATCCCTTTGTGTCCCTCTTCATGTGTTTTGTCTGTGGCCTGTTGTCCTTTCCCTTTCCCCTACAATACCTTTCTCCTTTTCCGCCTGACCCCCCACGGGAAAGCATTGTTGGGGTTTGTGTGTAAGTTCTGTTCCTCTGAGTAATTGAGCATCTCTTTGAAATAAACATAACCGCTCACAAAAAACACTGACCCCACCTCCATTTCCCAATTATCGCCGTGTCTTAATTAGACCCCCATACTGTGTAGAGACGCTCCCTGGTGTCTGCGTGTAAGTCTGCGACTGTGCATGTTTGCAGGAGTAGCTTCACTGGTCTAATTCAGCTGTCGTTGTCCTCACTTGCCAGGAGATGTTTTGTCAGGCTGACTAATTACCAACTGGTTTGTGTGTATATGTTTTGTGTGTGTCTCTGCATATGCTGTGCAAAAATACAATTCAAGGCACCTGCTCTGTATCGGTGAGCTCTGCTCCCACTGTAGCTCAGGACATCAATATCGATCACCGTCCTGTCAACACAGTCAGTCAACTTGACCACAGTCAATGATTTCTTATTTTTGAGGAATCAATGCATGGAATAAAGTGCACATGAGGGTGTGTGTATGCCTTTGTGTAATGCAGGTTTGGTAGTACGCGCGCGTGCAGATGTGTGTGCCTTTGTATGTCTCCGTTGTGGTTTTGCTTTTCGGATACAGCGCTCCTCCGGGTAGCTGATTGACAGCAAGTCGCCTCCGTGGCAGAAAATCCATGGCCTTCTACCCTCACCTTTACTCTGACTGCTGTCTCTCTACTGCTGATTTATTGTGATGCTAATTTGATTTCGGCTCCCTGGCCTCCCACTCCCTCGGCTATCACCTTCTGGAGGCTTGGATAAGGCGGCTCAGACTGGCCTAGACATACTCATACAGGGGAGCTAAAAAGTTTTGGGAGAACCGCATGTTATTGTTGTGCATTAGGCTTGAACTTAAGCAGTAAGTGAGGGTGCTTAAATTACAGTTGTAGCCCTTTTGTTCATGATGACCCAGTTTTAGGAGACCAAAGGTAATTAGAATAATTAACATGAAGCTGAAGTGAGAATATTTTTTGCCATTTTATGACCTTAATGGGCTCATGGTCTGCAGCTTAACCCCAAGGTCATCCTCAAAGTCATAAGATTTAATATTTGGTTGCAAATCCTTCGCTGGAGTCTGCAACCCTCTAGACATCAGCAGTTAATATCAGGGCTGTGCAGTGCAGCATATTATGTTGCACGTGCTGCAAAAAATCTGTCTGTGCAATGAATTACATTACTATCACACCCATGCGATACAGTTTTGCAATGCATACGTGTGTGAGAGAGTTGTTGTTAAAATGAAAACATGTTGGTGTGGATGTAGTCAGAGCTTGTTATTCTCACAGGGAGGCCGGGCGTCCGAATGCACGTGCCAAGTGTTATCAATGTAGGAGGTCTGTCCACAATTAAAATCAACTCGCTGAGTCTTCTTCCAGTTTTCAAACGGTTTAATTAAAAATGTGGGGTTTCATGCCAGAATTTTTGATGCTACATAGACAGTAACAGTTCAGTAATATAATATTTAGATCGACTTACCCAATATAGTCTTAGTTTCTAAATACTGTCTTTTTTTCTTCCTGCATGTAAACTGGCTGCTATGATATGATTTTGTTTCTAATTTTGGAGATAAGTGAAGACTCACAAATAAGAAAACAAAAACGCTCCTCATGAATTCAGTGTAAATGATTTTGTGTATATGATGATAGAAATTAGGCAAGATTTGTACCAAGCCTGTAGCATGCATAATTATGTCTTTTTCCAGTCACCGCTATGATTAAATGAAGATATGCACTGTGATGGTCTCTGTAGCACCAGTGCTATGTGCAAAAGAAGTACGTACGGATCTGAATAGGTATCTTGCTGTGATCCTCTGCCAGGCTAGAAATGTAGCTGGTCTCACTGTGTTAAGGCTAGACTTAAGCTAATGAAACACATGCTCAGTTGGACTGAGCAGGAGAATTATTTGGCCAGTCTACATTCCGCTTGCCATTCCTCTAATTGACCATAAATATTTGCTTTGGCCTACAGTCCTCCAGACTCCATCCAGTATGCATGTGAATACCGTTAAAGTTGAAAGTCATTGTTTCATTTCAGATCCAGCGTGCTGGAGTAAAGCCAACACTGTGACAGGAAGAAAAATGTTTCCCTGTCCAAATCCTGAGACACCGCATCGTATATCTGAGGAACACATCAAGACATAACAAAAGAAATGAATCGTTTTGTTAGTTGGCGGTAAAGTCACTTTGTCGTGGTTGATGGTTGTGTTCTGAGGGATTCTCCTTTTCAGGTAACATGTCATGAGTGAGATACAACGCTTTGGAAACTTGCTGCTTCTTTGCCCTCCATCTGTACCAGTGTGTTACATCATCTAGCTCAAATAGAAAATCCCACTTGGTGATAGACCTGCATGATATTACTCATGTCTGTCCACATTTGTATTCTGTGCCATCTGAGCCATGCTAGCATTGCCGTTTTCAGATAAGGGCATCTATGCTGGATTACAACTACAGGATTCCTCCTTTTCCCGACACGATCTCATCCCAGGTCGTCAAATACCGACTCTGCTTTGTCACACTCCTCTGCATCTCATACAGACACACATGGGACACTTCAGCGTCTCTGTGCGACGTGCGTAGCCTTTCTAATGTGTGGTTAGCATTGAAAAGCTCAACAGTTTGGTTAAGTTTAAGAAAAGATCGGGAACTTTTGGCAGCAGACTTTGTCGCTCTTTCTCCTACATCGGATAGAGCAGCTGCTATTAGCATCTACTGTTGCCATGGGTGGGTTTACATTGGTCTTAGTTGAAAGCCTGGTGCCAAAGGGGGCAAGGAAACGTGGTTATTTGATGTCCTGGGAATGAGACCAGGCTCCCTCTTCATCTCCATCACCCACTATCGCTCTCAATCTTCCTCCAACCCTCTTTGTCAGTCTTCCAGTGGTTTGATGGGTGTAGCTGACAGATGACAATCTCATTTTCATTCAGGCGTGCTTCCCTGCTATCTGGGGGCTAAGCCATGCAATAGCTATAAGTGTCACATTAAATCCCAGCCAGGGAGATGGGAATGGCAGTGTGACAGAGAAGCCATTCACAACCGCCATTATCTATGTCTCTGTGGGTGACACCCACAGATAGAAATGTGCAGCTGCAGTGTGCCTGTGCGGAAGCAAAGACATGTTTAGGTAGCCATGATCTTTACAATGTCCCAGAGCAATCTCCTGGCTGACACTGACTGTGATTCGCTTCACAAGTTTAAAGTGATGTGAGTCCTACGCTTGACAGCAGCAGCCACGGTGACAGCGGTGATGATGACAGTGATTACGATGGTCATACCGATACTGATCAATGATGATGATGGTTACAGTCAAAATTATTAGCATGGTGAGTGCGATGATGATGGCAATGACAGTAACGGGAATAATCAATGTTGGTGGCCGTGCTGGGAGTAATGATAATGGTGAAGTATGTACGTGCTAATCTTAATGGAATCATCAAGAAAATTGCCCCAACTATCAGGGGAATGAAAATGAATTTGAACTTGTTCAATCTTAGTCTATTACATGAACAGCGGGGCGTGATTACCTTTGCTCAAATGCACTGATAGGGGAGGCGCCAAGACTTTGAATGAACACATTCACATAATGGGCAGCTCCTTGCTTGACGGTGATTAAATACGCCATCCAAGTGAAGAAACTGAACAATTCCTATAATTATTCCAGCCAGTACACATGCAAATCCAAGTTCTATTGCTCATGCACTCACAGACTGCAAGCATTAGGTTTCAGACCTCTAATAGGCCCCATTATATAGCCGAGGGGTAAATAGCATGACACCCTTGTTGTCTGGCACCCATACAATCAACCACGCAAAAGCTCCTTCTTCTCCCCAAATTAAACAGCCCAAAAGAACAATAGCCGTACCTGGGAAAAGGCAGCAAAAACTTCACATGGCAGTCGAAGACAATTACCCCGAGAAGAATGCTCACCTCTGCATTTAGCTGATGAGATTTTGGTGAGGTGCAAAGAGAAGAAGTGGAGGGGAAAGAAAAAAATCCCAGTCCAATTACCGTGACCCTGAAGAGATTTGGAAGCTCTCTCGGCAGCGCGTGAGGGGTTGTTTGAATGGAACGGTGGCAGAAAAGGGGAAAATGAATTATCGATTCTAATTACACAGGCCTGCGATTCTCTGTTCTCCATGTGGCAGGCCTCTTTTCGGTCCTGTCATTGTAGACCCTGTTTATGAGAAAGGCTGAGACATTAACACTGTGCGCTGATTGCGGTTGTTAAGTGACTGTAGCTGTTAACATTGATTATTTAGTTAGTGTTTGAGTTGCATGATGGTTCATGGTTTTTTAGGGTTAACTTGCAAGAGCAGTCATTAAATTTTTCAGTGACACATGTTCAAACACTGTCACAGTAGATATTCTAACCAGAGATCAACACTTGGTGCAGTACAACAGAGCCTTCCTCCTTATAAATATCTGGTTAAACTTATAATGCCGGTTTGAGGATCACAGTTCCAAGTTTTACAGCTGAGCTCAGCTGTGTCTGCCTTGCATATGTTATTAGCATATGTATAGAACATATTTGCATGCAGTGCCTTTCAAAAAGTTCACCAACAAACTGCCGGGAACTCTACCTGGGATTGCGTTATATAATCCTCAGGCTGATTCTGAAAGCAAGCGATTTACATGCATTCATCTACAGGTTTCACATCCGTGGCATTTTTTTTTTCTTAGAGACAGAAAAACTTCTTTTGTTTTTTAATTGCACAAAACAAATGCAAAACATTGACTCGCCTAAACATCTTAGTTTGAGTTGCATTCTCAGTACAAATCACAGCAGCAGTTTGTGCTTATTATCGGCGTCATCACATTGCAGTTTTTCCTCTAGTCTCAAAGCTGACTTTTAAGCACGCCATGCTTGTGTATTGCCTCTGCTCATGGACACACACACGTGCCTTCCACCCTGGAGATGGGAGCTTGGGGTGGGCAGGAGGCGTCTGATGGAAACAGGACACATTCATTCAGAATACTGATGAGATGCAGTGCAGATTCCTCAGATGCGCAAGTCAGACACACATACACAGTGGCGTGCACATGTACACAACCTCCACCTTTGTGATCTCGATGACTTGCTCTCGCTTGCATCTATTGCTAATATACTTTTGCACAAAGTCTATTGTGTCATGTGAATGCAGACTTAACTCAGAATGCCTGGAGAAGTCGTCTCCTACGGTGAGATAGCAGAGAAGAAGACAGCTTTACTCCTTCTATTCACCATGGTGTGATAGAGCTTTCACCACTGAAGTCTTGTTGGACGTGTTTTGAATACTGGTGGTAATATTTTACAGGCCAGTAGAAGTCATCCTCACCAGATATATTATTCCTAAATCCTGATAATATTTCCTTCCGCAGAGAGCAGTGTTTTAGAGCAGATGAATAATATAGAGCCGTTAATAATATCTTAATGGTGATATATCTGCGTTTTCAGAAGTTACGCAGTAAATCTCGGGCCTCTTCTTCTTCCTTATGAATGCTAACGATGCTAAGTTTGCCACGTGACCACACATATTAAAGTGAAACTGTTAAGAAAATGCAGCACATATAGAAGATATCCCGACTGAGATATATGAAGATGTGGCTCAGTTTGCAGCAATTAGAGATGTGTAGTCCGCTTGCCGCATCCTTTGATATAGTCTAACTTTAACCCTTTTCCACACTGACTTTTTCAGGAACCAAGAAACCTTGTTAGGAATTCAGAAACTTTCTCTCTTTCTTTTGGAGAATACGGGTCTTAAAAGAGGTCCTGCTCTGGAGGCTGTAGTGTCATATGTGTCATGCTCATTAGATGATGGTAATTACCTGCTGTAGTGGGAGGTGGAGGGGCAGCGGTAGCTTAAATAAGCAAATATAAAATGTGGGTGGAACTGGGCATTGGTCCAGTGTTTGGTTCAGGTTTACAATTTTTGTTTTAGTCGAAAAGTGAAAATAAATTCGCCAAAATGGACCTAACAGTATCTGAGAGTCTGGTGAAGTGATTTGGACTGCTAGGTCTGAGGCAAGCAGTGAAACCCCACTGTGGTGGCGAGGTTGGAAAGTTTCAAAGGCAGGTCATCATGCTGGCGTTTTCAATCTCCCTTTCTGCCTTTGCAAGACACCTTTTCAACATCATTTAGAGCCGAGACGCAGCGAATAACACAACAGAACAACAAGCTGTGTGTATCTCCCTCTCAGGTGCTTCCAGTCAAGTCTACACCGCTATACAATAATGCCTCACCTCAAGTTTTAACAACACGATGTGCAGCATTTCAAAGAATGATTTGATTCAACCCAATTTGGAATTTCTATTTTCTGGATCATTTAGAATTTAAATTTAAAAGTGTGAATAAAATAAATCATTTTGACAATTTCAGTTCAAAGTACTGAACCAAAAATACCCCCAGAAAATGTCTTTTGCCACACAAGCAGGAGTGAACATGGGGAAGGCTATACTGGATGAATCCATTTTTGACAGCTATAGCTTTTTTTTCCTCAGAATTTCATGCAGAATTTGGGTCAGATCTGTGATTTTGTGACTCATGCGTCTGTTTTCTGATTCTTTCAGTTAATCTTTACACCCCTTCAATGTAATGATTCAGTGATGTTGTCCCCTCATGCAAAAAACATCTAAAAAATTTGTTCCTCTTCCGCCATTTGGTCTAATTTACTTAATCGTTCCTCTATAGTTCCTGATCCACTTCCTCTCTTTTGACTATTTGGAAAAAGGCGCCTGATGAAGCATGTCTTCTGACGTATGTATGAGTGTGTGCTTCTGTACCTGTGTGATTCCATTCAGTGCATGTGTGGAAGCAGAAACAGCAAATACAGCACAGAATATGTGTGTGCAGCTTAGACAAGGGGCCATAATGGAAGCCACCATGCAATGATGGGGGACAACATTATGGGTGTGTGTGTGTGTGTGTGTGTGTGTGTGTGTGTGTGTGTGTGTGTGTGTGTGTGTGTGTGTGTGTGTGTGTGTGTGTGTGTGTGTGTGTGTGTGTGTGTGTGTGTGTGTGTGTGTGAGTGAGTGAGTGTGTCTTCAGGGGTGTATGATAGGATGCGGTGGATAAGATCTCGTTTCTATTTCTTGGTCGAGCATTGGTGGAGATGAAGCGACGCGAGCGGTGTGAGGATGTGCGCTGGGGGTTTGCCAGGTCGCCAAGCACAATTCCAACCCCATATTTACTGTACCCACTGATTCATTACATCACTCATAGTACTGTATAATCCTAGAACGAAGGAAGGGGAGAGGAGGAGGAGGAAGAGGTAAAGGGAGATACGGCTGAGGAAAAGCAGCCCCTCTGTGTCTCTGTGACGGCGCTTTGAAATGGGAAAAGGAGATAATACTTTAAAAGCATTAAGGAAATATTGAATATCAGCAGTGCGGGCTCTTGTCAGATTGAATGTTTCCTTATTATTTCACTTTCTTTTCACTCAGTCTGTCTGTCCTCGCATATCAATTCCCTGAAGAAATGTGCAGAAGAGGTGGCATGTGAAAAGAAATCAAACGTCCCCTGTGCCAGTGCGCTTACATGAACAGATTTACTAGTTTCATGACCCCCCCCACCCCTCACCACCTACCGACTGCTCTTTCTCTGTCGCTCTCAATCTTTCTATCTATCTCTCTCCCCCTTCCCCTTCTCTCCCCCAAAATTCAATCTTGTATTTGCTAGTGATGGAGAGGAGCTCGGCAGTTTTATGCCAAGCACAGTAGAATATATTAGACTGCAGGAGAAAATATAAATAAATAAAAATGGGGGATCTATCTGTCCTAGTTTCTCTTCACTGAATGAGCATGATTTGGTCGAGCATGCGGTTTCATTTACTTATTTATTTTTTTCTCTCCGCTCAATGCATTGCGGTGTTCAGTACCGTTTGTAGCTGAATATTGATATTGACTGCCTGAGGCCTGTGTGGAAGGTGATGATGGGCGGAAAAGGGAGGGTTCGCTATCCTATCGACTAAACCTTTAAGTTATGAAATATAATCTGCGCTTTGGAATCAGAGGTAGGTGCCCCGATTTGGGAATCGTTCTGGATGTGACAAGCTAAGTGAGACATGATGTGGCAGGACGTGGTCAGCTGCTAATACATTTTTGGAGACGCATCCTGTTGTGTTGTGTCTGAAAATGTTGCAACTAAAGACTGTGAAAGATGTGGAACGCTCCAAAAACACCTGTTTGGAACAGGTAAACAGGTTGATTGGTAACATAGTATCGTGATTGGGTGTGAAAGGGGCATCCTGGAAAGGCTCAGTCGTTCACAAGCGAGGATGGAGCGAGGTTCATCACTTTGTGAACACATGATTGGATAAAGGAGATTAATGCATGGGCTCAGGAACACTTTGTAAAACTGGTGTTTGTTTGCAACTGATTGCATTCTGTTTTTATTTACAGTTACACAGCATCCAAGCTTTTTTGGCATCGTGGTTGTACATCTCGCTCTGTTATCAGAAAACCCAAGATTACATTTAATTGCCCGTTTCCACTTAACGTCACTCGGTGTAACTGTGTGGAAAATGTATACAGATTGCCTGACTTGAAATAGAGCTGTGGCTGACAATTATGTTCATTATTGATTTATTTGGCAATTATTGTCCTGGATCGTTTCATCTATACGATGGTTGAACATAATGAACAATGTCAAAATTTCCAGCCCAAAGAGCTTGTTTTTGCTTGTTGAACCAGCAGTTCAAAACACCACCATATTGATTTTACAATTAGTCCTCACATTTAAGATGCTGGAACCAGTCAGTGTTTGACATTTTTCCTGTCTGCTCACATCATATTTTTTTTTCAATGTCGACAAATTCCATAGGCTGACAAAGCCACCAGTGAATCTCTGCTGCTGTATTGCCTGTGCAGCCAAAGCCCAGTGTAGTATATTCCTCTGTGCCACAGACCTCCACTGTTGTTGAAAAACTATTAAAAACACATTAGTGAGCCGCAGCGTTTCCCTGGCCGACATGTTTCTTTTTTACGATGAACTCGGGCGCTGTACAGTAGTTCATTTTGAGTCAGGTCTCACACACACCGTCCTGCTGCCCTAAATACTCGCTCGAGCACCAAATCCTCATCTGAAACTAATCTCCAACAAAAGCACTTCTTCCTCCTGTTTCAGCAGTATTTGCTGGAAAAAACACAGTGTCCAGCTATTTTTGGAAATTATCCAACTTTTGCTAAAAATAAAAGTATATATTTATGACCTGATTTAAAAAAAATGCATGTCCAGTAGTGAAAAAATGGTTTTGGGCCTCTGAAGGGGTAATATTGGCATGTGCCAGAGGTTACCTCGTGACATCCGGCTGGTAAAACCAAACTGCCAGCTATCCACAGCACACCAGCACATCTCTAAACAAGACCCATGACGTGGTCGCACCTCTGATGAGTGGGCTTTTAACCTCTACTCCCACAGTGACGTTAGAAAAAGATCACCTTGACTGTAGAGTGGCAGGAAGCTTGTGCCTGTAAATGTTTGAGGCTTTCAGAGAACTGAATTTGCCCAATGCAATGTTCTTCTCACTCTTTATCCAAATAGGAAATAAGGCATGAATGAACAGGTCACTTTTGCGTGGGCTGCTGTCTCTCTGGCAACAAATACTGAGCTTCACAGAATCTCTGGCTGCGGATTGGACCAGCGGATGCAGTGATGGAGAGATGAAAAGAGGAGTGGGGGGGAGCAGGAGAAAAAGTGATTGAATAAGGGTGTGAAAGCCAGGCAGCCAGGGGAGATAAAAAAGAAGCTCCTGAAACGAGAGAAGCCGCTGAAAATCAGGTGCGGGGGTCTGAAATGTGTTACAGAAGAGGGAGAGAGCGTGTGAAAGAAAGGGAGAACGGAAAAAAGGAAGGCGAGATGGAAAGGCCGAAACAAACAAACATGGAAAACCACAAACTTGGCTGACAGATCTGATTGATGGAGACGAGCTAGAGGGAAATGGGTAGCGGTTATTGAAGGAGAGTGCAGCCAATAACCTCCCGTGGGTCCGTTGTGTCAAGTCCATATCCACAGCCAGCAAGGCAGCAACTGTAATAGGAATTCCCTATTGACCGGTAGATGGGAGGCAGGTGGGAGGCAGGTGGGAGGCAGGGGATCTATTCTCCTAGCCCTGGCAGGAGGAGAGCACCAGCTGACAGCGGCTGCATTTATCAGATTTTCCCATCTTGCCTTCTTTTTTTTCCCCCCTTGCTCTTCCTCCCTGTCATACCTGCTCCTTGTTTCCCTTCCCTTCTTCCACCCGACATCTACTCACCTTCCTCTCTCCCTTCTCGTCTTTCTCTCCCCCCTACCCCGTCGCCCCACAGAGATGCAGCCACGCTGAGGGACTGTGATCAATACCTCATGTGTCTTTCGCCGCCTTGGCTGCGTTGCTGCAAAATGGAGGAAGCAGCAAGAAGTCAGACAGCGAGAAGACAGACAATAGCTGGCGGCTGTTTTGATTCGGGTGAAGAGTCGAGAGTGTCATGGGTATCTATAAAAGGTGTCACAGCTCTGAGTAATACTTCCGAGTTTGATCTACCTCCTTTCCTGGAATCCAGACCCTCTTTTTTGCACTGTATCCACCTGAATGTTTTATGACTCCCCCAAGTCGATTGTCAGTCACATGCCCTCTTACTTCCCCCCTCTTGGATTTACTCTTTGTTCTTCTCTCCCCGACACAAACACACCTTCCTGTGTGTGTGTAGACGCGCACCTTCTTCTCTTTCGTCTCCCGTGTTCGACGGATTCGCTCAAAAGTCCACCAAACTTCCGGCGCTCTCAACGGGGAGATGCATTACTTCCAGTGTCATCTATCCCTTTTGCCGTGGCACCCAGACGCAGCCTGGAGATCGTTGATTGACGCACCGGCAGTATCATGGCTGACATGACAAGACAAGTGACGGGTGACACTCTGACACCCAAGTCTCACGCCAGCGATGACAGCGCCTCATGGATGACAACACACAATCGCACTTCCTTTACACGCAATGACACACGGACGAACGTACTTATTTTTTTTTAAAGAGCATAGATCATATACTACCCGCACACACATGCACAGCGCCCAGCTCTCTCTGCGGAGTAGCCTCTGATGCTCATATGCACAAGTCATCTCTTTCTCATCCACACACACAGACACACACAAAACACCATCCCATCTTCCAAATCCGTCTTTTCCACGGCTCATTTCTTCCCTCCTCTCCTCTAAAAATGACAGTGGCAGATATTTCCACTCACTCGGAAGGAAAAAGAGCAGATATATCTAGTTGAGTCACAAAATTGGGTTCAAATTATATTGCTCTGTCAAGGCAGCCTTGACTTCTTCTTACCAGACCTGACATTTGGAGTGTATCCGCAGGATACCAATTTTGCTCTCTTCCTCCCATTCAACACTGGACTGACTCACTTTGTTATGTATTTTGGATGCACTCATGGCCTATTAGATATTGTTTTACTGGCAGGATGTTTTCTTTGAGCAGATAGTCTGGTTCGCACCTTTCCTCGGGTCATAGGTAGTACATTTGATAGACTGAGGATTGCTGCAGCGCTGAACAATCTGTTTTTCAGTTTTCACAGTCTGTTAAGGTGCTGGTCATATAGTGACCTTAACATACACCGTTTGAGGAGACTGGAATTAATGAAACCTCATGGATCCTTGTGGGTTATTGCAGCAGCACAGACAAGGATGCAACAATAGCTGTATCACCCAGTCCTAGCTGGTCAAAACAGAATTATTCTTTCAAGCGTGGGCAGATTTTGAGTTGTTTTTCTTTCCTGCTAAATGCAGCATGAGTAAAACATGACTGAAGCATAAGATTATGTAGAGCTTGATGTGCAAGACCCCGTACCACATGTGTCATTGTTATGCACATTTTAAGATAATCCCACACAGCTGTGGACTGTCAGTGTCAGAGGCTCCTGCTGCTTGTTTCTTGACATCAATCTGGTGTCCGCGGACAGCAGCTAGCTAGCTTAGCTGCTACCCGGCAGGTAGGGACAAACCGAACAAAGTTGAAACCGCTAGAGTAGATGAAGCCTTATATAATGCATTTGTTGTTTATTGCTTTCAACACTTCACTGTGAGATAGCCACAGGGCTGCACCACGCCACCAACTTTTCACCAGCTTCCTTCCAGATCAAACCGCTGCTAAATGCTCTTCTCCTAAGCTAAGATTAGCGTCAGTGACACTCCTGAGCCTGGTTGACAACACCTAAAGGAAGGAGCCCAAGAGAGACCGGCTAATTGAGAAATAGCAGGTCCCCTCCTCAGGATAGGCTAATGCTAATTCTTGCAGCTTGACTTCAGGAAGGAATAAAAGACATTACAGAACTGATTCCTCCTATCTTTTACCCCGACCACCACTCCTCCAGCTCCTATTGGACTTTATGTAAGTGCAATTATATGACGACGCTGAACTCCAGTGAGATTGAAAGTGATGACACACACAACTACACATGCACACAGAGAGAAGCTTCTTTTTTTTCCCAAGGACAAAAGCAAAACAAGCTGCTGAAGTAGTGAAAACCACCTTCTACAAAATCCCCAGGCTTTGACCTGGTATTGAGAGGAGGGACTTGCTGTACAGCACCAAGGCTGTAGGCTAAACCATACAAGCTTCTCTTTTGATTTTGGATCTGCCTCACATAAAAACAAACTTAGAGTTAAGTTACAGGGTTTAAAACATTGTTCTCACTATTACCTTCAGATAAAAGACCAACAGAGAAAGTCAGGCAAGTCTATGCTCTTGATTTCCTAACCTCCAGTCATCTTTCTCCTGTGGAAACAACCAGTTGGAATACTCGATCAATTCAATTGTTCCTCAAACAAGGCAGTCTCCGAGGCACAGAACAAAATACTAGTTCTGACTTATGTAACACTTGCAAAAAAATGTCAGTCCTGTAAAATGTTTTTTGGCTTAGCAAACGTCTCTGTAGCGCTGCCTTTGAGATTCCTGAGGTCAAAGCATTGAACACATGATGGAAACTTGAAACAGCTCGGGTTGCCTTTGAACATTACTCTATTTTTGCATCCTGCCGAGATGACAATGTTTCGCCTGTCCGGCACAGTTGTGCCTTTGAACTCTCTCTGGTACTGACTCCAGCTGAGGAGAAACTGCTGAGTCGTCAAGACCAGTAAACATTGTGCATGTGTGTGTGATCTGTAAGTGATGTGCGTGTGTGACAGCAGAGGAGGCTGTTGGACAGCAAGGACGTGGCATAATGACAGCTCCATTAGTGGCCCTCCTGGGGCTCTATAGGGGCCCTCTGATCAATCTGGCCCCTGCTTGGCCCTTTGCCTTGCTCGATCTGTGGCCCTCAACTCACCGCTGTGCGCACACACGCTGTATTGGCAAGCGTTATTGATACAAGGGCAAACACACACATACACACAAGGATACAAATGCATTATGCATGTGTAGACACACACTTACAGGCACCGGTATGCGTGCAGACATGGAACTATGCACACATGCATTTCCAAGGTAATTAATGTGCACACACACACACACCCACACACACACACACACACAAAAAAAAAACTACAAATATGCTAGATGGTTATTCACACTCTTGTACATTCTTTCAAATACACACACACACACACACACACACACACACACACACACACACACACACACACACTTTTTATATCCGTCAGTATGAGGCATTCACAAATGAACTGTACATGAATCATTTGCATTGTATGATTCATTTGCAGGGCTGTAGTTGAAGTGAACTCGCGTGGGATTTGCTCAGAAACACATCTTTGTTGTATGAATCGTAGTAACGAACCACCAGGTGCAGTTGCCCCTGTGAGTAGTTTATTACTCTCTATCCATCTATCCACCCATTCATGCATCCATCCAACATATATATCTGACTGTCTCTGTTTAAATTGAATTATATCACAAGCTATGTATCAAAAATGAGGTTATAATAATTAGCAGTGATGGTTATCCAAGTAAAGCTATGCAAGTATTATTGTTAGTTTCTATAACAATGCAGTATCATGTGTTTTGTATGGAAAATCTTAATTTGCAAAGTCCCTAGTGACGATATGTAGCTGCTAAAAGTATGCACAGGAACGTGTTTTCAGCATGGATTAGTGCAAGCATGCAGCATCGTATGTGGAGGTTGTAAACATGTTTATTTCTTCTGTAAAGTTGGGCGTTTTAATATGGGGGTCTATGGGGATGGCCTCGCTTTTGGAGGCAGCCTCAAGTGACCATTCGAGGAGGTGCAGTTTTTGGGAGATCTACAATGGCTTCATGTTTTTCAACATGTTTTTAATGATGTGTCATGTTTCAGACACTGTCTGTCCTCAGAATCAACACCTGTCAGTACTTCCTCACTGCAGACTGTTTATAAGTCAGTAGTGGTGTAGTTTCTGCTGTCTGCAAGATGACACCAAGGGATCTGTTTTCATGATCCCAGCGGCGCAGGTCATTGGTCATTTCGTGGCCAGCCTCCCTCGGCGCACCTGTGCTGTTCAAGTGGGCCACAGCTGTGGGATCAGGACGAATCCATTATCATACATTACAGCTGGATACTTTCACCCTTTTTGAACTCAGGGCTCTCCACGTCATGACACACTAACAGCCTGGGAATCCTGCAGAGAGTTTTCCTCAGAGGAATCTTGTAGCTGTCTGGGACCTGCATGGTCTCACAGACAATATACAACAGCTCAAACAGCAGATGATGCTTCTGTTTAGTTTAATTAAAAGGTTGATTTAAAGGTTGATAATCCGATTGTTTTCTGTTTATTTGTGATCACAATGATCCATACAGTAACCATTTGCAGTTAACTGCCACCCTAATGACTTCAATAAAATGAAAATTAAATGTGGTTTTGTTTTTGCATGTTGTTTTTTATTTTTAAAGGTCAGAGTCACCAAGATACCAAACAAATCTGTTTTCAGAGCTAAACATAGTTCTGCTGCTGCTATTACTTTGGTTGCTAATTATATTGTTGACAAAGGGAAATATCATGCTGCTGTTTGGTTTTGATTTTGGTTGGGTGAGTGGTTTCAGGACTACTTGTCTCATAGACAGCAATGTGTGATTTTGGGAAATGATAGTTTTGTATTTTTACCGTTGTCAAAAAGGGGTTCCACATGGTTCAAAATTAGGTCCTCTCATACTTACAATTTACATTAACAATATTGCATTCTCTATAACAAATTGAAATCTTTATGCATATCATGCAGTTTTGTATTACTTTGCTAACACCTAGAGGTCAGCAAAAAGCCATAATTACACACCACTCAGCTCTTTTTACTGTGTTTGTGTGCAACTTCTTTTTTCTGTTTTCTCTTAAAGGTCCCGTGTGAAGGATTTAGTGGCATCTAGTGGTGAGGCTGCAGCACCACCTGAGCACCATTCAGCTCACCCTGCCCTGCAGTGGCAGCAAAGAACACAAAAGGCACTGGGTTGGAGTCAGTGTTTGGTTTGTCCGTTCTGGGCTAACGTAGAAACTTGGTGTTTCAACATGGCGGACTACATGGAAGAGGACCTGCTCCCTCTCTCGGCTTAAAGAGCTCATTCAAAGGTAAAGAAAACACAGCTGTTCTTATTTTCAGGTAATTCTACACTAACGAAAACATAGACATTAGGTTACTTTCACTATATTACATATAACAAACATTTCTTTGTGTATTTATTCTGCTTTAAGTGTACTCTGGACATCACTGGAAATGAAGGCATGCCCTCAGTGATTCTTTGAGATTTAAAAGAAGGTTGAATAAATAACCTTAGTCCTCCTGATCCTCCTAACATTCAGTTTCAACAAAGTAAGAAAATACTGGATTTACAGGATAAAATCTGCCAGGAGTAAAACTCTGTGTAAATTCAGCATAAGTCAATATTTTAAGAGCAGAAATATGGTGTTTTGTGTTGTTTTCTGCACCATTATTTTGTTTTGGCCAGTTATGTTGAGCAGCTCCTCTAAACTAACTGAGGTGAAGGCTGGCAGGATATTTTAGCAGAAAACCACATGTCTATCCTTCAAATTTACCATATTTTTATATTTGAGCCACAACAGAATTATGCATTCCCAAACACTTGAACAGAAACGGTAAAAATATTGCAGAGATTCTTTAAAAAAAGTAGAGCGTTTCACTCTGGTCTCCCTAATGAACACAAGTCTAATTGAGTAGTCTGTCCATACATTTTCTGCTGCTTATTGGGGCCCATATCGTAATGACAGCAGGCCAAGCGAGGAAGTCAAGATGTCGCTCTCTCCAGCAAAGTTTTCCTCCTCCTCCGCCTGGGGGATCCCGAGGCGTTACCAAGCCAGATGAGATATATAATCTCTCCAGCATGTTCTGGGTCTTCTCTGGGGTCTCCCACCAGCTGGACATGCCCGGAAAACCTGCTTACCCCGTCTCTGACGGAGAAGCCCAGCCACCCTGCGTAGGAAACTCATTTCAGCCGCTTGTGTCCGCGATCTCATTCTTTCGGTCACTGCCAGAGGCTCATGGCTTTGGGTGAGAGTTGGACAATAGGTCGACGATTAAATCGACAGCTTTAGCTTCCGCTTCAGCTCCCTCTTCCAGTCCAGTCTAAGTGAAACGTAACGCGTCATGAAAAGAAAGTGGTCACGTAAAGGACATACACCTGACATTTGCACTTCTGTGCAATACTTTGAAATTTTTCAGGCATGTATTCTAATTTAAAGAGGAACACACGCAGATTCACTCAGAATGACCAAAAGTGTAATTCCGGAAAGCAGCGTAAGACGATCTACCAGCTTGTTTTGACCCCAGATTTGTCAAGCTGCACTGTGTGATGATAACAAGGTTAAAGCGCAGTACAGTACAGTGCAGAGGTCAGCTGGATCAATAACCATGTTGTTTCCTGTCCCTGTCTGTTTGGCCCATGTATGGCTGCTCTGTGTGTGGCAGATTGATCTCCAGAAAATGTGAACTTGTCAGCCACTGTGTCCATCACATTGCCCGTTAGAGCCATCCTTCTTGTTTATACGCGTCAACAGGGGACACTTGTAGACAAGGCTAACCCACAGCCCTTGAATCGCTCGAGTTCTGGGATCTCCTGTGGTGGACAGTTGTTTGCCGATGTCTCTGTATTGATCATTCCTGCACTTGGAATGTCCATTGTATATGAGTGATATCACCGAGGCAGTGAATAAACAGGGATCCTGCAGTTTACTCGCAGCAAAGGTATAATGCTCTCAGCAGGTATATGCATGATGTATTCGCAACTTAATCACATCCATCACACACCCAAAACATGGCTGCTTGTGCAATAAATCCCTTGTGGGCTTAGTCTCTCATTACATTCGCCTCTCCCCATTTCCACGTCTTCCCCAGGTTATGGGGCTAATTCCTCACGTCTCCTCCTATATCTCCAATCTGCTTCCCCGGGTGTTAAATTATGGATGAAACTTACCTGACAAGCCACCGAGTTACATAAGCCTCCCTCCGTCCTCTCACCTGGATCCCAGCGGCTTCATTATTCTGTGTGAGGATCATTTGGCTGTGAGTAAGCCCTGCCCTGCCGCATGGGAGCTGACATTAATATTTATTAGAAAGGCTTTTTGGAGAGAGGAGATACTGAGGAAAAGAGAGAATAGATGGACAGAAAAGGAGAGAAAGATAAAGAGCATGTGTGAACCAGAGAGAAAGATTTTCTGTGTGTGTGTGTGTGTGTGTGTGTGTGTGTGTGTGTGCGTGCGTGCGTGCGTGCTTGCGTGTTGCATGTGCAGGTAGTTATGAAAGGTTCAGACCACAGCCAAAGGTTGTGAGAGCTGGACAGACCTGACATATAGAGGACGATGCAGCCATCTGTTTCAGGCAATGATGAGTAACATTTTTTATTTTTTATTTGGGTTGGGGGGGTGGAGAGCTAATGCTGTGTGTTTTATCCCCGGGCTAACAGCATGTTGGGTTATTTATTCATAATTTGATACGGTGGGCCAAGAGTTTACCCTATTTTTTTCTGCAGAGGCTGGCACTCTCTTGGCTTTTCTCCTTGAACGGAGCATATGGAATAATGAAATTCAGTGCCGCAAGATGAGAAAATATGTGACATTAAGTGAAGATAAAATAAAATGAAACATGAGAGAAAATGGAAATGAATTGTCCTCTTATATGACCGCCCTGCAGAAGGTACTTTATTATACTATAAATGAATGCTCCCATCTCTTTTATATATTATCACAAAGGTCTATTAATATGAATCCCATTACTTTGAAATGCATCTTATATTTATGTGATTGTCCTCTATTAATTAGTAGAAGTTGTGCTCAGGGGGTCGGGTCTTGTTACTTCTTGTCTGAGCAGTTTTCATGGAGGTCTTGGATGACAAGCGATCATGGACAATCACTTTAGCATCTCTCCCCCGTGCTTCTCAGTGATTCATAATCACCTCATGTTGGGAGGCATAATCATATGTTTAACTGCAGCGGCATTGAGTCTTGCTCCCATGTGTTTGCAGCGGCTCCAGACCGTGTAATCCCATTTGCTGCTTGGGCCTATCGGCTCTTCGGCCAGCACATATTCAAAGCAGACCTCCTTTTATGCCTGTTGCTTTCCCTTTGCGCTAACAAGATTCAATTACTGTTCACAGAGAGCGTTATTACATTTGAGTATGTTGGTTGGGAGTTTGTTCTATGGCTGCATCCCAACCAGGTGCGTGTGTTTGTGTGGTGTATGCATGGTAATGCATTATGCAGTCAAGATGTAGCGCAAAGCTACAGTAACCTTCAAAAAATCATCATATATCATCATGTAAGCTGGAAGTTGTTAAGCCTGGCATACAGTAAGCCTTCAGAACAATCTGTGACCAGTTTCACTTAATCCTAATTGAAAAATATAATTTATTTCAGGATTCAATTTGTTTAATTTAGTTTATTTAGCTATCAAAAAGAAAGTAAAATAAAAAGTGAAGGTTGCAGTTCAAGTGATATTTCCCATTTTGGACTTTAATGTGAAAGCTTCAAGTGACAGATGCACAGTGAGTTATCACTCCATTGCAGTTTCCCTCATTTCTGCTCATCATTTTAGCATCTTTCAGGTCATTGTTTTGGTTTTCTTACCTGCAGCTTTACTATTTTGGTTGATTTTTATCATCATAGCAACTTTTAGGGCCAAGAAAAAAAAAAAAAAAAAAGCTGTTCACCACCTGTCAAATCCCCAAACAGCAGAGAAAGTTGATGGTGAACATAGTGGTTTAAGTTTGAATTTTTTAAGAAGTTCTAGTTTAATCTTGCCAACTAAATTGATTCTTTTTTTAGTTTTACTTCAGCTCTCATCAATTATAACCATGCTGGACAAATTTAAAAACACCCCAATTCCCCACTTGGATCACAAAGCCTCTGAACATACTATAAATGCAAGTGATGACTCACTGGAAAGCCAAAGGGGAGCATGGCGGGACAGCTTTTAAATTAAATCTCTGGACCAAACTCTGGCAGCAGTATTGAACAGAATGTAGGCTATACCTAAAATTTATACGACACATCCGACCCTGCTGGTGTAATATTTATATCAAAACAACATTAAATATTAAAGACACAAACTAATGGATGTAAGTTTTACCAGCATCGTGGATCCATCCAAATCCATATGTTATGTACATAAAAACATAAAAACTAATTTATGAAAGAGCAAGCAATCTGTGTTGGAAAAATACATTTTTTGAGGTGTTTACAAAACAGAGAGAATTGGTCATTGGGATTTATTTTGTCATGCACAGAAGCATTCATCCTCACTCACAGATGCTGAGGCATATGGCCGACCCAAGCAACAGCCATCTTTTCTCAAGAGTGATGTGTTTCCTCTCTCCCAGCTGCTTGGCGTAGCACTCTCCCTAAAACTGTGCTGGGAGATGACAACAAATCAACAGTGAATCAGCTCTTATGGAGCGACCCTTGTCACGCAGCCTTCAGAGAGAGTGCTGAAAAGTCGTTTTACCGCTTTGCCTGTAATTCCAGATCCATTCAGGCTCACCTTTTAAATTCAAACACTCAAGAACAAACGATCGCATTCCAAAAGTTGATTTTTTTTTTACCTTTTTTTTTCTGTGCGCGTGAGTCACAGAAGGCGGCAAACAACAGGTGCTCAGGTTTGCAGATACTGATGCGTGACTCAGAGTTTTGCAGGGTGATCTGCTTGATAATTAGCTTGATATCCACCGAGTCAGCCAGCACATAGACCTGGCAGAGAAAACAAGCTTGTTCTACAAAATTTTCATTAGCATCCAGCCTGCAGCCTTTTTTCTTTTTGAGTGACACTTGTAGATGTAATTAGGTCTGTTAACCACTAATTGTCTACAACATGTCCTACACCAACAGCTGAAGGTAGAAATGACAGTACAGTGCTGTACATACCATCTGTCTTTGAACTCCTAAGCATTAGCTCTTGCTCTTTTCACTATAATCAAACTGTTCTGGTGTGACTGCAGGCTATGGTGGCTAATGTTAGCAACCTCTAGCTGTGTAACTGACATTACTGTGTAGCTTTGCTGCCCATAGTTTCCACTATGCTGTTTTATCATGTCACAGATTAACATTTTAATGTTGTCATCACAAAAAAATGATGCACCGTTTTTACAGAAATGTTAATGTGTGACATCTCAAAATGTAGTGTGATAGTAGCTCAAGCAAACAAGAGGAATAAAGTCAGGAAAAGAATGCATCAGTTACACAGAAAGGTCCATCTTAGGTTTGCCAACATTAGCTAGTATTAGCACCCTAAGCTGCTGGTCATACCAGACCAAATAAGACCGTAGCAGCAACACCCCTGAGTGTACTGACTTTAGTAATTGCGCAAATTGTTTTGCTTTAAAAGACATTTTCTTTAGCCTAATCTCATACTGTACAATGTTGTTAACCTTTAGAGTACCATAAGAAAGTTGCTAAATAATTCATATGCTCACTCCTTAATAGTTCTGTAATATACTGTACCACCTTGGAGTTTTCGCCCTATTTATGTAATGTGATGAGGAGAAATGAATATGGATTTGACGCCAACCTGACAGTTTGAGGTTAGACCTGCAGCTATGGCTGAGCTAAAGCCTTGTGCAAAACTTGCAGTTCAATTACTCGTAGAGAATGACTCACAGATGAAAATAGGATTGCTGAGAAGTGTTTACATTACGGAATCGACTCCACTGTGCTACATGTTGATATAATGTGTGTTGCCTATTGCATAAAATCCCTGGAGCAAGTGGAGAATAGATGCAATATGCACTCGAACACCTTTGCCAGCTGGAAATGAATACAAATGCAGTGTGGTGTGTTGGTTCAAAGGCCCACTGTTGGTACTTAATGGTTTCTGTCAGTGCACCTCCCAAAGCCAAAACCAGTCTCTGGTAGTGATGTAATGCATGTGAACTGCCTATTAATTGCAAAATGTACCCATCATAGTGTGAAATACAGTTTTGCTGTTACTTTTTAAAGCTATAATTCGCTAAATGTGGATGTAGAGCTGCAGTGGAAAGACAGACAGATGTGTGCTGTGTTTTCCTCTGAAGTGCAATGACTGGGTTAGGGCAGAGCGATTTAAAGGCCGTCACGTTTTCCTCCACTGAGTGAAATCCTTCAGGCTATGGCTTTAGGCATTCTCAGTGCTGGAGCTGGGAAAGCGGGCATGCTCGTCATCATTGAAATACAGCAGATCATAAGATTGTGATTTTTGTTGCCGCTTCTGCAGTATCTGCTGAATTCCCTTCAACACACAGCTCTGCTCGCTCGCCCGAGCACCTCCAATCTTTTTGCCCATCTGTGGCGCAGTCGCCTTCAGCGCTGATAGGCTATTACTGGTGACATGTAACCAATCAGATTACGCTGGGGGCGGGACACTGCGTGAGACCAAAGACCAAAGCCACAATAACGCATTTAAATTTGTTAGTTTTAATCCAAATCTGTTTTTTGTTTTTGTCTGATCCAAAAAATGATCCCATCCATGACTCACAACCGTTATATGATCCCAACTGTTAGCATTGTGATCCATTGCAGCCCTGGTCTCACTAAAACTCCATCCCCTGCAGCCACCAGCCTGGAGGCCTGTAACACTCAGAGTCTCATTAAAAAGATATAGTAGGTTCATGCCACAGGGGTTAGGGGAGCTCTCTCTCCACTTTAGGACTATAAACCTCCAGCTCTTCCCTGTGACCGCTCTGCCGGTGCTTGAAGGTAGCCTGGGGACAGTTGTGCCAGGCTTTGACTATGGTTACCTTCTAAAACACTGGCGAGGAGTTGTGTGGAAAGAACTACAGTAATTTGAAAGGAGGCAAAATGAAGCGAAAAGGAATAAATGCGTTTGTGATCAGCCTGGCCTCTGGTGGGTGCGAGCTGAGCTTAAAAGGAAGTGTTATTTGTCCAAAGGGTCTCAAACAGCCCTCTGAAGTAAAATGAAACCACACACAGTGAAACAGAGCGAAACACGCGCACCCGTGTCCTTGTATGTGCCGCGCTCTCATGCAAACGCAGCCATACTTCACTCACACTGATGAGCTTACAAAGTGGTAATTTGGGGGTTTCTATTCAAGCTGCTCATCATAACACCTGTGGGTTCATTATGCAAGCACTTTCCTCTGTAACTTCAGGCTTCAGTCACTTCTCATCCTGTCAGATATCCTGTGCAAAAGCTAGTGTTTATTTCTGCTGAGGATAAATCCACCGGTAATTATTCACATTTTCCTTCAGCAGCCTGTGGTACAAATGTACAGAAACTGTCTAACCTCCACTTTGGAGGTCAGAAAATAGTCTGCGTTTTTACCTGGAAGAAAGATCAATAATAAAAATGAAAACATGAGCATTTAAATGGACAAGATGTAAATCTGTTCGACTCCTATCCTTTTGTCCTATTAAGGTTGTTTTCATGTCAAACAACTGACCACGAAAGCTTTATGGAAGCGTTATATGCTCTACTGTGCCGAAGCCAAAAAAAGCACCTTATTGTTGTTCATCAGCATGTAGATGAGAGGTAAATGTATTCATCTCCTACAGAGAAGAAGCCTGATCTGTATTCATATCTTCATTTGCATATTTCCCAATGATCTCTCATCTTCTCCCTCTACCTCTCTCTCTCTGTTTGTTTTATCACAGAGGACTGACAGCGAATTTACTTTTTCCTCATTTTATCCTATTTAAAAAGTAATAAAGTTTGATATCCGGTGGGCATGGAGTTTCTTGGATAGAATACATGTTAATTAAAGTGGTTTGTAGCTCAGCAGTGAACACGGGGAGACGAGGGTGTCGCAGCTCTACCTTAGAATTTCAGTGTGCATGTGATATCTAAGTTCGATCAGGTGTCTGTCAAAGAGAAAATGTAACATTAAAGCCACATTAAAACTCAGGCATATTGATTTACACGCTGAGGTCTGATTTATGCATAATTAACGATATAATTATTTTATGTTCTCATTTTACATATTGGATTGGAGGAAAGGCTTTTCTTCTTAATGGACCTATTTACTTGCCACCTTTCTTTCAGTTCTACAACCGCCCTCCTCTTAGCTCCTTATCTCCATTATTATACCTTTAATAAATGTATGCCAGCATTTCATTTATAAGAAATGAATGCATTCAGGGGACACTACAACACTCCCACAGCTCTTTTTAACATATCCAAGGCTCTAGATTCACATCAAAGATTGCCACCGTGCCTGGCAACGGGAGCTCCACCACCACAGCAAATGTATCTGATTCTGATACTTTATTCAAGAGTCGCTCCTATACATATTCACCAATCTGGAGTCAATTGAGCCGCAAGCCTGCACAAGTGCAGAGATGTTCCCAGTCAACCAAATGGAGGAAATACAAGCAAGTGGAGACAAGCTGCTGAGAACACTCAAACAGTGAAATGCTTGACTGTTGCGTGAAATTTTATTCAGAAGAAGATAGAGAGTGTGTGTGTGTGTGTGTGTTACGTGTGTGCGGCTTTTCTTAAACTACTGGCCATGAAATATTTTCACTTTTTAGAGCCGTTAAAGTTTCAGTGATGAAATCGAAAGCTGCTTTTGTAATTTGTCCTTGGAGGCGTTTATCTACCGTAGACTCCTTCTTTGGAGGGACATTCATGTCCGTGTGCAGTACTCGGTACAGTGTTGTTTGGATGAATTGGCACGACGTATTCCAGAGGTGAATAAACTGTCACTTATGATCCTCTTTCTCAGGACTGATGAGACCGTTGGCGCACTGTAAATGAAAAGTCCCAGCCTTAAAAAGATCCACCGACTGCAGTTTGTTCCCATTTTGCACCCTCTACCTCGCACTCGTCGTAGTGTATATGCGCTCCACTTCCCAGCATAAATCAATATACTTTGAGCCAAATGTCAACATTGGTTAGCGAGAACGCAGCAGGCAGAGGAGACAAAAATACAGAGAAGGTGCATTGATTCATTATATAAGGTGTTTTGTGACATTATACAGTGTATCTCTGGTCAGAAGTGTAAGTTTCTGAAAGGGCATTCCAATTCATTTACGGGTACAGCTGGAAAAGTTTTGGGTATGTTGGTCTGTGCGGTTCATAGATCATACATCACATCCATCATTTCAGCCTGGCTGTTTTTAACTTACATGTCTCAGACTTAACAGATATTGGGCTCTGGCTTATTGATTGCTTCGTATTTAGCAGACTTCATTAGAGCAGGACTTACCAGCAGCAGTGCGTTTTGTTTGATCAGTCATTAGCAACTAATCATTAATGTGTCTGAACATTTCTCTTTTATCTTTTGGGCAGACTTATCTCGGGAGACGTTCAATAAGTTGAAGAATACGCTTGCTTTTTTGTGATCAAAACGTATTATCTCCCATCCTCGCGCGTCCACCGAGTGCGTTCCAGCAGTATAGATCTTGAGCAGGTTGAGATAGAGCGAGTCAATGAAAAGGTGTTGAGAATCAAAGATTATTTAGTTAGGAGTGGAAAAGACTGAGGCGCTTTGTGTCTCTTATCAGCAGAGGATGAAATCTTTTTCATATGCCATCAGATTTTCCAAATGGTACTTCCAAGCCAGACGGTTGATTTGTATCATAACCCTTTTCTTCCTCGCACACGGTGAATCGCAGATTGGTTGTGCGTGATTTCTGCTCCATATATGTCAAATGTTCCTCTGAATGAATCAGCGTGCATACGTATGAGGTGCGGCAGACAGGGAGAAAGATGTTGTGGATAATTAATAGGATCTCAGCTGTATTTGACATTGACACACAGTAATGCTGAGCATTAGAAATGGGATGTTTTACATCTGTAGAAGGATCATGCATGTATTATTGCATGTTGACTACATCTCCCCCACCTTAATTGGCTTATGTCTCAAAGTGACGGCATCTGGAGCGCTGTGTTGTAATAAATGTGTTCACAAATTGCTTCTTCTTTCTGATTTTTCTCGACAGCTATTTCTGTCTCCTGCTCTTTCTTCTGTTTCGTTCTTCTCTCCGAGCATTTTCCTTCCTCCTCTCCTGCAGCTCTTTCCCCACGCCTGCTTTCACAGCCCAGTCGGCAGGATAAAATGTTGGCGTTGTACATCTCTGCAAACCGCAGATACGTTAAATTTGTATGTATCGTATATATCATATTGGTGTTTCTGCAAGGGGTATTAAAGTGACGTAGATCAGATTACTGGTACATGTATGTGAACTGCAGTTTTACATCAGGAGGAGGAGGGGATGGTGGTAACGTGACAGTGAGGCAAGACAACTGCTAAGTAGCAGACCAAAGTCTTGTGTGTTTGTTGCATCAAAACACAGTATTTTTTTAACAAGACGCTGGACATTTTCCAGTCATACAAAAGAGGGTAATTTTAACAAGTAGTCAGGGAATGTTGAGCAGTGTTTGTCGCGACAAAAGTGGGTAATTTTAATGAGACGTCTGGATATTTTCTGGCCGTGTTTGTGACGACAAAGCTGGGTATTTTAAGTCAAAACTTGATCTTTTCCTAACCCCAATCAAGTGCTTTATGTGCCTAAACCTCGACCTTAACCACAGCGTTGTCGCAACACAAACAAGAAACAAAAAGTTTGAACGTAAAGAAATGTGGTTTGCAGAAAGCTGAAAACAAATATTGCAGAGATGCCCACATTTATTCCGCAGATTGGGTTGACTTTCATCATCCTTCTTCCTCCTATCTCCAAATATTTCGCAGATATTCACATCCCTCCTAGATCCCCATTTACTCTCTGTTTTCTTCATTACATCTTTTCTCCATTTTTAGGAAAGCACAGGCAGGCTAAGTGAGCAAAAGGTGTAACCAGAGCCTCTGTGATTGATAAATCCCTCCTTGCCAGTGACAGCAGGCTCCTCAGCCCCAATCACGGTACAAATTGGCCAAAATGCCTGCTGGTGTTTATGCACAGCCACAGTTAATAGGCTGCTCTCTGGTTTGATAAAAAAAAAACAAAAAAAACAGAAAGATTCAGAGGATATGAACCAGTAAAAACAGTGAAAACCTGAGCCAGTAATGCCAAAACTTTTTATTTGTCTAGTTACAAAAGTTGCATTCAGAGCCTCCAGTCAGAAATTGCTAACGAATGGCATGGTCGAATGTTGATAAGTGTGCAATCATAATGCAATATAAATGATGGGGCATCATTAATAAGGCCACAGCAACACAAAGAGCCCACGCGTTGCATAGTGAGTGAGCTTGAATCAGAACAATTGCTGTGCATCCATAAACTGGCATGTTAACAGAAAGCCCTCTGCTCTGCCACACAATGATAGGCTTTATGAGAAATTTAATAAGCCTCTATCCATGTATTGCCCACATGCCTTATCACTGCCAATAGAAAAATATCCATTTGGCCTCTGACATCTTCAGAATTATGAGCCCTCGCTGTTTATGAGCCCACCGCTATTCTTTACCCCACATCCTGCACTGACACCCATCCAACTCACACTGACTCATTGCATCTGTCTCTCTGAACCGCTTTTTTTCCCCTCCCCCCTCTCCTCCCTCACGCTGTAAGGGCCAAACATCAGCATCAGCCATTGAGCCAGTTAAGCCGAGGGCCTCAGTGCGGGGTGCCTCTGATCTGGATCTGCTTTGGAGAAGAGGTTAATAATAATATCTTTGAGAATACTCGCTAGCAGTAGGACCTGGCACGGCCTTCTCTGCTGGTCAGTGTTGTAGGGGGGCGCGGTTGGGGTGGGCTTGAGCACAGGCAGGGAAGCAGCTTTTGCGTACTTGTGTGCCAAGAGCTGATATTTAATTACCAGCCTGCCAAGATGGTGGGATCAGTTTGCGTGTTGTTCCATTTGTGATCATTGCCATCTCATGAGACTGCTGCCTTGTAGGAAGGGCCAAGAACGCTGGCAACCGAATACCACAGCAGGCACGAGTTACTGGTGTGCACATGTGTATGTAACCAACAGTTATTTAGTAGCAGTTATATAATTATGAATCATACCGGACTTAAGCTTTCAGTTCTGTTCCATTATTGGAGCACAGTCTTTATTTCCTTCCGATGTGTCACGACACATTTTGTCCCACAGTCCTCAGAAAGTAATGGAAATAGTTTCTGGGATTTTGTATACAGTTTCACAAGCTCCATGTCATTGTCACTTCATCAAATCAGGTCTCATTGTTTGCATGTGACGGCAGCAGGTTTGAGCTGTTGCCTTCAGGGCGGAGTCTCTTCGGATGAAAATATACACACTCACACACTCTCGCTCACTCTTCCCTCTGTCTCACTCAGCTCCTTTGCCTGTGCAGTGACGCACAGAGCAAATCGCCGAGAATAGAATGGATCACTTGCGTTCTCCCACAGTCCTTCCAGGATTAATGGACTCAATTGGGCAAAAACAATCATGTTATGTATTTAATGTTAGTTAGCACCTTTGTTTGGCACTAGTATTGAGTGCATGCGTGCATAGAACCATCAACTCACTGACTTCAGCCATTATAAGAACAATTTGATAAAGGGCTGAAAAACATGATACTGACAGACAGCAAGAGGCACAAAGTCATTTAGTGCTAATTGCACCTTCTACCTGAATCAATCTAAACTGAACTACAGGCTAAAGTGTTTCCTCAATGAATGTTACTCATCAAAAAAGTCAAAGAGTCAGAACTGACTAAACACAATATTTATCTGTCAGAAAATATCAGGTCTCTGTGAATGAAAGCTGAATTCTGAAACCGCACCTGTGCCTTTGTTTCCAATTGTATCATACAGAGGCAGCATCACGCTACATTCAGAGTCTCCTGCAGACTCATTAGCTCTGAAAACCAGTTTTAAACGTACGTCAGATTCTTTTGGGATGATTATTTTTGCCTGTCCACAGTTTGTCATTTAGCTGTTAAGGACACCTGATCTCTCCTCAGGTGTCACAAAAAGCCACAAACAAGCCTATTATTTTAGGCAGGAGCTTATAAATTTTGGAAACGCAGAAGGTCTGTAATGATGCACAAACTCCCTCAAATGTGACAAGATGAAAGAGCGCCGAGAAGAGTTGTTGGGTCACAAGGATCAGGAGGGTGAGCGGAAAGCAAGCTGGCATTGACATCATGGATCTCATTATACCGAGGGGAGTTTTTTTTTTTTCTTCCAATGACATTACTGACTCCCCAAAGTCAAAGTGAGAAATTCAATTAAAGTCATTTTAATTTAGCAATTAAATGGAGATGTAAGCAGATCTGGATGGAATTTGACAGTCGAGTGAAAGTTCAGAACAGGACCCAAAGCACGGCGTTCAGGACTCGCACATTCATACTCGACGGGATGCGGGTGGGGTTCGAGATGAAATGTGAAGGTGCTGGGGGATTTGTCCACATTAAGCGACATTTATCATGATCAAAGTGGAGTATCTGTCATTAGTGCACTGAGTTGAATCTGTCGAGCTTTCATTCAGTTTCCACTACATCTTATTTTTTGTATCTGAAATACGGTGCCTGTTAGCGGATGCGCAGTTCATTACACGGAAAGCCTTTAATTATGTCGTATAATTTAGAAAACGAACATAATTCCCTGTTTGATCAGCTACATATACTTGCCATTTCTTTCTTTTTTATGTAGGCAGAACCAAGAGTGTTGACCTATACACAGCGGCACACCTGCACTTCTCACTGAATGGTGAAATGTTTTTCATGCTGGACAAAAACATCTAAAAATCACAGTTTTTGGCATTGCTCCCCCTCTGTGAAAGGCTCTACAGAGGACCACGCCTGCTGTATGCTAGAAGCCATGGAACGTCTTCTAAAAGGGTATTTTAACACAAAATCACACAGTGTAGTGCTGAATTCTGCTGCTGCGCTGCTTTCTGTGAGTTTGAGCTCTGTCTGTGGCCACACCCCACGGAGTGATGTCACAGGGCTTATTTTACTTTTGACGTCACTGATTGGTTGAGACAGAAACACAACATGCTTAAAAGTTTCATGACTTAGAGAGCAGAGCATCAGCATTTTTCTTGATCTACTTCATTTTCACTTCACACGTGGTTAGCGTCATGCGCTATATTTCCTCACTGAGCATATTTCCCTTGGTGTTAAATAATAATGCATAAAATACATGTTTTCTCCCTCCAATATGATGGTGGTAGAAACAGTTGGAAACTAGTATTGGTATTGATTTCTGCCCCCAAAACACACCGGGATTGAACAGTGCTGCTCATTGATTCTGTCTGTTTTTTGTTTTAATATATATACGTACATTGGAATTTGTGTGTATTTCTGTGTGTGTGTGTGTGTGTGTGTGTGTGTGCGTGCGTGTGTGCGTGTGTGTGTGCGCGCGCACATCCAGATGTTTGTCTGTCTCCTGTATATGTGCCGTCTGCTGTCTTAGGCTGTTGCAGTTATTTCTCCTGCACAAACGTGAGTAGGCAGATCTGACGGGGCCGGACAGAGCTGGCAGCCAGCCCGTGTATCCTAGTTAAAGGGCAGCGTGTGCATAATGCTGGCGCGGCGGAGTATCAGGGCCTATAATCTCTTCTGGAGCAGTGTCATCATGGCGGGGTCAGAGTCCCCTCTACCCGGCACGGAGGGAGAAGGAGAGCGGAGTGGAGCTGACAGTCTGGACACCGTGGGCCATGCTCAGTGGAGCTGCAGGCCAGCTAGGCACAAGGACAAATGACATATTGCAGCACACATTAGCATTTTTAGTCTGGCCTAGCATTTAGTGTTAGAGTTGGGAAATGATGCAAATTCGCCATATGCATGTGATTGGTGCGGTAGAATTAGCATATTAGCTTTATGTGCATCAGGGTAGATTTTCTCAAAGGCCAGAGCACAGTGACACTTTTCAAAGTATCAAGACGAATCAGTGACTTTCTGCTCTCTGCAAAGTGTCAGGCAGGCCTATTGTGAATGTTAAACCATTGCACTGCTTAGGGTTGCATTGAATAGGCTAGTGTTACACAGCTTACTCTGGCAGCTTACTCTAGCACTTAGCTCAGCGCAACCAAGTGAGTGTTCTGGAAATAGAACTGCAACAACTGCAGATGTTCTAACAATGTCGAGAAACCGGCCCCCGGTTGCCATATTTGTGTTTTCTCCTCTTCAGATGATTGCCCCAATAAGCTGATGGTGCACTCCACCAGGCAGGGGGAAATGTACACAGAGGCAGGCTTCAACAGATGCTGCCTGCTCATGTACTCGGAAAAACTCCCCTTTTTGCAAGTCAACAATTTGAACCGTTGCTACTAGAGCTGCTTGTTTTTATTCTTACTCTTACTCGTCTCTCTCCTCCTTGAGAGAGCTTGCTTCTTAAAATATTCATCCCCTTTTTTTCCCCTCTTACTTCTCAACTAACTTTTTGTCAGGAGAACAATTTTTAGAGCCCTTTTCTCTGTCTTTACAGCTCCGTCTCTCTCTCTTTCTCCCTCTCTTCTGCGTGGACTGTTTTGTTTGCCCCTCCAGACTTCAGCTTTCTGTTGTTCTTATCTGGGTCAGTTTGCAACTGGAGTTTCTTCTCAGTTTTTTCTTTATTTATTTCCAACCCCCCACCCCACCCCAAAAGAAGGGGGTTACATCTATTATTAGCACTACACCAGTAACAGGGGTTGTCCTCCTTTCATTGTGCTATGTGACATGAATATTGCAAACAAGAGGACTTACTGTGTGGGAAATGAATTAGTGCTATTTTTCCACATGAAAAGGGCCTGTCACTCTCTGTTACACATGTGCACCTGATTTCCTCGTGCTCCTTTTCTCTCGCGCACTCGCTCTTTTCCCTTTTCTTCAACCTCAGCATTACAGAATGAATGATGAATGTTTTATTATATTATTTTCCCGTTCCCATAGTTGCCAGGAGGTATACGCAGGAGGCACTTCGACAGTGCCTTTGTGACATTCCCCCGGGGTTCCACAGAGGATTGAAGCATAGCCGAGAAGATTAACGCTTGCATGTTTTGCATTATTCCTCTAAACCCTGGAAGGTGAATGTGGAAGGTCACCATTGTATACTGTATAATATAAAGTACGCCTGCCATTGTCAAGGATTAAAGCCTGTCCAATGGAATTATAGTGGCTGCCATAGTGTCGCATACCATGTGATGTCTTAAACACAGAGACCATAGCCGTAAGGTTAGGTGACATCATAATATGCAACTCTGCAACTTTTTCATATATTAGGAAGTGATAAATGCTTGATTGCAGTGCAGAAAATTACATTTCAATCAAGAGAGTTGCAGATTATTAGCAGATTTTGAAGGTCAAACTTCAAGGTCAAACCATTTTAGATTCATTTCACTGTGTTTCACCTGCGCTGTCGTTGATCAAACTCCCATCCGACGCCTCAGCAGCGCTCCCACACCTGGGGTGACGCTGTCCGATTGATTGCGCTTATCTCTCTTTTTTTTTTCATTTCTCCAACACCTCCTCCCTTATTGCCTGATTGCTTCGCCTCACTTGATAGGTTCTCTGTACGTCAATATTTTAGTCAGAGATTAATTTCACCGCCAAATCTAGGCATTGGAAAGCTCTCAGCAATCAGATAGCATTTATAAAGCCATGCTTGACCCTGAACGTGGAGGATGAAGGGAGAGAGACAGAGAGGGCAGGAGAGTTAGGCGGGGGATGAGGGGGGACATTATTGAGTCTCACAGCTCATCACATTCACCTCAGACTTTTTCAAGCTAATGGGATCCTCATCCTCTGGTTTGACAGAATGACCCGCTCGTCCATGTTAACTCATTACAACCGCATTTCCAACCCGTCTGGCCCTAAAGTTCTTGTCGAGCCGATCCCCGTGCACCCTCCCCCAGCGGTCCCTATTCCACCTCTGTTTCTTACCTATAAACATAATGTTGACTTCTCTCGTTTTCAGGGAGCGTACGAACAACATCGCGTTAATCCTTTGCTAAGACTGCACGGTCAATCATATTAAGTCCTAATACTTTCAAGGTGACCCCGGGCGTGGATTCGCTGGGCATATGGTCCCGTTTTAAGCCTTGAAACAGCAACCTGCCGCAGATGAGAAAGAAAGGGGGGCTTTTATCTTCATTGCATTTTAATCAACGCAATTTATGAACTGAGAGCCAAAGATCATTGTGAAACCATTGTTCTTTCTCTTCCTCCCTCAGAGTGATTGTGAAAAAACGTGGCTCTACCGCCTGTGATTTTGCCCTTTGTACTTCTTTTGTTAATTGTTTTTCCCAATTTGAGTAGCGGTTTGATGAACTCAAAGATCACACACTGGGTTGGTTGACAAAAAACAGTAAGCAAACAAACAAGTGCACCCTTCCAGCCACCATCAGCCTCAATTAGTATGCTTTGAAATTGAGATTTTCCTCAATTAGGCCTTTATTTGTCAACCTGGAGCCGAATAAATGGAATTTCAAAAGAGACCTATTATGACAAGAGACTGCATATTCAAACAGGCTGGTAAAATATACCCCCATTACTGCACTTTGCCTCATTTATTATGGTTACAAAGGGTTGTTAGTGCACTTTACCCAACAAATATGCTGTATGGCACTGCTAAGAAATATTGATTGCGCAGGCACCTATACATCATCTAGTTTCATTATTGACAATTTTGTTCAAGGAGAATTGTCCATATTTGTGGAGTGTACGGCCCAGTGTGGGGTCTTTATCCCATCACGGTGTGGATGATTGAGGTGTTTTTGTGCACACGGCACAGCCGAAGCCGTAGGTGCTTCTATTGGCTGTGACTAAAGTGATGTGGTGTTTCAGAGGGCACTGTACTGTTTCTGTATTTATTGATTTCCGAACATGATTTATGCTCATTCTGCCTTATATAATCATTAGGATACAGTTGAACATTCACAGCCTGTCAGGTCTGTAAATTAGTTCTCCTAGCAGGAGACGGCAAGCCGCAGCGCAAGCTTGGTGTTATTCTGCTTTGACAATGGGCAAGTGTTAGTGTTGCTGGGCAAATTGTGCTCCAAGGGCACACTGTGTACGTTGCAATTCTTGCATTGCATTCATTGTCTACTTCTGCTAAGATGAACAGTGTTGGATTTCGGATGAGCTCAAACAGAGCTTGTAATCAGCCACTCAGCTGTTCACTAAAATTTGCATGTCATGGACATGCTCAACCAATCAGGAGAAGCACATTTAATATTAGGGGTGCTTCACCTGTATAAAAGCACTCCACAGATCAGTTAGAGGAAAAAAGGAAAAGTACTTCAGTAACCATCAGTTTCTACTGAAGAGAAAAATTACCTGTGTCTTTATTCTGCAGGCAGCACTGCAGTCGCACTGCGACATCTCCAACGACGTGAACAGATATGGACAGTGAATCAATACTCGGTTGAAAACATCAGAATGCTGTCCCACTTATAAATCAATCGATGGCCCACAAAAGGCCATCACAGAGCTTCCACTGTATGGCAATTCCCAGTCAACTTTTAGCGCGCTGGCTAATCAATCAGATCCCTGCAGATGGAGGCAGCGACCATTGAGATGATAGCATTTGTTGTCCCAACAAACCACATTAGAGGAATTGAGCTGAGAGGCTCAAAAATGCATTATTCCAACCTGTCGATGCACAGCTAGGCCAGAGGTTATGATTTCAAACCATCCACCTTCATTCAGGTCTGTCGCCGGCGTATTGATCTGTTTTCATGTGCTGCTCATGTGCTGTTAAACGTGAATACCTACCTATTTGTACCCTAGTCTACATTAAATGGTGTAATTTCCATCATGTCACCACTGATAATAGAGTGGGCCTGACATAGCTGGAAGAACAGTGACGTACACTTATAGCGAGGCTGTATTACAGAAACACATCACACGTTATGTTTAGTCTGAAGTATAATCCTGTTCGGCTGATTTTCCCAAACCCTTTTTCCCTGAATGTCATTCAAACTTTGCCCAACTTATTTACCTGATGAAATCAGGACTCACTGAGCAGAAAGCTCTCGACATTCTATTTCTACAAAATCAATGAAGATTAGGCAGAGGAGATAAGTAAAATTACAATTTGACTCCAGCGTAGTTGGGTAGGGGAAAGGAACCTCTCCACATTTAAACACTATATTTGTCAGTGAACTTTTGCCCCTTCCAGTTCAAAATCTCCAACAGTTATTGATATTGTGGGACTTTGTGATGCTTGTTGCAAAAAGGGATTCTTTTGGAAATGAATGACTGGCATCCATCAGAAGCTTAATGATTAGATTAACTAGGAAATTAAAAGGCACTGATTTAGTGTTGAATTCCATTAATTACTTTCTGCTGTGAGCTATGAGGACTGTCTCCAGAACTAATGCAGGGTGGATGCAGCATACATGCTTCATAGGGGACGATTAAGCCGACTACATCTGCACGTAGCCCTGTACTTCTTTGAAAATGGATCAGGAATGATTGCATTGGTGCACTGAAGTTCAGTCTCAGGGACTCTCAGGAGACCTTTCGATCATGTGCACGCTCACACACACACACACGCACACGCACACACACACACACACACACACACACACACACACACACACACACACACACACACACACACACACACTCACACAGACTAATAGAATAATCTACACCAGCTAGTAGATGACTGATTGGCCTTCCGATCTCCCCATCAGGCTTTAACAGCAGCACATAACTCAAAAATCTCATAGACATGGCCTAAATAGTGGATATGCACGGCCGTGATGCATTAGACAACCGTTAATGATTACTGACCCACAGTGATTTAGATCGCTCAAAGAGTGATGAGTCATCTCACTGTGGCATGATTGATTAACTGCTTGCATTTAGATCAGTACATTGTTTGGCACTTAGCATACGCACACCTTATGTTGATATATTTAAATGCTATGTAATCTGTTTAAGAAATGTGATGGAAGCAGGTCGCTGGCAGTCGAGTGAGGAATTATTTTTAAGTGCTTCGAGGATTCATCCACGTGTGTGCGATCAGATCCCAGTTGTCTGTGGGATGAGGCTGATGCTATTAGCTGTTTATTACAGATATTTCATAGTGTAGTTTTGTACTCCACTGTGTTATTTATGCTGGCAGAGTTTAGGCAAAATTGCCATCACTCAAGTGACTTGAATGAATCACACTGTGAGGCCAATAATGCCCCGTGGTCGCAGCAAACTATAGCAATGGAAAACAGAAAGCTTCAGAATCACACAGTTGGCAGGGAACCCACTACCACTATGACTGGGCCGCCGCCGCCGCTCCCCTCTCACTCTAAGATGGATGTGTTCATTTAATGTTAGCCTCCAGCACCACAAAGAGGATAAGCACCTGGGCTCTAAAAATACCTCCTTTTCAGATTATGTGAGGACGAGAAAATCAGATGAGTGAAATTACGCTCCAAATGGAGCCCCATTCATATTACACTGTGCTCCTTGCCAGCGATCCACTGTGTTCACAGTAACGCCTCGCTTGCTACTGAAATATTGATATTCATATGGAAATGCTACCCTTTATTAACATAATAACATAAACAAATTGGGGATTTGATTTGGGTCCAAGGAAATAGGCGATGGGGCACTTTTGGCAAGCTTACTAATCAACAGCTGTGCGTCTCTACGCAGCGTGATGTGCGCTTACACAGCTTCAGCCGGGAAGCTTTTCGAGCTGTTTTTGTCTATAAGAGAATGTGTGTGTGTGTGTGTGTGTGTGTGTGTGTGTGTGTGTGTGTGTGTGTGTGTGTGTGTGTGTGTGTGTGTGTGTGTGTGTTGGTGGTTTCTTGTGGGGGTGAGTGGATTGTGATTATATATCTATAAGCTTGTTGTCATAGTAACAGTGCCAGTCAGAGCTTACTCAATTTCTTTCTCTCATAGTCTAAGAAAAACAGCCCCTGGGAATCAAAAGCTAACAATTAGCTGAGCTGCGTCAGCTATTTAAGGCTTTTCAAAATTGCGTGTTAATGAAAATAGTATCACAGGGGGTAAAAAAAATGGCTGCCGTTCAAGACTTTCCTTTTTTCTGCAAGGGATTTGCAGTCATGCAGATAATCCCTCTCCAACGTTAGTTCGTTTACATCAAATATGTCCGTGTGTGTACACAAACGCATGTGTGGGTGATTGAGGTTCATACAGTAGTTTCATCGCAATTCAACAAGCGTACAAGTAGGTACTATTTTGCTCAATAACCCTCAATTCCACTCACTGCACTGGAGATGAGCTAGCTGTTAAAGGTCACACACTTAAAATAGATCCTACCTTGTATGGGCAAATAGCGGTACAAGGAAAAAAACGGTATAACGAGTCTAGTGTCACTCCTTCAAAAAGCATGCTTTTATCTTTTTATGGAGATATTATTCAGCAGCCATGTCCCCTCTCACCACTCTGTGCTTCTCTCCATGTAAGTGAGATGGAAAGAATGGGGATGTGGTCAGTCAGTCATGTCTAAGAAGACCTTGGAGGACCAGAGAGCTTTGCCGGTGAGACTTGACAGCATGAAGCTGATAGATTGGTACGCCCAGCAGACAAGCTCAGACAAAAAAAAAAAAAAAGAAAAAAGCAAGACACCATGACCACACCTGGGACATTAAATCACACTGGAATATCATTAGGTTGATTCCTCCTGGGGACGGGTGCTAATAGGTCCATTTCACACTAAAAAAACTGGGGGTACGAGTATATCACATCACGGTAAAATCCGAGGGAATTGCACGAGCGTGCCATGTGGATTCCTGCAAGAGGAAAAAATGTAATCCCACAGAAAATGCACCACATGTAGAGAGAGCAGCTGCATGTCTGTATATGGCAACGGCATGATAAATGTGCAGTCCCATTGAAATGGAATAAATTAAAATATAATAAAAATAATCCTTCATTTATCCCACAGTGGGGGAATTGCAGCGTTACAGCAGCAAAGGCAATAAGAGCAGAGCGGTGAGGTTGCAGACTGTGTCTCCGCACCAGGGCCAACGATGTTGGTCGTTAACAGTTAATCTGCTAGTTATTTTCTTGATTAACAGCTTAATCATGTGTTCTGTAGAATGACATTTTTGAAATGCATCCATATAATCTCTCAGAGCTCATAGACGAATTCACATTGCTTTGTCTGTCCAAAAGCTCAATAAAACTCAGTTTGTTGACATTTTTACGACAGAGAATCGCAGCAAAACGTGGAGATGCTAGAAACACACAATGTTGATAGAAAAATGACTATTAATTGATTTTCTGTCATTTGATTGATAGACTCATCAGCTGAGTGTGTATCCTAGTGCGATCAATCAGTGTTTCATGTCATGAAATACTTCCCCTAAAAATAACAGAAGAAGAAGAAGAAGACATACTTTATTAATCACCACACAACGTGCCCATGCCATGCTTCGGTTAACACAACAACAACACAACGTGCACATGCGTTGCTTTTTTGGTGAAATTGTTCCTCTGCATTTAACCCATCCTGGTAAGTCCTTCCTCCTCCGCAGACCAGGAGCGGTGGGCTGCCAGCCGACAGCGGCGCCCGGGGCACAGCACCTGAATTAGTCACCACTGGTCAGGTGGTGATCTTCTCGCATGTTTTTAGTGGGGTTTTTTGTGGAGGATGCCAGGTGAACACAGGGGGGGACATGCAGACTCCACACAGAAAGGCCCCTTTCCTCGAGGTAAAGTGGTGGATGGTGGAAGACACGTTCACAGCACCCCAGGCGGGAATCAAACCGGGGACCATCTAGCTGTGAGGCGACAGTGTTACCACTGTACCACTGTGGCTTTGTGTTTTCAAAAAGAGATCACTTCTCTGTTGCACATATGAAATGACACCAACAGCCCTGTACCAAAGCCACGCGGCAGCTTCCTCTGTGTCCCCATCACTCTTACATACGATCATTCGGCGGCCATCAAACAGGCAGCTACAGACGCAGTTCCATCTGCCTAACGTGAAGGACAAATCACAGGGGTGCATTTGATTCATGTGCCCTCTGGTGAGAGAAGCCCCCCGCCGTTCCACCGTTTATCCTGAAATCTTTTCTGTGTCATGAGCTCTAGGCTACCGCTACGCCTTCTATACTCATCAGTGCCCGTGGCGTCTAATGGAAGGAAGAAAAGCGAGAGATCAGATTTGCTAATTAGGCTGATTTTAGCATGTTCGTTCTAATCCAAGCAAGCGGCGTGCTCCACGCTCCAACCAACAGCTAAATGACCTGTGCAGAGGTATTAATTGCAATCTCTTAGTTATACATCTTAATTAACCCCCACCTCACCATACAGCACCACCAAAATAGAGTCCCTTTCCTGATAAGATTGAATTTATAGCTGAAAGCGCCTCTTTTGTACTGTGAGTGAGCAAGTTTTCCAATTAACTGGGAAATGTTTTAGAGAGACATTGCATCAGAGGTAATAAATATAACAGCAGGGAAGGCTTTACACTATCAAGCAGGATTATAATGAATATGACTACACATGGGTAGAAAAAAACCTAATTTGACTAATACAATGATTTTACTCTTAATCCGTCTGATTACTTTCCAATAAAGCATAAAGTAGACTTCCTCTATCACAAAATGGACAACATAATTTGCATTCAGCGTCTTGTCTAAATGAAATAAAGGTGTGTTTGCTGAAAGAAGTTCTTCAGCACTGGTGCACGTTGTTATAAATGACTTCATATCTTGCTGTTGACTGCACATGATCCCATAATAGTCTTCTCCAGCACGCACCTTCAAACGGGCCCGAGCTGAAGAAGTATTACTCGAGTTAGGAGTTGGCATCGCAAGAGTCAGATCATATCGGATTTGGAAGGATAATCAAAGGGCCGAAGAGATTAAGCATTCACTAACCTAAACTAATTATTCCTGACACGGACAAGCGAGATGAGGCCTTAAGACTTGGGAGCAGAACAACAGAATTATGCTGTGCGATTGCAAAATAGATGTTTCCTCATGCAGCTGTGTGGACAGTTCAAGGCCCCTGTCAGAACAGAACGCGAGGACTGGTATTCAGGCTGACAATATGAGGTCCTCTTGACATTTCTGATGGATCTGTGTTGTTCCCTGAATGTTTAATCGCTCACTCTCAGTGTGGCACAAAGTAGATGGATTATGGTCTTGCATTTCATTGAAGCCTCTAAATATCAAAAGACTAATTCAGGTGCTGTGCTTGAAAACAATTAAATTTGAAAGAAAATGGCATTGTGGTGCTGAATGACAAACACCAAATGGGTGCTGAGTTATAATCCTGAAATGTATTACTTTATTACATTTAAAAATATTTGACATTCGAAACGGCAGATGAAGAAATTTGTTTGCAGAAGGTGTTGTAGCAAAGTAAGAGAGTAACATCCAAACAAAACCCAACAAATTATCACAAACTCTTCTACAAAAAAACACATTAGATTTATAGCGCTTGCGATAAGTTTAACTAACTGCTAACTCCAAATGTAAGCAGTCGTTTGAATTATCCGGACACCTCCCATCGGAGCAGCAGGGTTGTGTGCTTCGACCCATGTTGGCATGCATCACTCCTGCTTATGTGTCCTTGAGCAAGACGTTGAATCTCTGCCAGGGCAGCTTCTGTGCAGCTGAAGCCAGCCTCTAAAATCCCTGCTCATGGAGAAAGTGGAAAGAGACCTTCTCTGTGGAATCAATAAAGTATCGCTTTATTTTTATAAAAGTTGCCCCAGGCTTTTACTGTGGCAACTTGTTTTCACCGTCAGTCGTAATGCACTGTTTGCTTGGCCGCTCACATTTCTCTGCTATGTAACAGCTGTATGCACGTTAAACTCCCCCAGAGTGAATGCTTTAATAATTTCCTCTGTATTGATGTAGACCTTTTTGCTTAAAGAGTGTATAAACACACTTGTCAGCCAGCGTTTACCAGGTACATTTGTGAAAGAGGCCGAACATGAACTCTTTTTTTTTACCATTGTCAGCCGTACATAGGACCCTTAGAATACAGGATTCTGGGCATGAGGACTTTGGGAACGTAGGACCTTAAGAGAGCACACATATATGTCTGAGGAATATACAATAAATTGCCTAAATTGACCTCATTAATATAAGTGGTTATGTTTAATGGTGATTATGGCAGTACAGCCAGCAGCTCAAGTATCCCTGTTTGATTTTTGTAGAAGTCTTTTATTATTCAGCTCAGATTGGTCTCAATGCCAACCTGAAACTGGAATGGAAGGATTCGTGATTACTGTATTTTGGAGGGGAAAAAAAGAATAATTATGTTCTCTGAAGATTTGGGCTGGAAATAATGAGCATCCCTGTCTTACAAATGTGCTGCTTTTCCATGTGTGCGCCGGTGTCATGTGCACCAACATGTGGGTGTCTGCATGTGTGTATTCGTCCCCTACTTTTTTACCCATGTTTCAAAAGTGTGAGATTTTTCTCTGTGAGTCTTTGTATCAGTCTGTAACTGTAAAGTTTAATAAATTGACCTTCTCTTTCACACTTATTTCCTTTGTAGACTCAGGCTGTGTTCGCAGTCGTCATTCTACTCTGTAAGGAGGGGTACACATATGCACATGGTTGAGTGTGTTGAAGCGAGGACTCCTTGTCCCCTCAGCGGAGTGTCGCTCCTGCTTAGACCCTATTTGAGCTCAATCCAAAGCGAGCAGTGCTGGCCCACTCTGCAGCCTCTTTTCCTCTAGTAAATGGCTGGCTGAGTGGCGGTAATTGCCTACCACCCTGCCAGTACACGCTTGGAGCAGCCGCACAGAATGTAGCGCTGAGATTCAAACCATGGCTCCCGTTGGATTACACTAAGCAAGGTGGGGTGTCCCGATTGCCACCCCAGACCTCGCTCTCGCAATCTCAGGCTCAGTGTCCTAATACATGGAGACGCAGGGCCGCAGACATCGGGCAAGGTCATTTTCCAGTGAGATGCAGAGATGTTTCCTTATTTAAACAGAAAGGTCATTAGCAGGAGACACAAAGAAGCTCTGACAAATGAAGTCAAGCCCAGTTAATGTTCCATTCTTGGAAAGAGGAGGAGGTAGCTGAAAGAAAATGGAAAAAATAAATGGAAAATTGCCCTAACTGTATATCTCAGTTCCCTCATTAAGTGAGGAGCTTCTGAACCGGAGCAGGCATCTTGAGAATAAAGGAAATAAACAGAAGTACATAGTGTATATACACAGTATTTTTCTTTCATATGCCTCAAAATGCCAGCATATCCCAAACAGCCCTCAGGCAACAACTCATTTGATTCCCAACCAATATTGTAGTCTCAATATATGATGGTGTGATGCATCTTTCTTGCAATTCTAGCTCAGACATCTGTTTGTACAGATGACCAGATGGGGGGGGGGGGGGTACTCAAGAGGGTCTTGGCTATTGAGAAAAATGCTTGCGTGACTTCCCATCCCCACTAACGCTTTTGCTTTCTCAGTACATCTTGCCCTGGAGGACACAAGTGCATAACTGGCACATGCAACTATCCCACCTACAGTGTTACACTGTAACACACACACACACACACATACTCATGCTGTACATGCTTAAACACTCATGCACAGGCCCCAGGCTAAGCTCACATGTTAGCTGGTGGCACACGGTCACATGTGTGGCTCAAAGATGTGTGAAAGCACACGTGCGTATGTCACTGTTATATCTTAATTCATGCAAAAAATCTGAAGCTGTGTGTGCGTGCATGTGTGTGTGTGTGTGTGAATGAGTGACAGAGGGAAAGATGAGAATGTGTGTACAGGAGGAGGAATAACCTCTGCACCAAAACAAGGCATGCGTGATCCCGTTAAAGTGCAGATCTGCAGTATAGAAGTGGCTGCTAACCACATGTCGTAGTATATAAGAGAGCTGAGTGGAGATGCGTGTGTGTGTATGTGTGTGTCTGTAGTCTCAGGGGAGTACCCCACCACCACCAGCTCATCAAAGTAGCATATTAAAATGAGATGACTCAGACTGATGATGACGCTGTGAGACCCGCTGCGCCAGCAGTGTAGCAAAGGATAACATGTTTGTCTCATTCTTGTCTTCCTCTACTCTGCTCCCTTTCTTGGTCAAATGAGGAGAGGACGGAGGAGGAGAAGCTGGACTCACATACTTGTACACACACAGAAATGACAGGATAGTCTGACCATATACGACACAGACACGGCCTTTTGCTATTTTGAGAATCACATCTGTATGGTTGTCAAAACTGGTGTAAGGTCAGCAGTTTGTGAGAGGAGGGCGAATTGTGCCTTTATTATAGCTTCCATTGAAGATACAGTGACTGTATATTCTTGCCATGCTGAGAAGTGTACAGAAGGATTACTTTTAGTCACAGATGTAACCATGTACAACCAGTTTGTAAAAACCCGCTTGTTTATAGTCGTGCTGGGAGTTCAGTAATGAGATTCACGCCAGATTCATCCCTGGAGCCATTCCCCAGATCGATTGGGCCAACATGTTTAGCCTTGCTTAGCACAAAGAGTAGACATAGAGGTAAAGTGATAGCCCTCATTAAGTGAAGACATATGCTTCCAACAGTTTTGATAAAATTTTCTTTCACCCTGAGATGCTCTGTGCAGCCAGTGGTCCAATTTGGTCACAATGGCTCTAATGCATGTGGCAGCACAGTGTCTGAATATCTTAAATTTCTACATGTTACACACTGCATAAAGACTCCAAGTCGTCTGAGGGCGCCCTTGATGTTTCCAGTTTTGTGTTAAGCTAAGTTAAGCATGTCTAGAACCAATCTGTACTGAAAACACAGAACGAAATTGGTATCCTCTCATCTGCCCTCTGTTAAGAAAGCGGACAAGCCTATTTCCCGAAATGTCAGGTTTTCCTTTAATTGCTCATCACATGTGAGAATCTGCAAAACACAGAGAGTAATCCACAATTACATAACAGCAGCTGCACGGCAGATGTTGTGACCCACTTGTCAATTCATTTGAGTGTCACAGTAGTGATTGGTATGGATTTAGAGTGATTATTCAATATTTAATCAGATTTGCATATGTGATCACAGACAGGTGTGAAAGAGAAATGGTCTGCCAGCACTGAACTGAAGGTGCTTCATTTGTTAGCAGAAGCTGGATTGTGGCAGAATAGGGTTGTGGGTCACGGGTTTCTCCCAGAATGAGTCACTTTTGGAAAAGAGTTGTTACTGAATAACACTGTGCAAAAAGACGGCAAATTGTTTGACAGATGCTTTTGATAACTCCAGGAAACCTCTAACCATCACCATCCTGTCACACTGTTGTTTTCTCTTGTTAAATCTGCATGCCTCGTAGCATCATGGCTTGGCAGATTGCTAATCTTGCACAAAAGAAAGCTTTTGTGATACACGGTGAAAACTTGCTCTTTCAAAATGAAATTATACTTTCCTTGTGGTTTAGAAACATGATTGTCAGGGTATTGAGTGTGAAAGACAGATTTTACACATGGAATCCTTTACTTTATGGAGCTGACGTACCCATTGATTTGAATTTATTTATGGCTACAATTTGTTGGTAGTTTCAACTCATCCAGCTTCCTACAGTATAAGAGCTTCAAAAATCAACTTTGACAACTTCATCTTTGCCTGTTTTTCTGCATGACTTCTGACATTTGCCACCAGCATCAGGAGTCTCTAGCAAAGCTGTCACTGAAATAATCGTTAATGACCTTTAGTGCCTAAAAGGGTTTCCTAACCGTGGCCGGGGACCCAGGGTGATAGGCGCGGAGCACCGGAGTGAGTTTAGCCGTTCCACACTGATAGTGCTGAATATATATGCCCTTGACATGACAAAGAGAGGTGGAGGGCTGAAAGTGGTCACATTGCATTAGCGTCGAGCAGGCTTGACTGGCTGACAGGGCAGTCTGACTGGAGCCCAGTGGTGGTAAAGGCAGTGCCGAGGAGGTGAGGGGCAGAGGGTCCACCATCCTTGGGGCATTACGCAGGACACTCAGATGGGGTCAGTCAGCAAAAACAAGCAGCCACCCATCAATAATTAAATCAGTCACAGTCAATATATTTTGGCAGGAGCGCCTGAGCACTTTGATCACAACAGAGGACCCCACAACTGGCATCAAAGAGGTCTCTGTTTGACAGAGACAGAGCTAGCTGCTACCTGGACACAGCGATCTGTGCACCTGCTCTAAGAAACATGTGTGCATGTGTATACACGAGCAAGAAGCCCCTCTCCAGCTATCTGCGTTTTCTCATCAAAGTGATAGTGTGCACAGCGAGCAGTCCATTGCTCTTTATGGAGAGGATGGCTTTTCAGCAGAGTTGTGGCCCCTCTGTCAAATTAGATTAAGGGCTGCTTACTCATTATTGACAGGAGCCGCTTGCAGTAATGACCCATAGTGAGAGAGTCATTTACTTTGATGGTAAGAACACAGGCTACACTGGACATTTCCCACAGCACATCTCTTTAGGGGGAAAGAGCCCTTTGATGGCCATTAGATTTTTGTGAATTATTCCACATTGCAATGCTCGCTCTGCATCTGGCCAACTTTGATCTAAAAACCATCTGTCTGATGTGTTTTTTTCCCCACTCCCCTTCTTTGGCCCACCCTGAAGTCAGTTGACAAGGAGGTTTAGACTTCATAAAGGCCCTTCGGAGTGTGTGTAGGCATGCCATTTGTTTGAGTTGGAAAGATGACAGAAGTCACATTTAATTACAGGGTTCTTGTGTCAGCTGCGGAGATAAGGGGGTATGTTGTGAATGCATGATGCATACAGAGCGAGCATAGTCTGTTCTCTTCCATTATCAAAAAGATATCTGACCATTAGGCTGTACTGTGCAGCACAGTGTGAGCTTCCATGCTTCAGAATTCATTTCTATTCCCCACACTGGCTGTGCATTGTGTGCTATTCATGTGTATGTTTACATTTTACAGATTCTGTTTGCAATCTGTGCTGTGCATTTCACAGCACCCACCCTGTACTGTATGAACAGCTGGGTGCACAATCACACACTAAAGAGGGAGTCTGGTCATGTGTGCAGCACTATGTGATTAACACTTGCCAGGCTGCCATAGGAGGCAGCCTTTGATTAGCTATTACACATTTAGAGTGGACTTAAATCATATCAGTCCACTTTTCCGTTATCAGCCAAGTTAAACATGTGGAAAGTCATTTAAAGTCATTGTTAAACTACTATTCAAATCAGATCTGCAGAGAAAGTAGTGCAATATCCTCTCCTGGCAGCTGGGCAGAAGAATAAGTTGCTAATCAAGCTCCAGCATCCGAAACTGACAGTATGCTTTACTACCAGTGACAGAGACTGATCTGCTGTGTAGCCTTGGTACCCTGCGTCTCTGCAGCTGTAGATTCAAATGTGAGATTTTGAGATGTCCTCCCGGTAAGCCCATGGCCTGCCCAACCTGTCACGATGACTTCAACTCTAAGACTTGAGTCACGTGTCATCCCTCCTCATCTCGGTGCATATGTTACCACTGACCTTTATAGGGCATGCATGATGGTAACATTTCTCATGGCAGCATGGTAACATTTTGCATGATTTATGTGTGGTGCATTGATAAATCTACCTTCTATACTACCAGAATCTTTCCCCTAGGATTTTAAAATTGGGGACAGCACTATTTATGTCCCTTCCAGCAAAGCAATGTGTCAATGGCAGCTAATAGACGCTTTCAGGATTATGCAGTCTTCTGCTTTACTGAGTGCAGCTGGGTGTGGCCTGTGTGGTTACTGTAATCGCTGACCCACTAACATATATCATCATCAGAGTTTCAGGTGCTCATCTCATATTCAGTGACTTGCTCCTTCACATTTAGGAGCAAATGAAAACCTGTAAACAGTTTTCATATCACTAAGTGCAAACATGACAGCTGGCAGTGTTGCACTGAACTAGTTTGCTGTATGTAGAGGCGGAGACGGATCCTGCTGGAACAGAAGAAAACTACAGCTTTAGAACAAATGACCTCGCTCTGTTTTTCACCCCAAGCCTCTATAGCTGCTTCCGGCTCTACGTGCCCAGTTCAAAGCAATCTGGCAGGTGGAGTTAGAGAAGAGCACAATGTTGTCAAACAGAAATCAGATTTGCTCCACTCTCCATTAGCCTTAGCTCCTTCACTCTCCCCCCTGGAGATCACATTAAATGACATCTGCTATCATCAGGATAACCTGTGTCAGCTCCGTGACAAGACTGCAGATGCCGGGCCACAGATTGTGAGGGGATGAAGGAAAGAAAATAGAGATAAAGCAGATACAGTCCTCACACTTACATTAGAGCTTGTTAAATCCATCCCAGGATATAATTAACATATAAATCGATGCAGGTTCATAAAGCAGGAATGGTACAGTTGAGAGCAGCTCTGTACCTCTGGGATGACAGAAAAGAAGGATGCATTCAGAGTGGACAGCTGCAGCTCATATCAGCACGCTAATAACATACTGTAGGACATGGAAAATGTGATCAGAAATCATGCATGTTTCACAGGAGCAACTGTGGGAAATGTGGTGGGTTTCCACGGTCAGGCTTAGCCTGATAAGGGAGTCCAGTGAGTGACAGCAGACTGAGCGGTTGTCAAAAGTAGCGATGCATGACCCGGCTCTGGAGCGTCAGCCACAACCAAATAGCTCTCCTTATCTTCTGACAGTACCATTTGGAGAGCTCACACTCTTCTATCTGTCTCTCTTTCTCGCTCTTTCATTGCCGTTGCCCCTCCCCTTTCCTCTTGGCAGTGCAAACAGGCCACTTCTGTTGACTCGGTAATGAGAAGATGGGTCTCTGTCACACCGCTTCTTTAGCTTCCACTGCGTTTCAAGCAGCTCCTTTTTGTTGCCTTTTTGAACATCTGTTTCTGTCTTTCTCTGCCTCTGAAAGGACTTTTTGTTATCTCATGTCGCCTCTTTAACGTAAACAGCTCTCTTGGCCAAGCAGGTTTTTATCTTTGAAACATGTATGCATTGTGTTTCTGTTGAATCATCCAAGCTGCTAACCTCTTGAAGCGCTCTTTGAGCAGTTCTTGCAGACGCTCCCTAATTGTATTTATTGTGCAGTAAAGTATGCATGCTTTGTGGCTCTCCACTGGATGTAACACCACCTCCAGGCTTCTGTCCAAGATGCTCCCATTGAGTACTAATCATCTGGCAGAATGTGAATTCTGCTTTTCTGGAGGAAATCATTATAGAGCCTCGCAAAAAAAGCATCCTCCAAATAACCAAGGCCCAGATATTGTTGGACTGAGGCGTCTGCACAGGCGCCTGATTAAAAAAGAAACATAGGCATTAATTGGCCAGCTGATGTTAGGTTGTCAGCAGTAGCTGATGGCTCATTATGCTGCTTGAGCAGAATAAGAGGGTAAGAGACGAGCACACCCCCTCACACATTCCATTTTGGCCATCCTTAAACTGAGCGCACCCTATAATTTCAGCATCAACACATCACTCAAAGGGTCTGGGGTATTAGATAAATAAAATCTGTCATTCCCATGGATACTAGCAGGGCGGGAGATGTGACGGAGAGATGGGCATGATTTTGCATGTGTGTCTGTTTGTTTGTGGAGCAGGGATTCATGGGGACAGTTTGCTTGGCTAATGGGGTTGGCGGGCAGCACAGTGCTCTCTCAGGCGAACAGCTAATTAGCAGGAGCAGATGAGAACATGGTGAGTGTGTGTCCAGGATCCAAAGGCACACTGCTCAACCAACCAGGAACATGCTGCTTCCCCTCTGCCCAATCAGAGGCTCTGTGCTGATAACTCCCTTCCTTGTTTAGTGTCCATCCAGCCAATCGCTGACATCTTAACCTTTGACAGACGGTCCCACCTTTCCAGCGTAGCTTCCATTTACCATGGCAACGGCATGTGTCAAATGGCTACTTAGCCCCGAGGGAATCTCACAAAAACAGAATCCATCAAGTTCAGGGTCATTTAACGTTCACGTTCGCACTGCCGCTGCTGCAGATGAACAATTGGAGTACGAGAAGGACTGTCCTTGAGATGGAATTGAGATTTTTGTGCAATAAGAGAGGATGTAGGAGCACAAAGGCTGAACCTCTAACGCAGCACATGGACATGATGGACTTTTACATCTCAGATAAACAAGACCTTGTAGTTCCAGGCAGAAGCATTCTTCCAGTTTTCCAGTCGGCTCGTGCCTTTTAAACAAAATGCATTGCACTTAAACTGGCGACGGACACATTTTTTGCTTGTCGTTATGAAGTAAGTGTTGATCGCACAACGTGATGGCTGCAGAATAATGACACCATTGGCAAAAATCAACCTAAAATATGTTATCACTTTCATTTTTATAAAAACATAAAATAAATCAACCCAGTCTGCTTTTCTCAACACATACTGAAGAATTTCTATCTGCTTTTCCATTACATATGAAATGAGCGAATAAACTCGCACTTTTTCTCCTAATGTTTTCTTCTACTCCCCCGTTCACCTCCACGCCACCCCCTCAAACTATGTTATTACTCCATATAGAATTATGACCATTTCACTTCACGTCATCGGTGAATGTGCGTCTCTCATCCTCAGTTTCTGGTTGTTGCTGGACTCGACACCCGTTGGAAATGCTTCGGGGAGGGAAGGTTGGAAAGTTGTCTGTTTCCACTTTAATAAAACAAAGATTGAAGAATCCAAACTCTACCAAAATCGTTGAACCATAGGATTTCACTCAGCTGTGACCGCCCCTCACCAGACTCACTGCTTGAGGAAATACAGCTTTAAATCTCGTTTTTTAAATGAGACTTCTAATACTGGCACAGCACTGAGGTGGTGTGTCATGTCTCAGCATCTTTCAGACAGTGATTATAGTGATACAAGACTAAAGAGGTGGAATAAATCTCATATTTCTTGAGTAACCATGGCAATGACTGCTGTTTCTACAAAAGACTGAACAGTTTGTACAGACCAGTGTCTGCAGCAGACAAATCATCATTTCTTGGTAGAGGGGATGTGGAGGGTGCTGGTGCTGAATGGTGCAATTACAATGATTGTTATTGCTGTAATTGTTTAGATCTTTGGTAGATGAGGAAATGAAGAGTTGTTAATGACTAAATGAGGAGCATTTTTCCTAAAGCACGATGTATAGACTCAGAGAAAATGCATTGAAGTGTGTGGCTGCATCTGCAGAGACCCTGCCCTCTGCCCGGGTGTGAGGGTGGGACATGGGGAAAAGGTGCCAGATCGTAAGCAGCATCCAAAAGGAGCTGCTGAGGAGGGGAGGATGGGCCAGCTCTCAAAGTTGTGTTCACAAATCCCACTCATTCCGCCTTTAAATTAGTCACACACTCCGCTCTTTGTGGTGTTAATTTTGCCAAAATCTGTGACTAAATTTATTGGTCAGCAACCTTTTTTTTCCATGACTAAGGCGAGACGATGACGAGACAGCAGCACTGACAAGAGAAGACGAGACTAACATGTAGATTAAAATATAAAAAAAGAGGAGACGCATATTATAAGATGTTTGATATGGCAGGACTACCAGCAGCACACACCGAGCGCAGTCAGGACTCAGGGAGTGTGTGTGTGTGTGTGTGTGTGTGTGTGTGTGTGTGTGGATCTGGATGTATTCCTTAAATTGATACCATCACACCACTAGATCAAGCACTTTCTGCATTCTTAATTACCCAAACTTTGTGTTTTTCATCAGATAATGATTCAATAAAATCTTATGTGACATAATTTTGACTAACATGACAAAGAAAATACGGTTTTGGCTCAATGCGATTAGCTGAAATGTTTGATATGATCTAAAACTGACTAAAATGAGATTTTTAGTCAGTCAACCAACAAGGGCTTTTGACACGGGACCGGCGGTGAAAATTACTGCAGCAAGTTTTATTGTTCTTTTCTCTTTTGAATCACAGCAATCCTGTGACGGTGGCCACACTGACAGTTATGATATGGGTGAGGATCGCACACAAGACCTCGGCTTTAACAGCTCATTTATCATTCATCCGAGGTTGGCCCAAGCCAGCCAGAAAATATAGGGGAATGAGATTTCCTTGGCCTCCTGGCATGCTATCTCCCTGACTGCACAAGTCACAGTCAGCCTTGCAGTGTTAGCAACACCATTTTTATCCCCTTGCAGATATGAACACAGCTCATCACTACACCTTTTATTGAGGGGCTCGCCCGGGCATTGAGCTGGCGTCCTCCAGTTTTTGTGTATTTTTAGTCCTGCACACATGGAGCTCGCAGTGTAATCTGAAACAGGAATCTGACCATTTTCTAACCATTTTAAAGATATGGATGATGGAAAGCACAGTGCATGCTATGATTCACAGTGCCAGATGGGGGCCTACTGTTAAAAATAAGTTTAATGTTCTATCTTGTCTTGAAATAATGAAATAAATCCAGTCGCCAATTCAACTTCAACCATCCTCTGTACAGCACACCACACTGGCCCAGGATTAGAAATCCTATCATTACATTCTCCTGTGTCTGGCTCGGCTATTTTCTGTATCCCTCTCATCTTTCCTACCATCTCAGCAAAGAGAGCATAGTTGAGCATGTTCGACTACCCACTGTTTCTGAAAGTAGCTTTGATTTTGAACCAGATCTGAAAACCAAAAAAAAACCTTTGTCCGTCATGGCACCCTCGCATTGCCAAAACTTTAAGTTGATTAAGAAGTCTTGTGTGCAAAGAAGTCCCAGTTCAGATGGCAAATAGAAAAAAAAAAAAAATGGCGAGTGTCGGCCCACTCGAAGGTGACAGATACTTGAAAAGTTAAAAGGATGAGACAGCCTCATTTCAAGCCCGGTAAACAAAGCAGAGTACATGTCAGACATTCCCCAACAGGGCACGGCGACACTCAGGGGGCGCACAGAGCAGCAGTCAGTCTCACACACACACACACTCACACACACACACACACACACTGAATCATGCTGTCGTCACACAGCATAGATTCTGTACACTACATCTATATTTAACCGGCTGAGATCCTGATGTATATTTCAGCAGTGAGAGGTTCTTGATTGTAACTTTCGCAGCACAGCGGTCAAAGCAGTTCAACGATGTATCACGCAGCATGTCATCCAATCACGGAGCCGGGTTTTCACCCCCCCCTCCTGCTCACACACTATGGGGTGAAAATCAGAGCTGCTTCATCCACCCTGAAGACTGAGAGAGAGGGAGAGAGACACACATCTATTATACATGGTATATGTGGCTATGTGGAATGAACCGGCCGCAGCAAATTGGGCACATTTTGCTCTCCGACGCTAGCCAGTCTCCGAGGGGAGCCAATTACTACGTTTCTCCTTCAGAGCGGGGCCAAAATAACCGAAATTCCCCCGTCTTCCCCTGAGCGCGGACAGGGAGCAGTGGGGAAAATGTCCACTCTCTCGTTCCCCATTCGGTTAGCCCTACAGACACTCGCTGAAATCACACATCCCCTGCATTCATTACCTGCTAATGACTCTCCATCCCTCAGAGACCGCGTAGAGGGAGAAAAGTGAGGGGAAGAAATGGTTTAGAGCTAAAAGAAGTGGAGATGGAAGGAAGATGGGGAGGCCCATCATCACGGAAGATGGATGTGTCCCAGGAGCAGGCGATTTCCAGACTGGAACACTGAACATCGGAGACATGGAAATATCCGATACGGCTGGTTACTCCATGTCGTCTGGTGGCTGAGGAGCGACCGGAGAGCTTGGCACTGGAAACCGAACTGCCCACACACCTGCGCTGACCTTCACCTTGAGTGGGAAACACAGCGAGCAGGTGCTGGGCTTAATGCTTCGAATCAGAGGAGATTTTTATGTATAATTACAGAGAACATGCGCTGAATTTACCCACCAATTTCACCAATTTACCAACAACAGGCTGCTGCGATCTGGAGACAAATCCAACCATCAGTGGCTGCTTTTTGCTTTAGCTGGACACATGGCCTTTGCACCACACTTCCAGTGAACCATTTAAGCCTCTTTTCAGAAGAATGATCATACAAAGGGCTTCACTCTTTGGCTGCAGCAAACGGGACCCTTTGCACACTGTAAAACCTAAAGCTAGGCCGTGCTTGTACATAATGGTGTGGTTAATCCTAAGGCTGATCACACCAGTACAAACACTGTGCTGAAACAGAATAATTGAAACTTTGGCAGATGGATAATTAGGCCTCATGTGTGCCCGCTTATGACTGCGATTCTACTTTTCTACCGACTGGATATTAATTCTCAGTGTGTCCAGTCCTGTGACTTATTTCTCTAACCACAGTGGCGAACAGTGCTCATACTAATTATCCAGTCTCTCATCTTTATATTCCAAACAAAAGAGCATGCCGTGGGAATATGTGTACCTTCAGGCGTGCCTTACAGCTTGCATACATGGGCTTTAATGAGTTATCTTAGCTGATGTGTGATTTTGAATTATGGCACTGAGAGGGAGGGTACGGATAATGTCAAATAAAGTGGGAATTAATATGTTTTGTTTGAAGTTCTCAATCATTTTAGGTCATTAGAGGTGCCATCAGACCCCCAAAGAGTGCTGTAGAGAGAGTGGCTTCCTTTCTGCGTAGTGGATTTATTCTTCCATAAAGATTTACAAATCATGATCCAAATCATGCACTAATGTGGAAATGACAACAGCACACATTAAGTTATAAATTTTAAGTACATATGTGCCATCAGTAGGCTGTTACAGCTCTCAGCATGCGCTGGTACACAACAGCTTTGCATACCATCACCTTGTTGCTTCGGTGCCGTTAAGCTGAGCAGATGCTGTGTGTTTTTATTGATCTTGTATGTTGTGTTTGCTCACACTGTGCATTTTATATCAGCCCCTGCAAAGCCAGAACCTGCAACTTTTATGGCTGTTCACGCTGAATGTAAGCAAGGAAGCTTGGGTCGATTCTAACGATATGGCTAAGTTAATTCAAACGAAATGACTGCATCCTCAGAAAAGGTTGACAGAGCAGAGAGACGGGCAGCAGCACTTTGTGCAGTTTTTCACTTCAGAAAACTACTGATTCAGACATTATGGTGAGTCTGTTCTGCAGTGACCTTATACCACAGCAGCCTCAAGACTACAGTGTTAGCCACAACATGTGAAATATTACTCCAGTAATATTAAAGGAGCTCACTACAGTATATAACAAGTCTTTTGACAGCAGCTGTGGGGGATATTGGTCTGTGGAACGGCTCAAACTGCAAGACAGCCAAAACATGCCAGAAATCTATCAGATTCTCCGAGGCGCAGATCGCTGATCCTTCAGGCCGGTAATCACGCATCCTGACCCCTTTCAAACTGCACATCAAACAGCCGACCTGGCAGAAATCCAGCCCGATTCAACAATTAGTCAGGGGCGATCGATTCAGGACTACAATCAGGCCTGATCTGTACAGTGTCTGCCTGCATCTAGAGGACTTTACCAATAGCAAAGACAAAACCGTCCTTGTTTCTGTCCAGTTAAGGTTAAACATGTGTGTCGACAAAAGCTTATATATCAAAGCGAAGCATCAGGCTTGAGGCATGTTACATTGTTGAATGTTATATGACATTCATTTGATAGACACTTTTGCCCAAAGCAGCTTGCAGTAAGTCCATTCATACTGTGTAGGAGCAAGAGCTCCATATCTTCCAGAATTAGGCGTGCACCCCTTTTGAAGACATAGCTAAAAGCTTGTGCTTAATGGCTGAGATTTATAACATAATATATAATGTGTCTGCAAGGGCGAGCGTTGTGGAAGCATGTGCAGACTTTTAGCTCCATTTAGTTTTATGGCAGTGTAACTAGAGGCCTAGCTGAGGTAAATCTGAGGAAGGAAATACTCCAAATGAGTCCATTTGAAGGTGTCTCTGTATTTTAACATCACGATGGAGTCAGTGTTCAACGTGATTGATTTGAAAACCTTCTTGGAGGCTCTTGATCAGTAGTTTATACGGCTCTTTCTCAGATAACATACACAGTCGAGCAGAGCACTGCGTTGGGATTGGGATCCCGCGGGAAGCAACTCTAGCGGGAGCGGGCGGTTTTAAGGTTGCTGCAGGCAGTCAAAAAAAAAAAGATTTAGCTGGCTGTAACCAGAAGGATGGAGTCAACAAATGCAGTTGAAAAGAAGAACAAAGCAGGTCATTACAATACAAAAACGAAGCCAGCCATTTGGACAAATTTCTCATTTGTTCCTGACAAAGATGGAAAACAACTGGACTGCAAAAACGTTTGCCTACAGTGCAAATCAGGCACCTCTGGGTTTGTAGGCGTAGTTATTGTACTAATGTGAATGTGCACTAGAACACTACGTTCGTTATTACCAACAGGTATGAATCTGTGTATTGTTACTACACAGCGCAGAGCTCTGATACACAGCTCATTGTTTTTAATTAGCCCAAACTCTTCCCAGAGTTCAGTCTGATTGTACCAGTTCTACCAATAACCTCAGCTGCTGTGGGTCAACTCTCTACCCTGCAGCAAATTCTCTCATTTAAAACACTGAAACCAAACAATATTTTTCTTAAAAAGTGATGATAGATGGTAATGAATGAATAATGGTAATTTTCTCTTGATTGACTAATGGACTAATCGATGGATCATTTCAAACTTGTGGCTCGTGGGCTGATTTTGTTACCGGCTGGAGCATCTGCTCACTCACATATGCTAAGATGCAATTAGTGTTAAATGTGCTTACATATATACATGCACATTTCTCTGTCCTTACAAAGCAACGCAATTAGCGTACAGTTCCACCAGTGTCTGTCAGCACAAGATGAAACCATTGTTTTTCTCCGTTGTCTCTTTAGCAGTAAAATGAAAGGAATCCAGCGAGTATCCACTGTCGACAAATTAAAACACGGACTGCGTTGTGAACTAAAATCCAGCCAGCTGTGTTTTTCTACCGGAGCAGAAATGAAACGTGCAGATTTTAATCACTCTGCTCTCCACAAAAACTACGAGCCACTTGCTCACAATTATTGTTGAAGTCCAGCCCCCACAGAGGGCCGAATTATCGCCATGTTTTTTCTGTATCATCAAATGAGTGTGTTTAGCGAGCGAGATGGTCTTTTTCGGTGGCATTGACTCACACCCTGTTCCCTACAGCAGGGGATAAGGTGGGTGTTGACTACGACATGATGAAATGATTGTATCTTTTCTGTAAGAGGTCCGCAGGGTGACTCAGAGAGACATATGAGCATTTATTGTCTCACTGTCTGGCTACCTTTTTCCTTTGTGCTTCCTGCACACACACAGCCGGAGAAAGTGTGTGAGCATGCGCACAGCAGAGGCAGAGAAAGTGTATCTGTAAATCACCCTGTGGACGAACAGAAAAAGATTGTGTGTGTGTAAAACTGTGGCCATGTCCAGACTGGAGCGCTTGCCCCGGGCTTCTCTCTGTCCACTGTCATTCACAGAGCTCTAACCTCTGAGGACAGAGCCTCTTCTGCCACGACGCGCCCTTCACTACCAAAGCCTAAACTGATGAACTCTGACTGCTTTCTTTGTGAGCACTTTCTCTGAAATTACAAAGTCAGAGGACAACAGCACTCCTCACATTTTCACATTTCTTGGCCGCTTCTGTGAGACTGGTACATCTCCTCTTTCTGTTCATTGCATCACGATACGTCGGCTTTCTGAAGCCTTTCTCACACTGGTTTCGTAGAACTGTTAAAGTGATGGCTTTTTGTCATTCAGACGAAGGTCTTCGTCGCCTAAATGTCGGTTACAGCTTCATCCAGGCGGAGCAGGAGGTGACAGGAAGTGCAACAACGCCGTTTGACATATGACGCATGAGAGAGACTTTCAAACAAAACTTCTCACAGTGTGTCAGAGACGTCTGCACTATTAGTTACTTAATCAGTGGGTTGACTGATGGAAATGTAATCAGCCACAAAATTGATTGATCACTGATGTTATTTTTCTTACAAAAATCCAAAGTATTTTCTGATCCCAGCGCCTCAAATGGGAAGATTTGGGCAAGTTGTAAGTAAGAGTTTACGAGGACGCAGAGCATTATGGGAATTATCTGGGAAGATATTCTTCTTCTTCTTTGGGTTTTGTAGGGGAAACACCTGATCAGTCATGTGAGTTATGTTGGCTACGTCAGAACTTATTCAGCAGGTGTTTCCAGCGTGCATTTTTGTATCGTGGAATATTAGTTGGGAAATTTTGGTGGGAATTTTCCGCTGTTTTCTGATATTTTGCAGAATTAATAGACAGATCAGTTGAAAACAATCATTAGTTCCAGCCCTTGATGAGATGCACAGCGTTTTACTGGTTAGTCTGGATTTCATCCCTGCAGTTTACATAAAACAGCCTTGAAATAATCCCAGTATTTCCAGGTTTATTATTTTAGTTTTTTTTTTTGCGTGTGTGCGTGGATGATGGATGATAATGAAGTGACGCATTCATCACACCGGTCTAAAGAGGGTGAAAAGAAACATCCGTCTTTTACCTCGCTGCTCTTGCCGCGTTCATCTGACGGCATTCAGATCAGATTTGTGAGTCCAAACAATGGAAGTGCTGTTTTTCGAAATATCTGTGACTTGTGGTGTTTCTGCCTGTGTGCTGGCTGCATCTCTCACGTGGAATTAGGGTCAACACTTTTGGCCTTGCTAACATAATTTCAGACATTTTTTATATTATTCTCACACCGTCATGACACAGAGCTTTCATAAGGTTTGCAGTGTGCGTCACTCCGTGGTGCAGTTACATAAAGGTAATCTAACTTCCGTGACACCACTTTAACAGATAAAGCCGATATCTAATACTAAAGGCAGAGCACATCTTCTATTCCCTTTTCAGTCTCTCCATCAAAGGAGCTGCAGAGCGAAGTGCAGCAGCCAAGGTGAAACAGAGAGTGGACACAAAAGAGGAATATCTTGTGTTCCTGCCCCTACCTTGATTTTCAGTGAATCAAGCCATCTGTTTAAACAATGCGCAATTACCAGCATTTAAACAGCTAAACTTGTTAAAGTGATTAGCCAGTGTTTACCATAAGCAACATTTTGTACACAAGATAACGGCTCTCATTAGCATATGCTAATGCTTGATAATTAGCTATGCTCCGCTGGGTAATTCCTATTCAGCCCCAACCTACAGGCACTTTTTTTTTTTTTTTTTGTGAAGCAGATTAAAAACAGTAAAATAATGAATTAATTCAATCAATCATGTAAAGGCTAATATATTCGTAACAAATGGCAAGGGGACACTTTTAATGTCAGAAATCAAGAGGGAAAGAGCCAAGGATACTCCGAGGCATGAAAGACAGAGCGGCCGCCGAGGTAGATTTAATTGTTTTTCTCTGACAGTTTACAGTAACACAAACACCTTGTTTTCCGGATTGTGGGATGGCGGTTGTAATGCTTAGTGTTCAGCAGGGAACAGCAAGACAAGCGCTTCCTTCTCTGTAATCGCTTGCCCACACAAACCTGTTGACGGTGTTTTTACAATGGAAGAGAAACAAAATGGCTTTTGTGTGCTCTGGGAATTAAGGTAAACCTCATTTTGCCTCCAGGGAGACATGTCTTAGAAGTGGTGACGAGAGAGAGAGAGAGACGCTGATCTAATTTAAGTTTAATGTGTGTTTGCGCTCCCAATTTTCTCTCTTCTCAGACATTGGAAGGCATGATAAACTCCCAGACCGTTAGCTGTGAGGCAAGCAGACGGCACCTCTGCTCATCTCTCTTGTCCCATTACCTCAGACTGCGCAAATGTATTAGGACACCCAGCAATATATCCATTCCCATCAAAGCTGAGGCCAGATAGAGGGCAGGAAATATTTTACCCTCACAAACAAATGCCGACGCTGGGTGATGATCTGTGTGTGTGTGTGTGTGTGTGTGTGTGTGTGTGTGTGTGCGTGGCTGAGTTTTAGGGTGTCCTACTGAGACAGAGGGTATTGTGGCAGTTGTGTGTCATGAAGCAGTCAATGTAATGATTTATAAAGGAGATTATCTGCAGCTAGATTGGAAATTCAAATCATTTTTCTTGTCAGTTCACCACCTGGAGACAGTGTCTGCTCTGAAAGTGCCTGCATTTGTCGGAGCGACGCCCTGATCTCATTTCTCCAGTTTTGTTGTAGGGATAATATTACCGTAAGAGGGTTGAATTTTTAAAAGGCAGCTGCCCCTTTATTAAAGATTATTCCGTCTGTGGTTGTGAATCCAAAATGCTTCCATGCGTCACTTCTTGGAGGGTTTGGTCTCATGATTCATCTTCTCAGCACAGCTTGTAGTTTCCTCTTGTGTTAAAACAATGCTGTGGTTTAGCCTCTCCTGTTCCTGTTGAGGTACGTACGCTGTGACATCACTGTCAGGTAGTCACTTCTGACTCTTGACCCGTCAGAGCTGCTGGTCAGAGGTGTAAAAGACTAGAAACTTCCAACCAGAGAGAGTAGTATGCCTCCACCTTTATGCCTGGAGTTGAGGTGCTCTTTAAAGAAGAGAGAACAGCAATAACCTAATCTGCTGAGCACAACAGGACCAGCAATAGATCAGAGTGACACTACAGTTCAGGAACCCCTTTCCTGTGAAGCAACATCCACACAGACCTCCATTCATCTTTCAGAGGGATGAATAAGCAAATAAACCACTTCTTTAAAGTTCTCCTGCATTGATTAGACCCCTAAAAACTCTTCTCTTACACTCTCACATATTTTACATATTTTCCATGAAAACAAAACCCTTCATGTCTTAAAATGGCGTAGATACAACTCCATGCCTTTGCTTTCATTTATTATTGAGCTTTTGACAGAGAGGTTGCCAGTTCAACACCACTGAGGTGCTCTTGACCAAGGCCCTTAACCCCAGCTGAGCTGCTCAGTGGCCAGCAGATGACTGTGACCGTGCTAAAGTGATCAGGGCTTTCCTGCAAAGAGCGGCTTCCCTTAAGTGACTTAAGTTAAGGGACTATGAATATGTAAATAGCCTCCACCTTTGGCTGGAGCACGTTGTATGCTATGATAGCATGATATGGAGAACTCCAGCCGGCAGAGTTCTGATCTGTTCTTCACATGTGAAACCCAGCAGGGTCTTTCGATGTTTATTCATGTTTCCGACAGACGGTCAAGAAAAAGGACAAACATGGTTGTCATGGCAATGGATGTGCCTGAAAAAGCGCCGCACACGCACACACACACACACACACACACACACACACACACACACACACACACACAAAACGCTTTTATTTCTCAAAAACCTCCTCTGGGAGCTGCCTTTTTCTTTACTGTTTCACGGCACTTAACCTGGTTATTATACGCATTGATAGATTATTCTCTCATTACTCATTTAGGTTATTTCATTGACATCGATGTGAGGCCGTTTTGAACACCACCTCTCACTTCAACAGAACGCACGGAGAAGTACTTCTCAGAGTATCTGTCTGTCACGCACGAGTTTCTGTTTCCTTATCACGTTAGCAAGAGACTATGAAACTCAGAGCCCGAGGGCGCAAATTAGCCAGTGGACTGTTTTCTTGGACATGCGTTTTACTCATTAACTTGACATCAAACCGTCAGGTTTAATATTCACTTTCACTTATCTGAGGTCTCTTGTGTCCCCAGATGAAACCCTGTGTGTGTGTGTGTGTGTGTGTGTATGTGTGTGTGTGTGTGTGTGTGTGTGTGTGTGTGTGTGTGTGTGTGTGTGTGTGTGTGTGATGGATATAATTGAGCAGAAGAACAGAGGAATGCAGCAGACCTGCTCTGTGGGCGGAGGTTGCTTTGGAGAATCACCTGGTGTTCCCAGGGAAACAGACAAGCTGGTAGAATGGCTATTTATGTAAATTGGTACCAGCCATGGGTGGGGTGTGCATGTCAACGCACACACCTGACAACAGAGCCTGTTGCTATGGTGACCGAGAATTAAAAGTGGATCGTGAAGAGGGCTGTTGCAGCCACACGGGAAGAAGAAAAAAAAAAAACTGTGACCAGCTGTGGTTGGTTGAGAAAATGAGAAAGGAGAGACATTTTGGACCGTTTCTTATTCTGAACTGATGCGTTTTGGTTGAAAAGTATCAAGGAAATGAGCAAATGAACATTTTAATGCACACCCACAGACGGTGCCTGGTACCTGGGTCTCAATCTGTCTGTGATGAGAGCCTCCGGTGCGCCATCATGCATTCTGACAGCGTAGCCGGTCGCATTAGCAGACGGAGAAATTACAAGGAAGCCACCATGACAGGATAAATACAATAAATCTAATATGCTTTTTGTCAAATTCATGGCTGGCTAATGAGTTCTGGAGGCTTCAACAGTAAACAGCAACTTCTTATTTCAACCAAATGGAATGGTATGTCCTCAAATTACTGCCAAGGCTCGGTGAGTGATGACACAGATGGGAAACCGTAAAGAAAGTTGCAGGTTTGTTCCAAGTCGCGTTAAGTCTGGAGATTAGAACATGGCCATATGGGTGTCTGCTGCTGAGATAGTGATGGAGGATTTCTTCAAGTTTTAAAAGATCAGAAAACAAACTGGAAAAAAAAAAAAAAAAAATTGAAGCTACAAGTCTGCTGCGTTCAGGTCACACTTCTTCTTGGAGTATCGCAGAAGAACAGTGTGAATCAGAGCGTTTCTGCTGACAAGTGTTGTGTAGAAGCCGTTATGTAATCGTACCGTGTCGACGCGCTACATTTCAACATGCAGACTTCCAACTAACAGGCTCACTTCGAGGCCTGTGATGTCCCCAGCTGCCACCTGCCGCGCCAAGCGCCATCTCCAGGGTTGCAGGGCTTTAGCGTGGCATGAAGCTGGCACGGCACAAGAACTCGCACACAGCCCTCAAGGGGGAGAGATGGGTGTTTTTCTTCTTTTGTTTGGAGGGGGCTGGGTGTGTTCCCGGGCAGCGGGCACCCCCAGAGCAGTAGGATGCACAACAGAAAACTTGCAAACCACAGCAGGCACCAAGGAGGACCAGCATGCCACTTGATAATGCTCTGTCCCTTGGGTGGCCTACGGGATTAGGCAAGTACATGCAAGCTTGTGGCACTCTGTGAAGGGATGTGCAGAAACAAGTGTTGGCTGCGTGCTTTAATGCTCATGTGTGGGGAGGTACCAGAAAGTGAGCGTGTGGTGGACTGAAGAGACGGGAGGCATGCATGTATGTACATATGGTACAGTACATGTCCATGGATGAGTGCGCAAGCTGGAGGGCAAGCAGAGAGGGTGTCGGCGTCCTTGTGCCGCGGCGTCACTGAGCGATATGCATGTGTGTCATGTTCGTGTGTGTGTGTGTGTGTGTGTGTGTGTGTGTGTGTGTGTGTGTGTGTGTGTGTGTGTGTGTGTGTGTGTGTGTGTGTGTGTGTGTGTGCGCGCGCGCCTCCTGTACTTGGCTTGTGCACGCTTGGCTTGCCAGTGTACCGGAAGTACCGCGAGGCTCGGGGACGGAGGCGGGCGGCGTGCTCTGGCGGCGAGGCTCGCACCCTCTGGTGTGTGCTGTCACTTCAGTGGAGGGGTTTCTCCAACAAGGTGCAAAAGGAGAAGACAGCAGAGGAGAGCGGGCGCCGTTTTCACTCCGTGTGTGTATCCGTGTGTGTGCGTGTGTTGTAGATGGCCTCCTTTGTGCTTCAATCACGTCTCCCCCTCCTTTCACATGTGTGTTTTAGTATTCAACGCAGAGCGCTTACAGCTCTCTAATCAAAGGTTAATTTGTGTTCTCAAGCCTGAATGTCTGTACAGGTGCTGAAGGTATATTGTTTTAAATTATACATGAGGCAGATAATTACATCTGCCTCATGAGATGTCATGAAAACCTTTCTAATCAGATGTGCTGCATATGGACCACTAATACGCTGCGAGACACCTTTCAATACAGCAGCACCGAACAAAGAACGCACTTCGCTCTTAATTGCTTTAAGTGAAAGCTGAGTTTACATATTAGTACATTTAAAGTCCCCTGTAATAAATTGTGTGGGCGGCCACATGAATTCATGAATTGTTTCACAGCGAGAGCAGTTTTGGATTATTATATGAGAGATTTTTATATGTGCATGAGGTAATGCAGTAGTACTTTTAAAAGGGAACGTCACATACTTCCATGCACTCATCAAGACTTCAGCATCTGAATTAAGATCTGACTACAATGTGGTTTGTAAAACTTGAAATGAATAATAATTAAGGACACTTTCTCTCCTAAAACATGAGTGTTTTTTTGTTTTTGTTTTTTATCCGTAAAGTAAAGAAAGAAAAGTTTTCAAGGCCTTTAAATCTGTATGTTGAATTTCTTACCGAAGTTTTACTTTAGCTTTCGTTGAAATGATGATTTGAAAGGTAAATGTGTGATTTTATGTGTTTTAAAAGCCATAATGGCAGAAATTCAGAGGAATAAAAGTCCTTTTTAGCAAGAAACTTTAAAAATTGGATTTGTTTCCTTGACCCTGCCACAAAACGCTGTGACAGTGGGTGATCTGAGTCTGCCTGTCTTTGTGTTCCACTGTTTGTCATCATGGCCAATTGTTGTGTTTGTGAAGGCTGCACAATTTCTGGTATTTCAGATGTGAGTCAACAAGTTTTATAATGCCTTTGCGCTGGCGACGTCCATGGCCGTGTCTCAGGAGCGCCATGAGCGACTCCAAATTTGGCAGAAACGTTCCACCAACATTATGAAGTAGCAGATCTTTTGAGGACACGTCTGTCAGTTCAATGGTATCTTTTTAAAAAGTTCCCTCCAGTAGACAGTGGATCCTCATATTAAAAGTATTTGTTGCAGCATAAATTCCATGGAGACCTTTTTTTTTTTTTTTGGTCCAGACATGAATTATCTACTAAACCAGACAGGACACAAAGACAAAGAAACATTCTTGTTTTCCTTACACGCAGTATGTGAAATGAACATAGTGAAAATGTTAAAAACAAATACCACAGTTGCTTCTTTTTGAGTGCAGATACAGCACAGCGTGAGCCACGTTCAAAGAGAAGTGCTGCTGCTGCTGCTGCTGCTGGAGCACCACAGGGAAATCACATGTCCAGACAAAGATGACCTGACGTACAGGTCCATACTCTGCACACACACACACACACACACACACCTGTAAACACACAGAGGAGTACAGCAGAGGTGTCGGGGAGATGCAATCTGACAATTATTATCAGGATTATTATTGCTTATCAGGGCCTCAGAGGAATCTTTGCCCCACTGGATACCTGATTAATCTGTGAGCAAATTATCGCTCTGCATCTTTTTAAATTGCTGCGCAGTGTCCCTGATAGCATACCAAACCTGGAGTAGGCCTATCATTCATATGAATAAGGCTTCCTCCACTTTTTTTTTTTTTTCAGAATGGCATTTTTCTCTCACCCACTGAAGACCTTCGGCGTATTCACATTAAAAGAACCCACACCTGTTTCACTCACTGCACTGACAGCTGATGGCACATAAGTGGATTACATAATGTCCCGCTGACCAATGCATTAGTGCCTGGTTGGTGCAGTGACAGACTACTGTACGTCCAAGTGGATCATTGCGTCTACGTGGCTCAACACTTAATTGCCTGGTGAAGACTCTGGAGTTCCCTTCTCTTTAAATTCAGGTCTAAATGATGCAGGCTGGGTGGGAATGACCATGGCAGCGCTGTTTTTTTTCTTCCTCCTCTGTCACTCACCAAGTCTTGGCAATACACTGTGTTCGCCAGTCAAATATGCACAATGTAGAACATCTTGTTCGCCCTGTAGTGCTGGGCACTCTTTATCTTGATAGCTTGCTCGTCAGATTTGAAATCTTCTTTGCTTGTTGTTTGAAGAGATAGCTCCTAATTTCAGCCGACAAATTTAGATGAGGAAGTAACACGAGTTGACAAGATAATGACAGAGGAGAGACGACAGGTAACGAGGCAAAGGGGGGTGCAAGGTAATGAGGAGAAATTCAAAGTTGACCAAAGATGAACTCTGTGTGAAGCAGGATGCAGTTTCGCTGACGTGCTTCCTAATTTAGCCTATTGTGACTGCACCCTTACACCGATGTGCTCATGCCAGCACGGTTTACTGCTGCAGCTCCCTCCAGCGCAGCAGCCTCCTCCTCCCTGCGTGCTGTATCTTTGGTAGTTTCGTTAACTTCGATTGTTCGTGTACTGTATGCTTTTACTGGCGGGGGATTAGTTCTTCCAACAGAATCTTTTCTGCTGCTCAGAGCTTCTCCAGCAGATCTAACTGTTCAACCATCTGCTGTAAATCGTCGATTCCTTGGCATGAGTGTCCCTGCCAGAGCAGTGTATTAGCATCTGAAAAGCCCTCAAACTGGACTTCAAGTTTCATCAAATAAACACCCACGCTGACACTCACACCAACGCAACAATTGTTTGATTCTGTGCTGCTGTTGATCTGAATATGGCCGTTGGTGGTGAGGAGGCATCCAGATGGGCCAGTTTAGCGACTCCACAAGTTCAAATGTCAGCATCACACAAGGCAGCTGTGACCCAACCCTCAGCTTTTTTACTGTTACTAGAAGAAAAAACAGAAGCATTGTTTTGGCAGATTCTTCTGGCTGCCTTTAAGTTTTGATAATTGGAGGTGAATATCCCAATCTTTGCTCTGCGATCACATTTGAATGTAACGCACAAAAGCTCAACGGCCTTAATTAAATTAGACTGCAGAACCAAATCTCTGTTTCTGCGTCCACTAACAATAACTCCATCACTATCTGGGACCTACAATGGAAGGGACCCGCCGTTGTAATAGCAGCTTACAGGAAAAAAGCACTCCGGGGTGTGGAAGTGTTAAGAAGCAGGATTACCCTGAAAACAGAAAAGGAATTATATGTAAATCTATATATTCTGGACAATGTCTACCTAATTAAACCTGAATTCGTGCTCTCTGGGGTGTCTTCCACAAACTGGTAATTCATCAAGTGAGTTGCTACTGTGCAGTATTTTTTAGGATTATTTCAAGGCTTAACCTGCTTCTTCACTCCCTCCTTTGTGTATTCAAAACTGTAAATTCACTTCATAATAGAACAATGAGCGAGTAGAGAAGAGTAGCCCGCAAGAAAAAGGGTGTCGTATTAATAAATCCATTTCTACGAGCAGCAGTTAAGACGGCTGTGGGTGTGAATTTATTTAAATATGATGAATGATAAGGCGTAAGATAAACTGCAGAGTTGTACGGCCGCATGGACGGTGCCGGCCCAGTGGGAACATTAATAGTGGACTCAGATCCCAGGGGCGAAGTCCAATACCACATGCTTTATTAACATCACCGGTGTGAGGGTGTTCACATATAATAGCCGGTATAGAAAAGTTCACAGATGGCTCGCTGGAATAACACTGATGAGATTGAAAAGGCAAACACCTCTCGCGAGTGTTATGGATTTGAATCCCATATGTGCATCATTTAAGCCAGTTTAATTAAAATATTTAATTGATAAAGATTAGCAGCGGCCACGAGAACCTGCATGTTTGAGGCATTAAGAACTGGTATTAGTGCTTTCAGGAAAATCATTTTTCCTAATTAATATGCAGAGTCATGCGACAAATTGCTCCAACATAACACATCATCACATTAATCATTTCTTGATTTGGGTCTTTGCTTGTACTGTCAGCCTGTGAAATTATGACGGTAGCTAATGTTAGCCCGGCATGCAAAGGGAGACTGAGAGACGTGAGCAGGATCAGTTTAGAGGACATCAGGCTTCAGCTGTCAGACATGACGATGGTTCGTCTGCATGTTCGTTCACTCAATCCTACTCGCTCGTTATTAACATACACGCAGCAGTCAGACAGAACGGACGGGACAGTCCGTGGCTCTGCAGAGTTCATGTTTTGTGTGTTTTTAGTGGGGAGGGTGAGGCGAGGGGGCAACAGTTGGTTGCAGTACGGTGCTATTAACCTGCACGTGGTTATTTTATGGATCCTGTGAATGTGAAATCAACTTCCCAGACCACAATTCCCAAACTGTCATCATGATGTGACAATCACGGCCAATGATGAAAGAAGCAAATGTGATTGGCCGTGATTGTCACGCCGTCTAAAACGCTCACCTGCAATGTATGATAATGTGTTTTTCTGATCTCACCTTTGTGCGCCCAGGGAGCCTGGCCACGAGATCATCAGAAGTGCATTTTGCATGCCCACGGCGCACAAGGCAGAGCGTGCTGGACTGCATTCTGCGTTACGCCACGGGGTTCAGGAAAGCAGAGCCTTAAATGTAAACGGCACTGAATTGCATTTCTTTACTCTACTCTGTAGCGCTGACTGGGTGGACGTCTGTCACAGCAGAGTTTACCGTTCCCCTTGAATGAAGCAGTGACCCCCCCCAGAAAACCTTGACCTCCTTCCAGACAATAGCTCAAAGACTTCAACCCGATTTCAGCCACATATTTCCATGTATAAACCACAGGGGGTTTGGTGATTCACGTGTCTGATGCCAAACAGCTTTGTTGACCCAGATGACAAATACATGGCAAGCTGAGGTTTTATGAGGCTCAGAAAGCCTGACAGATACGGTGCATGTGTCGCCCGGCGAAATGCTGCTTTGAGTCCCACTGCTTTCTAAATTGTCAGAATAGAGGAATTTATGAGATGGCGAATAGTGCAGAAGGTGCTTTAACAAAGAGCTTGCTGGGAAGTTTGCACATAACAGTTGGAGTCTGCAGTCGTTCTCTGTCGGTAAACTAACTTTAACTCAAACAGCGATTTAATCTAAAGACCCTGCGCTGTTTATGGATGCAGGAGAAGACAAACACATGAGAAAAACACGACGACGCACTTGAAGGTAGCTCAGTGCCGCGCTGAACTGCTTGTAATACACAAGGGAAGTGGTTAGGCTCTCCTCCGATTTGTACAGTTGTGTGTTATTGTTGTCTGCGGTGTAATATGATGATGTGCAGAGCAAGTCTAATGCTCTTGAAATTGCTCAGGGATGAAGCGGCTGGCATCCCCCATAAAAAAGCTTTTTCAGGGTAGATTTCATCCCTGATGGTGGAAAAGTTATGTTGATAAAAACATCGTGTAGTGCAAGTCAACAACATGGCACATTATGTTTTACTGCACTGTTTTAAAAAAACGCACAGACACACAATATGCCCCAAATATAGCAGCTGTACAGAAGCATACATTACACACACACTGGCTCCTATATAACCGCTCTACAGAAGCTCCTTTAAGAAATACCAGTTCTGAGGCTAATGGTTTCTATTCTTAACCTGTGTGGAGCGTGGAAAATTATGCAAACGTTTTTAAAGAAACCTTCATTAATCCATCATCCGTACCTTCTCTGTGTCAGAAATCGAGCAGGGTTTACTTTCCAAACGCTCTCACATCCGTCCTTTGAATGCTGACAACACAATCGACCTGCATACGACCTTGTGTTTCGCATGACGAGCTCATGCTAAGTTTGAGCTTCTCTTTTGTGCAAGATACGTAACAAAACCCAGTCACACTGAAGTAGATGGGACCACACCACAAAACCTTACCCTGGTCCAAGTTGAATAAAATGTTTTTTTAACAGTATGTCTAAACATTCTCCTAAAAAAGGTCTTCACCATATTTATATTAAGGCAATCTATATTTAGGCCATCTATATTTATATTAAGAGTATCAATATTTAGTATATTTGGGCCATTTACTTAGTATTTATCCTTTCGAACCTGTGTATTCTTTGATTTTGCCGTAAATTAACCACCGAGGCAAAATAAGCTTGCTGTCCGATACGAAGCTCCAGTCGTCTGCACATTCGGTTGCAGCTGGCTCGATCTGCATACACTTCTGTTCCATGTGGACTCTTGTTGGCCATTGTCGGTATGACATGGAGGAGTAGTTGGTTAAACTAGGCTAGCTAAAATCTTAGCTTTGATGGATGTTTAGATGTAGCTTCCCGTTGATATATGAGTACTAACTTAAACGTAGCAGCTGTATACATGAGCGGTACAATAAGTGGTCGCACCAGAAACAGGATTTGTTTGAATTTCAGCTTGTGATGCCAGTCAGTCATAATCTACTGAGTTATAAAAGCGGCTGAATGCCACAGACTGACTGCTGTGAAAAGTGGCCATTTTTAACTGGATGGGCAGCAAACGTCTGAGCTCCACTCAGAGTCATTTAAAGTCATTTTACTGTCACGCACAAATGATGTTTTATTTTTTTCATTATTCTTAAACTGCACAGTAAAACGTGCAAACGCTGACTCATTTTACAACACCATCTGTTCACACACGTTAAAAGTGTGACTTCTATGTAGCTACAACTGATAGAGTGAAAGGCCAGTGTGACACAGAGAGGGCAGGTTCACATCCCTCAGACCTGATTCATGCCACGAATCAACCCAAAAGAGATTTTTGATCAGCGTGTCGGGCTGGTTACCGTCCTGCAGTGCTCATTTTGGCACTATTTTAGATTTAGTTTTAGTAGTTAATCGACAAAAGTGTGTATTAGTTTGAATCACATTTAATCATTTGGTTGTTTTAGTCAACCAAACCTAAAGGCCTGTTACTTGCTTCTTCCAGACTCTGGTAGTTCACACCCACAGTGTCCATTTGCCTTGGTGGCATTACAGAAACACTCAGTAAATACATTTGACATTTACAAACCCTGCGCTGTTTAAACACAGTTGGCCACTCTGTCGTTCTCACATTATTTCCTGTGCTCTGCACAGCAGAGCAGGAGCTTTATTCTCTCACATGTTAACTGTCTGGTTGATCTTGAGACAGACAGCTAAAATGGACATTAATACAGTACAAACCTTTAGCAAAGTCCGTGTGTGCATTTAGATGGTTTACAGCTACATTAGTCCTGCACTACAGACGCCCTACAAACATCCCTTGACAATGTCGCTTTAGCTTAACTGTTAGCTTAATTTTGTATCCATCTTCCAGTTTTGACCCAGCTGCTTTGTTGCCGCCTCTCGTTTTCTGTTCAGTGAGATCACGGATACATTTGGCGATGTGCTACATCCATTACTGCATCCAAAGACCCCGTAACATTAGCTAGAGTGAGCTAAGCAGACGAAAAACTAGCTGTGTCCCAAATTCAGACTCCATGTGCTACTAATTGGAAGCAGATTTTGAGTCAGTCAGTCAGTGTTCATATAAAAGAAGCTTTGATTTTTGAGTGTGCTGTTGATGGCCACTATTCTCCCACAATGCAATGCACAAAGGAAACTAAGGAGCTGTCACTGGCAGTAGAAAAGTTGACATCCTATAATCATTTACTGTTAATATAAACCAGTGACATATGATGATTTCTTGTATCTAACAAAAGTTAGTATACAGTGTGTACAATCAGTATGTTGTATGGAAGTGGGACAGGAGCAGGTATGATTGTGCAGCATTGACAGTGTTCATTGATCAGATCAGCGGCGGTTGTCTTGCTTTAGACATCTGTCCTCATGCAGATTTATGATGGAGCACATAAACAGAACAACACTTTCTAGAACTGCAAGGTGCCTTCGTGCATCATATGTAACTCATGATGTCCACGTCTGTGATGTTTTACAAAGGGCCGGGCAAACAGGAGAAGCCTTTACGGACTAAAACCGTTCTGATCGGACCTGGGAGGAGCTGACTGCATGTGTGCTGGCCGGTGCGACGGAGGCTGGGATCCTGCCGGGGCTGAAACAGGTACGTTTTGGGCACAAGCTGCACCACTGGAGGACAGAGGGCAGGACGTGAGCGGGTGTTACTGAGAGATAAGGAACGACAAGGGAGCCATGCAGTATTTTTTGAGGGGGAAGGCATGAAATTAAGTAGCATGAACAATAAATTAACAATTCAGAAGAGCTGGTTGACATTATAAATGGAATAGAATTAACTTTGTCTGCCAAAACCACATATTATGCCACCTGATCGCAGCCCGTTAAAGCAGGAGTTAATCAGATATCAGCTTCTTTACACGCTTGTGAAGGATGCCAACGTTTAACGTTTGCTTACTTCATATCTAAAAGAAATACAGTGAAACCCAAAAGTGACTCAACCCAGAGAGGTTCAAGAGAGAAGAAAACAACAATTTGACAGTTGTGATCTGTGTGACCGGTGGTGCGTTCACTGATAGCACACAAGCTGTACACCCACCAACCACATCACTGAAATCTATCCTCGCCCTGCACCCTCCCTCTAATGTGTTTAAAAGCATTTTCTTTCTTCTCAGGTTTGTGAATTATTGAAATGGGTTTCATTTCCTCCTCAAACCCCCTCAGAGGGCAAACATGCCTCAGGTTCATGAAAAAAAGATATTTCCTCTCCCGTTTTTTTTTTTTCTTCATTTTTCTATCATTGATTTCTTTCTCCAGTCTTGTCGCTGCACCGCTAACACATGTAAACACAAGACAGATCACAGAACAACGCCATTTGCCTAATTGATGAAAGGACCTCGGTGATGGGTGCTTTTCTCTCACAAATCCTTCACAACAAGGCAACATTTCATGGTTTAATTGTTGTTGACACAGTTTTGATTTGGCTGCCGTCGATGCTGTGGAAGGCACCGAATAATCGACATTTCTAAGCAAACAATTTGCTGACAGCAGCTCTCTGTAATCTGCGTGTTACGTGTGCTGGGCGTTGTTTCAACTATGACAGCTTCACAAACAGAGAGGAGATGAAACCAGAAGGCTTAGCTCACAACTCAAACGGACAACCACTTTCTCATATCTCCCACCATCTCTTCCTTTTCCTTCCGTTGCTTTCTTTAGCAGCAATCTCGTCGGCTCGGAGGAGGCGCACAGGGAGAAACACGGGAGGAGGGAGACGATGGATAGTTTGTGACAAAATAAGAGACAAAGAAAGGACATGACAACACAACGACAAAGTCGTCTCACCCGGTCCATGAGTGAGCTGACAGGACAGACAGGATTCTTAATTGCCTTTAGAGCATATTTCTCATCCCAACCTGCGCTAATTGGACATGAACACCGGTGATAAATTGCTCAGGCCATCTTTGATTTGGTGGCTCCTGACTGCTGCGTGGCACCTGGAATTAAGACTGGCACCCGGCGGCGAGGGATGCTGTTTTGTTTTTTTTTAACCTGTCCGACTTTAAATTCCAAGCGTACATTTTGAAAGGTTTAAAGCCGAGGTCGGCAATGCTGGAGAAACCAGGAGGAGTAAGCTAGATTTCAGGAGGAAGTATACACCTAAAAAATCCCCTTCAGGCCTCCTTTCAAAGCCCCTCGTTAGGTATGAGGAACACCTAATGTTCTCATAAGGAACGTGTTAGCGCCCGCAGCCGTCAAGCTAGCATGTTAGTATTGGTAAATTCTCCACCATTCACTATAGCTTTAGCAATATGTCCGCCTCGCCTTGTGAAAGACATGCATACATATTGTATGTACAGGGTCCTGAACTTTGTGCCAGGCCCCTGAGAGCTCAGGCAGCGTGCAGAGGTAGAGCGGCAGGTAGCCCCACCTGCTTGCTTGAGTATTTGATTTATTGGTTTCTGTTGGGGTGTGAAGAGATATTCAATAAATATAACAAATAATGTGAGCTTTACAGCAGTCACGTATAATAATTTATGCCATTGCCTCTTACTGTGTGCCATCTATCCACCACAAAGAAAGCCTTAAAAAAAAAATAGGGTACTCCTGCCGTGTCTAATTGAAACACATGTCCTCGAGGTTGAAGCTGTTTATTAAAATCACAAGATGAATTTTAGAAGGTACAGTTTTATCTTACTCCCCCTCTTCCAGGGCAATTTGCAATAACAACCTCTGGTCACTCCTTCAGAGTATTTAATTTCAAGAGGAAGGCTCTCCTTTGTTGCCACTGCAGTCGTTTTTTTTCTGCTTCAGCGTACACATCTGCTCTGTGAATCACAGTCCTTTGGCTAAAAAGACGGCACCCAAAAGGGAGAAATTTCTGTTTTATTTTTCCTGTTAATGCTCCCTTTTATTGCATTAAGCAGCCAGAAAGCCATTAGCTATACATTTCTGTAGATGGAGAACTTGTCCTCATAAATCTATCAAATGGTCTCACTTTACTGGACTGTGCTGAACTGTACTTGCGCAAAGCAGTGAAGTCAAGTTTGAACAAATTCAAACTAACACATAATTCATTCAAACTAATCCAAACCTAAGACATATAGCGTACTGCACCTCCCCTCAGACGCCCGTCAGTTGGCTTTCAGTGTGTCTCATCATTAAATTCACTCTATATATTTTAGATTCGTCCCAACGTTTGTCCCTCATTTTGTCCTGAAACAATGCCAGTGGGTCACATAAGTCTTGCTGTCTTATTGTTGCTGAACCTTTCACAGGGTTCTGGCATGAAGGATGGGTGTGGGGAGTTAGCTTGGCGAGCTAGCAGGCGAGTCGTCGCGTTAGCTGCATTTTAGCCTTAACTCTGATTGTCATCTGTGATGTCAAACCCAAAACAGCTTTCTTTCCTCACACACACAAGTGCCCTGCGTGGTTATTAGTTTAGCTTACTGACGCATGCATTAGGTCAGGCTGGTTTTTAAGAGCGCCCTCTGTTGGCCTACAAGGCAAACTACTTGTTATAGCTTGTCGAGCTGCTAACACACTGTCTGCTTTGGCTGTGAGCTGCAGTTTCCAGTGGAAGTGTGTGTCTCTACTCGTCTGTCAATCACACACTGACACAGGCTCACCTCTTCCCCAGGTGAGGGAGAGGGACTTTCTCTCATATTTCCCCAAACTCCCCTTTTCTCTTTTTTAATTATAAAAACAGGAATGTCTTCTAAAAGGACTTTTCTGACTGAAAAGGGATGTGATTTCAGTTTAAATGAGGGACCGTCATGGCGGCCCTGTATGTCACCATTGTGCACCGGCACCTGATGATTGTCAATATCGTACATAACATGGTGATTTGTCACGTGTAGTTAAACTGTAAACACCGTCTGGAATTACTCAACGTGTGACAAATGTATTTCAAATGTTTAATTGCGAGGCAGTGAATCTGCTTTTCACTGATCTATTTTCAGACGCCTCACACGCCGAGCTGTCATTCAACTTACCTTTGAACCGATGGATGTCCACCGTGGTTTAAAACATCTGCGGTACGTCTCCAATTTAAAAGAAGCATCTGTCTCATTCATGTCAAAAATAACTGGAGTCACAGAATCTGTAGTTTTTTTTTTTTTTAAATAGTTTCTGTGCTGTTACACTCAGTGTAAATGAGGGAGTCCTTTTCATGAAGGTGACCCTGTTGATAGGATGAAGTGTTGACTGCAGTGTTGTTGCATTCTGTCTTGGCCGTGTCCTCTTTGGGATCACCCAAGCATAGTTTCATGAAGTAAGCTTTAAACAGTGATGATGTGAGGAGGCAGCGATGTGCTTTATGTCAGATTTGGCAAAGCATGCTCGCTCTGTGTTTAACAGTCATTTAATGTGGAATGGAGCATTCGTTTATACGGCAGCCGATATTAAATGTTTATGGGCTCTTCATTACAGCCCTGTTTTCTCAACCATACCACACTGAATCTGGCTGCGAAGGTTGTTGAAGACTACGAGCCAGAAAACAAATCAAAACTAGTGATACAGTAGATTTAAATGCATGCTGAACAAGTATGAAAAATGACCTTGCTATGACTTTACGGTAAAGTTACACAACCCCGCTGAAGTCATGCTATAGCACATCCTCATCAATTCTAAGATAATTCTGAGGAAGAAAGTACAGACAATAAAACACATGCTGGGTAACTCGTATACCTTAAAAGCAACCGTGTAGAGTTCACAAACCGTCAATGATTGTTTCTTTGCATATTCAAATAAACTTGAGACTAGAGAGCTTTGGCAAGTATTTGCATGTCGATACTCAGAAATCCCAAGACAAACCAGCAGACAGCCGAGTTCACACCACGTAAACAAGTCTTTTAAACATCACCTCCGGTTGATCCCATCTCACAGAGTCATGTTTTATTTTGTTTGCTGGCAGTGAGATCACACAAACACATTTCAGACATTCTTCAAAACAACCCCCTGAAATCAGCAGCTCATGTAAATTCAGCAGCTGCCCCTCTGCACAGCTTTAACCTTCTAAACTGGAAGTGAAAACAGCCCATTTCCCACTATTGTTGGGGAGCGGCAGATAAGTAGCACCGCCGCAAACTCGTGATAAAATTTGAAATGTTTCAGAGGTTAAATTGGTACAAACTGACGCAGGCTTCCAAACATTATCTGATCATTTTAAAATCATCCGAGCTTTTAGTCTGAGGCCTTCGTCAGAGTGTTTTGTTTTACAGGTTAAACAAAACCTTTTATCTGCGTAGAAGTGCTCTCCTACTTTAGCACAAACATCCCGAAATATGGACGCCACCCGGCCGATCCCTCTTCCAAGGCCTGTTTATTAATGAGGGGGAAAAAAAAAACAAAAAAACACTCTTCAATCGTTCTTTCTCGAAATAACCAAAACAGAATACTTTTAGTTTGCTTATTTTTATTCAGCATATTTTTAATAGAATGCAAAGGTCCATTATGTGGAAACATTTCAGAACACTTTCTGCTATGGCATACAGAGACAGAAAGAAGAGACTGCCCAAGACTGGATCATAACCATTATTAGAATGTAAACTTTACAGAAGGAGATAGAGATGATAAAATGCCACCTGATGGCATCAAGGTTTACTGGTCATAAAAGTGTGACATGAATAAACGACAAAACACTCCCCACAAAAACATCTGCAAATGTCATCATCACACAGATATACACTGAAGACAAAAATAAACCTTTTTTTGTTTGTTTTTTTTTGTCTGTGTGGCTCCACCTACAGTATTTCTCTAAAATAAATCCATTTACACTTTTCAACATATCCTCACATTTACATGTAATTTATTAGGGAAGCATTCGTTTGCAAAAAAAAAAAAGCATCTCCCCCAGAGTCCCTTCCTGTACAGAGGACAGCAGGGATTGGAGCAAATTAGAGAGCAAAGAACATGACTGGCTGGAACACATACGCAAGTAAGCATCATAAGTATTTTCAGTCACACAGGAAGTCTGCTGAAAAGGTAAAATGGCAAATAACACAGATTGGCAATAGTGCAGGCTGCTTGAGCTGGCAGTGGCCCATTAGGAAAAGAAAGGATGAATGGAAAGTGATTCACGCATGGTTATTTTTTTGTTTTAGCATTGCTAGCATGCTCTATTTGGAGCTACAGGGGCTAGCTGGAGGAAAAAAAAGGTATTAGAGGAGAGAAGTCAGGACTGGAGGGATGAAATGCCAGATAAAAAGGAAAAGTGAGTCAATGCTTGTCGTTTAGTTTTTTTGTATTTACTTTTTCTTCTGTCCAAAGCGCCACTCGCCGTCCAGGTTGGTCTTTGGAATGGTGTTGATTGGATGGTCGGTTTTGTGGTTTTCCATTTTTTCTTTCTTTCTTTTCTTAACGCCTGTAGCCAAACTCATCGGCGTCGTCCGCGCGGAAGTCTCCATAGCGCCAAATGTTGAGCTGATGGGAAGACAGAGACAGATTTCATTGGCTGCGATGAGACAAATAACCATAAAATCAAACGTTCCCGATTGCTCTGAATGGGACCTCAATAACCTCTCCAGCAAATTACATGTTCAGTGGTCAAGAGAAGAAGAGGAGAGAGTGGCGGGTGGACAGAAAGCCACCGTGCAATGTGGAGAGGGAGATCACTGCTCTTACAGCCCAGCGTGAAGGTGCCTGCAGCATCATCATTGTGCTTGCCCATTCAAGCTGGAGGCCAACAAAGCCTCAAATAAGCACCCAGTCTATTACTTCTCCCGTTCCATTACGTTCACATTCCCACATCGGCTCATAAAGCATCACATGCGTTTCCCAGCTAAATGTCGCCTTTATTACAACGCTGTTGGCAAAGTGTGTGTGAGGTTTGGACCAGGATCCAGTGTGGTATTGGTTATTTAAATGTAATAGAAATGGTGCAGTCACAGGGGTGTGTGTGTGTGTGTGTGTGTGTGTGTGTGTGTGTGTGTGTGTGTGTGTGTGTGTGTGGGATGTTTCTTTTTTGGCTCTCAGAAGCATGCGCGCTCAGCTGTTAATGCTGTGATTCATAGCTAATTAGCGAGTGTGCTAATTAGCACTAGTTATTAGGATGAATGAATGAATGAATGAAGCCATTTGTACGCATTGCCATTTCCCGTCTCTCACACTGCTGCCTTTTTTCTCCTCCTCCTCGACACCCTGACAACATAGCAGTAACTCCAATTGTGATTCGATTCCACCTCTGACTGGCTCATTGTCTGAGCGTGTACCGGGTGAACTGAAAGCGCAGAGGAGGGACGGCTTCATGGAGGATTTTGGGCCATCGTGCCTGACATTTACATGAGTGAAAACAAAAAATGATGTCAGCATCCGTGCAGGCTTAGCAGAGCTCTTGTAAAAGGCTGGATTTGCTGTCATAGCCTAAAGGTAAAAAAAAACAAAAAAAAAAAACAAGCAATCTGAACTTTGCCAAAAGGGCTCCTACAACCAAAACACCAATACATTAGTCCATGTTGTTACTGTGTGATTTCTGACTTCAGGTATCTGTGGCAGAGGATGAACAACCCTGATTCCAGAAAAGCTGGGACAGAATGAAGCAGAAGGCATTCATTTGCAAACTAAATGTGTTTACTGACGAGTGTCTGAGCCCATGTAGTATACATGGACTTACACTTCATCCAATCGTGTTGCTGCATCAAGTTCAGAATTTGCTTTACTGAAATCACTTAAGCTGATGTGGAAAATCATTAAATAAACTTTTTGTACTTTTTTTCTATTTAATACATGTCTGTTTTGTTTAGATTTTACACAGAATCTGGGTTTGTTGCACTTCATGTCGCATTGTTGCATTGATGGCAGCAGGTGGTGATCGACGTGTTAATTTAGACTAATGAAGGAGCGTGTCACCCACTGCAAAGCTGTGGGTCACTGATGTGTTTTAACTGCTTCTGGACAACAGTGGAGCTCTATGGAAGAGGGGAATAAGCTACTGTACATCAGGCTTTGACCACGCAGTCAATACTTGTTAGTGAGATCAATTCATTGTTGGCTTAGTTCTCTTCATGGAATTTGTTGACGATAAGAAACATATTGAGCAGCACCAGGCTTCTCCTTTAAACAGAGATGAATGAATGAATAAATGCTTAATGATTAGATTCGTTCATGTGCTTGGTTTTAAATTCCTGATACTCCTCTTCATTATTTCGCTGCCAGTTTCTGACTGGGCTCAGATAAAGTCATCTGCGCTGGACGCTGTTGTGTCATAGCTCTGTGACGTGACTCATCGTGAAAACGGGAGCCCTGTGTGTTATGTGCTGCCTTCCACTCATTCTCCATGGGTTCCCTCGTCTCTTCCTGTCCCCACTGTACACTTTTGCACACATCCCCACCCCCATTTTCACAGTATGGACCTGCACAGACTGTGGGCAGAAATCCATATGGGACAATGGTGACTGCCAAAGTAATGTGTCGCATCTTGACAGAGAGAGAGGAGCAAAGGGAAAAGACACTTTCTCCCTGGTAGTTGCTGTAGAAAAGTAATTAGTGTTGTAATGTATTCTTGTTTTGGCAATATTAGATTTCTCACTGAGAAGCAGACAAACCACAATTCTAAGGAGTAGGAGGCGAGAGAGAAGCTGATGAAAAGAGGGAGAGACAATGAGAGCAGACTGCTGGGTGTGGATGAGGTGACTTACCCTGGCACTCTTGGCGGATTCTTGACTGTTCAGGTACTCTGTCACCTAGGGCAGAAAGAGGAGCCATTAGCATATCACATCGCTGCGTCACACGTAGGATTTTAAAGGATTAAGGTGAATCAATGCATCCTTTCAACCTCCTCTGCCCCTGGAGACATTTCTTTTACCTGCTTACATGGAAATTCACAAGTCTTTTTTGCACAAAGTTCAGATTTTTTTCAGAAGGGCACTTGCTCACCCTCCCAGCAACGCTGGATTGGAAGGAACACAGTGTTCTCTGAAGATCAACAGGATCAAGATAACACACATGCACACAGCGCTTATGTCACTGCAGGGGGCGCGGAACGCACAAACATGTGAAGGAAGCATACGGAGCGCAGAGCGCCGCATTACGGCTCAGCGTTTGGGGGTCATGCTCCATCCGCCGTGCGCAGGGCATCACTTCGCGCTTCATGCTACAGCTCACACTGGCAAAGCCACTCGAGATGAGAGGCTCTCGTACCCCCTCGTGCCTGCTAGCCTCAGGCCAACACCTCGCTGGTGTGTAGCAGCAATTTATAATCAAGTGCATTCACAGGACGCCTTAAGGGAGCTACGAGCTAAAAGGGGGTGAGCCCCAAGTTCTACCTGTGTTTCGTGGAGAAAAATCAGAGCTCTGTTGTACTGGAGTAAACAGGTATGTTAGACAGTTTGTCAAGAGGAGAAGTGCAGTTATTCAAAGTTTTTCTGTTTGCCAGTGCTTTCATTTATTCAAGTTGGACTGTGGAGCCTCTGAAGGCCTTCCAAGGTCTGGGATAGGGCTGCAATCATTTTCATTATCGATCAATAAACTAATCATTTGGCATACGAAATGTCAGAAATCAAGGAAGAATGTGCCTCGCAATTTTTCCCACAGCTTCCACTAGCTAGTGTCTTTCCAGTCAACAGTGTACTACTTGTGTCACTGCTGCACAATGTTTGAGCATTGATTCAGCATTATTCTGCAATCGCCACTTTAGCCTCTGTTCAGCAACAGTTACACAGGCTTTAAGAAAATATGGACAAATGCATTAGAATGAGGTATGAAGGATGAGGTTTGTGCTGACGACATTTCAGCCATTTCACTCATTCTGTCTTTATCAGTCTGTCTGTAAGCAGATTATTAAAAATAACAATGGAACTAGAAAATGATGATGCATTTAAAGACTGATTAATATATTTAATAACGTACAATAATGCTCGTGTTCATTAGGTTGAGGTCATTATGGGCAGTAACGTGAACAGCAGCTCATGAAATGTGGTTTTAATTCAGTTGTTCTTTACAATCTTATTCAACCTATGCTGCCCCCCCACACACACCCGTACAAATGTGATACACAAAGACGTGGACGTCCTCTATGTGGGCACGGTGAGAGGATATGAAAGAGGTGGAGGAAGCCAACGTGCAGTGTTGAGCATATTGACTGCTTCTGCTAGAGCAGCCATTTAGCCTCATCGAATGAACCAGTGATGAGTCATAGGGCAGGAGGTCTGGGTGGGGGGGCAGAGAGAGTGAGAGAGGCAGTGTTTGGTTAGATGGGTGCAGTGCAAGTGGATGTATGAACCTTGGAAAACTCACGCAGGCAGACCCTCTGAGAGGAGCTGGAGCTGGAGTGGAAACAGAGTGATGGAGCTCCACACAGTGCCTTCACGCACAGTTCACCTCACCTCCACCATGTTTAACCCTGGCCACCCACACCACTCACACTCCGTCTGTGAATGGAGGAAGGAAGGAAGAGTTGCGCAGCAAATGCTTCCAACATGAGTACAGTTTGCAGGAATCAGATGAGAGGGGCAGACTTAAGGGGAAGTTTTAGCATGACGGCAAAAAAGAACAATTTTTTGACGCGCAAAGAAAGCAAATTCACTTGAAAGGGGATAGTGAAGAAGAGTCACTGCACTCTTGTAGTGGATTCAATTGTGCAGCATGTTTTGTGGCTTATTATAGCAGCAGATGAGCTGGCTTTCACACTCAGACGCACACACACAGCAGAACAAGGATGCCAGATGTTAAAACTGTCGAGTGTGGATGGGGCTCTGGAGTTTAATTGCTTAGCTAGCTCGTGCGCATAGGTTGATTTGATAGCTGCGCTGCACATGGCACCGGCAAGATAACAGACCTGCAGCTGGATGGTCCAGCCACTCTGTCTAAGGCCGTGCACGTGTGACTGTGTGGCTGGGGAAAGTGCAGCGGCTGCACAAGTCATCCATCAAAGCCAACTAAAGGAGAGATTTTTTTGGAAGGCGTGGGGACATGGCATCTTGGACCCATCAGACAGATGTCACCATATGGAGGACCCAGCCGACGATATTTCACGGACACAAAAGGCCAGTGATGCCATTAGGGCTTTGGAGGGGAGCTGTCAGTGCCCGTAGCAGTTTTAGCCGTCTTTGCTAGTGCAGCACTTGGAGAGCTAGGTGGAGGCTAAAGTGATGTGGGAGAGGGGCTTTCAAAGTGGCTCTGAACAGAAAAGAGAGGGAAAAAATGCGAGAAAAATGGCAAACCAGGAATATAAACCCAAGCTCAACTTTAAAAAGGAAATATAAAAACATATCCGGGCTTCACTTTTGCCAGACTCGACGCAGCTGAGAGCCTGCATCCAAATGCAAAGCATCCTGTGAAAGATGCCAAGTCAAGAGCACTACAGCACAATATGCACAGATGATACGCTGCCATATTGGAACTATCACGGTGAGCCTCTTTGTACTCTGGTCGGGAGGGTGCCTTTGCTGGCTCGCCCTCATCTTTCACTGTTCTGCTCACTTCAGCTCGGTGTAACACAACAGCCAATCAGTGTGCAGCTGAACACCGATGATGACTGCCTGCCTGGATTCTGAACAGCTCCACATATCCTGTCCCGGATCCTTCTTTCACAGTCTTTCTATTGGCTCCAGTGGGGAAGCATAATGGCTCATTTGCGACACAAACAGAAGCGAACCTCGTCTGGAGACGACTTTAAGTGGCAAAGGAGAGGAATGTTTCTCATCATGGGACACAAGTGCGAGGTTAGATACCAGGAGGGGGAGATGGAGGGGAGGTATGATGCATAATTGTCAGAAAAAGAAACGATGTTCCAGCAAAGCAAAGGAGGGAGGCCAACGAGGAAGATGCTTCAAGCTGATTGTGTGGAGGAGGAGAATATGAAACTGAACAAGAACCGGATACTGAATGAGGGGACGTGGAGAAGAAAAGCGGCGTGTTTGGAGGGGGTTTGGGTGGCAGAAGGCAGCGGGTGACAGTGTGCTTGTCTGGATGACCCTACAGAGCTCCCATATGCCAGACAGATGCCATGTTTGGTGAACAGTGGCCATGGACACTGGCAGAAGCAGAGAGTATGCTGCTCGGCTAAGGAGGGTGCTGCGTGTGTGGGAGTGTCCCTGACGTGTGTGATTAATTCTTAGCATCCATTTCAACTCTGCTCAGAGTGCAAACGTGCAGCAAAACTATCAGAAAGTTTAACTGATTACAGAAGTCAATTTATTCTAATTTCACGCCGATGGCTCACGTTCGAGTGAATTTATCACAGCATTCTGAGAAAATAACTCCATGCACATTCAGGAAAAAACAACAGAGAGTCGGTTTGAATGCGGGCAGGTAACTTTGGAGCGGCAGACTTGGTGGGAGACTTTGTGTACGTGTGATGCTTTTCATAAGATGAGCGACAGGTGGTGCGGGTCTGGTGTTTTGGCACTCGTCAGTGTGTCTGCCTGGCTGTGAATCTGTCTGCCTGAGAGCGCGAGAGTGAGACCGAGCATCTCCCCGCGCTGGCCCGGCACATGCCGTGCCCAGGTGGCGTTCTGGTGAGCGTGGTGTGAAAGTGATGGATCTGAGTGAGCGCTAACGTGGCGGCTTTCTGTCAGGTTGCGCGCGTCTGGTGCGTAGGTGAGCTGCCGCGAAAAAATGCTAAGTGAAACCAGATTTTGGACAGAGCGCATATGAAAAGCAAGTGACTAAGTTGCAGCGTCGGGTGTGCTCTCTTGGTCCTCCGGCGTCTTGATGGGATGTCAGGCGACGTAAGAAGCACTTGAGTGGAAAGGGAACAATGAGGCTTGTCCTCCACGCATGTTGAGCTTTTCTCATTAACAGCAATGACGATCAGACGCACAGCCTCGCAGACACGAGCAGTCACACTCCAACCGCAAATAAAGCCACTCACTCCCTTTTGTTTCTTTGTTTGTGCATTCTTGTTTTTTTTGTACCGCTCTCTCAATCCTCATTACATCTCGTTTCATTCTCCCTCCGCCTGACATCTCCGTCTCCTTTTGAAAACTCCGCACAAGACAGGTCGTCGTCAGAGCATTTGCCGGAACATAATGGCTTTTATGTCTGTAACTCACACTGTTTCAAGTTGAGTGTACTTGGCTGAGCTGTGGATTGTAGTCCTAAGAGATGACTCTCACTCAACATGCCAGTGCATGAATACTGCATGGCAGGCAGAGAGGAGGCCAGGCTTTCGGGAAAGTCTCTTCAGATTTTTCATAGTAAAAGTGGTTTGATGGGGAAAGGCTCGTCACATAAGCGCCACAGCTAACCAGGGAGAGAATCCTGGAAGGCTTGTTTTGTCTCTCTGTGACACACACAGACTACGACTTGAAGCATGTTCTGAGCCATCAATGATCTAAGAGAAATTTAAATGTCTTCTTTCTGCAGAACACAACGTTTGGATGCACGTGGACATCAATTTGAGCTCAAATCAATTGACGCCAGTCTGCGCCTTCGTTTTTTGTGGAAATGTGTGAAAAACGTGAAAAAGATGAACCTTCGCTGCACATCATGTGCACCAGTGTCATTGTCCTTTTCTGAGGTAAACTGGGATTACGCCATGTTGCACGCTGGTCCCCCCAGCGTGTCTGTCGGAGGAGATCAGGCGCTCTGGCAGGAACGTGGCGTGACAAGCCCACCAGCACGGGTTCATAGAGTTAAGGAGGAAACACACATGTAAAACATGTGCATGCACACACACATCAAATGCAAGGACTAACAACAGATACCACAGAGAACATTCTCCAGTACTCTCCCAGGGGCACTGGAAAGAAAACAAGTCTTACATAAAACACTTATGTATCATAGAAATACGTCACACACACACATACATGTGCGTGTACACAAAACACACACACACTTACTTTTATACAGACTGCGTGAAGAATTTGCTCTTCTTTTTCTCAAATATCAATTTTCTCAAAATACAACTCAAAATAATCTAAGTCTGAACAACACAGCACCTCCACTCCACTTCCCGACCGTCCCTCTTCTCACCCCCAGGGTGTGTGTGTGTGTGTGTGTGTGTACATCTGCAGAAGAAGGAATGGCATTTGGGAAGCGGCGCGTGTCAGCTAGGCCATGTCAAAAGGGCCCTCAGAGCAGTGGCAGCAGGGGAGGCTGTGCAAGTGTGTGTGTGTGTGTGTGTGTGTGTGTGTGTGTGTGTGTGTGTGTGTGTGTGTGTGTGTGTGTGTGTGTGTGTGTGCAGTCAATAACAGGGGAGCAGAAAATGTCCATTAAAAGGCCCCATCTCTAACTCTACTTGTAAATTAGGTATTGAGCCATTGGTGGGGAGCGGTCATGCTGTCACATATCCATGGAGCTGAGTGTGGATGCGTGTTTATATGCGCCCTGTGGTGTTTTTCTGGGATGAGGTGGGGGTTCTTGAAGGGGTGTGACAGGCGTTGGGGTGGAACGGGAAGGGCAGCAACCTTAAAGTCAGTCAAATGGTGGTCTGGATTCGACTAAAAGCCATTTATGGATGACATGGTGAGAAAGTTTTAGGCTGGGGTGGAGACGATGGGAAACTGGTCCACGGAGTGCTTACTGCCTCGACTCAGGCACACACACCCACCCACCCACACACACCCACACCCACCCACCCACCCACACCCACACACACCCACACACACACACACACACACACACACACACACGTGTCTCAGTGTGTTCACAATTACTGGCCCCACCCCCACAACACACACACATTTTAAATAAATAGAAAGTGAGTGAGTGTTGGACATCATGAGGGACCCACACATGTACTATGTCTGTCCTCTCTGCTCGGGGACAGCTCATAAGCCACAACAGCGGTGCGAGTGCGTGAAACGCTGTTTGCCCACGAGGCCTCATTTTGTTCCAGAGAACCTACTGTACGGAAAACACTGACATTCCCACGAGGCTTATCATCAGAGTCCGAACCAGTGGCTCACCAGTGTGACAGCAGCCGACCGCATCACATGAGGCACCTGACTGCAGAGCATGTGTACCAAACAACAACAACTGCACTTTGATAGATGGAACAGCCCTCCCTGGAGGCGCCCTGCATATGTGTGTTCCCTGTATGGATTCCCCACATGCAGCTGTAGGTGTGACTCCACTTCTAAGCACGCGATTTCATCTACATCTACGGCTTCGACCCTCATTAACACTACTGTAGCCGCTGCACTATCAACCAAGCTGGGGACTCTAACTGCATGCTGGAAGAAGACTACGCTACCCATGAGGTGGTTTATGTGAAGAGAAGCAGATAAATAAAAATAAAAAAAAACCTGAGCCACCACTTAAAGGCTGCCCTTCTGGCACCTCACAGCTACTTAAAAGTCCTCAGCTCGACGTTCATACATGAAAAGCGAGCCCTGTGTGTGAATACAGCAACAATACAGGCAAAGGAGATAAAAGGAAGAAATAAAACTACATTTCCCAGGCGGTGGCTGGATAATTAAAGATTCCAGCACTCTCATCTGCAGCTTACAATCTCAAGGAGCCACCTCACAGCTGTTTTCCCCATAGTCTGCCTTCTGCTGACACACACACACACACACACACACACACACACACACACACACACACACACACACACACACACACACACACACAGACAGAACATTTTAATAAAGACCTTAAGCATGTCTTTACAAACATCTGTGGAAGGTGTGTGAATGCTCTTCTGTATCGGCATCTCTTCAGCAGGGAACAAAAAGAAAACTAGGCTTAGGTCGATACAGCAGGCTCTGTCGCTGCTGGTGATTGATAATAATTGCGGTGGCGAGGGAGTGACAGACACTTCCGTGTTTGTAATTGACTTGTAATTACCAAACAGGAGATTATTAGCTTGTAACGCTAATGCACTTTGGGAGGGCCAGCACCGGTGTCAGTTAGCTGAGGTGACTGGGCGAGACGCTCTGCAGCCGGTGGCCTGCCAGAGATGGAATCAGTCATGTTGTTGGCGGCTGCTGACAGAAAACACTGGTGAAAAGCAGCAGAGCACAAAAGATAGTGCTTCTAACCACACAGCCATCTTCCAATTGAGCTGTCACGACAGGCTCATTTCAGTTACGTCTGCGACTAAAAAAAAATGTTTCATCTGGGTGTGAGTTTCTGTGTGCTGGTTAAAGATAGCTGCTGCAGGCACTTATTACTTGTGTACTCAATCAGGTAGAGAGAAAAACGTCTAGTGCATCTAGTTATCTGTTGAACCTTCTACCCTTTTCACTGTCTCTTTTAAATATTAGCTTACTGAAACACACACAGGGTTCACGTCTCTCGTCCGTATGCCTTGACAGAAAATTAGAAAGGACATGCACTACTATCAACGCAGTGTGGGTTCACAGGGCAGAATCGGCTGATGCAAGTTGCAAATAATTGCAGATAACAGCGTTTTGAAACGCAGCTCGTTATGAGGCCGACACCAGGTCTGATCTGAGTGCCTCTCCACTTTAATTCCTGGGGATTATTGTTCATCGTGACATAGCGCTGAAAGACAAAATGCAAATTAAGCACGCGCAAAAGCCAAATGAGCCGCCTCTCCATCACCGTTTTAATGAAGTGCTCCAGCTCCGTTTGGATAACGTGAACAGCAAAGGTGAAAAGAAAAAAAAACCGAGAGGAGGAAGGTGCATGAGCGAGTGAGTCTCCGAGCGGAGAGAAAAGTAATAATGACAAGTACGGCAAAAGTGAGAGAGTGATGAAATGGAGGAGGAGGAGGATTGGAGAGTACAGGGGTGAGTAAACAAGACGTGACGAAGAGGGGAGCACTGGAAAGATAAGAAGCGATGGGAAGGAGAAGAGACAAAAATGGATGAAATGAGACTCTGACCAGTGAGTGGAAGGAGACATTCAGGGGGATGAAGGAAGAGAGAGAAGGTGTTTCAGTGAGTGAGTGTGTGCCAGTGTGGCAACGAGCCATTCCAGCGGATAGTTGATGGTGCCAGGACAATTTAAGGATGGCTTAGTATATCTGCTGCGCCCGGAGGTGGAGAAGGTATGAAGTCGCTGTGTGAGTCTCAGAGGTCAGAGCGGCAGAGAGGCGCTCTAAATGTGTGTTTGTGTCTGTTACCAAAGCAAAGAGGAAGTTTGACATTCCCGGCAAACATCCGTCACATTTTGGGTGCTGAAGTTGACGGAGTTGTCATATTCTAACTGTTTGTAACTGGAGTGATAAGACTTCAGTATAACTGCACTGAAATGAGAAGTTAGACTGAGGCTTTGATGAAGTTTCGGCTCCTCTGTGTTGGTGAGTTTATATCAGTGCTTTCTTTTGCTTGCTGATGCCCTATTGATTCCACTCCACATGCACACTTTGATTCTCGCTTTTTGTGACGGAGACAATCAATGCACTCTTATTCACGCATTTGCTGGATTTTAGGAAAGGAAAGAAATACAGATTTTCTTTCCCAGCTCAAGAATAGCAGCAGCCAACAGGAGCTATTAGACAAAATGCCACAGTTGCTCCAAATGTTGCTGCCTAGGGCAACCATTACTGAAGCGACGCTCAGCTCATTTATGATACTAACATGATGGTAGCATGTACCTATGCGATACGGCGCCTCAGGCAATGATCAAACTCATCCTCATGCACTCTTCTTTGCTGAAATTGATTTCCACAGACATCTCAAGCTCTCTATCTGACTTCAAAATGCCTGAGTGGTGACACAAACGGAGACAGGGGGACAAAGAGACGGGTAGCATAGTGCTGGTCCACGCTGTGGCTACAGTATGTAAAGTACATAATGTCCCTTCTGTTTCCAATGCTGGGCTGCTGAGAAATCAATAATATTACTCATGGACGATAATCTAAATATCGAAGCCTCATAAACAACACGTGTGCAGAAAGCCTACACATGATATGCCAGATGTGTGACAGATTAAATAGACTATGACATTAAATCTGCTCGATTGTCAGTGCAGAAACAGTATGTGTGCACACGAAGCACGTGGAATAGATATACAGACATACTGTGCATATGCGTGCTCTGATTCAGGCTCTGACCGGGTTTGTGGGTCATTCCAATCTGGAGGACAAAAAGGTCAGTTGTTCTTTAATCTCACCCTTTATCGCCCGCCCACACATGAGGGTCACTGTAAGTTTCCCCTCACTAAGTACAGGACGTCAGTCATAACTTGGCTAGCTGTTTGTCCGCCTACCCCTTACTTCCTCTGTTCCCCCTTCCTCTTTAATATCCCACTTCAGTCCAATCAGAAAGCAGCTGGCATGTATATGATCATCTGTTCGCCTACACTTTCATAATGACTGTGTATCCTTTGTCATGATACCACTGCACAGCCACAACACTAACCATCCATATGGTGCGCATAGTAGGCCTCGCTGAACGTAGGGCTTAAGGCGGAAATGCTCTTGAAAAAAGAAATTAAACCCCCAAATGGATGAATATCCCTCTTTGCTCTCCATCTCTTGGGACAATGCCACCGTCAAAGACTGGTGTTAACCTTCAGTGCACTTATGACTGACTATGGATAGTCACCCAAGTGCCAGTGAACATTACAGCCCATCTGTTACACAATGCTTAGCACTAGAGTACAGATTACAATGACCATGTTCCAATCCCCTGCAATGGATAATGAATAAAGAATGAAGCTAAAATGGAGCAGATAGGAAGGACAAAAGTCACTTTTACAAGGAGGCTGATAGGCTGGATGAGTGAGACGAGAGAAAGGAGGAGGGAAAGAGCTCGGGGTGTGCCAGCTTGGATACTACGCTATCAAAAGCTCAAGGGGCCCTTTCTATAAAAGAGGGGAAGAATAGGGGCACGGATCCAGAGGTCAACAAAAGGTCGGATCTTCGAACATTTTTTTTGGCTCTTCTGCCTCCACAAGATAACGTTTTCTGTTGTCAAACTAGCAGCAGCTGCAGTGCTGCTCATGAATCTTTGAGCCAGAAATGCGCCTTGCAAACAAATGACTCGAGGTCAACTCTGCTAGATTACAGAAACAGAGGAAGAAAAAGAAGAAGAGGATGGTATACAGCACATTTTAGGGCTGCAGTTCAGTTAATCTTCCCATTATTTCCTCAGTTAACTGATGGCTTTGTCGATGATGATTCAAAATAATTATAAATGAGTCGGAGGTGTTGTTTTTTGTCTGACCAACGGTTCAAAAGCCAAAGATATCAAATGTACTTTAAGAATGCAAAAAATCCTTAAATTTGAAAAGTTGTAATGAGAGAATTTTTGGAAGTCTTGCTTGAAATGACTGAAACAACAATATAGTGGCAATAAGTTCAAAACATTTTGTCATCTCTAAGCTTTGAAGGCCAGAAAAGGAACCAATGTGACTGTTTGATCCTGAGTGTGATGTTATCCACGTTGCATGGTTTCATCCCTCAGCTCTACTAATGGACTTCCAGCCGGGCCACACAGCTCCTGTGTACAGCAGAACTGCAGCCCGCCAAATAAACAAACACAATGTACGAATCTGAAGCACTTTCACTCCATTTAGAGGTTTTGAAAAGCAACCTAATCACACTTCGGCTCGTTCGGCTTTGAGCTGAAGCAGACTTGATGGGTGGAATTATCAACAAGAAATGCTGTAGAGCTTACTTCTACGCTCGCTTGTAAGCACATTGGCAACACTGCTGCTTGTTAAGCTTTCTCCAGATCAAAATATTCGTCTGTAGACAGCGAGGAGGACGTAAATGCTGGAGAAACAGCTGTTGAATACTAAAGAGAAGCCATTTGAGCCAACAAAACCTGAATCTGTGCAGTCTATAAGCCTATTAGTGGTATGGCTGGAAGGTTTTAATCACTGTCCTCTGTCTATAGGGTCCATTACCCGGAGACTGCATTATGGTCCTGGGCCACTATTTAGAGGTCAGAGGTCAGAATGCTCTTTCAATGACGCGCTGTGCTTTATTGACTTACTGTGAGGCGGCAAGTGCTTTTATCGCTGCGGTTCAGAGTGTACAAAAACGAGTCTCCATGTGTGAGAGAATGAATTGTATTTAGAGAAAATGTCTTTACAAATGCGTTCTTCCCTCCAGCCTCTATACGTTCTGATTATGTTTATGAATTGCACTCTTGTGGACACATGTCTCCACTCCTTTGTGCATTTCAGTTTTTAAATAAACGGCAGAGTGACTAATATTGGGGCTGCGTGGAAGCGGTAATTGCAGCGGGAATAAATATCACCCATTTTTCTTTATCTTTCATGTACAGAGTGGCTTAGAGTCTGCTGGGCAAAATTAGCATAATGAGAGGAAGAGTAAATGAGCAACGCTTCATGCTTTGACAAAATGGCCGCCATCCGAGGTAAATCGTAGAGGTGTGTGCGTGCATATTGTGTTGCTGTGGATTGACAAGCGAGGAGAGGTGTTATGTCTCCTGTGCCACAGTGTTCACATAACAAAACCTACAGGCACTTACTGTGACGCAAGCTTTCATTTATCAAAAAGAATCTATACATGACAAACTGAGGAAATGAGTGGGTAGCAGCATGCTAGCATGGAAATCTGGTCATTATTGGACTGTCAGAAAGCCATAGGCAGTATATGGACCTTTTAACATTAAATAATACACAAGGGGCCCATTTGAACTGACGCCATTGTCTATTTAGAACAGAGTTGGCACAAATATTGATCCAGAGCATTTCAACAGCACCGTGAGCCGCTTTATAGAAAGAAGTAGGTTGAGGAAAGTAAATATTTTGAAAGGATACTCTGATTCGCTGTTTGACACAGGCAGAAACTACAGTCAGAGTCCAGCTGGGAAATCAATCGAAAATGCACCTAAACTGACACGATGACTCCCTGACTCACCCGTTTCAATACACGCCTTTAATGCACCAGAAAGTAGAACAATTCACATCTCACCCACAGCAGAGGCAAACGTCAGCATGTTTTCTAAGCGAGGATTCATCCAATCTGCATTGTACCACAGTTTTTGGTGATACGGTCAAGCGTGACTTCCCAGTCTACAACCCCAGTGAGACCAGGGACACTCATTAACATGGACAGAAAAAGTGATTGGCCGCCTAAATGTTAAAACAAACAATCTGCTCAGGCAGAGAAAGAGAACAAGCGGCTTCAGCATAAGCCATAAATTTATATTTCGGCCTTCAGAAGCTGACTTATCTAACACAGCCTCCAATCACCTTATGTACATCCCATCTCGTCACTTACCATCTTCTGCAAGTGCTTCTCCTTGCGGACGTCCACCATCACCAAGCCCTCCTTGACCAGGCCGAGACCCACGTCGTCCTTGGTGTCCCCAAACTGTATTGTGACATGTGGACAGGTGGCGCCCGAGTACTCCACATTTAACAGGCACTGGCTGTTCTGGATGTCCCTCACAATGCAGTCCACCACGTCCGCACGGGCATCCTCCTGAAGGAGGAGGGTTGATAAGGGAAGGAGAAAGAGGAGGCGAGGGGAAGACAGGAAACGGGGGCGGTAATGGATGATGGGATTGAAGAAGAAAAAAGAAGGTGGAGGAGATAATGGAAGGGAACAGGAAGAGGGGAAGAAGGGAGGAAAAAAGGTGAAATGGACAATCAGTAAGTCATCACTGATGGCTCCTGAACAGATCTGCATGCACACGCAGTCACATGGTCTGCAGAGGCTGAGGAAAACACCCTGCATATGCACTCACATCACTCACACATCGATCACACTTACATGATCACTCACACAGTAATCTGCCAGTCGTGTAGCTCGACAATTATCTACTCAACCAGTTCAAGAGATTTAAGTTTGCCTGAACTATCTAATGGTCTGACTCTCCCCCACCCTCCTCCTCCTCCTCCTCCTCCTCCTCCTCTCCCTTTCTTCTCTTTTCTTCTCATTCCTCACTTAGTTACCTTACTCTCGCTCGTTCCTAACCTTCGCGAATGTGAAAGGGCAGCGTTTGATTGAACACATGGTGGAGAAGGAGGTGGAACAGCTGCAATGCGATCCTGACCTCACGTCCTCCAGCAGGCGGGGTGAAAAAAGGCGAAAAACAAGGGAGCTGCATCTTCAGAGGGAGGAAGACACTTACAAAGAAAAAAAAAAAAAATCAGTCCCTGGCCATCATCCATCCCTCCCCTTCACCATCCATCTCTTTGCTTCCCTTCTTTCTCGCCCTGGTCTTGTCTCCATGGCAACCCCCTTCGAGCTAGCCGCCCTTGGGTATGTGCGTGTCTGGCGTGCGCGTGTGCGAGCGTGTGTGGGCAGGGAAGCTTGTTCAAGGCACAAAACTAAGGGCCTTTTTTGTCCCCGCTCTCCCCCTGGTCAACGTGTCACAGGCGCTGCAGGGGAGCTCAGGGCGAGAGAGAGAGAGAGAGAGAGGCGGGGGGGTGAGTGTGCGACAGAGAGGGCGGTGGGGGAGACAGCCGACACAGGAGGAGAGAGGAGACAGAAACGCAGGGAGACAGTATTACAGACGTAGAACGCTTTGACACTCGTGAGGGGGCAATATAAAATTAATGAGAGCCTTCTAGTGACCCGCTCGTCTGCCATATGTGCCGAACAGACAGGGTTCAACGTGTTAACAACAGGCCAAAATATTAGCATTTGACTTACTGTAAATCAATATGATCGGATGTGCGGCTCGGTACGGAATAGCTTAAGTTCAGCGTTGATATTTTCCTTTTACGTTTTTCTACAGAGACTTTTTTTCATGAACAAACTTCTCAAATGCATCAGTGCAAACTGTCTCGATGCGAAGCAGCCGTACGTGAACTTTGCCGACATGATAAAATCATGGGTTTCATTAATCTGAGTAACTGCAGACTCTGAGAGCTTCTGATACTAATAACGTATCAGGAAATTTTCATTTCAAATAGGAAAATAAATAGTGACAGGTGTCACTGGGCCTTTTTCTGAAAACCCATACTCAGATTAGTCTCTTGCCAGTGAACGTTAACCAAGACAAATTTCTGTCTTCCTCACTCTCACTATAGACACATGTATATGTATTTATAACAACCGTTACTGGCCATGACTGGACTCCTCCTTGATGTTGGGCTCATTAGGCATTACGAGGCATCATTGTACAATGCACATGATGTATAAGAAGTATATATTTGCACAATTAGTGGCATGATTTCACTCTTAGATTGATAATTTCTCAAGATGTTACTTTGCATTTCAAATGGGCTTGAACTGTGTAGCACAGTTACCTTAAAGGACCATACTAAAGCTAAAAATGAATTATTTTGCTGTTCATCTTTTTTCCCCAAGTGCACTCTTGGCATAAACAATTTCCTTTAATTAGCTGATCAGGCGTAATACAGAGGTGGCAGTGTGTCCTGAGTACAGGCAGCTGGGGGTTCACATCTGTAATAAAAGTGGATTAAACAGTGCTAAACATGTGGTAGCAGTTGTTGCTCTGATGGAGGCAACAGCTGCAGATGTCACAGAGATAACATGCATTATTTCTCCTGCTTTGTCAAGTTACAAGTGCATATTTCAGCTATGAGTGCTTTTCCAGAAACAGCACAGCAGAAAGTGCACCTCGATCATGCTGCTACTTGAAGCTATTGTCACTTGATGGAACATTTAAAGAAACGGCGCAGGAAAGCAGCAGAGTGATCTCGTCACACTGGCAGGGTTTTGGTGTTGGGAAAAGTAAGATTTTAAGGCTGACTGAAGCCATATAACTAGTGAAGACTTTTGTTCAGGGCATCAGGTGGCAGGTTCAGGAGACAAAGGCAACAACCTTTCCTATGTGCAGCAGCAAAGGCGCAGTCAAGTGGGGCACCGTGCTGTCAGCGTGAGTGACATGGTGAAAAAGCTCCAGATAAAGCTGAAAACACATGAAAGGAAAACCAAGAGAAAAGCCGAAAATACGGGAAAAGGGTTAGACAGATGCAGAGTGACAGAGAGTGAGAAGGAGAGGTGGAAGGTGTGTGGCAGCTTTCAACATGTGGTAAAGCTGAGTGTGTGTGTGTGTGTGTGAGAGAGTGAGTCTGGGGGCTGAGAAGTGCAGGTGACGCCTTTGTTCCCTGGGCTGGACCAACAGATGGGCCACTTCATCCTTCAGGAAACACTGACTCATGAGACAGGTGACAGCAAGCATGCAGGCACGGCCAGCTCACTCACACACACACGCACACGCACGCGCACGCGCACGCACACACACACACACACACACACACACACACACACACACACACACACACACACACACACACACACACACACACACACACACACACACACACACACACACACACACACACACACACACACACACAGCTTCAATACACATGTCCAGTCAGAGGCCAATGGGTCCATAAAGTTAAAGTGAAGTCTTGTATAAATAAGAGCAGTGCTACAATGCTAAACTTGAACTTGAAAATGTAACAATTGATAAATTAATTGATTGATTAATTAAATTGGACTGGAAAATTATTGAGATGCAAGTCCTCAGAAGTCCAACTCACCAGGTTTGAGTATAAGTCTGTCATCAGTCGCCTATTACAGGGAGCATTCTCCTGCCCTTCCACTATCCGTGCTTTACCATTTTCCAACTCCCTGTTGTTACAGGAAACAACAGCCACCACCTCAGGTAGCAACCCACATGCTGAAAATGGAATGGTAAGTTACCCTCACCTGGTAGCTAATGATACAAGCATAAAGACAGCAGCAAGCTAGCTTGTTTATTTTGTTTTTTTCCCACATATACCAGAGTGATAATGGGTGCAGCCAGCCGTTTCTCCAGTCCTGAACAGCTGTGCAGATATGTCTTGCTATGGAAGACTAGGTCTCAGTAAAAATAAAGTAATAAATTAATACAAAATGTGCCCATACTTCCTGCAATCGACAAGTCATAGTCTACAGGAGCGGTTCCCTCGAGGATGGGCCAAAGGTGTCGCAAGATTTCTATATTGTACTGTTTATTTGTTGTGTTTTAATAACCAGATTAAAAAAAAAAACAAGGCATCACATTAACGACACTGTGTTCAAACATAAACTGAAGATATAAATTATATTATAGCAATATTAAAAACCCTGTTACATATGCTGTTGACAGCTCAGTGTCTGGTTGTCACAGTAATGCTTTGCAGCTTGTAGGAGACCTCGTTTAAAAGAATCTGCAAACCACTGGTCAACGCGAAATGCACTGACAAATTAATACGGATGAATTAAATCAAGTTCAGCGGCACCACAGGCTACAGCCTCTAAAGTAACCAGAAGGCTGTATCGACACCACTCTGACAAAAACTGAACACTGTATGCTTCATGAAGGCAGGATTCAACTGCATCAGTTCAGATGAGCAAACCAAAGTAGAAACACACAATGTCCAGATGTGAAAAGCACGTATATTACAGTTATATTACAAACCTGCAAATGCTCTGGAACTGGAAGAAACACCCTTTAAACTAACACTCTCGATTGCACATGTGCACACACACAACCAATTAAAGATGGGCATTAAGCACTGCGCATACTGACAGAAAACACATTTTCATCTGCACAAACAATTCAGGATGCTGCCGGCTCAGGAGGCTACCAATGAGTTGACCCTCTGACACACACAAGTCACTCACACACGCGCACACACACACAGGGACAAACACACACACAAGTGGTCACCGGAGGTTGGGTAAACACACTCGGATGTAAACAAGAAGATTAGGGCTGCAGAAAAACAGTAGCTGTGGCTCAGCTATCAGATGGACATTTATATGCACAGACACATGCACCTGGATGCTTTGTATCTGTCTATAGGGTGTGTGGGAGCCTGGGCCGTTAAAGAAATGTCATTTATGTTATCAAATTGTTCATAAAACATTCATTTCTCTCTGCTACTATGTCAATTATTCTCTAATTTATTGCCACCAAGTAAATCGATGGCTTAATGTTTGTCATTGCTCTGTCTGCATCCATTATGTATGAGCATAATTTTCACTAGCACTCGGAATGAAAACTCGACCCTGTCTGTCAGTTACAGGCTTATCACCGCGTGCGATAAGTGAAACTCAAACAGTTTTTATGTCTTGCCAGAAAAGTCAACTTTGGAAAGCTGGTAGAAAATGAGACTGAGGAAGTTGATATCACAAAAGCAAATTTTGAGCCGCGACACGTATCTCTCACTCTGCACTCGTTCTGTTCACTTACGTCCTGTGGGATCTGGATGAAGGCGAAGGCGTACTCGGTGGCCTGTGCTGGCAGGGTCCTGATGCTGAAGGCAGGGGGGATGGCAGCCAGACGAGTGGACGACACAACTTCTCTCTGAGGGAGGATGAACGGAGGACACAAATCAGAGCCAATATAGAACATCTGACGGTCTTCATTGTGTTTATCTGTGCAATCAGACGCAGATGTTTTTCTGTATCAATAATCAGTGTGTTTGTCATGATGACTACGGCTAAGCACAAAACGACACAGACATCCATCTCCTGCCGCGGCCACACTAGAGGAAGCCAACAGCGATAAGGCACAAATGTCTGGCTTGTTCAGTTATGATCCCGATACATAAAACAAATGTGTAACAAGGTTGTTGAAGGCTTGTGATGGAAGTTTACTTCCTAAATATCTGACATTACAGAGCCCATCTCTCAAATCAAACTGCCTCTCCAAGCGAAGGACATCCTCAAACAAAACACAGCTCGTACTCGAGTTGTAAATCCGTACTGTGCCCTGTGATGTATTTCTATTTTTCCTTGATTCTGACTCAATTCTGAAATCCTGATGTCACTTTAATGATGATACTTTACAACTGCGAAAGAAGGACAGATGCCATTTTGTAGCTCAAGGGCTGCATGCTTGTATATGTCACCTTACCAATCATTTCACAGCTGTTTCTACAGAGGCACTGAGCTCCATCTGCTCTGTAGCTCAGCTACAAGCTAAGAGTAAAGACGACAATAGATGTCAACATAATAGTCACCAGACAACAAAACAAGTAAAATGTAAAAAGGCGACACTACTTGACAGTTTGCTTTGAATACATTGATACGCTACGCAACCACTTTAGGAAAACAAACAAAAACATTTTCTAAAAAGAGCTTAAGAGAGACAATCACTCAGGTTTAATCATGTCATGATAAGAGGCCTCAGAGTTTATGAATTCATAATCTTTGCAATGATGCGTGATGACTTGCATTTACAACCTGATGAAGACACATCTGCTGTCTGGTTTTCAGACTCGGGGATCGGCAGCACATTGAAGAAGTCTTCGTGACCACGTTCTCATCTTTGGTGCTGATTGTAAGTTCTGCACTCTAGTTTGGCTTGGTTCCCGAAATTAAACAAAATGCACTTTGCTATATCTGAAAAGAAAGTACCACATTTCCCTGATATGAAGTGATAAAGGTGATACATCCTGACAGGTATAAAGCCAATGTGAGCAATGACCAATCACTGAGCACCCACAGGCTGCCTAAAGGGGGAACATGCAGATGGAGAGTCAGACAAATACAGCCGTTAGGGGTGGGGAGTTAATTTAATGACCCCCATATCTTAGGTTAATGTGTTCATTGGACTGTACAGTCTAGACAGAGAGTACCTTCAACATTTATTATGGATTGGAATGTTAAGATTTATCAACGCCATATTAGATTTTGACGGCACTTTAAACGTGGGCTCTAAAAATGAAAGACAAAAGTGCTCTGCTGTGTTTGCTAATGCTCACAAAGTAATTCAGCTGCTGCCATGTACCTAAGACAGGTGGCAACATTACCAACTAACAGCTAAATGATACAGAGGCATGAAATCAAGGCCAGAGCGACTCGACTTGAAATGACGCAAAAACTACTAGTGAGGTAGATCAGCTCCGTTTTTTTTGTGTGTGCCAGGTCGGCCTCGAAGAATCACACTTTCAGCAGCATGCCAGGACGCATCACATCTGCCAGCCAAACCCCGAGCCGTCCCCCACTGCTCTGAGGTCAGTCACACACTGTGCTGCTCCACTGCATCATGGGAAATCTCCCGCGGGCCAGGGGTTGGTTGCATGAGCCACTTGGTGATGCAAGCATGTGTACGCACGTGGGAAGAAGCGACACAATAAGGCACTCGCAACGATGCAGTGCCTTCGTCATCGCAGTATAAAAAACCCACAGATCCAGAGAGAGAGGGAGCTCTGCCTTTGTCATCATCATGAAAGGGAATAAAAGTGATACACTCAGTTGCACTCTTTGCTTCAGTCAAACAATCAAGGGAAAACAAACAAGCCTGCATCATGTTTGTCCTAAAAACTCCAGCTGAAAACATACAGCAAGGCTGCTGGGCTGCTCTGAAAGTGGAAATAAGCAAACAACTGGTGTCTGAATAGAAACAGCAAAGAAATCCCTGCAGATACTGGATTCCCTCTGGCTGTGGGCATGGCCACATCAAAACTTGGCTATTGCGTAGCGCTACAGTTCAATGGTGAAGATGAAGCAACACTCCAGTGACAAAGTTACTCACGTTGCCGTAGTCAATGTAGAAGACATGAACCTTTGCCGGTGACTCAACTTTCTCCACTCTGGCTCTGTACCTGCAGCAACAAAAGAGTAATTGAGAGAGAGACAAAGACAGAGAGAGCGAGAAGAGAGAGTAGAGATGAAGACAGAGGGCACAAGAGGAAAAGGAGATGAGTAAATGATTCCGTGCTTATTTCCCTGGGGAGAAGGTGTTGGAGGATCTGTCTGTTGTGATCGGGGGAGAGGAGCAGGAGAGGACGAGCAGGCCGGGGGAGTGATGGGGACAGAGGGGATCTATCAGGACATGGCAGTGCTGTGAAAATTGCACAGAGGCCTCTTTGCAATAAAGGACAGAAATTTAAACCTATTTCTTGCCTTGTAGCAAATAACTTTAGTGCATTAGCGCTAATCAGAAAAACACAGCAGTTTTACTGTGTGAGGTTTGATTCTGCAGCATATTTGACAGGCTGGATTTGAACGTAAATAAACGTGATACAACAAGGACGCGCAGATCAGTGACAAAAGAAAACACAACAAAAAGTGTTTGGGTAAGAGCCAAATCCAACTCATGGATTCATATGGAGGAGACAGAAGACCATGTTTCTCCTCAGACTCAATTCAGGAAGCGTCTCATCATCTGACCGCAACTCGTTTGACTCTCAGAGCCAATGAGAGCGGGGAGAACAAATTGGCCCAGAACCAAGGAGAGCAGGAGAAAGCCAAATAATTAGAGGCACACGCGCAAAGAAAGAGACAAGAGAACAAAGTTAAAACCAAATAAGTGATTAACAAGAAGACGTAAAGAGCGAGAGACAAAGTGCGAGTGACTGATGAACAGAGGTTTTTCTTTTCTGTTCACTCTCACTCTGTGGTGTTCTAGAAGGCCTTGAAAGGCGGCGGATTTCTAATTAGCCCCCTAATGAAACAAGCCCACATTCCACATGCATCGCAGAATACAAAGATATGGACACAGAACAATGCGGACATGAACATAATTAGCTCGCTGAATAATATATGGCGTAAGAAACAATGAAATAAATAAAGAAATCTCAGACAATGCCATTTGGAGCAGGATTACAGGAAAGTAACAAGAAGACACTTTCATACAAAAAAAGTGAAGGTTAACAACAGATGGCCTGTTTCTTTTTGACTTGCGTTGGTGGCTACAGCAAGAGAATATCTTTAGTTTTGCCCCTTAAAAACCTGGAGGAGGATGGAGTGAAGGATGGAGGAAGGAAAGAAGAGCACCTGTGTCTTGGGAACATTTGGTTTTTTAATCACTTTCCTGATCTTTTTTCGCTGTCACCTTCTTGACATAGACGCTCTCTCTCCCTCCCTCGATCACTGTGACTTTTATCTGTCCCCATGACCATCTGTAAACTTCCAACATCCGGTGGAGATGAGATGAAGAGGTGTGTGTGTGTGTGTGTGTGTGTGTGTGTGTGTGTGTGTGTGTGTGTGTGTGTGTGTGTGTGTGTGTGTGTGTGTGTGTGTGCGCGTTTTACTGTCAAGCGACTGCTGATTCTGAAAGGGCCAAAAGCAGTGGCAGTGAGCTAATTACACCCTGTGGGTGTCTGCAGTTAATGCTTCACAGGCTTAAATAGAGACAAGGTAAAAATGAAATGTCAGGTGTTCTTGAGGGAGGAGAAATCGTGCAAACATGTATGTCTCATGGAAATGCTGCTCATCAAACTGGTGTAAAACGTCTCGCTTGTAGTTTTGTTTCAGGTGATCATAAACCACCTGCTCGTCACAGAAGGAGCTGATTGGTATGACTTAAGCATGAGGTTACAGAGTCAGCTCAGAGCCTTGCTAATGGGTTAAGGTCACTGTGAGGCTTTTAAATATCATCACAGGTATAAACAAAATGTTTGCTTACCATTCGCCATCGGCAAACTTGGCTATGCAGTAGTCCCCTCGGCGTGCAGTGTAGGATCCTTCCACTGGCGGCTGGGCGGCGATCTCTGCTCTCATGGTCTCCATCAGACTCTCCAACTGGCCTCCTGACAAAGACGCAGACATGAGTGAGGTGGACACAAACCTCAGCTTACAGTTCCACTCTGACTTCAGGGTTCCTTCTTTTCTTTGAATTGCATTTCATTACATCACTACAGGCTCGTTTCATCTTACTTTGACACTGATGTGTTTGCTGTTTTGCCTCTATTACCATTTTACTAAATTTAAAATATGAGTTCCCAGACTTCCCACTCTCCGCAGAGAAGAAGTTAAAAGCTGCGATTGTGTGAAATGGGTCTAAAATTCAATTTCATTCTCTCAACTACAGAGGTGGGAGATGTTGGCTTGCCTGGGAGGTGTGATTGACAGAGGGCAGGCACTAAAGCAGTGACAGAAAACACACTGAACACACTTGAATCTGAGCAGTGCAGAGCTCCTAAATCAACGCATCAGTATAAATGAAATAAAGTCTGATGCAACTTGTGCGCAGGGTTGTTTATGCTTTTTGTAACTGCACGGTTGTGCTTCTCTTAATCATTTTCCTTCCGTTTGTCCTGAAAAAATTAGATTAATTACTTTACTGCAAGCTGCAACATGGCTCATTATAAAAAGGTTCCAGTTAAATTGCATCACTGCCTTAGAGAAGGTACTTCAATCCATGATTCATGGAAGAGCACAGCATCTTTATCACAGGATAAAATGTTTTTTCATAAATACTTCAGCACTGACTCCCAACTGCCCTAAAGAGACAAGAATCAAACTAATCTGTGGTTCTTTTAGCTGTTAGCACATTAGCGCCACACTGCTAATGCCAGTTTGAGCCTGTTAGAAGAGCTGGATTGCTTTGCTCAGCTGTATTTCTCCAGCAGGTCGTCATGACCTATCAAGCCTTTGTGTCATGTGCTGCAGACCCATTATGGTGGATTCAAGGCGAGAATGTGGCTGTCGATATGGTGAGAAATCAGATAGTGAGTCAGTGCTGCGTGGAGTCAATGACTGTGCTAAGTGGCAGCCTGATTTCTACCCATCAGTTGTAATTGTGGCTGATTGTGAGCGCCACTAAATATGTGCATCTCCAAGAGAGCCGCTTCCTGATGTTGTGCAATATGTACGGTATATTTGTTTGTGTATGGCAGAGTATGTTTACACATGCATGTCTATTAGAGCTGACGAGTGGTTGTGTGTGTGAGCAGTGTATGAAGTGTGCGGAAGCAATTACAGCAGTTAGTTTGGTAAAGTGGCCCACATGAAATTCCATGGTGGTATTTTTAGAGGCCATTTTCACTGATCCACCACCTGGAGGACGATATGCGGGTAGACCAGCGCCATCAGTGATGGAGCATCTTTAACTGCACATACGGATACATCAGGAGGGCATAAAAACAAAATCTCATCACACACACTTTCCACAGTCTCACAACAAGACTACCTGAAGTCAAGAATCCAGGTTTTCTAAAGCAGGTTCACGGATTGACAGAAGCCCGGCTACCACTGCTTGATTTCCCTGGGAAAAAACTATTTCTTGGCCATGTATATCTTGTGGTTTCTTCCAGGGTTTTCAAATGTGGCAAATCTATCCTGCATGTTTTGGAAGAGAGAGAATTAAGCCTGGGAAAACATCACTGTTGCTGCAGAGAAGACAGATGAAAAGACGTAACAGTGCGTCCTTGTATTCAAAACAACTGAATTCAAAGCCGCCTTCAAAAAGGCAATAACTAAAGCATGGCGTGAGAGCAGATTTAAAACGAGGGCTAGATTTTGACAAGGAAATACTTGTAATAGAAAAACAGCCGTTCTTCTGAGAAATGTGAAGGATTCCCACCCCAGAAATGTAAGAAGCAGATCACTTTCACTGCAGACTGGCTCCCATGCCCTTTGAGAAATCTCTTTAAATTGTTCCAACTAACCTGAACTGACTCTAGTATGAATAACTCTCAATAAGTTGGGTCCACAGTTGAGCAGTAGGCTATTTGTGAAATGTGACTATGTGCAAATAGTAGGGAAACACTGTGTGCTCTCACACTGTGGAGTCTGTCCTCTCACTGTGCCATCAGTCCAAATGCTGCGACCAGAAAAACAACTCGTCAAGCTGCAGCTTCATGTATCACTATTACACTCTGAATATGCCAGCGCTGAGTAAAAACAAGACCATCTGCATGCTAGCGTGGGTTTTACAGTATCCAGGTTATTGCAGCTCAGGTAAACACGTCCTCAGATTGCCTGGTTCCTTATGTGCACATGAATGCAGTTGTTCTGTAAAATTAGTCAATTCTGCTGACCATGCATGTTAGTGTACCATCAAACAAACAGCTTGGAGGCAGGCGGCACAGCACTACAGCCTCACCTCTAAATACACCTTTTTTTTTACTCCTTTACTGCTGCGGTGAGTTGTCAGTAACACCTAATATTATTTATGCTGGTGGAGAACAAGAAAATATAAATAATGATGCCGTTTTTCAAGGGTTATCTGTGCTGAGACAGCCAAGCAGCTGCCAACCAACAGTAGACAGGAAACATTCATTAGCATGATGTCAAAAACGCCAGCGAAGGGTACGGAGGGTGTGAAGGAAAAGCTAGTTGGATTGTGGAGGGGGTCAGGGCAGGGGGTGGGGGGTGGGGGGGGTGGGTTGTCAAAACACCTCATTGGCCACCCACTACTACACCAACTGCTGATGAATGCAGTGTGGGGAATAGCAGTATAAATACACACACACATAAACAGCAAACAGGCTCATCCTCAGCGTTTTGTAGAGAAAGCAGTTTCTGGAAAACATGTCAGATGAATTGCCTTCCGAATCCCTCGCTTCATACCCAGAAACACACACACACACACACACACACACACACACACACGCACACACACAGAGGTGGTGCGGTTACATCATTATGCTCCAGCCTTGCCACAGACTTTCTGGAATGGCACTGGGCTACAGCCGTCACAGCCAGCTACCTCCTTGATTTATTAATCTAATTAAAAAAAGTTAGTGTGTTCCTTCCTTCCCTCTCAGAGTGTACAAGCGTGCATTTATGTGTGTATATTTACACACAGACTTATACATTCATTTCCACTCCTGGACCATGTTCCACTTTGGGTCCGGAGGGAACCGAATGAATGACATGAGCTTTAGAGGGTTCCACCTGAGATATATATATATATAAAATCACACACGCAGCCTTAATGGATAGAGCCTCTTAGCCTAACCTAATTAAAATGCTTTATTCATGCAAATGGTAAAGCAGGACTGAGCGACAGTACGGAGGTGCAGCTGTAACATCATACATGAAATAGAGGTAAAATTCCAACATGCCACATCATGAGCAGTGCACTGATTAGCTGATGATGAGCTGATGTGACCGCCAAATCTCTGCTACTCACGCTCAGATGTCTCGCTTTGAACCGGCTGAGGGATCAGTGAGAGCTTTCATTTCTACCTTTAGCCCATGAATAAGACCTACTGATTCCTTAACAGATTATCTTTGAAAAAGAGCTGACAGGGATTGTACAGAATGTTCCCAAGCACCCAAAATTTGTGGTGTTTCCTTCTGCAAGAGGACACTGCAGTTTACAGGATACATGCTTTTAAGACGTGTCCTTAAATAGACCGGCTAAAGAGATTGTTACACTGAATATTTGACATGTACAGACACACATTCACACCGGTTAGCTAACATGAATATTTTTAACCCGAGCATATATCTACAGCGGTGGTGAACTCAGTGTAATGCCTTCATTTCCACTGGTGTGTTGATGTTTGGCGTTACAGATGTTGACAGTTTGTTTTGTTCTGACTGATTCTCACTTTGTTTCTCATCTTATTTCCCATGTTTCACTGCAGGCTGATAAAAACAGGTTGGGCTCAGTGTGAGTTCTAGTGTAACTTTTCTACAGGTTGACTTTGTGGTTGGGAAAAACACGCTGGACTCCATATAGGCTCTGGTTGGGGTTACGCAGTCAGAGGGCACCGGCAGCGCCGTGTTATGGATCACCAATTTTAACAAGCTGATTTATGATCTGCTGTGACCCATAGATTCACTCCAATTACTTCCAAGTCAAGTCCAGTCACACTTTAACAATAAATCCATGTCCAACCAGTGACTAACATGAATTCTGCCTTGTTCATTGTTTTCTTTACACTGGCATCCTCCCGTGCTGCTTTTACATTATGCTTTCAGGATTCCAACATACAATAAAAATGATCAGGTGACAGCTTTAGTCCTGTCCTGTTTCAGGCAGCATCCTCACAGAGTAGTTAGCTAACACTCTGTCATTCACAGACCTTTCTTAAAAATGTGTTCCTGAGCATTTCACATCTGCCAGGTGCGTTTGATTTAGCATGCAGAGTGTGCCTTGTGCATTATCATTATTCTCTGCTGGGATTTGAAGGTCCAATTTGCTGTGCAGCCTGTTTGGAGAGAGGTGAACTGGCTGTAGGAGTTACGAATTTATCAGGAACTCATCATCTACGTGTGCAGGTTGAAGTCCAGGTGAGTGCTAATCTACAGAGGCACGATCAGGAAATTATTTGTGTAAATACGCATGTCAAAACTGAAAGGAGCTTCACGTGCAGGTGTGCACAGAGAGAAAATTTAGGCCCTCTGGGGTCAATTGAGCAAAGTCTAATGCAAGAACAACATCCTGGTGAAACTGAATGAGTGTGAACATTAGGGAGGAAGTGGAGCTAGGACACTGCATTACAGAGGCAGAATCCTATTTAATGCTGGCATAAAGACAGCTAAATATCTGCGTGCAGAAGGGGTAAAGCATGTCGAGCGTGAGTGCTCATTTTGTGTTGAAGGGAGAGCCAAAGCGATGATCCAAAAAGCAGCCAAACCACTGACTGCATCTGATGCTGGCCAATTTCTCTCTGTCTTCATCTCTTTATTCCTCAGCTGTTTTTTTTCTCCCTCATTCTGTAATTTGTTTATACACCATTATGGCTGCAGCTGTTTGTAAATCATATATAATTACATTGTGAATGCCCAGTGCAGAGTGAGGCAGCAATTGGGCTTAAAAACAAGAATACAATGGAGAAGGAGAGAGAGAGAAAGTGGGTAGAGAGACTGACAATCGTTTTACAGGTTGGTTATGATCATATTTGATTTTATTGTGGCACACGGTGTGTAAGCAGAGACAAGGGGGGAACAAAAAGCCAATGAAAACAGTGAATCATGTGCCCTTTCGCTACGCATCCTAAGGCCGAAGTGAATTCTATTAAGCCATTTACGAAAGCCATTAAACCACAGAAGGGTAAATAATCACAATATGACAGAGGCAGAGGCCAAGAGAATGAAAGCGTTATAATTTCCTGGCTTATAAGAATGGAGGAATTAAGAGTCAGAGTGGAGAGCATCTATGAAAAGGACACCTGCTGAGCAAACAAGCGACTGGAGAGGATCCGGAAACATAAACCTGGCTGTGATTGACCATAATTTATGAACGAAAGAGGAAGGCAACATTAGAGGAGCGAGACACAGTCAACCTGAGGCAGACGCACAAATATTATTTATGTCAACATTCCTGCTCAGTCCAGAAAACACTGCAGAGCCTTTGCTGTGCGCCCGGGCCGACTGGCCAAAGACTGCGCGAACACACGGATGGTGCATCATCTACCATCAGAGAGATGCACAGCCGCGTTGTGTTTCTGCTCACCTGTTAGTTTGGAGTGTTAAATATGCATGAGGTCTGGACGGGGGCTATATCCTCTGGGGGCAGAGGAATGGCTGTGTTTCAGGACAAGCAAGCAACACTTCAAAGGTAAAAGGCTGCAGTGAAAAACAACAAAAACACAAGCTCGGTACAGTATGTACTGGCGAGCAAACACACACAGCTGTTCTGAGTCTAATGCCTCTTGTGGTTGGTCAACAAAGAACCAGCGCTCACCCGGGGATATTTGTACACTTTCTGAAGACACAGTGTGACAAGGAGGGAGCTAAGACAAGAGAAAGGCCATTTACTCCCCTTCCTGAGTGATGTTTAAAGTGGTGTCAGCATCTGCCGAGTGTTGAGGGAGGCCACTATAAAAAAACAAATGACCCCCCTGCTTTACTAATGCTGCTCCACTCCCACTGGAGAGTGATATGGATTACATCTCATGCGATGCCCCCCCCCCAACACACCACCAATTACCCTGTTCCATTCTACCCTTCCCAGCAGTCCGGAGCCTTTTACAGCAAATTACTGTTTCTGTAATTGGAAAAGCCATCACTGAAAAATCTAAACAGAGACGGCATCTGTGGCTCTCTTTTTGCAGCAGTCTCTCCTGCTTCTCTCTCTGCCACCTGTCGGGCCTCATTGACTGCAGCTAATGCGCTGTTTTGATTGTGAGGAGTCCAAATATATTCATAAGATGGCCCCGTGCAACATTTGGGAAAGAGGACTCGGGAGGTGAGCCTAGCCAATTTTGACGAGAACCCCATTCGGGCCTGTAAGCGGCTCACCACTGCGAAAAGTGTCGCTCAGCCATTCAGCTTTAGGTAATAGACCGAGAAGTTTGACATTAGTGCAAATCATGCTGCTAGGATAGTGAAGAATGGGGATGAAGACGCTTATTTTCCACCTGAAAATCAAAAGCCCCCCGGCCTCAAAGCGACAGGTGAGCTGACCTTTTAGAAGCTAAGTTGCGTATCTGATTTAATAATGAATGCCTTGGAAGGTGGGGAGATCATCCAGACAGGGTCTGACCTCTAAATACTGCAGCTGCGGCAATGGCAGGGAAAGTGAAAAACCACAGCATCAACTGCCGCGTCTCCTGCAGCTTCCACTCACCTGTTTGGTTACTTTGCTCACTGTAGGTCTACGGGTGAATGCCACCAAAACGAGGCCTTGTACACACTTCAGCTGAATAAAACATGAGACATAAAAGACGGAGGGACAACGATACATCTGTGGAAATACTTCACAGAAAGAAGTACTCACTTTTTTTAGGCTGTTTAGGAACTGAAACAGAGCGCTCAAATTATTGAGATGGCAACTAATTTAATTAAGGCTGAATTTAAAATGAAAAATAATATGGTGCTACAGACGACGAGCTTTAGCTTTAAGAGCATCCGTACAGGGAGAAGAGTACAGCAATTAAAGTCAGTCTCCCCTAATTTGTTGAGGCAGTTTAAACATTCGACATAATCATTGATACATCGTCACATTTAGCACTTTGATGCATTTCTTTTGTCTTTTGCCTGAAAACTGAATTCATTTTTTTTCATTTCCACAATTAGCTCCTTTACTTTATTGTTTTAATTGGTGCAGCAGGTAGTGTGCATGCCTCACAGCAACAAGGTTGCCGGTTTGATTCCCAGGTCTGGCCTTTCTGTGTGAAGTTTGCATGTTCTTCCCGTGCATGCGTGGGTTCTCTCCGGGCACTCCGGCTTCCTCCCACAGACCAAAAACATGCTCATTAGGTTAATTGGTGACTCTAAAATTGCCCCTAGGTGTGAGTGTGAGTGTGAATGGTTGTGTGTTTGTGTCCTGCAATCGACTGGCGACCGGTCCAGGGTGTACCCCACCTCTTGCCCGTTGATCGCTGGGATAGGCTCCAGCACCCCCGCAACCCCGAAAGGGATACACGGTATAGATATAGAAAATGGATGGGTGGTTCAACAAAGAACCAACATGATTAAGATTTCTCAAACGCTTTTGAAAAAAAACTTAATTATTTCCACCCCTGACTGACTTTGGCTTGCTGCCTACAGTGCCACAGAAAGATATTTCATCCAAAATGGAAAAAAATTAAATTAAAAAAAAAAAAAAAAACTGCACTCAGTGTTGCGACGATCATCTCTAAATGCGCGCCCAATTCTCTTTATGAAGCTCTATTGTATAAAGTAATCATCACTTGGCTGCTGTGACATGACATCCAATTAGCGGGTAACTCACCCTGATCAATATGAAATGCTACAGTAATTCTCATGTCTTCTCATTGAAATCAGTACCAGTGTTACTGTGGCAAGTTGCCTCCACTTAATATAGAGCTGGACTTGAAAATAAAGATACTAACGCTCTGGTACTGTGATTTCCCTGCAGGGAGGCCATACTGGCTGAAGATGTCATTGTGTGGGACAGCCTGTTAAAGAATGACACCAACACAAAGGGCACATGAAAATATATTAAAAATCCTCAACTGGCAGAAAAGAAAACAAGCTCATGAAAAAATAAGACTGAAACATAAAAATTTCAAAGTAATGGCATTTGATTTCCAAAGAGAGAGAATGGCCTGGTTGAAGTGTAGCCAGAGACAGTGAACAGCTCCCTGCATGCATTGCTCCATCAGTAGCTGGGTCCAGCATCATTAGGTGATGAACAGCTGCTGTGTGTAAAAGGTAGAAGTGTGAATAATGTGGACGGAGTGGCACCTGGTTGGGGGGAACGACTCCACTCATTATGAGCCTGTATGGGTGCCAGGAAACAAGCACTAGACAGGATGTACCGCCAACTGCGCTGCAGCTGAGGCTTGGGGTGGGCAGAAAATGTGTGTTTGTTGGTCGGGGCTGGGCTTAACAATCCAGTCCCACGGAGGTGACAACTGAGTGAGGTCCAAATCAGGGGGAGGCTGCTAGCTAGGCACAAAAACCCGGTAGGAATGTTGCCCAGTGATACAGTCTGTAGGCCAGCACAGCACATGCAGGCTGGATCCAACATGTCTGAGTGCTGTAACTGACTCAGGAATCAGGTGCGTATGCAACATGCAAAACGGGCGAGAGGAATTTCGGTTACATAAATGAACCGTGCTGGGGATGTGGAAAGGCCCGACGGCAAATGAGTCCACATCGTAGCTGCCATTACACTTCACACGAGGAAAGAAAAAAATCAGCTTTAACTAGCATTGTGAGCACATTCTGGTCAGTTTGTGCACTTCCTGTACTAGCTTTTCCAGCGCTGTCCACACCATCACGCCACCTTCCTCCCACGAAACATTGAAAATAAGAGCCGATTGATAATGTGGCGTTTGGCCAATACCAATATTAAAATTGAAACAACAAAAACAAAACTTTGTCACCGTCTAGTTGATCAAACATATCTTTGGCATTTGCAATTATTTCTTACATGCATGCCAACGTATATCCGCGTTAAGCGTCCTATTTTCCCTCTAGCTCCATTCAAAGCCTTCCTAAACTAATATGTACTGTAGAATAAGGGGGCTGCTTTCAATGAAACTAATTCTGCTGTACTTCATGCCCTTAATGCCTTTGATTTTTTTTTTTTTTTAAGTGGCAGATCATCCAATACTCAGGTTGCAGCCATTACAGTTACGTGCCCATAATGACTTCAGGGCTATTTTTAGCAAGTTTTTAATTATGTCGACTCTCCAGCATAGTGGCAAAGCAACAACAGTGTACAGCACAGAGTCACTTCCCCCCCCTGTGCCTGGAGTGGCCTCCGTCTTTTAGTGTCCAAGGTCACACAGATCTATGCAGGTCCCCCTCTGACAGTAATTACATATAGCCTCCGGAGAGAGCGCAGCACACACAAGGAAAATGGGGAGAGGAAAGAGAGACAGCAGAACGAGGAAGAGACAATGTGTGCGGGGAGAAAAGTGAGACAATGAGAGATAAACGCATACAGCAACAGATAAAGACCCTTAAAATAAACTGAGGATTAAAGAGTGCAATCCCTCAAGCTTCTCTGTGACTGGGAAAAAACACTAACGTGAAATTAATGGCTTATCGAGCTTGTGTAAAGATATCCATATATGAAAAAACCCACACTTAAGAGTAATTAAATGTGAATAATTAAAATGGGAAAAGGGGTAAAATACAGAGAGAGCTTTGAACCCCCGGAGAGTAAAAGATATTACAAACTGCATTTTCTCCACAAAGTATGAGAATCCCTCAGAAGATAACGGCAGAAAAACTATTTCATGGGCGTACGTATGTTCATTAAAGCGCAACAACAGCTGTACGGACATCTCAGTCGCCACCGCCCTCAGCAGACCGCAGATAGCCAAAACTTCCACAGGCTCAACGGTTTGGAAACAGCATTAAATATTAATGACTGTACCCCTACTGTTTTATATCATGTTCTTTCTTCGTCCTGGTCTTTATTCTACTGGAACAGATGTACTGTCCACTTACTGTATGCCATTTAAAACATCTGGTATCTCGCCCTCCTGGACCGCTCGTTCTTCTCATCTGCTGCCATCTGGCTCAAACAGGATAAGCTTCTGTCAATATGTTGTCTGTTTGTGGTGCTACTTCCCATTCTCACCAGGGTACAATTTTTACTTATTTTTCTTTTAATATAAAAAAAAACACTTGTATTTTCCGAACACTTTCTACCTCATGCTCCTTATCGCTGGTATCATCCTGCTACCTGGAATATTTCACTGCTTTTTGTCTCTTCTTGCTGCTGTGACACTTTAATTTTCCTACATCGAATCAATTAAGTCCATCTTATCTGACTGAAGCAACCGTTGAAACAAATGTGCGCTTAACCGCAGACAGAAAAATGACTTTCTCTGCCAGTCGCAGCCGTATTTTAATCATTTTTTCTTTCTATAAATATCCGTTCATGATTCTTTCACGCCCACAATAAAAGGCTGGATTATTGAAGTTAAGTAAATGGGCTCGCACCGATCATCATTACGATGTCAGAAGCAAAGCCCTGGCTGTACAATTTTATTCCCTCCTTCAAGCTACTGCCAATGAGGCTTGTTCCTGGCGTCCAAACTGAACTTCAGGTGAAAGACGGACCACGGAAAGCCAGTTAGGCTTGCACTCTGTGTTGTAATGTGCTACACCTCAAGGATGGTCAAGGAGTACTCAATGAAAATGTTTACTCCATCTGGCAAATGGAGTGCAGGCAACGGCTGCCAAAAATCCTGCCTGAACTCTTGATCTTAGCAAGTAAAACTGTAACAGAGGAGGAGGAAACAGCTAGCTGTGGCATGCGGGATGTGGGCCCAGCACCAGGAAGATTCAACTCTGAGCTAATTAAAATGAGTTGTTTGAGGTGTGGCTGTATTAGAATGCTAATATATACAAGGAGGGCAAGTGTTCATGCAAACCCTCAAGCTGCATAAATACTGCAAAGAAAACATCAGAGTTTTAAGTGGCAGAGGTCAAGCAGTGCCGCGGTATTATGTTAAACTGCAGCGACGTTCACAGCGTCCGTCTCGCTGCGCGTAGTTTTAGCGAGGTGTTTGCATTTGCTTTTGTTCTGAGTCGATGACTTGACAGACGGAATTTGTTCGAGGTTAATTGGCCAAAGTGCTGCTCACATGGGACGGGAATAATCATAATATACATAAAAATCTCACATGGTTTGGAACGTAAACTGTGGCTCACACGGTAGAAGCACTCTATCGTTTATGAAGTGTTATGTTGTCATCAGCTGCAATCACAAGTGTATTTATGAAAGTCAGCCTCTGCTTCCAAGCTTATCTGGGTATATAAATTCCTTCACTTCAGAAATGGTGGGAAAGGGAAGAGAGAGGGTGGGGGAGTGGAACATGTAATGATATTGCAAAGCACTCAGCTTGTATGATTTTACAGGCCCTAACACTTTGATGTGCTCTTCAAGGGGCTGGTATGACTTAATGTAGCTTTGAGGAAGCGTCAGCGAAAATGAAAGAGACCAAGGGAGGAAAAGAAGAGATGGAGGAAGGCGGGGAGGAGCAAACAACGTGATAGGGAGATGAGGAGAGGGAGGCAGGAGGTGAGGACCGGTCAGGTTTTAACCTGCCTGCTGAGAATACTTCTTTTTTTTTTTTTTTTTAACTAGCACGTAAGCTTCTTGGTGGAAGAACATGGCCCAATTAAAGGAAATAAATAAATAAATAAAAAGGCCCAGCATTGCTGGTTCATCTAAAATCAAGCTTTTATATGAGAAAAGATTAAATAACTCACAGCTCTCCTGTCAAAATACACTGAGAGCAGCAATATAAAAAAATGCAGTTTGTGTACAATTTCTTTAAATGCAACACTTAAATTGCTACTGAGGAAAGTTGTAAATGCTTTGCATATTGCTGTTTCCTCGGGCCCCTTATAGATATTAAAGTATATGAGAAATAAGCTAAAAATCAATAAAAACTCTTTGACTTGCTCTTTCATGTTTTCACAAAACTCTGCAACTCCAATTCCCTGAGATACTTAGAACAGAAAAAATTTCCCTCCGCATTTGGCTTGTACTCGTTACCTGCTGACAGTAGGTGACGCTGAAGGCACTGAACCAGGCCTCAGGTGAACATGTGCCATGTGTTGTACATTAGCCTCTTCCCATCGACGCGTGATTTCGATCAGTGATAAAACCTCGCACATGTTCTCAGCATCGCACCCCGACTTGCAGGGGAGTGAAGCTGAAGAACCCAGAGGAGATGTAAGGGCTTTAGATTTGAATCTACAGCTTATGGCAAGAAGATGAATAGCAGATTGTTTGTTCACACATGGAGGTCTCAAGGAGTGATAGAAGAAAGGAAGGCCGGGGTCTTCAAAGGAACAATTGAGGGCAAATTGCTCTCCACACTCATATGTGATTGGATTATTATGGTGTGAGTGATGCTCAGGCTCAGATTGGCAGTAAATGAAGGCAAATTAATTAATTACGGCAGGGTGGCAAATTAAGAGGTGGCCAAAGTCAATTTCATGGCCTCTGACGGTCGACTGCCAGTGAAGGCAGATGTGAGGGGCGGCCTTGAGAGGAAGACCTCCGCATCCTGTGCTGCTCCCGCACACAGACTGGCAGGCGATGAAGGGACGGTGATTGGCATGAAGGCTTCAGATCTGTTCCAGCCTGTTTGTGAATGCAGATTTTCGATGTCATTGTGCATTTCTGAATGTGTGATTTTATACGACAACAACTGAAGGTAAACTGTGATTTTCAACCTGGACCTGATTTTCATATTAGTTTGCCGCTATGTGACCAATGGGGATAACAATGTTTGAAACGATCGAGTACTGAGCGAGAGCGCTGCGGCTGGCAGCTGCAAAACTGGCTGCAATCGTACCCTTCTGGTCAATGTATGTCCATGAAAAGTACATTTATTGCCACTGACAGGCTCGGATTAATATTCCATGTGTCTGACAACACTATTAAATGGATCCTGACATAGAGACCTTTTAATTAACCAGAAACAGCTGGTATATCACTGTCCTCAAAGCCACCAGACTCCATTTACAGAAACACTAATTTTATCATCATAAGAACACACTTTAGTCAAACTTGACAAAAACAAAATAAAACTCAGCAAAACCATCTTGACTCGCCTTTCCACTGAACTCTGGTTTGGTTGAAATAAACCCTTAATTCAGGAGTTAGATGTGAGAATATCAGGAGGAGTGAGAGAGAGGTCAGGCATCAGACGCTGCAGGGAAACCAGCTTGTAGAGCCAGAATATTCTGTTAAGTATACAGGTACACACACCTTGATTTTGATATTCCATAGGATGGCCCATTAAGTATACTGCCTAAAAGATGGACCGTTACCCAGCACAAAACAAAATAGGGGGGAGGTATTATGTGTGCATTCATTCACATATAGACACACAGACACACACGCAAACTGAGCTTGTCAGAGAAAGCAGCCATGCGGGAATACCAGGGATTGTTAGTTTTCCCATCTCCGAACTTTTCGCTCCTTTCCTCCCCCTGTCAGCGGTGACAAGAGGGGATGGTGTGATTTATTCCCGTCATTCAGTTGTAATAACAAGCAGAATGTCCTTTCTTTTGTCTCTGCTGGTGGGAGGGATGCTGCAGCAAGGGATGAGGTGAATGTCAGAGTGGTGGCAATAATTGACATTCATAAAGTCAGTGTGCTGTTAAAAGGAAATGAGCGAGAGCCCGTCGCTCGCACCTCTGCGTGGAGAGACTGTTGGTGGTATTTTGTGTAGGATTGTATTGGATAATGAAATAATCACTGTAGCATGAAGTAATACAGCAATTTCAACTTTTACTAATTCAAATTTGATCAACCCCATGTAGTCTGTCTCTCATTGTATAATTAAATGCTTCCTTCATCAAGCAATTGTCATTCACGCCTTCTTGCACACGCACGCAACGTAAACTCAAGGTACCTGTCTCCACGTCCTGGGTGTAGAAGTGCAGGGTGTCGCTGATTTCGGTGACGTACACTGGTCTGTAGTTGGCCACTCGCTCCTTCTCCTCGGACACATGCACAACCTCCTCGACTGGTTTCTCCTCGTAATTGGCCCAGACCTACAACACACACATGGGAGACAGAGACGGGTCAATGACTGCAACAGACACCAGATCTCTGGGATGCAAACACAAGCACAACATGAGAAAAGAACACAACAATAGATTTTGAGTCTCATATTTTATGATGATGTAGTCTATTGTTTCTACAAGAGCTGTCTGATCTGCCATGAAGCTGCAAACATATTTAAATTCAGGCCAGATAATAAGATTTTATGACAGTCTGAAGATATGAGTCATAACAGATAAAGTAATAAAGCAATAACGGTTGTCAAAGAACCTGAATAATTTTCATGACGCCAAATGATTTAAGTTTACAATCAAGACTTGAAATGGCCACTGGAACACAGCAGAAACTGAAAACAGAGACAAACAATAAAAATACCAGACATTTCCCAGTTCCAGCTTCTCACGCGTGACGACTTGACACTATTCTTTGTCATATACGATCATAAACTGAATAATCTTTGAGGATGTCACTAGATAAAATCAAGAATGAGACACTGGACAAGTCTTTCACATGTGTATCCCAATACTTCTGCCTACTGTTTGAGAGTTTAGACTGATGGCAGGTCTTTGTTTTGGCTGGTCTGCCTCTCTTCAAGGGGATATTTTAGGGCTCAGTTTTGGGTTAAGGGTTAAGAGCAGAATAAGGTTAGAATCAGGTCAAGATGAGCGCTGTAGTGTTGGTGATGACGTCAAAGGTTTGGGAAATAATGCAGTTTAATGAGATTCTTCACAAGCATAGCAATTTGTCTGTGTGTGTGTGTGTGTGTGTGTGTGTGTGTGTGTGTGTGTTTGTGTTGTGTGTAAGCAGGTTACATCCTTTCTGTGCTGCATGAAGGTTAGTTCTCTTCCAGCTCCCCAGTAGAAACAGAGGGCAGGAGGCTCATTAGGGAGAAGTGCTTTGCCTTAGGCCGCATATCAAACTGCATGGATGTCAGTAGGTGTGTGTGTGTACGTGTGTGTGCGAGTGTGTGTTTACAGAGAACAAGGGATGCGGAAGAAAGAGTGGGTGGTTGTCAAGACTGAATACAGCATGTTTGTATACAGCTTCAAGTACAGTAATAGTATTAAGCACGTGCAGCAACACAGGATGGTCAAGATGAAAGCGAGCTAATCAGGTCTCTGCAGAGGAAACGCTGGAGAAGGGGAGTGAAGGAGAAGAACAGGAGGAGACGGGACTGACGATGGGCGGAACTCAAAAGTCAAAAAGTGCAACCGAGCTTCACAGTGCTCCAACTTCTTGTGCTGCAGCAGCGGCGGCACAGCTTGTTACCGTTCATTTCTGCAGGCTATTTGGGAAGTGTTTACTTTTAAAGGTTACAGGAAGAGAGGGAAAAGAGGCAGACGGATTTTATAACAGCACAGTAATATTAGCCAATTAGGTTCTGGCTAATTATTTAACTGCATGGTATCATCGAGCTAATTAGATTAGCTAGTTTTAGTGTTGTCATTTTTTTCACTCTGCCTTAGCTCATCTGCAGAGCTACGCTAGTGTTAAGGCTTAGTTAATCATACCCGGGGCTTTTCTTTTAATATGCTGGCTCTTCAGCATGCTAAGATTATCCCTTTACCTCACTGATGTGGTGATGTACAGTGGGAAGAGTCTTATGACTGAACTGCATGTGTGTGTGTGTGTGTGTGTGTGTGTGTGTGTGTGTGTGTGTGTGTGTGTGTGTGTGAGCGAGAGAGAGAGAGAGACTGCAAAATTGGTGAATGAGATTCGTTGGGGGGGTGGGGGGGTGGGGTGGGGGGGACACACACGAAATGCCATGAAATAAGTGACCGAAGTACTGAGTGCTGCTGCCCTGCCTACCTGCTAACAAAGGACAGGGTCACACCACCCAATTACATTCACTTATTCATCCCGCAAACGCTGCAAAAAAGAAAAGGAAAAGCAGAAGAGAAGGGGAAAAGGAGAGAAGGAGGGAGGAAAGAAAGCAGGTAGAAACTGTGGGGATTGAGGGCGAGCAAGGTTAATGAAGACCGAAAATGCAGCCACGCTTCATAAACCCCGAGATCAACCAGGATTTTTTTTGTTTGGCATAAGACAGGCACGTGCATTGTTAGCATACTCATGCACCCATTATATGCACAATCACAAATGCTGAAATACGCAGCCTCTGCTAATAAACATGCTTCCCACATTCCAACTGAGCTGACATGGCGTGGCTTTTAATCAAACCTGCAGCACCAATTAGGGATTACAAAGATTAGAATGTCACCATTCATTAGCCTGGTGGCTATCACTGCGGCACCTTTAGGGTGGCAGCAAGTGGGTCGGCTTACGGCTGGATTGGGCACCGAGCACAGTCAGAGAGAATCCTCTTGACCTCTGACTTTGTGTTGAGTGTGGATGTCAGAGTGATAAGAGACGGGTGCAAAGACTGACAGAGAAACACATTTGCCTCCACGCTGAAAGTTCTCTATGAGGCGCTGCATGTGCTGAACAGACAACTAGAATGCAGCCTCTGGCCTCGTGTTCAGTCTTGATTTTTGGGGGTTGGTGTGAACTGCTGTGTATTTGTTCTGCATCTTCACACCTCTGACACTGCCTCCTTGTATAGCAGCGTTCCAGTAAAAATGACAGGCATTGTGCCGCTTCTTCTACTTTGAGTAACATCGCTTCTCTAGAGGCAACACAGCATGAGCAGCACATCAGCAGCAGCAGCAGCTTCTCTGTCTATAAAGGATGCATTCAGACACAGTGTTGAGTCTAGGTTACCAAAGTTTGGGCTTGCTCAGAGCCCAACATAAAATCACTGTAGTTAAGTACGTAAAGCAGATGAAAATAGACTTGAAGCATAAAAATAAGCTCCAGGTCAAGGCCTGGATTGATTAAAATGAGAGCATTTCTGTTCCAGCAGACGAGTGTGAGAGGTGACTCTGCTGAAACGCCTCCTGAATTGACGCACTACGAGAGGCGCACACTGAGTGCAAGCTGCGTTTGACGAGAAAATGTTTCAATTAAATGCTTACGCAGAGAAGCTGTGGCTACCCCAAGAACAACATTTGTTTCTGCATCATCACTGAACGCATTATTGGAAACACTGTGGAGCTTCAGCCCCTTTTTAAAGCGCAAATAAATGCAAAGATACACGCACACACGCACACTGTGCCCAGGGCTGGTGACCTTCTGTGAGCAGCCAACCATCCTGTTTGTTCCACTTGAATGCAGGTATGTGACTGCTGCTTCTGCTGCTGCTCTGCAACTGCAGCCAGACGCGAGAGCCACCAAGCTGCCAGAGACAATATGTGTGTGAGAGAGAGGGAGGGAGAGAGAGAGGGAGGGAGAGAGAGAGAGAGAGAGAGAAAGAGAGAGAGGGGAGGGTAGAGAGCGATAGAAAGATGGGCAAAAGGAAAAAAGCGGCAGGCCATTAAGCTCAGGCTGAAAGGACAACAAGTCCTAATAATGGAGGCCAAGCTGAGAGAGATGGCAGGTGAGGCTGACCTTCACAACTCCTGAATGACAGCACACATTTACACCCAGGTGAGTCCAGACAGGTGATGCGATGATGGGGCAACACTGCTTCACTGCTGCGCGTGGTGACCATCACAATTTGAAGCACACCAGATCATATCGCTCATGATACTATCGGTATCATCGTTAGTATCACCCAGTAGAAGGTTGAGTGCGAGGAGAGCCAAATATCCACAGACTACATTGGCTCAGAATCACCAAATCTTCAGCAAGTTGTCCAGCATATTTTGTAATATTGTCAAGAATATCAAATTGCAGAAATACATGTGATATTATCTTAGGGCCACATTTCCCACCCTTCATCAGAACTACATGAAAAAGCCTAAAAAGACGTGTCCAAGCATGTCAGGTAAGCATTTTACATTTCTTCTCCTCTACATTTCATTTTCTTAATATATTCCCCGGCTGCCTTTCTCTTGCCAAACCTCAATGATCTCACTGCTTCAGTCCATCTCTTTATCATCTGATTTTTCAACACTAAAATAAAAAAAATTAGCAGCTAACAACTTTCTAAGACACCAGCCGCTGTAACTTTTAACAGCCAAATTGGTTTCTTAAACAAGTGAGACTTGGATGCGAAACGCCCAGCCCTGAAGAAGAAATGTCGGGCCATAGCCAAATTTTTGCAGCAATTCGCTGGTGGCGAGTCTTAATTTCCCAGTCTGGCACACCAAACACCTCGCTGATGGAAGCGTAGCTCTCTCACAGTTGGGAAGTTAAGTGGGCTGCTGATTAGCTCGGTGTTGATTTGTCTGAATATTTCTAATATGATGAAGAGCACGGCAGCCTAGAAAGACTGAGCAATTGTGCTACATTCATAGATTCACACATACAAGCACAGGTGGATGAATACACAGACAGATGGATGACTAACCACAGACGTAGTGCCAGAACGAGGGGGTGAGGCCTGGTTTGAACACTGATTAAAGGTGGCAGTGTGTCAATTCTAGTAGAGAGTGTGTCTAGTCTTTTGATACAAAAACTGCCACAGATACCTAAAATACACACTCTGCACTTTGTTATCAATAAAATTTGGTTTGGCTAAATCTGTTAAGAGGAACATCTGAACAGTACCGAAGGAAACTGACTCATATCTCCAATACTTAAATCTGAACAAGCAAACAAAAGTTTTGTGATTTGTCAGAATGAGCTTTATTTTGAAATTCCTCTGAAATTAAGAACATGTTACACCCCTTTTATGATTAATGTGACACACTCAGAGGAGAGCGCTCCTTGAAAAGAACATTATGAGCTCTACTCTAAATACAGTCCGCCTTCATAATCCCTCATTAACCTGTCTTCACATGCTGCACTCACACACGTCGCTGCCCTCCGATTCAAACATCAGCGGACAAGGTTGCTCAGCCCCGTAAGCCCTCACAAATTTTTGTAGTTCAGAAACAATGCACTGGTGTGAACTAGTTGAAATTTGGAGTAATATGAGCCGTATAATACAGAATGATGTCTCTTCTTACATTGGAACTTACATCGTTCCTTTGTTAATTCATTACAATCAAACTTGGAGAACAATTGAAATCAATAGGAGTATGTTATTCATAAGGGTGCACTTTGTAAATCAATTTAGCCCCTATTATATCCCTGATGATTCCCCTTCAGAGAGAATGGTTAATTAATTCAATCGAGGGCACGTTTTTCTCTTTTGGTCTCTCCGTGTTCACTTGTAGCCTTTTATTAGAAGCTTACATCAAAAGGCTTAAAGCTACACTTAAGAATAGAAAGGGACCGCGTTTAGTTATGATTCATTTCATCTTGTTTAGATGCTTGGTGGGTTAGCTTCACTCATACAACAATACAATGATGATACAGGTGGTATCAAAGGGAAGAATTGGAAAGTCAGTAAAGGATGTGTATTGAAATAAAAAGTTAAACGCTGCCTGAACTCTTTCTGCTGTAAATCCAGTCCCTCTGGTCTTCAATGTAGTACAACACTCACTGAGTGCTAAGATATACTCGAGAAGTGCTGCCTTATAACTCTGCATTTACATTCTGTTCAGTATTTTCTCCACGATATTATGTACGAAAGTTATCCCTGTCAATTACAACAAGCTGTAGAAAAGAATCCGTTTGGAATACGAAGCGAGAGCGAGCTACTTTGGAGATCTGCATTGGTGTCACGTTAATGAGTGCAAAAGGTTGGCATGGCAGAAAGGTGGACGACCCTGGATTTCCTGGTGCTCAATGATGTTGTCTGTATTGACTAAACCATTAGAGGCGGAGAATGATCAACAAGACGGACAATTGCTTCACTGAGGGGCAATCTGCCATGTCAGAGCTTCTATGATTGCATAGAAGTCGCAGAGTCTTTATTTAAAATTGTGGTTTTCAAGTGCACCTACTGCACATATTGACTTTAACATGACATTTAGAATAATATCTAATGCATGGGTAGGACAAGGTAAAGTTCCCATCCATACAAAAATCTCAGGGTTCGGTTTGGAAGCTGTACCTTTGGTGGGTCAGAAGCACAGCCTGTATAAAGCATGCAGTCTCTGTGGTGGCGAAGGTTTCTCAACAGCCATTGTTAAGCTCAGTAATAGCAGCTCCAGACGTCACCATCTGGTTCAAACCTTGCAGCTAGCTGTCACTCAAAGCAGCCAAGCCCATAATTACACATAACTTTAAGCCTTAATGTAATTTAAATGAGTGAGTTTTATAATAATTCACCCTCGGTAAAGTTGTCATGAATTAGCCACAGAGAGCCAAACTGTTTTTGTACCTGGCTGTAAACACTGACTTGGAACCAGCCTCAAATGGCCAGTTGGCTTCATTTACCAGCAGGCTGCTGCCTGGTCAGGAGCAGTCAGACCTGGGGTTGTTACGTTAACCCATTATTAAAGCCAAACAAAAGTGAAAAAACAGAACAATAAATATTGCTATTAGGGACCAAATGTTGTACTGTTAAAACTTCTCAAACCACAAAAGCAAAACCCAAGATATAGAACATACACAGGAAATGACAGTGAGACCACTTCAGCAGAGCAGCTTGTTATTTGTTGTTATCATCAATGATTAATATTTACGCGCTGCCCTTGACGGCTGATGAACGGTTGCATTTAGAAGTGCTGTAACATCAAAGTGGTGAGAAAGAACCTGTCTTTGCTGCTAAGTGCATATGGTCTTTTTTCAATTCTGGCTTTTCAAAGCAATTTGACTCCCTGCCAATAACTGTTGTGATGAGAGGTTGGTGTCAGGTGAATCCTCGGAAGTGATAAAAGGTACCACACAGCTTGAATGAGTGACGGGAAGACTACCGGGGTCCCCCCCCGCTTTGGTTTATCGACTGTATGTGACACAACAGACATGAGGCCACTTCAGTTTTCTTGACAACCCCCAAATCAAATTGAGTAAGTTGTCTTCATTGATCTTGATTGGACAGAGGGATGAGTGACAGGTGTCAGGTTGGCCCAGTCACTCTTGTAAAGTTAAAAGACATTAACCCAATACAACTGCCTGGCCCTTAAAGGCCCGCCTACAAGGTTAAGAGGGGTTGTTGATGGTACATTAACCCTGATCGCTCACCTTGTCGGCGCAGTCTAAGTAAGAGCAGTGGCTGCGCTAGCAGAGGCAGAACTGATTTACAGGGTCTGTGCAACAGCCTCCTTGTCATTTCCTCCCTGCTGTCCTCATATTCAGATTGAATGCATGGCAGCCTTGCATCATAAAACATACAGACTGGGCTGAGCACACACAAACATGTATGTGCGCAGAGGCACGTTCGTGGCCTTGGGAAGAATTGTTCCAGGTTGAGCTACGATGTGGAAGCAACATCGTTCCTGCCAGTGTGCTAATACAGTCCGACCGCTCAGAGGCCTGCAAGGCCACACACACGGACACGGTAACAAAACACGTCAGCCGCACACAGGCCTATTTGACAAGCTGTGAAAACTGAAATCACACAACATGATATAGTGATATCATGTTTGGGGAGGCACATCAAACACAAAGAATTCCAGAGGCAGTTTTTTTTTTCCCCAATAACAATTTTTATCTGTGTAATAGAATAGCAACTGACCATCAACTGTGTGAAGCGGATGATTGCAAAAAGCGAAAAACAAAACAAAAAACACTGAAAAACACCATGCACGGTTTCCAGGTTCTGACTGTTTCCAATGACATAAAAAACAAGATCTAGGTTCAAGCTGAGGCTACGCTGACTGTGGATTTCAACTCTTGGACACACTGCTCACCACTGGAACCCAATCAATCCTAATCCTCTTAAATAAGAATATTAGAAAATAGGTCCACTTTCACGTCCCAAGCCAAACGCTGAGGCGAGAGAGGGAGAGCGGGAGAGGGATGGAGGGATGAGTCTCTCGGATGTGGTTACTCTGCAGATAAATTATGCATTAAAACTGCACAGGTGGCGCAGGACAGGGTTTTTAGGTGAAGGAAGGGAGCCGAGCAGCTGGGGAATTCATAACAGAAACAGGAGAGCAAGCGGAGGAGAGAGGGAGAAGAAGAGAGAAAAAGATACTCCCTAGCTTCATATCACAGCCAACAGATGTTCGCCCATCACAGAGGCGGCAGGCAGGCAGCGGGGCTACTCAACCCCGGCTTACACGGCTAATATGACCCCCCTTATGCTGCCACACACACACACACACACACACACACACACACACACACACACACACACACACACACACACACACACACACACACACACACACACACACACACACACACACACACACACACACACACACACACACACACACACACACACACACCCCTCGACCTAAGGCTATCGTGGTGGCAACTTGTTACACTTTTTAAATTGGCACAAATTGATCCGCTTAGACGTGTTTGTGCGTGCGTGTGTGCATGCATGTGTGTGTTTGGGTGGGAGGTGAGGGCGAGTCTGTCTGGCTATTAGCAGCTACTTTCAGTAAGTTTATCTGTACAGCACCTTTCAAGAGCAGGTGACTCCAAGTGCTTCGCAATGAAAGACAAAATAAAAATAGAAGGCAGAGCAACAGACGTGAAGTGCAGACATAAAGAGATGTTAAAAACATCAAAAGTATAAAATCAAACAACAAGCGCTAACATGCACCTGACAGAGATTGGTGGTATGTGTGCGTGAACTGAAGGGGGGCACGGTGTTACCATGGAAACAGCAAATGTGGGTGCATGTGTAATCGGGGGAGATATGCGCACACACAAACCTACACCTGTGCCACCGGCCTCATGGGCGCCACCCTCTTTAGCTGGCATGGAAAACCAGAAGGCTGCGAATACGAACCAGGCATCGCTCACAGATCACACACACAACGCCACACACACCGTCCCCGGAGGCAGTCACTCCAGCATGTGGAGCCTTATGTCAAGTGGGGTGGGTTGTTTTTTTTTTATTTTTTTTGTTTCTGTTTTTTTCCCCAAACCAAACCAGTCAGTGTGCATATCTGCGGTCATTAAAAGATGATCAAGCCGAGCAAGATGTCGTCAGAGCAAAACAAAAGCAGCACTGGGGAATAAGCATGCAATTAAAGCCGACCAGCTGCAAGTGCGAGGGCACATGATGCAGAGACTCAATCTTCAAATGGCGCAGAGAGAGAGGGGCAGGGAACGAAGAGAGAGAAGGCAAAATAATTCAACTGTAGCCAAGAAAAACATGTTTGATTGTGCATCAAGATAACCTTGATAAAAAGGGAAGTGCTGCTTGAAGGAGGCTTGTACAGAGGGACAGGAGCACTTCTTTAGAGGTCTGTTGGATTTGCTTTGATTACTTTGCTTTTCTCTACACTGATTTTGCATCTGTACGTGTGATCTGCCGGATGACTCCCCCCGCCGCCATTACTGCCTTTGTCCTTCACACTTATTCTGTGCTGCGTCCCCCTTCAACAGCCGTTCTTATGACCTTGATGCCAAATGGGTTAAGTTCTGACTCCTTTTGTAAATGGCACACCAGATAAAAGACGCACAGATTTTGGCCCTCCCCATGTCCCCTCTGTCCTCTGGTGTCCCTTCCATGCTCTGTCCTCTCTGAGATGTGGTTATCTACTCAAGCAGATTATTGTTTGTGAGAGCTCGTTCTCTGTCTGATCACTGAAAATTATAGAAGAGCTTAAAGTAACAAGGAGAGGAACGAATGAGGAAAGAAAAGAGTCGGTATAGAGTGATTAAGAAATAGGACTACCTCAATGTTACAATGTATAAGTATGCAATTAAAAGGCAATTAA